>NW_028230448.1:8014054-8739377 GCF_043228905.1 Azolla caroliniana | reverse complement strand
ACGCATTGGGGCTCTTCTTATTACTTATGTGTTGTGTAGGGGAATAGGGGAAGAAGGCGCCTAGGCACCATAATGATCATTGAACCATATTGATGCGTCTACATACCAAGCAGTAAAGCCATATATAAAACTATATCAAACGACTCCACCAACCCTTCGCCTCTAAAAATACACAAGAAAGTGGCTGGAACTAATCCACAATAAATGGATGCATTTAAATTCCATGCTTAGGCTAGCACATCTAAGCCCACCCATCGGTATGGGGATGGTTGTCACTTGGACGGGTACCAAACATCAGTCTCAACAACAACCTCACATGCATCACACCTCCTCTCAAGTCATACCAACACATCAAAGCCCGCTGATGAACCGCCAACTCCTTGACTGTCACTACCAAAAGACAATGCAATAACTCAACATTGTTGAACACGAAATAGAGTTGTGAACCACACAATTGACAAAAGTTGGGCAAGCACAACCAACAATGATTGAAATTGAGGCGGCACTTTCCAAGAGAAACACAGCTTACGCCAACATTCAACAAAGATTCACACTCCCAGAAACAACAATACGGAATCGACAAGTGCGACCCTTGACCCATCATGGATCATAGTCAAAGCCCCGCTTAAGCACAATGGTAGTCCTTGTAATAGACAGAAGCAAGAGCCACCACATCAAGGAGTGTGTGAAAATCAATAGGAAACAAACACAGGCTCAAATGAACCTCCCAACATTGAGTTGGTTATCACCTTGCAATCCATTCAGACTCTAGTCTCATTGATGGAGTGGGAAAGACACGCAAATATAGACCCGCGACACCCCACAAATGACTGTGAAGAAAGCAATTCAATTTCGAAGTTGGTCCCCCAATTTCCTTGGGTACGGGGATGCATACGACTTTTTACACAGAAACTAATAAGCCGAGCATATAAGCCAATCACCGAGGCCACAAAAGTAGCAGCATCTGAGCTCATGCATGAAGACCAATCAATCATGCATCTAGTTCTGAACCCTCGAATAAGGCCTAATGACTGCTTTTGAATATGTCATCAAGGACTTGTTAACCAATTTATCTTGCCACGGGAACAAATGTAATTCTATTGACTAATTCTTCTCGCTTAAGTAAGAAACAAAAGAAAGCATCAGAGCACACCAAAAATCTGCACAATAGGTGCAATCCTTGTGACAAGTTGTCTGACGACAAACTTATGTGTGGGTTCATCAATGGGCTCCTGCAACATTTCCTAAACCCCAAATGTGTTGATCATTCACAGAAGCACATTCATTGGGTGGTGATGACGTTTGAGGACTTCATGATGGGTGTCGAAGTGCGTATAATAGGCAATGAATGACCAACAAACGAGAACAACACAGTCTATCTAAACCCACACCAAACTAGCAATATGTCCTCCTAGAGTATGTAGAAAGGCCGCCGCCAACATAATACACAACAAGCGAGAACATCATACGCCCCCAACTTGAGATAAAGAAGCGAGAACATCATACGCCTAGGCACGACCGGTGACGGTCCCATAAAAAGTCAAAGAGATAAATGTAGGTGGTGATTGGGGAAATCCCAAACTAGTGTGTTCATCGCCATGGACCTCCACCAAAAAGTGAAGTGAAGATGCCTTATTAAACACCTCATAGAAGAAGAATTCAAACATGTCTTCGCACGAGCAAGGGGGATGGATGGATACCTGCAAAGGTCATATCATATACATATTCCACACATCGATGCATGAGCAATACGACAACAACCCACCCACCCGGCCAATAAAATCAAGCGGAAGTATAGAAAATGTTGTCAGCCGGGATCGATCATATACCCCAATCGAGCACAGCAAACTACTTGGGTGGTCTGTCTCCCTGATAGCAAGTAGTCAGTCTGTTCCCAAGAAAGAAGAATGGCAAACCCAGAAATAGAAATAGTGCAGTGTGGAGTTGGACCACCACCATTGCATTATATAATGATTCACATGAACTCTCTCTCCTCAACTCACCTCAACTCCCTACTCCCTCGATTCCACCGATTCCCCTGCCTGCCTGCCTCAACCCTCAACCCTTAACTCCCCCAACCCCCCAAAGCTTTATGTCCTCTCAAAGCTTGGGCTCCGATTTTTCCTTGGCATCAGCCCATGGGGTTTCCTACTAAATCTACTTCTACACTTCATGGATGGATATGATTCAAAGACTCTCGAAGTAACGACATTCGTATTGACGAATCCAAGGAAACATCGACCGACCAACAACCGTATCTGGAAATAATGATTAGTGGATATCGGTACCGTCACTGCATAGTAAGCTTTGGATTGGAGATTCAGTGATGTAATGTTAAGAGGTTGTGCGACATGAAGACATCGATAGTAATATGGGGGAGGTTCCCATCGGGCGACGGTTTTTCTTGACCTTGCTCAAGCACGCTTTGACTGTAAAGACTTGGTGTGACGCCTAGAGGGCAACGTCCCTCAAGATGGGGGTCAGGGTGAGCTAACGACAGGACAACGTAAGAAAATGTGTATAAGCCTAGTAAAGGATGACCGAGGCAAGGCTAGGGTCATCTTCGACTGAACGGATTTGCCTTTGGCCTCTGGGCATGTCGAAACTACATGGGTTCACCGAGGTAGAGCACAGTCCATGAAATCAGCATAGGTTAGATGCCATTGATGGAACATGGTAAGCCCATATTCATTTGTGCGTCCATAAGGGCTAGGCATGTAACGAGGTATGGGTGGAGAAAGACCCGAAATGCAAGGGTTGAGCCTGCTTAGATAAGAGTACATGACCTGACTTTTTGAATCAAATTGAATTGAAAGATGGTAAATGTTGGGAGCGCCCGGCAGGTGCGGAACTAAGATCAACCCTCTTCTTATGAAGATCTCAAGTAGGTAACTATGAAGTCAATTTTTGCTTGTAAGAAAAGACCATGGTAGATACATTAGATGCTAAGGTGTATAAGAATAAAGCACAATATGAAAGGTTCAAGAGTTAAAAGACAAATGCGATTAAAGGGATATGAAGTTAGAGGCGTTTTCCAAAAGTAGAAAAAGCAAGAAAATAGAAAAAAGGAAAAAACGCATACAAAGGCAGAGAAAGCAAGGTAGAGAAAAAAGCTCGTAACTTCTTTATCTCATGTCCAAATTTCAAAAGAAAAGATTCATAAGAAAGCTGACAAAGAGAGTTTTCTTGCATGATAAATTTGGATGAAAAACCAGAAATAATGATATGAAAAACGTATCACACAAACTCGAGGATATAAGAAAAAAGCAAGAATAACGCAACTAAAAACCTATATATATGAGGGTATTCTTAGCAATAGAGGGGGGGGGGGGGGGAGAATAGAATATCTACAAGAAGAAGCGAGGAAGAATAAGAATATTAGAAGAAGTGAGAAGAAGATTAGTTGAACAAAGAGAGAAGAAGGAAAGACTATTTTGGCTAATAGTATATTGAAGTAGTTATTTGGGGTTGTTACTTTTGGAGCCTAAGAAGATTGTGTTGTTTTCCTAATAGTATATTGAAGTATTCTTTTCTCCTTCCTCTTCTCTTCTCTATCTTTTTTCTTTCTCTCATCATCATTTTGGCACTCCAAGGAGGGTCGATTCTTTCCGTATAAGAGGGAATGCATGTTTTGTTTGTAGCCAATATGACTTTTCAATTTGCTTTTGCAGGTGATGGGGTTCAAGATGCGGGAGCATTCTTGGCCGCCTTCAAACATCATGCAATATTGTTGAGAGACAAGCTCAACATTCGGTGTGTAATCGGGTGCATAAAACAGTTACGCACAACATGGTCGTAACGGTGTGGACACTGAGAAGCCGTAAAGTATGGTATTCCTCGTAAGGAATAATTTTTGGGAGTTAGTGTGGTAGGCTCATTTATGAGCAGTCAGGTACTGTTAGTACTTGTGTCAGCCCGATTTAAGGGCGTGTAAGAACGACACGTTGAGGTTCTGCAAGGGAAACCTGATTGTGGCCCATGCTCGGAAGACAAACACATTATACTTGATGCATGCTCAACGGTGCCGGGATGAAGTGAAGTGAACGTGTAAATAGGCACAACTAGTGGGATGTGGCACAAGAGGCTGTGCCACGTGAGTGATAAGGGGATGTAGAGACTTGCCGAAGAAAATCTCATACCGGAGATAAAGAACGTGCATATTGACAAATGCACCGATTGCTTGGTCAGCAAGCAGAATAGGGCCTCCTTCCGTCCCAGGCCTTCGATGAGGAAGAAGATGCCACTAGAACTTGTGCATACAGACGTACACTATGTAGACACAAAGTCACATGCAGGTTCACAATATTTTGTGACCTTCATTGATGACTATAGCTGGAAGTTGTGGGCTTTCATGCTAAAGATGAAGGACTAGGTGTTGTTAGTCTTCACGGAGTTCTAGGTGAGAGCTGAGAGAGAAACCAGATGGAAGTTGAAGGCAGTCCAGACGGACAATGGTGGTGAATACTGAGGGTAGTTTTAGGAGTACTATTGGTCGAAGGGTATCCAGATTGAATACCTTGTCGAAGATACTAGAGCTGAATGGGTCGGCCGAGAGTATGCTTGGACATGTGAAGTTGACAAAGACCTTTTGGGCTGAGGCATTGATGACGGTTGTTTACATGATAAATAGATCACCCTCAATTCCTCTAGAAAAAGATGTTCCACAAATTATTTGGACTGACAAAGACATGTCGTACCGGCACCTGAGGGTGTTCGGTTGTCTTGCCTACGTGCATGTTGCAAAGGATCAAAGGGGGAAATTGGATCCTAAGACTCAGCCATGCATATTCCTCGGCTATGGTGAAGACCAATTTGGTTATCGATTGTGGGACTTAATCGACAAGAAGGTGATTCGGAGCTGAGACATTGTCTTTATGGAAGAGAAGACAATTGTCGATTGGGAAATGAAGAAGATAGGGTTGGCATCCCAGTCAACTAAGACTAAACCTCCAACTAACATAGTTGAATCTAGCTTTGCCGATTCAAGCCGAGTTGATGACGGGCCGAATTGGACATTTGTCGATTCAACCGAAGTTGGATATGGACCAATCGACTGAGTAGATACTCGACAAAGTCAAAAGCCGTCTGAGGAACAAGGGGAGCCGTCCAGAAGAAGACAATTGACCAAACGAGGGTCAAAATCCGATTCGGATGAAGAGCTGACTGAAGAGGTTGAACAGGAGTCGACTGTTTTGAGTGAAGACAGGAGATACCCTTTAAGGGAGAAATTTGGATAAAGGATTTCATCAATGAGTTGGGAATTCAGCAAGAGCAATTCTGACTTCACTTCAACAATCAAAGTGTCATCCACTGTGCAAAGAATGCAGCCTATCACTTAAAGACTAAGCATATCCAGTGGAGATATCATTGGCTTAAATAGAGGGTAGAATAAAAGGCTTTTGCTCTAGTAAAGATTTACACAAATAACAACGGATCGTATACATTGACAAAGGTGTTGCCTACAAAGAGGTTGAGCACATCTCGACATAAAGTCGGATTGGTGAACTATGTTGTACGTGGTGTTACCGTACGAGATGTATGGGTGATTGATAACTGTGATAAGTGAGGGTGAAAGGTGTAATGTGTTGAAATGTATGTGTAATGTTATACGATTATGAGTGTGAATGTAAGTGTCAGTGTGGTGGATACAAAGAGGTGTGAGTGAGTGGTTAGGTGTGAATGCGCAAGGGGCTTGCACCCTTGTGTATCTACCCTTTTGTACCTATTTAACCCCTTATGGGGAATGAATGAATAGAATAACCATTTCTCTCTCAATTTCTCTCTCTCTCTTCCCTCTCCTTAACGTTGAACCCCCTTGGGAGGGGGGTGGAGCCATTCTAGGCACCACCCCCCACCCCACAATGCTTCTCAATGCTTGTCGTCTCTCACACCATTAATCCCATAACGCTCATCATCCTTATCAAACACACCATGTCTATCTTTGTCATCGATAATCATCATTACCATTAACCCTAACGAGTATGGCCATGTGTACCCTCATCCCCCGGCAATGCCTAGGAACAAAGCCGGATTAATTATCGCCACATATGAAGGTATACAAGTGGATTGGTCGGTGCTGATCACCGGCGGACTACGCTTGGCCATTGACTCGGTAAGAGGGAAGGATGGAAGGAAAATATGGTTAGCAATGGCGCAATGGCTCACACTGTTAGCACCACCAGTGGAGCGCAACACGGTAAAGAAGTGGGGAAGATCAGCCGAAGGAACCTCCAAACCGGCTTCAAAACGGCAGTAGCTATTGGCTGCTAAGGCAACCAAGGTGAAAGAGGCCGACACTGAGAAAACGGCGAACTAGCATCCCTAAGGAGTAACACAGTTTTGGGATTGATGGTGGGGTGCTCACTCGCCGTTTTCTCAGTGTCGGCCTCCTTCCCCTTGGTTGCCTTAGCAGCCAATAGTTGTTGTCGTTTTGAAGCCGGTTTGGAGGTTTCTTCGGCTGATCTTCCCCGCTTCTTTGTCGTGTTGCGCTCCACTGGTGGTGCTAACAATGTGAGCCATTGCACCATTGCCGACCATATTTTCCTTCCATCCTTCCCTCTTACCGAGTCGATGGCCGCGTGCAGTCTGTCGGCGATAAGCACCGACCAGTCCACCTGTATACCTTCATATGTGGCGATAATTAACCCAGCTCTGTTCCTAGGCATTGCCGGGGGACGAGGGTACACATGGCCATACTCGTGTAGTAGACGAGCAATCTCCTGAAATAAGCCATCCTCGCCGCCCTGTCTGCGATATGCCTTGCTGGCCAGAAAATACTCACCGAAGTATTTCGTGAGCTGCTCCGGGGTAGGGTTGTCGATGGTGAAGATGTCGCCCTCGGGTAGGCCCGTCAGGGCATGGATGGCCTCTTTTGTGGTTACTTCTGTGTCGATGGCTCTGACAACCCTTTCCGCCTCTTTGTGTGGTGGTGCCTCCATGATCCTCAAGAATCCTTCCAATCTGTGTTGCTTTAACCACTTCTTGGCTGCCTCAGAGAGCGTCATGCAGTCCATTTCTCCTTCTGAGTCGGTGGTTGCTAGTGAGGTAGGTGCATTAGGGGGCTCTGGGTGGTGCTCGCGTATGATTATCTTCAGTCGCCTGTGTGCGTTTGCAATTCTCTGTTCGCGAATTGAGAAGGCCTCCATGCGCTGTAGGTTTTCTTTCTACATGTTCGCGCCTTTCTTGATTCTTGCACATGTGCACGTCGTGTACTATAATTGCAATGAAGTGCCATGTGGTGGCGTTTTAATGTGCTATAAATAGCCCACTACTTGGCTTTTCAAAGTGCCCGTTCACTCCTCGCCATCACATAGTTTGGGTTTGATTGGATTTTATTTGATTTTTATTTGATTTTTTATTTTTTATTTTTTAAATTCGATCTTGTTAATATGTATCCGGCCCAAACGGACCCTTCTCCGGATTGTGCTTGCCGATTGCATGACCGGTTATCGTCTCGTCGTGCTTACCGGTGTCCGGTGCGGTGGCAGCCTTTGTCTGCTCAAACGGGTTCCTTGGCATGGGTCCATAGTATGGTTTGAGTCGAAACCCATTCACCCATTTACCCATAACTTCGTTGGCGAGTGTCCCTAGCTGGTAAGAACCGTTGAACTCCCGTGTAATCCAACATGGTCCAGTCCACCGAAACCGTAGCTTCCCGGGCATCTTACCCATCCAGGTCTGGAATACAAGTACTGGCTTGCCGATCCGAACCTTTTTTCGTTACCTTTCCAGTGTCGATCGACGAACGCTTTCCTTCTCCGTTGCTCCAGTTCCATGTGCATCAGGTTGGCTATCCGGTGTTCGTCCAATTCGCATAGTACTGCTAGCCAGATGGTTTCCGACTCCTTCTGGTTCAGGCGTTCCCTAACCTGTAACCACAAACTAGGAACCTGGAATTCAATCGGCATTACCGCTTCCAATCCGAATGCCAATCGAGAAGGCGTTGTCTGGATACTTGTCTTATATGCTGTCCGGTAGGCCCAGAGTGCACTGTTCAGCTTTGTATCCCAATCTGTCCGGTTCTCATTGACGATTTTCCGGAGGATGTTTTGTAGTGTCTTATTTGTGGATTCGGCTAATCCGTTGGCTTGCGGATAATATGGAGTGCTTCTCTTGTGCACCACTGCATAGAATGTCATCAAGCTTGCCACCACTTGTCCCAGGAAATGCCCACCTTGATCGTTGATTAGCTTGATCGGACATCCATATCGGCACCAGATATATTCATATAAAAACTTTGCCGTGGATGCCGCGGTGTTGTCACGTAGTGCTTTGGCCTCCACCCACTTGGTGCAGTAGTCCGTAGCGACAATCACGTATCGGTTGCCGGTTCTCATTGCTGGTGGTTTAAATGGTCTGACGAAGTCCAGCCCCCATTTTTGAAATGGTTCCAATGGCAGCACCAGCTAGTAAGGCATTCTTGCCGGTTCTGTTGGTTGGCCCATCCGCTGACACAAATCGCATTCTTTAGCATACCAGATGGCGTCTTTTAATGTTGTTGGCCACCATAGGCCACTCTGCCATATTTTCCTTGCCGTAGCGTCCCCAGCGTAATGTCGAATACAAGTGTATAATGGACGTATTCACACTATCCCTTTGTATAGCTCAAGTTTGGGCCATTTGTGTAATTAGCATAAATGGTAGTTGCCCTAAGTTTGTCACTATATAAAGTGACCTAGTAACCTTTTTGTAAGGTTGGTTGTATTATTGTTTCTATTGAATAGAAAGATTCTTTTGTGCCTCTCTCTCTCTCTCTCTCTCTATCTCTGTGCACGATCTCAGAAACTGTCATACGCAGGTACTCAACCCCAATCGAATGCTACTTGATCTTCCGCATTGACGGCCTTGTCTCCAACATCTGGTATTAGAGCCTGCACAGTACTCGGTTCCTCAACCCGCTGTCGGCCGTCGTCTCAACCTGCACAGCATTCGGTTTCTTGCGTCATTCGAAGAAGAGAGAAGAAGAAGAAAAACGAGGCTTGCATCTCATCGAGTTAGATCATCTTCGCTTGGAGTAAGCCAGCCGGTTGTACTCTGTTCCTTGTGATCGTAACCGCTCGAGGTGAAATCCCCTTGTGCAACATTGACACGATCGTGCTCCACTCAGTTAAACGGCATCCGAAGAGGTCATCAAACGCTGCTCGCCGCTCATTGTAACCACTCGGTGCAGATCGGTCTCAAGACAACAACCCAAATTCGTGCTTCATCCGGCTGATCGACATTCGGGAGGATCAGTTGGATCCGTCTCTCTCGTCGCTGCAGTCACCCGAAGCAGAATCGGTCCAGACAATCGGTTTCAATAATCGGTATTTGGCATATATATTCGGAAGCGAACCGGGCTCACTCCGACTCGGCAACATTCGGGAAGACCAGTCGGTTCTGTCCCTCAAGTTACCGGAGTCAATTCGAGCAAGTTCAACAATACATATATCCGAAGCCGAACCGACTTGGGTTCAAATCCGACTAGAACGATATCGGGTGAGCCAACCGGCTGCACTCCAACAAGGTTCGTAGTCAACTCCGAACCGAGCTTCGTCAACCGAAACCAAATTTGATGGCATCAACATCCGGCTCGTCAGAAATGAGTCTACGAAAGTTCGATGGATCGAACTTCAACTTCTGGAAGGAGCAAATGCAGGACTATCTCATAGTCAAGGGGCAAATCGATCCCATCGAAAATGAAGAACCTCCAGAAGGATACAAACCAATTGAGTGGCAGAAGCTGGACAGAATCGTCCGCGCCACGATTCGGATGCACCTATCGGAATCGGTATACTTTACGGTGCAATCGTGTACGACAGCATTCGAACTGTGGAAAACACTGTCGGACACCTACGAAAAGAAGGTCGCTGCAACGAAGATGTTTCTGATCCGGCGCCTCTACAACTTGCGGATGAAAGAATCAGACTCGGTTCAAGCACATCTCAATGAGTACGAAAGCATAAGCTCCCAAATCTCATCTCAGGGGACGGCAATCGAGGATGAACTCAGAGCAATGATACTCATGAGCAGCCTTCCCTCATCATGGGAAACTTTCGTCACAACCGTGTGCAACGCGTCAACCACGCCTGTTAAATACTCCGAAGTCACGAGCGCAATCTTGACCGAAGCAGCTCGGAGAAAGTCTTTCGCCAAAGACTCAACAGACGACGCTTATGTAGTACAAGGCTCGACAGAACGATCGAACATACGAGGAAGAGATTCCTCACGGCAGCCGAACAATCAGCGAAGACGGAGCCAGTCACGGGATAATCGAATCTGCAACTATTGCAAGAAACCCGGACACATCAAAGCCGACTGCCGCGCACTCAAGAACAAGAACGACAAGTCTCAGAAATCAGACAAGAAGAGTGGCCGGCATGAGGAGATCAATTACGTCAGCTTCTCAGCTGATGTGCTACCAAACGACCCGAATATACTATCAATCGAAAATCCAGTCGGATCAGAAGTTCTGCTCACGAGTGAAGAATCGAGCACATGGCTCTTAGATTCGGGCGCATCATTTCACGTGACTCCTCATCGATCCCAATTTCGGCAATATACGATCCGTCACTCTGACTCAGTTCGAGTCGGCAACTCGCAACACTGTGACATCATTGGAATCGGCACAGTAGAGCTCAACCTTGCAGGTGGCTCTACACTTGTACTTCACAATGTCCGACATGTACCCGAGCTCTCAAGGCCATTGATCTCAGTCGGACAACTAGATGAAGACGGCATTCGTGCCGGTTTTTCTTCAGGAGGGTGGACACTCCACAGGGGGAACCTCCTGCTTGCTAGAGGACCCAAGATACACTCACTGTATCCGTTACATGTTACGCTCAGAGAGGGTAACCTGTTTTTGGTGGATATTCCTGTGTCATCACTATGGCACAGAAGATTAGGACACCTCAGCAAGGCCGGCATTACGCACCTATCTAGAGCCGGATACATCCCTAAACTCTCCTTCTCGGACCATCAATTCTGCGAACATTGCCAGTATGGCAAACAAGCAGCCGCATCACACCCTACATCAGCACCAAGAGAAACGAGACCTCTCGATTTAGTCCACTCGGACGTCTGTGGCCCAATGCCGCATCAGTCTCTCGGCGGTGCCTCTTACTTCGTCAGTTTTATTGACGATTCGACACGAAAGGTGTGGGCTTATCCAATTCGCACCAAAGATCGTGTCTTCTCGATCTTCTCCGATTGGCTTGCTATGGTAGAAAATCAAACTGACGGAAAACTGAAATGCTTTCGGACCGACAATGGGGGAGAGTTCAAATCAGAAGAATTCGTCAAATTCTGCCGACAACGCGGCATCCGACGTGAATTTACGGCACCACACAATCCGGAGCAAAACGGGATTGCAGAACGCATGAATCGGACAATCCAAGAACGGATAGTTTCCATGCTCCAACACTCCGGACTGTCGGATGGCTTCTGGGCAGAGGCTCTACTCACGGCAGTACACATAATCAATATGTCGCCAAGCAGACCTCTAGGACTTCAAATTCCTCAGGAACTATGGATCGGCAGTAAGCCAAATTACGACAAGCTGAGGATCTTCGGATGCGAGGCGTACGCCCTTATTCCGAAAGATGATCGCCGAAAACTTGCACCTCGGTCCAGGAAATGCATTTTCCTTGGATATGGATCAGACGGCGAAATGGGATACCGACTCTGGGACCCCGAACGCAGACAAATCGTTCGAAGTTCGGACGTTGTGTTCAACGAGTCGGCTATGAATCCATCAGTCAAAACACCGATCGAAGTCCGAAGGGTAACATTTTCCGATGTGCCGACCCTTCAAGAAGGCCCCGCTCTTAACACACGGTCAGCTTCGCGGGTAGCTGAACCTTCCACTACCGACTCGGACAACTCTGACTCGGCACAGCAGAATAATCCGCTTTCGGACCATCCGACCTCCATACCCGATACGACCAGTCCAATCATACCTCGACGATCCGAGAGACTGTCGCAACCTCCGGAGAGGTATTCTCCTGGAATTTTCTTCACCGACGCCGGCGAACCGACGTCTTACGAAGAAGCATCGACATCTGTCGATTCAGCCACCTGGCATCTGGCGATGGAGTCGGAAATGCACTCCATTCGGGCAAACAAGACTTGGGATCTGGTCGAATTACCTAAGAATCGACGTGCTCTTCCTTGCAAGTGGGTTTATCGACTAAAAGAGACGTCTGATTCGACCACCCCAAAGTACAAGGCCAGATTAGTTGCGAAGGGCTTCCGACAAGAATATGGCGTCGACTTCGACGAGATTTTTTCACCAGTGGTGAAAATGACAACCCTTCGTTTTCTACTCGGCGTAGTGGCAACCGACAACTTGGAGCTGATTCAGCTAGATGTCAAAACAGCCTTCCTCCATGGTGATCTTGAAGAGGAAATTTATATGGAGCAGCCAAAAGGCTTCGTGGCAACTGGCCAAGAACATCTAGTCTACCGACTCAGGAAGAGTCTATACGGCCTCAAACAGGCACCGCGACAATGGTACAAGAAGTTCGACGACTTCATCCAATCGATCGGCTTCTCCAAAAGCGATGAGGACCATTGTCTTTTTACCAACACAGCTCAAGATGGATCACCCATCTTCCTCATCATTTACGTGGACGACATGCTAATTTCTGGACGCCACGCGGGCGAACTTGCCGATCTCATTCGGCAATTGCGGTTGAAGTTTGCCATGAAGGACCTCGGTCCGGCACGACACATACTTGGCATGAAGATTAGTCGGCATCGCGATAAACGACATCTTTTTTTGTCTCAGACCGACTATATCGGACGTGTCTTGGAACGCTTCAACATGCAATCAGCCAAATCTGCTTCAACCCCGCTCCCCATGAATCTTCGGCTCTCTCAGCGAGACTGCTCGACATCCGGTCCGGAGGGGGAAGATATGAAGTCGGTACCGTATGCACCGGCAGTCGGCTCCCTTATGTACCTGATGGTCACGACACGGCCTGATATCTCTCATGCCGTAGGAGTCGTTAGCAGATTTATGCACAATCCTGGCCGATCGCATTGGAACGCAGTCAAGCATGTGTTCAAATATCTGGCTGGCACAAAAGACCACGACATTCTTTTCGGTCCGAACTCAACCTCAGGCGTAGTCGGTTACACCGACTCGGACTTCGCCGGCTCTATAGACAGTCGGAAATCAACAACCAGATACTGCTTCAAATTCGGCAATGGAGCAATTTCGTGGAAATCGAAACTTCAGGAGTGCACAGCGACCTCAACGACCGAAGCAGAATATGTAGCTGCGTCCGACGCTGCAAAAGAAGCTTTGTGGCTCGGCCGGCTGGCGCACACGTTTCGACAAGTCGACCATGACTCGGCCCCAGTTGTCTATAGCGACAGTCAAGGTGTTGTTGCCTTGTCGAAAAATCCGGTTCACCACAACGCCTCCAAACATATCGACGTTCGATATCACTTCGTTCGGGACTGCGTCATTTCAGGGAAAATCGGTCTAGAGAAAATATCCACAACCGACAATGTCGCAGATGGAATGACCAAGTGTCTCTCGGCAGACCGCTTTCGGTCCCTTCGGCATCAGATGGGCGTAACGACAAACCAGTCCGGTTAGAGCCGGACACAGCGCAGGATGGTTTCAGACAACCGACATCAGTTACTTAATGATCGGCTTCAACTCTTCCGACCCGACCAGTCCGGTCTTCTGCCTTCGGACCCTGCCGACTCGAACAAAACTGATATGTCCGAGAACCTAGGTTTATACCTGTAATCTTAGATAACCCATGTATACGCCCATTACGGGGGAGTGTCGAATACAAGTGTATAATGGACGTATTCACACTATCCCTTTGTATAGCTCAAGTTTGGGCCATTTGTGTAATTAGCATAAATGGTAGTTGCCCTAAGTTTGTCACTATATAAAGTGACCTAGTAACCTTTTTGTAAGGTTGGTTGTATTATTGTTTCTATTGAATAGAAAGATTCTTTTGTGCCTCTCTCTCTCTCTCTCTCTCTATCTCTGTGCACGATCTCAGAAACTGTCATACGCAGGTACTCAACCCCAATCGAATGCTACTTGATCTTCCGCATTGACGGCCTTGTCTCCAACACGTAATGCCCTCCGGCAACGCCGTAGTGTGCTTCATGCAGTATTTGGTCTTTTTCGTCGTTGTGCACCATGAGCCGCCATATGCCATCCACGCCTTTATGGTACAGTGTGTTCTGTAGTAGGCAGAAGTGATGGCTTTGTACTACTAATCTTTTCCGCTTGTCTTTGTTCATCTCCTCTGGAGGTAATCCAGTGCTCAGGAATTGGTGCATGTCAGTGAGCCACTTGTCCTCTCGATGATCGTACCATCTGTTGCCGTTTTAGCTGTGACCCTAAACAAGTCTGCATCCGAAAATTCGTCTGCGACTCCGTCACCGGTTTCTCCGGAGTCTAACCGGCTCGAATAATCTGCAACCGCATGTTGTATGCCTGGCCGGTGGAATATCTCGAACTCAAATTCCTGTAATAATAGCGTCCACCGGGCCAACTTACCCGTGAGTGATGCTTTCGAGACCAAGTAAAGTAGCGCCGAATGATCTACATGAAAGGAAAATTTCCTCCCCAACAGATAGTGTCGGAACTTGGTGATGCTATAGCTCATGCCCAAGGCTTCTCTTTCCATCGTAGAGTAATTTCGTTCCACTTGGGACAGCTTAGGGTTGGCATAATACACAGGCCGGTACCACTTGGGTTCGGTACGCTGCATTAATGCACTCCCTATTGCTATGTCGGACGCGTCTATGAATACGTGGAATTCGTTAGACCAATCCGGAGGTTGCACCACCGGTGCTTGTGATAGTAGTACTTTTAATGCCCGGTAAGCCTTCTCTTCTGTGTCCGTCCATTGAAACGGTGTCCGGTGCACCGCGGCATACAATGGTGTGGCCAGGTCTGCTAGATATTGGAGCATCCGGCTATGCCACTAGATTTGTCCTAGGAACCGACTCAATGCTTTCGCCGTGGTGGGTGCTGGTGCCTCCAAAATTGCTTTGACCTTGTCCGGGTCTACTGCAATACTGTCCTTGCTAACGATGTGGCCTAGTAGTGCACCGCTTGAATCGTCTAAGAACACCTGCATGAATGCTAGAATAAATTCTCCGAAAATCTCCACGATTATTCGCTGAAAGGTTGCCGACGCCGTTTTAAGTCTGAACATCATGACTATGGCGACAAATACTCCCCATTCGGTAACAAAAGCGGTTTTTTCCTGGTCATCGGGGTGCATCCGGATCTGATTGTAGCCGCTAAACCCGTCCAGGAAACTATAAACTTTGTGACCGGCTACTGCATCCAGGACTCCATCCGTAAAAGGGAGTGGGAAGGCGTTGGTTACCGTTGCCGCATTCAATTTCCGGTAGTCAACACATACCTGGATTTTTCCGTTCTTTTTTGGTATGACGACTATCGGGCTCAACCATGTCGCCTTTTTGACTGGTCGGATGAACCCTACTCGTAACAATTTGTCGATTTTGTCCTAAACTTTTGCTGCATAGTTAGGGTTCATCCGATAGCGCCGTTGCGCCACCGGCTTGGCATCCTTACTCAAATGTATCTAGTGTTTATACAACTGAGGATCTAGCCCCCGCATGTCCCCGTAAGACCACACGAACATGTCCCGAAACTCCTTTAATAAGGTGATCATTGCCGTCTTCCTTTCGGGAGTCATTTCTTTGGCGATGTGAACCGGTCTTGTGTCTTCTATGGTGCCTAGGTTTACCTCTTCCAGCTGAGAGGCTTTTACACGTTGGGATACTGCCAATTCCTTCTCCAAAGCTTCCTGCACATGCCGTAACTCTCTGATGGCTTCTTTATCTGGTTCTTCATCGCCATCCTCCGGTTGTATTATATATGGTGCCACTACTTCGATGACATCAACTTCAAATAAGGGTACAATTTTTGGATTCTCTTGTAAGTACTAATCGACCTCTTCATCGGCTAATCCTTCAAGCATGTTGACACATTCCGCATAGAGCGGTGTCAGCTCCTTGCCGGTACTCGAACGTGGTTGTGTAGGTACTTGTACTTTCGCTTTGCCGCACCGAAAAGTGATTATGTTTTTCTGCCAGTTTTGCTTAATGTGCGTTGTTTTTAACCATGGTCGGCCCAACAACAGTGGGTATGCCCCTTGTGCATTGAGCTGGAGGACTATTGCCGAAATGCATAATGCGTGACCTCCGATAGTGACTTCCAAATCTCGTATCAATCCGGTAGGTCTTATTGAACTTGTGTCCGCCATCCGGAGCCAAAATGGGCATGGCTCCCAGTCCTGGATTCCCAGGGTATTACAAGTTCGGAGGCTAATCACATTCACGCCGGATCCTCCGTCTATAATCATTCCGGGTAGCTCTCATCCCTTGACGATGATTGTGATAGCTGGACTGCTCGTGTCCACTACCATCGGTCCTTCTTCTGGATTAGAAAAGAATGTCGGAGCCGGTGGCGTGCCGACCGCAGTCATTCCCGTCTTCAGTCCTTCCGTAAACCGAGGTACTAACTGCAATAGCTGACCTAATGGCAACGTGATTTGGCCTTCTTGCAACGCCTGCCATGTTGGGTTTTCTGCCTAGCTATTGCTAGTGGGCTCCTCTAGATTCTCCTTTTGTTGCTCCAGTTCTGCCACATTCTGCTCGTTTGCCTTCTTTACCCATTCGGTGGCCTGCTTCCGGATGGCTTCTTGGGTTTCCCACTCCGTTGCTTTCTTTTGCCCTCATGGTCACTTGTTGTATGTCCGCGACCTCCGCTACCACCATGTTTACTGCTGGTCGCTTATCGTAGCTTTTCGCCGGACATTGGTTACTGTAGTGTCCCTCTTGTTGGCAATAGTAGCAGTATGCCTTCCAGGTGTTGCTGGATTCTGCTTTCGCCCCGGCACCTGTTTGAGGTCCTATGGTAAGTGCTTGGCCTTGGTCTGGTTGTTTGCTTGATGTACCCTGTTCCGGCTCCCGTTGGTGACCCCCTTTTTTATTGAAATGGCGTTTTTTGTTGAAATGTTTTTTGTTCCAGAAATCCTGTTGGAGCCGGTCGTTGTACTTGCCATAGTCCTCCCTTTGGGGGTTGTAACTGGGGGAGTGATCCTGGTTGTATCGCTCATTCTGTTCCCCATTATAGTCCCGATATTTATCATATTTATCATACCGGTCGCGGTCGTAAGCGTTTCTTCGATCACCGTACCGGACATCTTGTGCCGACCGGTAACGCTCCTCTCGTCGCCAACACTCTTCTTCCTCCTCCTGGTTGCTCCGTGGTTCAATTTGCCGGACTGGTGGTGCTTGCCAATTCAACAAGTTATACTCGCACCGATCCATTGTGTGGTTTCTGGAATGGCAAAGCAAGCATTGAGAACGCATGGTGCAGGGTTTAGGGTTTAGGGTTTGTACGTGGGCTGGACAAGCCACTAACATAATGTTTATGATTTTACTCCCTACTCCTTGAAAAGGAGGAACAGAAATAAAATCCTCGTAAATCGCGCTACTTGGTTAAATATTGGACCTCTAGGCTTATAACAATGAGTGAAAGATCTTATCCATTAGGCTAGTCACTCTTAGTTACGATTAAACTAATCCTTTTCCTCTTTCTTCCTTCAATGTGTTGTAGATTCTCTCTCTCTCCTCTCTCTACCTTTTTGCCCAGCGCCGTCATTCATTCTGTTTCCCTTGTGCATGTGCATTTCTCGCACTCGGCACGTCACATCACAACATCCACCCCCATCAAACCACCTATCCTCATGTATGTGCCAAGAATGGCGGGCTGAGGGAGATCAATCATCCATTTCCTCCTCGTTGACTTGGTGACCCGTGGCTTGCTCATTCTCATCTTCTTCGAGGCCATCAAGATTTGGCTCTTCGTCATGTCGCTTCTTGAAGATCATGACCCTCTTCCCCGCTATTGGTACTGCTATCCTTGTTCCATCGAGTTCGGCGGGGTAGTAGGTGGCATTGTCGTTTGTGCTTGTTATTACGTACGGGCCGAACCAACTTCTCACGAACTTCGAGCTATGTTGGTTGTCAAGCATGTTATCATACACAATTACCCAGTTTCATTCTATCTTCGAGGAACAAGCTGGTGTGTCTTGTCGAATCAAGCTTTGTTCTGTAGTCTAACCGCTTCTAACCTCTCCTTCGTCAACTCCAAATCTTTCGGCGTCCTCTTAAGTTGCCTTATCCTTGTTGCCAAAGATCTTCCAAGCTCATCTCATTGTCCTTGATATTTCTCATCAAGTTATGTTGGTTGTCGAGCATGTTATCATACTCGATTACCTAGCCTCCTTCGATCTTCCAGGGACAAGCCGGTATGTCTTGTCGAATCAGGCTTTGTTCTATAGTCTAGCAGCTTCTAACCTCTCCTTCGCCAACTCCAAATCTTCCGGCCTCCTCTCGAGTTGCCTTATCCTTGTTGCCGAAGCTCTTCGAAGCTCATCTCATTTTCCCACGGAATTGCTACCCATGATGTGATTGTGTCCTCAATGGGAATTACTAGTTTTTGTCCATACATGAGCTCAGCTGGCATGAACCTTGTCACTGAACTGTGTCTGGTTTTGTCCGCCCACAATGCATAAGGTAGTAATCGAGGCCAATTCCCAACTCATCCATTGCAAGCTCTTACAATGTCCTTGACTATAGACCCGTGTCCATGCTCTATCTTGTTGAGAAACAGGTCCCTTCGGATGGGATCCAAATGAGAATCGAGCAAGCCGGATTAGAAGGGACGAAGGGAGGAACCAGACTAGATGGATCCGGAATGAGTCCGGCCAGAGCCAGTATGAACCAACAAGTAGGAACATATTTGTAAATATGTTCAGACGTGACCGTTGAGGTCATACTTGTAAATAGCCCGTAAGTTATATGAGTATAAATATAACTAGGAAAAATAGTGTATGGGTTGTCGTTATTGTTTTTGTTGAGAGATCTTGAGCTCAACTTAGTTTAGTTAGTTAGTCAACCATGTAACTTCGTAGTTACCTAGATAGAATCTTGTTAGAAGGGTTGACTATAACGGCTTAAATAGGACCTTGTACTTAAGTGGGATATTCTAGATCCTCCACTCCTAAGTACATTTAATATAGGACTTACACCTTTGTATATATATTCTCTTCACACATGTGCACCCTTGCACATGAGATCTATATATACCTCATCGTGCGTATTTTTGTATTTGATGATGCTAATTTAATATAGAGTTAATCATCCTCCATCTTGTGTTGTTCATAACTGTACTTCTCTCTCTTGGGCCAATTTTGGCCTTAGAAGACGTTAATATATCTTTCTTTCTTTCTCTCTTGCTCACACACATACACACACATATCACTTAATCTTCCGCTTAGCTTAATCACATAATTAGGTACTAATTAACCCTTGCTTAATTACCTAATTCTTAACATGGTATTAGAGTGTGTGGTTTAGAAAATCCACTAAGCCCACCCGACTCCGTGATCGTGTGTTCGAAACGCCGACAACAAATTCCGGCTATCCACTACCGTAGTGCCGCTACGTAGCACGAATATGTGATCAAGGGAAGGAAATCGAAAAAGCAAGACACTACATCAAAATGAACACACAAATGGGTAGCTCGCTCCCTAGTGAAAAGCTAGACTAGCACAATTATTCATCTTGGGAGTACAAGATGACACAATACCTCGTTGGCCAAGGGTATTGCAGCTACATCAACGACGCACAAGAATATTGACCCGACTCGAAGAATGCTGACTATGCAACATGGGAGCAAGCGGCGAGTCGAGTCATGTATTGCTTGGCAACATGTGTCCACGACCACATGCTTAGCCACATTCGAGACGCCAAGAAGCCTAAAGAAGCATGGGCGAACTTAAAGAAAATGTTCGCCGCCAACACGATCGCTCGAAATCTTCAACTCCGACAAGAGTTGAACAACATTCGACAAGAATATATGTCGGTGTCAGACTACATGGCCAAGGTAAAGAGCATTTCTGACTCACTTGGCTCTATCAACATAAACGTCGACGAAGACGAGATGGTTCAAGTATGCTTGGACGGCCTCGCACAACGATTCGACTCATTGAGGACGACAATCTTCGCGAAGGAAAACCCTCCGTTCTTCGACCTTCAATCAATGCTATTGGTCGAAGAGAACCACATTCGAACCAAGACCAAGGTGTCAGAAGGACAAATGTTCTTCTCGAGTGAGGACGAGGTCGAGGTGGTAGAAGAGGTCGTTTCGACCCATTACACGAAGGGAACTCAAACCTTCGACAATAAGAAGGAAGCCATCGAGAAACCTTCGGAATAAGGGGGGCTTCCATGCCGAACAAGGTCGGTAAACGTGGCCCATTTCTTGCAACTATTGCGGCAAAATCGGCCACCGCGAAGAGGAGTGTCGGAAAAAGAGAAGTGAGTCGGCTTTGACAAGCCGACAACTCACAAACTATGCCAACAACTCTGAATATGACGACTACGGTGGTCTATTCGTAATGAGACACAGAGCGAACTCTATGTTGGTCTTTGACTGCACGAGCACCTCCAACTCGGAAGACGTGTGGTTCATCAACTCCGGCACTTCGCATCATATAACATCACACCAAGAGTGGTTCCGTGACTTAAGAACGCCAGAACGACCCAGCTTCATAGAGCTGGGAGACGACACCACACATCCCATTCGGCACTTCGGCAATGTCCCATTCGGGAAAGAAGGCGAGCAAACTTGCATCAAGAATATCTTCCATGTGCCCACAATAACGAAGAATTTGGTCTCGATCGGCCAAATTGTGGAGCAAGGCATGCAAGTCCGCTTTGACAATGAAGGTTATTTCATTGAGAAAGATGGCCAACTCATAGTGAAGAAATGGAGAGACGACCAGATGTTTATCCTCAATTCGAACGAGGTGAAATTGGCCATGTATGCCAAAGGTTTCAAAACCAAGACGAACATCGAGTTGTGGCACAAAAGAATCGGCCACATAAACCTCCAATGGCTTCGGGCTATGCAATCAAAGGGAGTCATCATCAGACTTCCGACATTCGAGTCGACCAAGTATGCGGAGCATGTCAACTCGGCAAACAAGATTGACTCCCATTTCCAAAGGAGAGCTCCTCAACGTCATACACTCTGATGTATGGGGACCAGTTCAAACGCCGACGATCGGCGGATGCCGATACTACGTCATCTTCATTGACAACCACTCGCGCTATACATGGATCTTCTTGATGAAGAAGAAGAGGGAAGTGCTCTCCCACTTGCAAAAGCTTAAGGGGAAAGTCGAAAAAGAAACCGGTCGGCACATTCGATGCCTACGATCGGATGGAGGCAAGGAGTACTTCTCTGACGAATTCACCTCCTACCTCCAAGGTGAAGGCATCTAGAGAGAATTCTCATGCCAACACACACGCCAACCAAAATGGAGTAGCCGAAAGAAAGAATCGGCAAATACTCGAGGTAGCACGCGCCATGATGCATGAGAAGCACATGCCAAACTTCTATTGCACGAAGGTCTATCTCATGAATCGATGCACCACTAATGGAGTGAATGAGCTAACTCCATACAAGCTCCTTGTCGGAAGGAAGCCGATCCTGTCACACCTCAAGGTGTTCAGAAGCATTGCAAATGTACGCTGTAGTGATGTTTCTAACACATAGTGTGAAAACACCCTCGAAAAGAAGTAAAATAGTAGTTCAAATAAACTAGTATTGTGAAGTCAACTTTATTGGTAGCAAAAATACTTTTTCATTTGCCAAAGATAATTCCTTATAAATAAAAGGTCAAAGGATTGAACCTTACTATAAATAATGATGAATATGTTGGGATTACGGTCCCTCCAGATGGGATGATCAGATGTCCGGGAATCGGGAATGAAGACCCGAATGAGGAGTACCCGGTATTGGAACCGGATGACGAAGACCCGGTTTCGGATCCGGATGATGAAGACCCCGGCTACGGAGCCGGATGACGAAGACCCGGTTTCGGATCCGGATGATGAAGACCCCGGCTACGGAGCCGGATGCCGAATGTACCCGGAGAGAGATCCGGATGCGGGGACATATCTGTGAATATGTTTGCCAAGGGCCCTTGAGGCTATAGTTGTAAATAGCCCCAAAGTCATATGTGTATAAATATGACTTAGGGCAAACAGTTTTACTGTTGCTTATTATTTTTCTGTTTTTACTCAAGAGGAGTGAAGAGGAAGCAGCCGTGAGAGAGAGAAAGTGAGATAGAGCGCGAGAGAGGAAGAGGACGACGCCTCTGTGTATTTCCGCCGCCTGTGGCGAGGACAGCGAGCTCAAGGTCGTCGCCTTGGAGCTCGCCATTGTATACTTCTCTGTATAGTGTTGGTTTGGAGTCCTGTACTCCCGTGGTTTTTCCCGTCTAGGGTTTTCCACGTTAATCCCTGTGTACTCGCGTTTTTTGTTTCTCTGTGTGATTCCTATTTTCTGCTCAATCGATTCGCGCTTACTCGGTTGTGGCCGAGCGAAGAAGGTGAATCTAAGCGTCGATTCCCAACAAACTGGTATCAGAGCGAACTGCTGCAGAAAATGGAAGGCGGCGGCAGCGGGCAGCCGGGGATGATGGTGCTGAATGCACAAAATTACGCCGACTGGAAGATCAAGATGGAGGATCTTCTGATTGTTCGGGACCTGTACGAACCGATTGACAGGTCGGAAATACCGAAAGGGGTACTTGAGTCGGAGTGGAAGCTCCTGAACCGGAAAGCCGTAGCGACGATCCGACAATATGTCGATGTAAGCGTCCTACAACATGTGGCGAACGACACCAACGCATACGAGATGTGGAAGAAGTTGTCGGGCCTCTATGAGAGGAAGAATGCGTTGAACCGGACCTCCCTGATGAGGAAGATAGTGAATCTCAAGTACCGGGACGGCGAGAGTATGGTGGAACACGTAAGCACGTTCATGGGATTCGTGAACCAGCTTGCGGCGATTAAGTTCCCGTTGGAGGATGCAATGCAAGCCATCATCCTGATGTGTACATTGCCGGAAAGCTGGGAGAACTTGGTGGTGACTCTCAGCACCTCGTGCACCGAAGATAACTTGTCCTTACAAACGGTAAAGACAAGTATTTTGAACGAAGAAGCGCGTCGGAGAGATAAAGAACCGGCCTCCGACACGAAGGCGCTGCTTACCGAATCGGAACGGGGAAGACAATGGAACCGGAGTCCGCAAAGACGAGAGAAGTCGGGGACCCGGTCGCAGTCAAGAGGAAGGCCCACATGCTTCCACTGTGGGAAGCCGGGGCACTTCCGAAAGAATTGTCGGCATTACCGAAAGGACAACGGAGCCGACGACACCGATTCGAAGAAGTCACCGGAGAGAAACGGTGGATACCGGGGAGCCACGGACCGGAGAGGTCCGGATCGGCGAGGGCAGGACCGGAAAGGAACGATGGCACTCGCGGCAAGTGAGGAAGAAATCATGCTCATCACCGAAGAAGGTGAACTAAACATTGCCGGCGATGAGACGACCTGGGTGGTCGATTCCGGAGCGTCGTTCCACCTGACCCCGGAAAGAAGATACTTCTCATCCTACACAGCCGGTGAACATGGCTGTGTTCGGATGGGAAATGAAGGTACGTGCCGGATTGCCGGCATAGGAGACGTGTGGTTGACAACCCCGACCGGATGCAAAATGCTGCTGAAGGATGTCCGACACGTTCCGGAGGTTCGATTGAACCTGATTTCGGCCGGGAGGCTAGACGATGAAGGCTACACAGGTAGCATCCGGAACGGCGTAATGAAGTTCAGCAAGGGGAGCCTGATAGTGGCTCGGGCCCGGAAAGACAACACACTGTACCTGATGAATGCCCGGTTATGTCCGGAAGAGCTGAATGTGGCAGCCGACACTGCCGGTGAGCTGTGGCACAAAAGACTGTGTCACATGAGTGAGAAGGGGATGAAGAGGCTTGCAGAAGACAACCTTATTCCAGTGAAGCATGTGCACCTGGAGAAGTGCACCGATTGCCTGGCCGGTAAGCAGAACCGAACCTCCTTCCACTCAAGGCCACCGACGAGACGTAGCGCACCATTGGAGTTGGTGCACACTGATGTGTGTCAGGTAGAAACGAAGTCACATGGCGGAGCCCAGTACTTCGTAACATTCATTGATGATCACAGCCGGAAGTTGTGGACGGCACCGCTGAAGACAAAGGACCAAGTGTTGTGCGTCTTCAAAGAACTCCACGCGAGAGTGGAAAGGGAATCCGGCAAGAAGCTGAAAGCGATACGAGCGGATAACGGAGGGGAATACCGGGGGCAGTTCCAGGAGTACTGTCGCTCGAAGGGAATCCGGCTCGAGTTTACTGTGCCGAAGACGCCGGAACTAAACGGGCTGGCCGAGAGGATGAACCGGACCATAATGGAGAGGGTCCGGAGTATGCTGGCGCATGCGAAATTACCCAAGGGGTTTTGGGCTGAGGCAATGTCGACGGCGACATACGTGATAAACAGATCACCCTCAGTACCTTTGGACGGAGACACGCCGCAGAAAGTGTGGACCGGTAAGGAAGTGTCCTACCGGCATCTGAAGGTGTTCGGGTGTCTCGCATACGTGCATGTGGCAAAGGACCGGAGAGGAAAGCTAGATCCAAAGACCCGGCCATGCATATTCCTCGGTTACGGCGACGACGAGTTCGGCTACCGAGTATGGGACCCGGTCGACAAGAAGATATTCAGGAGTCGAGACATCATCTTCATGGAGGACAAGACACTCGCCGACTGGGAGTCGGAGAAGAAGATGAAGAGCTCCAAGTCGACCGGTGAGGATCAACTCTACGAGGAGCAGTCCCGACCGGCAAGGGACCGGTTAGCACTCGAGGATCCGGCCGAAGACGGTGAAGAAACAGAACCGGCCGAAGAAGATGAAAATGATACCGGAACCGGCCCCGATCCCGAAATGGATTCGGATGAAGAAGAATCGGAAGAACCGGTTACCGAAGCTCCGGAACGGAGATATCCTCTAAGAGAGAGAAGGGCCCCCCGGAGATTTCCGGAACCAGAGCACGTGCTGCTAACCGACGAAGGGGAGCCGGAGAGCTTTGAAGAAGCAAAACATGACACCCAGAGCCGCAGGTGGTTGAGTGCCATGCAGGACGAGATGGATTCCCTGCATGAGAACCACACATATGAACTTGTGGAGTTGCCGAAAGGAAAGCGGGCACTTCGAAACAAGTGGGTGTTCAAGCTGAAACCGGGAGATGCCGGAAACCCCCCGAGATACAAAGCCAGGATCGTGGTGAAGGGGTTTCAGCAGAAGAAGGGCGTCGACTTCGACGAGATATTTGCCCCGGTAGTGAAGATGACCTCCATCCGGACGGTGCTGAGCATAGCGGCAAGCATGGACCTCGAGGTAGAACAGATGGACGTGAAGACGGCATTCCTTCACGGTGACCTCGATGAAGAGATCTACATGCAGCAACCAGAAGGATTCGAGAAGAAAGGGAAGGAGCACCTGGTATGCCGGTTGAAGAAGAGCCTTTACGGACTGAAACAGGCTCCCCGGCAATGGTACCGGAAGTTCGACTCCTTCATGACCGACGAAGGGTACCTCAAAACGCAGTCCGACCACTGCGTGTTTGTGAAGAAGTTCGAAGGAGGAGACTTTCTAATACTCCTCCTGTACGTGGACGACATGTTGATCGTCGGACGGGACCAGGTCAAGATACGGATGCTGAAGAAGGCTCTCCACCGAACCTTCTCAATGAAGGACCTGGGTCCGGCGAGGCAAATACTAGGGATGCACATCATCCGGGACCGGAAGAAGAAGCAGTTGTGGCTGTCACAGGAGAAGTACGTGACAAAGGTGCTTCAACGGTTCAACATGTCGGAAGCAAGACCGGTCGGATCGACCCTCCCGGCAAACTGCAAGCTGTCCAGCAAGCAAAGTCCCAAGACAAAGGCTGAAAAGGAGGATATGATGAAAGTACCATATGCCTCTGCCGTCGGAAGCTTGATGTACGCAATGGTGTGTACAAGACCGGACATAGGATATGCAGTCGGAGTGGTGAGCCGGTACATGAGCAATCCCGGCAAGGAGCACTGGAACGCGGTCAAGTGGATACTCCGATACCTGAAGGGCACGACAAACGTGTGCCTCCGATTCGGCTCCGGTAAGCCCGAACTCGACGGCTTCACCGATTCGGATATGTCGGCTGATGCAGATACCAGCCGGTCCACATCAGGGTATGTGATGACGTATGCAGGGGGAGCTGTTTCATGGCAGTCGAGGCTGCAGAAGACGGTTGCGTTGTCAACCACGGAGGCGGAGTACATGGCGGCTGTTGAAGCCGGCAAGGAAATAATATGGATGAAGGACTTCATTAGAGAGCTCGGTATCCGGCAGGAGGAGTACCGACTCTACTGCGACAGTCAGAGTGCCATCCACCTTGCGAAGAATGCGGCCTATCACTCCCGGACGAAGCACATCCAGCGAAGATATCATTGGATCCGGGAAAGGATAGAAGACCAGGAGTTCGTGCTGACGAAGATCCACACGGACGAGAACGGGTCAGATATGCTGACCAAAGTGCTCACACCCGACAAGCTGGAAGCGTGCCGGAAGAGGGTCGGACTGGAAAGACATCCCATGCCGAAGTGAAGGGGGAGTTTGTTGGGATTACGGTCCCTCCGGATGGGATGATCAGATGTCCGGGAATCGGGAATGAAGACCCGAATGAGGAGTACCCGGTATTGGAACCGGATGACGAAGACCCGGTTTCGGATCCGGATGATGAAGATCCCGGCTACGGAGCCGGATGACGAAGACCCGGTTTCGGATCCGGATGATGAAGACCCCGGCTACGGAGCCGGATGCCGAATGTACCCGGAGAGAGATCCGGATGCGGGGACATATCTGTGAATATGTTTGCCAAGGGCCCTTGAGGCTATAGTTGTAAATAGCCCCAAAGTCATATGTGTATAAATATGACTTAGGGCAAACAGTTTTACTGTTGCTTATTATTTTTCTGTTTTTACTCAAGAGGAGTGAAGAGGAAGCAGCCGTGAGAGAGAGAAAGTGAGATAGAGCGCGAGAGAGGAAGAGGACGACGCCTCTGTGTATTTCCGCCGCCTGTGGCGAGGACAGCGAGCTCAAGGTCGTCGCCTTGGAGCTCGCCATTGTATACTTCTCTGTATAGTGTTGGTTTGGAGTCCTGTACTCCCGTGGTTTTTCCCGTCTAGGGTTTTCCACGTTAATCCCTGTGTACTCGCGTTTTTTGTTTCTCTGTGTGATTCCTATTTTCTGCTCAATCGATTCGCGCTTACTCGGTTGTGGCCGAGCGAAGAAGGTGAATCTAAGCGTCGATTCCCAACAGAATATTAAGTTAGAGGCGGTTTTCAAAAGTAGACAAAAGTAAAGAAAAAGATGGGGAGAAAAGAAGAAGAAGCATGTGTGGATATGAGGAGCACAGTAGACAAAAAAGCTCATAATTTCCTCGTTAGATGTCCAAATTAGAAAAGAAAATATGGATAAGAAAGCTAACCCAAAGAGATTTCCAAGAATATCTTGCATGTGAAATTTGGGGCTAGAAAAGAAATAGTGATGAAAAGAAAAGTCGACTCATATAGACAAGCTTTTTTTAGGGGAAAAAGGCAAGCAATCCTAAACCTATAAATAAGAGCCTATTCTACTGAAGAAGGGGGGAGAGGGAGAAGGAACGTGGAAGCTCTACTCAATTGGATGGAAAAAGAAGAAGGATCAACAACATCGAGAGACATCATCAACAAAGAATCACCTTCTTCTATATTCCACTCTCTTCTTTCCTCCACCTCTCTTCCCCCTTCCTTTATAAATTATCTCTCATATTCATATCAACCCCATTGTAAAATTGATTCTGATTTTATAAAAGAATCTATTATGTTGCAATAAAATAATGTTTGGTTTCACCTACATATCTAATATGTTATCATCATTTTTGTGTATTTGTTTGTGTGCCTAGTGACAAGGGAGCGTTTCGGGCTTGCCCATGCACCTCTCCTTTCACGAATGCATTCAAACTTACGTGTCTTATATGTTATTGTCATTTGTACTTATTTGTTTGTGTGTCTTGTGACAAGGGAGCGTTTCAGGCTTGCCCATGCACATCTCCTTTCACAAAAGAATTCAAACTTACTTGTCTTATATGTTATTGTCATTTGTGCTTATCTGTTTGTGTGCCTTGTGACAAGGGAGCGTTTCGGGTTTGCCCATGCACCTCCCCTTACACAAAGGCATTCAAAATTTCGTGTCTTGCGTGTTAGTGTAAATCTTGCTTGTGTGTTCGTGCAACTTGTGGCAAGGGAGCGTTCGGGCTTGCCCATGCACCTCTCTTTCACAAAGGCATTCGAAATTGTATCTCCCGTGTGTAAACCTTGCTTGTGTGTTCGCGTGTCTTGTAACAAGGAGGCGCCCATGCACCTCTCTTTTCCCAAAGGCATTCAGAACTTTGTCTCTCATGTGTGTAAGTAAGACTTTTCCTTTTGTGTCTGTGTGTAAGCCTTCTTCACATGCATTCGTTCGCCTTGTGACTAGGGGTTGATTTGGGCTTGCCCATGCACCTCTCCTTTTCACAAACACGTTCGAATACTCGGGCTTGCCCATGCACCTCTCCTTTTTACAAACACGTTCGAATACTCGTGCCTTGTTTGTGTAAGCCTTCCTTGACGGGAACTCCAACGCTCCTTATGCACAATGCTCGGCCACAACCGAGCTTAGAATCATACACAGAAAAAACGGGAAATAAAACACGACACGAAGAAGAAACGAGTGCACAGGATGTTTACGTGGAAAACCCGAAGAGGGAAAAACCACGGCAGCCCACAGGCTGCAAACTATCACTATGCTAGAATGTACAACAGTGAGTTCACGGAGGCAACGACCTCGTGCTCACGATCCTCGCCACAGGCGGCAGTTACAACAGAGGCAACAACCTCTTTCTCTCTCTCTCTCTCTCTGTACACTGTTATGCGATCTCTCTATTCTTGCACCAACAAGAATAACAACAACAACAACAACTATAAGTTTGCCCTAAGTCATATTTATACCAATATGACTTTTCGGCTATTTACAAATATAGCCACGATGGGCTCTCAGAAACATATTTACGAATATGTCTCTTCATCCGGTGAGCACTCCTCACCGGGTCTGCACCATCTGGCTCTCCGTAGCCGGGTACTCCTCATCCGGTTCTCACCGGGCCTGCACCATCTGGCTCTCCGTAGCCGGGTACTCCTCTTCCGGTTTCGGCCGAGATTGTTCGTCGGCACTGTTCTTCTCCCTTCCCATCCGGAGGGACCTGTTTCCCAACATTCCTTGTGTTGTGTGTGTGAGCTCTATTTCCTTCCCATCCATAACCCCAATGTTTCCGCCTCACGATCCACACATAGTGACGGATTTTCACGACAATGCATCCTGAACGAAAGCCGATAGAAGCCCGATGTGAAGTAGGAGGAATGTATCCTCATAGGATACTTGTCCGAGAAGATGGCATACAAGTGCTATAACCCTTCGATCCGAGCGGTTCGGGTGAGTCGAGATGTAGTCTTCAACGAATCGGCATCATGGTATAAGCCTGATTCGACTCCACCCGACCCGAATGAGGAAGAGTTGAACGTTGTAAAAGAATAGCGGGCGGAAGCAATAGAAAACCGAAAAACCGAAATGCAGGTTTAATGGAGAGCTTGAATATACATAGTACGCGGGAGATATAGAGAAAGAGTAGAACATAAAACTCTATTCAAAAATTAACTCTCAAACTCTGTACATCGTATGTGTTCAGTGAACACTTTTATACAAGTCCATACGGACTGATAGAAGTACGATGTACTTCAATGCTCACTCGAGCGTCTAACACTAACTACGAGACTATTAACTATCTAGTAGTCTAGGCTACTAATAGGATTCCGATTATTGTTTGATCCAGCTAACCGGCTCCCGAGCTCATTGGCTCAATTGCTCACCGGCTCGTCGATCCGTCTCACCAATCCGACTTCATCCTTCCGGATGCCAATCCGGATCCGGTTGAGCTTGCCGCTCAACACTCCCCCTCAAGCTCAACTTGAGGTCGGATCGTACTGTCAGTCTCCATGGCCGCTGGTCCTTCCACCCAGCTCCTTCGGGCATCACTCCGCCTCGATCGCGCTCCTCGTCCGGTCCAGTCCCGTTTGCGGCGACCCTTCTGATTCTGTGCACCTCGACCTCCTCGGTTTGCTTGTCTGCTCAACAGGCCCAATTCAGCTCCCTCGCTATTGTGACTTCGGCTCTTGCCGATTCGCCGATTCCTTTGTGTTGGTGTCGACTTTCGCTGCCTTCTCGTCCTCTTGGCCTTGAATTGATCCGGTTCTTCCGAATCCATCTATTGAACCAAATCGGTTGTCTCTGATTCATTCCAGCTCTTGTCCGAATCGGTCGCTCTCGATTCGTTTTCCGGTTCCAGGCCCTTCACCACGTCGGACCATGTCCGGGTCTTGGTTCCGACTTGTTCGGATGTGTCAACTTCCTTTGTCGACTCGGCTCCTTTCTTCTTCTTGTCTCTCCCCTTGTTGGTTCTTCCCTTACTGGCGCAATTGACAATGCCCGTTTCTTTGCCTTTGCCCGTTCTCACCCTCAAGTGTGGCACGTCGAGATGCTGAACACCAAGCATTTCGGTGAAGTGCTGCAACTTGTCCAATCCGAGTGGTTTGGTGAACATGTCGGCAACTTGCCGATCCGTATGAACATATTGAAGTTCGACTCCACCGCTCAGGACATGCTCATGCACGAAGTGGTAGTGCACTTCTATGTGCTTTGTGCGAGCATGGAATACAGGGTTCTTGGCGGGCTGCATGCTGCTTATGTTGTCACAGTAGATCAGGATCGGGGTCGGCACCTCGATCTACAGGTCTTGCAGCAGTCACCAAAGCCAAATGGCTTCATAGGTGGCAACGGGAGTGCCCCGATATTCAGCCTTAGTGCTCGAAAGGGCCACTGTTGACTGCTTTTTGTTGCTCCATGCAACATCCGCGCTACCAAGGGAAAACATATAGCCGGAGGTGGATCGGCGATCTGATGCATCGCCGGCCCAATCGGCATCGGTGTAGCCGACTAGCTCTTCGGTTATACCATGTCGGTATAATAGTCCCCGTTCCTTCGTGCCGCTCACATATCACACAATTCGATGCGCGCACAGAAGGTGCTCGACGGTCGGCTTCTGCATATATTGGTTGATCACGCTGATTGGATAACTGATGTTGGGTTGGGTGATTGCATATATTGGTTGATCACGCTGATTGGATAACTGATGTTGGGTTGGGTGATTGTCAAATATATAAGGTTTTTGTCATGAGATGGCAAGACTCGAACCCATGACCTTATGGTATATGGGTCGAGCTCTTAACCATCTCACCATCTATTGTAATTCATAGAATATTATTTTCATTTATGTTTTATTATAAGAAAGTAATGTATATTCCAGATTTCTCTGGAACATTCTAGAAGCTTCAGGATTATTCCTGAGAACACTATAAAAGAAGGCACTAAGCATTATGTTGAACCAAATTGGTTCAACACCAGTCTTAAGCCTCTTAGTCGATTTGTACTTATCTTTCATATAATATAAGAGCTGCTGTCATCATCCTATTTCCCTCTCTCTCTCCTCTTCTCACTTCCTCTCTCTCAGGAATCTTACGCAGTCCCGTCCTCTTAGTACTAATAGTACTACTCTTCTTAGTACTAATTCCATCTCTGTTTTAGTACTATTCCTGACAGTTTGAACCAATTTCTTCCTCTAGCCTACTTGTCACTCTCCCTCATCCTCCTACCCTTTCCCCTATACTATGGCTACTGTTAGCGCCCAAGAATACCAATCCGTTTTCTCCGAGCTACAGTGCCTAAAAGAAAAGTTTGTTGCCTTGGAACAAGAAAACCAACGGCTGATAGGGGATCTGCAACAAATCGCTCTAGAAAAACAACAAACGCAACAACAACATGGGGAGTTAGCGTTACGGGTACAACAACTCGAAGCAGCGTTGCAACAACAAGGATCCAGTCCCCAAGGATTTCATAAAGAGCCCAAGATTGGACTTCCTGTGAAATTTGATGGAACGCGTTCGCAATTTCGGGGATTCCTTAATCAGGTACGCTTAGTCATCCAGATGCATCCTTCCCGATATCCCACTGATGCATCTCGAGTTGGCCTAATAGGCACGCTACTTAGCGGCTCAGCCTTGGCATGGTTCGCTCCGCTTCTAGAAAAACAATCGCCCTTGCTTAATAACTTTGAAGATTTTATTGGTGAGTTTAAAGCCTGCTTTGGAGACACCGACAGCATCAGGACGGCGATCAACAAGATCCGGCGATTGCGTCAAGGCGATCGTCCAGCCTCTGCCTACGCGGCGGATTTCCGCCTACTTGCTTCAGATATACCCTGGGATGATCAAGCACTAATGGAGCAGTTTCGCTATGGCTTGCGAAACGATGTCAAAGATCTACTTCTAACTTTCCCCGAAGAACCAAAGTCTCTTACGGAGGCAATCAGTCGAGCAGTTCGATGTGACAACCGCCTTTTTGAACGGCGTTCAGAACGTCAATTACAGATACCACGCTCTAGGCCAGAGCCCACTTACGCCGCAGTCGCGGCTAAACCGTTTGCACGAGACATACCTCAAGCAAATACTTCGACACCGATGGAGATCGATACCATGCGTCGACGCGGCCCGTTATCGGAAGAAGAAAAGCAACGACGACGTGCCAATCGATTATGCCTTTATTGCGGTGGACCAGGACATATCGCCATCAATTGTCCCCATAGGCCAAGAAGACAGGTAAATCAAATTGTCGCCTGTACTAAACCTGAGTCAATTCTTCCCTTCGGAGTGTCTGATAGTAGTAATAGTACTAATAGAGTGTCAGATAGTATTCATAGTACTAATAGCCCAAGTATCTCAAATAAATTTGAAATCCTTAGTCAATTAGATGAAGAGTTAAACGATTGAGTCCAGCCAAAATAGGAGCCATTTGGTTGGACAGCAGCCCTAGATCTGTACAGCCCATTAGTGGTTCCATTCCTTCCAAGCAAGTTAGCAATGTGTTCCTAGCCCAAGTCATTGTTAGTACTAAAAGTACTCCCCCAGTACCCGTCCTAGCACTTTTAGATTCCGGAGCTAATTCCTGTTTCATGGATCGAAATTTTGCCCAAGCTTCTCAGATATCCTTAAGAAAACTTCCTTGTCCCGCATCTGTAGTGGTCATTGATGGTCGTCCCATTGCTTCCGGGAATATTGTAGAAGAATCAGAACCCATTCAAGTTGTCCTAGGTAGTTTTGTGTGTATAATATCATTTAATATAATTAGTAGTCCAGAGCATCCCATTGTCCTAGGATTACCTTGGCTTGAGTTACATAATCCAGCCATAGATTGGAGAACAAGAGAAGTCCGATATCGACCACCCCAAGAATCAACTCGCCGAGTTTCGACCATTTCACTCCATCAACTACGCGAAGAAGGACCCAAGGAGGCAATGTTCCTATTTTCCATATCAGTACATCCTTCCAGCACTATTAAGAAGGACTCCTCAGTACAACTTCCGGCAAAATATCATCCTTATGCCGATGTATTTGACAAGGTAAAAGCCGGTACCCTTCCTCATCACCGTCCCTATGACTGTCCCATCAATTTACAACCAGGAACCGAGCCACCATGGGGACCAATTTACAACCTGTCAGCCACCGAGTTAGAAGTCCTTCGAGCCTACATAGAGGAGAACTTGGCAAGCGGGTTCATCCGTCATTCGAAATCTCCGGCCGGTGCACCCATCTTCTTTGTCAAGAAGAAAGATGGCTCACTTCGTCTTGTCGTTGATTACCGCGGATTAAATAAAGTCACCATCCGGAATAGGTATGCACTTCCTCTTATATCAAGTCTTTTAGAGCGAGTTAATGGTGCCAAGTTTTTTACTAAAATCGACCTACGCGGAGCGTATAATCTCGTGCGGATCCGACCGGGAGATGAGTGGAAGACCGCTTTTCGCACGCGGTATGGGCATTTTGAGTATACTGTTATGCCGTTTGGCCTAACCAATGCACCCGCAGTCTTCCAACACATGGCAAATGATATATTCAGAGACCTCTTGGATATCTGTTTGATCATTTATCTGGATGATCTGTTGATTTATTCGAAGACCTAGGAAGAGCACGACTCTCATGTACTATTAGTACTAAAGCGACTCCGCGAGAATGGTCTTTATGCCAAGCTAGAAAAATGTAGCTTTGACTGCAAGCAAGTGGAATTTCTAGGCTACGTCATCTCCTCAAAGGGCATCGCCATGGATCCAGCTAAGATCCAAACTGTACTAGAGTGGCAAATTCCACAGTCGGTACAAGATGTACAATGTTTTCTAGGTTTTGCTAACTTCTACCGTAAGTTTATACAGGATTACTCGAAGATTATTTTACCTCTCACACAACTTACGAAGAAGGGCCAAGCATTTCTTTGGTCCATTGAAGCAGATATGGCTTTTCGGCATCTTAAGAAAGCCTTTACATCAGCACCGATTCTAGCTCATGTGGATACAAGCAAACCATTCATCATGGAGGCCGACACATCAGATTTCGCCCTCGGTAGCATCCTTTCTCAACAAGGTGATAAAGAAGAGTTGCATCCGGTGGCTTTCCATTCGCGCAAATTCGATGTCGCAGAAATCAACTACGAAATACATGACAAGGAGTTATTAGCCATCGTGGATTCATTTGTACAATGGCGGCATTTCTTAGAGGGCTCTCCACATCAGGTCATTGTCTTCAGCGATCATAAAAATCTTGCTTATTTTCAGAACGCTCGCGTACTAAATCGACGGCAAGCTCGGTGGGCGCAATTCCTCACGCGTTTCGACTTCAAAAATCACATATTGACCGGGGAAGCAGCAAGGAAAAGCAGATGCACTATCACGACGTTCATATCTTGCACCTCGTCCTGGTGAAGCAACATTTGATAATCAAAAGCAAGTAATCTTGGGACCAACACGATTGCACACGACGCGGATTTTTCACACCCCGATGGATTCACGGATTACCGATGACATACGTCCAACCTTGAAGACGGATAGTTTTGCTCAAGACATCCTGGCGCACATTGATACTTCTCGGGCATCCTGTTCTCAGTCTCAACAACCAGGTATTGACTACCGACAATTCGAATATCATGATGGTTTGTTATTCTTTAAAAAGGCGTATATGTCCCCGATTGCTCCTGTCGCCTTCAAATTGTCCAACATTGTCACGACACCCATACGGCGGGACATTTCGGTAGTACTAAGACGTTGGAGCTAGTGCAGCGATCTTTTTGGTGGCCCCACATGCGCCGTTTTGTCGACGACTACGTTCGGACCTGTGATGCTTGCTGCCGAGCAAAGATGCCACGACACCATCCATATGGCTTGTTGGAACCTTTACCAATTCCAAGTAAGCCATGGCAGTCTATTTGTCTTGATTTTATCACAGATCTGCCGGTCTCGAAAGGGTTCGATGCTATCCTAACCGTCGTCGATCGATATACGAAGATGGCACATTTTGTGCCATGTACTAAAGCCATCACTAGCGAGGAAACCGCCGCTCTTGTTATGCGTGAGTTTTTTCGGCATCATGGCCTCCCAAACAGTATTATCAGTGACCGAGGCCCGCAATTTGTCTCCAAATTTTGGCAGCATCTCTTCAAGATGCTCAAGGTCTCCTGCAACCTCTCCTCCGGCTACCATCCTCAGACCGACGGACAGGCGGAACGAACAAACCAAACGCTGGAGCAATATCTCCGGTGTTTCCTGAGTTATCAACAGGACGATTGGGCCGAGATTCTCCACTTTGCGGAGTTTGCGTATAATAATGCTATTCACTCCTCGACTCGGGTCTCCCCATTTTTCGCTTATACCGGTTTCCATCCTCGCTGGTCGGTGATCGACGCTCCGGAGCTACCTACCAACCCTCGTGCCGAGGATCATTTGGAGAGGCTACGCAAGATCCAGATGGATCTCTCTATTCACCTTCGTCATGCTCAACACACACAGAAGACTTATGCGGATCGTCATCGGATTCCCTCCTCTTTTGCCATCGGAGATCGAGTATGGCTCTTACGTCGTCACATCAAGACTACTCGACCGTGCGACAAGTTGGATTATCGACGACTCGGTCCTTTCCGTATTACGGGGAAGATTAATGATGTCACCTTCCGCCTTGATCTCCCTCCGCAGCTTCAGATACATCCGGTTTTCCATTGTTCTCTTCTTGAACCTTATAAAGCAAACACCATTCCCGATCGTGTGACACCACCGCCGCCCCCACTGGAGTTGGACGCCGGCCCGGAGTATGAAGTTGCTTGCATCCTCGATTCCAAACTTGTTCGCAACAAACTCTATTACTTGGTCGATTGGCTCGGTTATAGTCCGAGCGAACGTACTTGGGAACCCGTCGAGAATGTTGCCAATGCACAAGATCTTCTTGCTGATTTCCACCAAAAGTATCCGGACAAACCCGGTCCGCAAGTAGCGCTGACTCGTTCCACTCGTCGTCTTTAAGGGGGAGATAGTGTCATGAGATGGCAAGACTCGAACCCATGACCTTATGGTATATGGGTCGAGCTCTTAACCATCTCACCATCTATTGTAATTCATAGAATATTATTTTCATTTATGTTTTATTATAAGAAAGTAATGTATATTCCAGATTTCTCTGGAACATTCTAGAAACTTCAGGATTATTCCTGAGAACACTATAAAAGAAGGCACTAAGCATTATGTTGAACCAAATTGGTTCAACACCAGTCTTAAGCCTCTTAGTCGATTTGTACTTATCTTTCATATAATATAAGAGCTGCTGTCATCATCCTATTTCCCTCTCTCTCTCCTCTTCTCACTTCCTCTCTCTCGGGAATCTTACGCAGTCCCGTCCTCTTAGTACTAATAGTACTACTCTTCTTAGTACTAATTCCATCTCTGTTTTAGTACTATTCCTGACAGCTTCCGACGATTTGTCGGAACCGTTTCTCATCGCAGGTCGGTCCGGAGTCAGGACGGAGCTTCTGGTTCCGGTCCAAGGGTGTAGAGATAGGTCAGCATTTCGTCATGCCGAACTTGTATAGCATATTCAACACATAGTGTCTCTGTGAGAGCAATATGCCGTCGGGGGTTCGGATCACCTCGATCCCAAGGAAATAGTGAAGGTCCCCCAGGTCCTTCATCTGAAATGCATCCGATAGCTGGGGCTTGACTTAGCCGATTTCATCGAGTCCAGGTCCGGTGATGACTAGATCATCAACATACAGCAAGATGCAGACTGGACCGATTGGACCTTGCCGGATGAACAATGAAGAATCGGACTTGGAGGCCGCAAACCCCATCTTACGCAATCGGTGTGTGATCTTCGTATTCCAAGCTCAGGGGGCTTGCTTTAAGCCATAAAGTGACTTCTTCAGCCGGCATACCACCGACTGGAAACTAGGGGGTTGAGTCATAAAGACCTCTTCTTCAAGATCGCCTTGAAGAAATGCATTCTTCACGTCCATCTGGTGCAGATGCCACCCCCTTGTCACAACAACCACTAGCACCACACGAACCGTCGTCATCTTCTCTACCGGAGCGAAGCTCTCGTCATAGTCGATTCCGTGGGTCTGCGCGTATCCCTTCGCCACTAACCGGGCCTTGTACCGGTTAACCGAACCGTCGGCATTGTACTTTACCTTGTACACCCACTTACATCCGATCGGTTTATAGTGTCGGGGAGGGTCAACTAGGTCCCATGTGTCGTTGGCATCGAGAGCCCGCATTTCTTGCTTCATAGCGGCATGCCAATTTGCGTCCTTTGCCGCTTCTACGTAGCTCTCCGGCTCACGCACTTCCGCCACCTTGGTCATGTACGCATAGTGATGCGCTATGTACTCATTGTACCCGTATCGCTTCACGGGGTTCTTCTGGCGGGAAGACCTGCGTAACTTATCATTACCCAGTTTGGGGCCCTTCTTGGCCGGTTCAGACTTTGTTCCCGAAGATCCACCTTCAGCCTTTTTGGGAGTCAGATTCGCTCTGATCCGACTCAACGTTGCCGGTTTCGTATCCCGACATCTTCTTCTTCCCTTTCTCTTTGCGTGTGAACCGTCTCCTCGGTTCCTTGCGCGGGGAGAGCATGGTAGAGTCTCCACTACTCGTCGGGTCCTCATCCGACTTGTCATCCTAACTCAGCCGCTCATTCGGTCCACTCAACCAAAACGAGATCGGACTCTTTTCTAGAGTGGCGAGGTCTTCATCTTCTATCTGGACCAGTTCAGGCTCACTAGCCTCATCCTCCGATATCGTGTCAAGGTCTGAAGTCGGAGCTGGTAAGGCATACCATGATGCCGTCTCATCAAACTCAACATCCCGACTAACTCGAACTTGCTTCGTCCGGGGCTTATAACTCTTATACCCCTTTTTCTCATGTGAGTAAGCGACCAAGATGCATCCAACTTCCTCTGCTTTTCATCCAGCACATGCACATATGCAACGCTACCGAATATCCGAAGGTGTCTCAAATTCGGCTTGCACCCGAAATACGCACCCGAAATACAGCTCATGCGCGGACACCTTGTCACCGATCCGGTTTTGGACGTAGACGGCCGTCCGGACTGCCTCTGCCCAGTAGAAATGGGGCATGCTCTTCTCCTCCAGCATTGCCCTTGCCGCGTCGACAATCGACCGGTTCTTCCTTTCGGCCACACCGTTTTGCTCCGGTCTGTATCTGCATCTGAACTCTCTCCGAATTCCTTTTTGCTGCAGATAACTATTGAATTGGCCGGAAAAGTATTCTTTCCCGCCATCCAACCATAGGCACTTGATCTTCCTCTTCGTTTCCCATTCAACCAGTCTTTGCAAGTTCCGGAAACACTCGAAGACTTTGCTCTTCCGCTCAACGAGGTAGATCCATTTGTGTCGGTTGTAGTCGTCGATGAAGGAGACGAAATATCGACTCCGGCCAAGACGCACGTTTTGTGCCAGTCCCCATACATCCGAATGAATAAGGTCGAGCTTTTTACAACTACGGTTTTGTTCGGTGGGAAATGGAAGCCGGTGTTGCTTCCCAAGCTGGCAGGCTTCACATACTTGGGCCTTCTGGCCACTAAACTTTGGCAAACCGAAGACAACTTGTTTCGTTTGCAAGTCTTGAAGCCTCCAGTAATTGACGTGGCAGATCCGCTTATGCCAGACATCAATATCTGATTCAATCTTTTGTCCTTTGGCGAACAAAGCGGTGCCGACGTCATTGATGTTGAGGATAAACATCCTCTCATCTCTGCGCCCTTGCGTAATGATTTGGCCCTCTTCCTTGATGAAGCACCCGAGGTGCGTAAACCGCACCTGTATCCCCTGGTCGACAATCTGTCCAACCGACACCAGGTTCTTCGTGATGGTTGGAACTTGTAATACATTCATCAACTTCCCTCTCTATCTGACGTGGCTCAAAGGGACTTCTCCGACATGCACGATTGGGTGAGGAGTGTTGTCTCTGGTTTTGACGACTCCCGGTTGTTCCGGTTCCTCCAAGAAAGAGAACCACTCTTTGTGGCTCGTCATGTGATTCGACGAACTGGAGTCAACGTACCACACTTCCTCCAATTTGGAAGTGGTCTTCTTCATCAAATTAGCCTTATGTTTCATCACCAAGGCTGTCCCTTTACTGGCTTTTCCGGTTTTGGATCCTCTTGATCCTTCTGCGTAGTGCGAGTATTGCCGATTCTCTCTGCCGGCTTTACCGGATTTGGATCTGTCCGAATCGGCGCACTTCTTCCAGCACTCACCTTCTTTGTGGCCTCGTTTACCATAGTACTAACATTCCGTGTCGGCCTTTGCTTGCCGGTCTCTGGCGCCGCCATGACTCTCCTGCTTGTGGAGGGTCCGGAACTTCTGTCAGCAGGTTCTCTGTGCCTTCGGTCCTGCTCTTGCCGGCTGAGACCATTGCGAGCCGACCTGCTTCGTCCACCACGCCCACGGGGCCGATCCACCTCTGCGTATATCATCCGATTGTCGGTGGGTGCCCTTGTTGACACACCAGTGTGATTCTCCTCGATAAGGAGCATCCACTGTAAGTCGAAAAATGAGGGGGTATTCTCCCTTTTACATATCGCAGTTCAGAACGCTCCGAATTTTAACGCCAGTCCCCCAAGACAGATCTGTACCATTCACCCTCCTTGATGTTCACATCGATGGAGGCTAAGGAGTTGCATATATCTTTGATCTTCGAGGTGTAGTCAGCCATCGACAAATCCCGTTGTTGCGAGTTGCTCAACTCTTGTCAGAGTTGAAGCTTCCTGGCTGTCTTGCTTGCGGCGAAAATCTTCTTCAGATTTCCCCAAGCATCCTTCGGCGTTTTCGCATTCCGAATGTAGCTCAGAAGCTGTTCACCCACACAAGACGCAAAGCAGTAGAGAACTCTGCTTGCCGACTGTTCCCAAGCCAGGAAGTCTTTGTGTGTCGAATCGGGTGCTGTGTCATTTGCACAGTCGACATAGCTCCAGTAACCGTGCCTGAGCAGGTATTGGTGCATCTTGTAGGACCAAGACGTGTAGTTGTTTCTGTCGAGCTTCTCCGTCGCAAGCGAGCTAGCCATGCCTCTATCCATTTTGTTTTTACTGTTCTTCACGATAGGTTTTCCTTTCAAGCTAAGTAGGCTGCAGAGGTTCTCAATCCTCACGCTCTGATACCATGTAAAAGAATAGCGTGCGGAAGCAATAGAAAACCGACAAACAGAAATGCAGGTTTAATGGAGAGCTTGAATATACACATTACGCGGGAGAGACAAAGAAAGAGCAGAACATAAAACTATATTCAAAAATTAACTCTCAAACTTTGTACATCGTATGTGTTCAATGAACACTTTTATACAAGTCCATACAGACTGACAAAAGTACGGTGTACTTCAATGCTTACTCAAGCGTCTGACACTAACTACGAGACTATTAACTATCTAATAGTCTAGGCTAGTAATAGGCTTCCGATTACTATTTGATCTAGTTAACCGGCTCCCCAGCTCACCGACTCAATTGCTCGCCGGCTCGCCGATCCGTCTCACCAATCCGGCTAAGGCTTATTCAGCTGATCCGGCTCCGGTTGAGCTTGCTGCTCAACAACATCAACTCGGAGGATGATATTCGGCCAAGCCCTTCACTAAAGGACCATCCAAGCCCATTTGAGCCTTCAAGCATTCCAAGTACGACCTTGGACAAAGGCAAAGGAAAGATGCCCAAATACGAACTCGATCACCCCGATGACAGAGATTCAGATGTGTTGGCTCCCTCACTAGACAATGAGTTTGGCGTACCCATCATGCGGACACCTAGAGTAAAGAAGGCGCTAACATCGGCGAGAGAAAAACTTCGACACTCTTCTAAAGAGAAGAATCCCATCGCTTGGCTCAGCTACAACGAGTACATGGCCCATCATTATGCCTTCACGATGAAGGTAGCGGCCGAACAAGAGCCCGAGAGCTCTAAAGAAATGGCTCGTAACCCACGATGGGTGGAGGTAGTCGGCCTTCACCCACACTCTATAACCCTTCACTTTCTATTTATTTCTTTGTTGTCTATGCTATGTAAGTGCACTAATCTTCACTTTCTATTTATTTCTTCCATTGTGAGTTTGAGACTCGGCTGTGGCCAAGCGCTATTCTGCACAATATGGTATCAGAGCATGGTAGATCCATTCAGCGGCATGTTCAAGCTCACTAGTTCTAACTACCCAGTGTGGAAGTCGAAGATGAGGGGCATGTTGGTGGTTAAAGATCTCTAGTTGTCGGTACAGTTTGGAGACAAAAGATCGGACAAGATCAATGTCGCGACTTGGGAGGTGATGCACATGAGGACGATGACATACATTTGATGCTTCATCGACATGAGCCTGTACAACAACTTTAATGAAGAAGGTAAGGCCCATGTGCTCTGGGAGAAAATCGGCACCATGCTGGAGAGCAAGAACACCGTAAATCGGATTTCGGTATTCTAGAAGTTAGTGAGACTCTGATACCAAGACGGATCCAACATGGCAGAGCACATGAATGCATTCCAGGGGCTAATATACCAAACAACCTATTTTGAAGTACCTCTAGCCGACGAGGTACTCACGTTGCTGCTGCTTGGTTCCCTCCCGGATAGTTGGGAGATGCTAGTTGTCACCTTGGGAAATGTTGGGCCGGAAGGAAAACAGTTGTCCCTAGCAACGGTGAAATCAAGCTTGCTGGATGAAGAAGCTTGTAGGAAGGACCGGGAGTCCAGAACTGATCCGAAGGCCTTGGTTATGGAAGATGACCACAACCCGAGAAGAGGGTGGAATCGGAGTCCCCAGAATCGGGACAAGTCAGGGGTGAGGTCAAAGTCAAGGGGAGTCCTATGTGTTTCTCTTGTGGGAAGCTGGAGCATTTCTAGAATTATTGCTGACACTTCCGGAAGGAAAAAGGAACCGAAAATGCCGACTCGAAGAAGGGTTTGGACCAGAGGAGTTCGGATCAAAAAGGAACAATGAAAATCGCGAGAAGTGAAGAAGAATTGTTGCTTATCTTTGAGGAGAGTGAGTTACATCTTGTCAACGATGAAACAACGTGGATGGTCGACTCTGGCGCGTCGTTCCATCTGACTCCCAACTAGAAATGCTTCGCATCATACAGAGTTGGAGATTACGGTTGTGTCCAGATGGGGAATGAAGGTACATGCCGAATTTTCGGCATAGGGGATGTGTGTTTGACGACATCAACCGGATGCAAGTTTCTACTAAAAGATGTACGATACGTTTCGGAGGTTCAGTTGAACCTGATGATGAAGGCTAGATGATGAGGGCTACATGGGTAGTATCCAGAATGGAGACATGAAGTTTTGCAAACAAAGCTTGATCGTGGCTCGAGCCTGGAAGATAAACAGGTTGTACCGGATGCATGCCAGGATATGCCGGGAAGAAGTGAATGTGGCATCCTACAATGCTGGTGAGCTGTGGCACAAGAGGTTGTGCCACATGAGCCAGAAAGGGATGTGTAAACTTGTTGAAGATAACCTCATTCTGGAGGTGAAAGACGTGTAGCTTTAGAAGTGCACTGACTATTTGGCCGGAAAGCAAAACCGAACCTCCTTTCGGTCAAGACCACCAATGAGACGGAATGCACCATTCGATTTTGTGCATACCGATGTATGCCAAGTGGACACGAAGTCACATGACGGATCACAGTACTAAATGTCGTTCATAGACGACCGCAACCGGAAGTTGTGGGTCTCACCACTAAAGACGAAGGACCAGATACTGGCGGTCTTCAAGAACTTCCACGCGAAAGTGGAAAGGGAAACCGGCTGAAAGTTGAAGGTGGTTCGAGTAGACAATGGAGGAGAATATTGGGGGCAGTTTGCGGAGTACTCCCGGTCGAAGGGAATCCAGCTCGAATTCACCGTGCCGAAGACACCAGAGCTGAACGGATTAGCCGAAAGGAAGAACAGAATTGTGATGGAGAGAGTCCAGAGCATGCTGATACATGCTAAGTTGTCCAAGATGTTTTGGGCTGAGGCGTTGATGACAACGAATTACCTAATAAATAGATCACTGTCAGCACCCTTGGATGGAGACACACCACAAAGAGTACGGACCAGTGAAGACGTGTCTTACCGGCATTTGAAGGTGTTTGGTTGCCTCGCCTACGTGCATGTTGCAAAGGACAAGAGAAAAAAATTGGATCCGAAGTCTCGACCATGCATATTCCTTGGATACGGTGATGGTGAGTTCGGCTTTTGAGTGTGGGACTTGGTCGACAAGAAGGTGTTCCGGAGTCGAGACATAGTCTTCATGGAAGACAAGACCATTGTCACCTGGAAGTCTGAGAAGAAGATAATGGAATCTAGGTTGACTGACAAAGATCAAGAAGATACAAGGACTCATCCGGCCCGAAGCCGGATGAAACTCGAAGAATCGGCCAGATTCGGACAAGAAACCGAATCGACCGAAGAAAAAGAAGAAGAATTGGACACTGGAACCGAACAAGACCCCGAATCTGATTTGGATGAAGAACAGATAGAGGAACCAATGGTCGAGAACCAAGGAAGAAGATATGCTCTTAGGGAGAGAAGAGCCCCCTATAGATTTCCGTATGTAGAGCATGTATTGCAGACCAACGAGGGGGATCCGGAAAGCTTCTAAGAAGCAAGGAAAGACACCCACAACCGCAAGTGGTTAAGTGCTATGTAGAATGAGATGGATTTCCTACATGAGAACCACACATGATTTGACAGAGCTCCTGAAAGGAAAGAGAGTGCTCTGAAACAAGTGGGTGTACAAGCTGAAACTGGGAGACGCCGGAAATCCACTGAGATACAAAGCCCAGATCGTGGTGAAGGGCTTCCAGCAGAAAAAGGGAGTGGATTTTGACGAGATCTTTGCCCTAGTAGTCAAGTTGACATCCATCCGGATTGTGTTGAGCATTGCGGCAAGCATGGACCTCGAGGTCGAGCAGCTAGTCAAGACAGCGTTCCTACACGGTGACCTCAAAGAAGAGATCTACATGCAACAACCGGAGAGGTTTGTCAAGAAAGGGAATAAGCACTTGGTATGCCGATGATAAATAGTCATTTTTGCACCATGAATGAGATATTAGAATGTTTGAATTATAGAAATAAGCACCATAAATGTGCAACATAAACATGCAACATAAATGGATATGTGCACCATAAATTATATACCAAATTCCTAGGTCCATTATGCATGATCCATTGCTACATCACGTTGTGATTATTCAGGCTTAGGTTACTGCCACTATTCCTAAACCCTATTGAGTCCAGTCCTCCATTGCCGCCATTCTACACTCAGTTACCACCATTGTGCCGTCCAAGCATCATCTGCCATTGTCTGATCCGACGGAGTTCACTCCTCCATTGCCACCATTTCACTTCGCTGCAACAAACATAAACTTACTAATGGTGGGATCGGTCTTGTGAATAACCGGTTTGCATGTGGTTTAGTAACTAGCTACGTGTTTACCAATACCCCTCATGGATCATCAGGATAGGGCTGACGCTATTAGGACACAACAAACGATACGAAAGTATTGGGTAGAAATGAAAAGGAAACGTCATCAATTGTTGAAGGATACGAAAGCCACATTCACTAAGGTAAGGATAACATTGGTTGTGATATAGGTCTAAATACCACTAAGAATGGAAGTAATGAGATTACTATGATAGAGAGAAAGGTTGTAGACTATTTCAATATTCAGACCAAGCACATCAGCAATGAAGACAAGAAGGTAGTATTTTATGGAATATTAAATGATCCATCGATAAAGGAGTTAATTGATTGTGATGGTCTTAATGCAAAGATAACATATGTACTAGGAAATAATCTACGTAATAGTTTCGTATCCATGAGCAAGTCAGAAGATGATCGTGTCTTAAAAAGGTCTAGTCTAATGATGTTACTTAATAGTGATGTTGACGATCTTAACATCAGTGTGCTATCTAAGGTAATTGGTGTTAGTAGAAAACCTATGTACAATATAATGAACTAGATAATTTCAAGTGGTGAAGGAATTAATCTGCTCAAGCTAACAACAAGATGTAAGCCAATGACACCCATAACATCAGAAATCAAGGATATAATCACCATATTTTGGACTAATGAGAATAGGGTTTCACCCAATAAAAAGGATTTATGCAGGAAACATGTTGAAAGGAGTCAATACAAGGAGCATCCCATTCATCTTCTTGATGTACCTCAGGTATTTACATTTATGTCAAGTTTTGTTTTAATTTTTAAGCTTAGATAGTTAGCTAATTAGCTACCTCAGAATATGACCATAGCTAACTAGCTACTGGTAATAGCTAAATAGCGATTGACATAGCTAACTTAGCTATTATCAGCTAATTAGCTTCCACGATAGTTAATTAGCTATCTCATAATATGACCATAGCTAATTAGCTACCAAAATAGCTATTTAGCTACCTCAGAATACATTGACCATAGCTACCTTAATAGCTAATTAGCTAATGGCAATAGCTAGTTAGCTATGTGAGGAGCTAATTAGCTATTAAGGTAGCTAATTAGCTACTGTCAATAGCTAATTAGCTACTCTTAATAGCTAATTAGCTACTGGCAATAGCTACGTTAGGGCACATTTTTTATACTCACCGGACTCCCTTTTTATTACGCAGGTTGATTGATTTATTAGGTTCAGGCGAATGCATCCAAATATCAAAGTTCAACTACGAACATTCGAGTATCTTAAGCCACACATTGTGAGACGCTTAAAGGATCGATATACATGTTGTTGCATTTACCATGTACAAATGGGTTTTCTCAAGGACTCTATTAATCTACTACGTCACCATAGCTCCTCCCTAGAGGATGCAATCTACACTTGTGAGTGCTCAATTTGTTGATCTAGCCTGCAAAAGCACTGTAAATTATCAGAGCGTGTTATCTCTTCCATGAGTGGTCTTTTAGATTCAATATTGTGTCTGAGAGAATCTGAGGCTATCTTCTAGAGTCATAAATGTGTCATGGGTTTATGTCAAGATTGTGGCCTTAGTAGATTTAGGTGGTGTCCAAACGAGTTGAGTAATGAAATATTAACCTTTGTCAAGTTATTTGAGTTTGTGGACACCAATTTCAAAGGAAAGGTGTGTAAAAGAAAGGATCTAGTTAGGAAGTTTCTTAAACTAAGGGATTTGGCGTCTTTATTTGTAGTATCTCTAGGAAAGTTCATTAAACACAACTTCATTTATTCATGGCAGGCCCATCAGTTTAAGACTTGCATATCAGATTTTCCAAATGATGTAGTAGACTTAGTAGTAGATTTCGCAGAGAATTATACTTTCAAGCAGTACAATGAAACTCAATCCATGCATTGGTGTTCAATGCAAGTAACCATTTTTGTGCACATAACATATTTTCGAGTTTCAGGTGATGTTAAGAAAGTATTTCATTTTTTTATTTCTGATGATAAAAAACATGATACCTTGTTTGTCCAACACTGTTTTATGTTACATTGGCAATGGTTATTATGTCAACGTCTAGAGCTTACTCAACATTGGGTTTGGTCTGACGGAGCTGTGTCACAATTCAAGGCTTGACGTCCATTTTATTTTGTTGGGAGATATCCTTTTGTAATAGGTTTGAAGATGAGATGGATTTTTTTTGGGTCTGGCCACGGTAACGGTGAACATGATGGAGCAGGTGTAGTTATAAAGTGGGCACTTACCCATGAACAACTAAAGGCTCATAGTGTGCATATAAATTGTGCAGCACATGCAGTCGAATTTTTAAGAACTAATATGTCAACGAGTGCAACTGGTGTTTATTCCTCCCATGTTTGAGATATCAAACGTGAATTTTGGGAAGTGAAGATAGATGAAGTAAATAGGGAGAAGACCTGGGAGTGTCAAGGAATTCCCGAATTGCGATCTCTCCATGCTGTTCGGGGTTATTCTAGGTTGGATGGTCATTGTATTGTGGATAGAGAATTAACTTGTTTTTGCTTCCATTGTGTGGAGGGAAATTGGAGGTAATGTTTAAACAAAGCATATATTCAGAATTGGGAGTACCATAGATTGAATGAAAAGGACCGAGCGGATGGAGAAATAGAAAACAATGTTGATTTCACATATCAAGGCCGTGGAGATACTCTAAGTGATGTCATAAACGTTGGGGATAATTTCGTTGTAAATGCAGACGAAGACAATTCGAAGGGTGTTGATTTCTACATATAGAAGTGCACGGTTTGTAAACAATGTGCAACTCAGAATATGTAGATGCCAGGGGAAATTTTGTATTTGTCGGGACATTCTACATCGAAGGTATTTTTCATGCAAGACAAAATGATTGCGATTATGTGTATAGGCTTTTAGAAAACAAACCAATAACGTACCTGTACTCTCATTTGATCAGGTGCATCAACGTTCTGATGTCGCAATACAATAGCTGCTCAAAATTATACACAATTAGTGCTAATGTGTATGAATGTATTTACAATAGTATGCCATGGAATTTGTAGCTACAAGGAGACATACCAGTTTTCTTGTAAAGTGGACAAAGTAGTTGTATTGCAAAAAAAACAGTTTAATAAAATCGTGTGGGAGTCTTTTTCTGTTCTTGTTTCTTAATAAAATCGTGTTTGTTAAATGTGTATTGATTACAGTCAGTTTTACTTATTGCAACTTTCAGTTTTAGTGTTTGTTCAATGATTTTTTTACTCTCAAGTGAACCATGCACAAATTCAAATAGTTTGCCATTTTGAGAACGACTAGCAGCGTGAAATCAGAAATCAATGACCTATTTTAAAATTACATAGTAGATAATTACCTCAAAACAAGTGATTTAATTCTTCATTGATTTAATTCTTCAAGGATGACCTATTGTCTGATGATTCCTCGATTTCTCGTAGCATTTTCCGATCAACAAGCTTTCTCCCTCGTATTCTTCTTCCCGGAATTCTTGGATTACGTCCACCCGGCATATTTGCTCTGAAGCAAAGTAGTCTTCAGAAACTTCTTCATTATCGGATTCGGTTATGTCATCTCCGAACCGCGCCCTTGATAGCATATCCGCTACAGCGTTGTCTTTTCCGGAGATGTGTCTTACCTCCGGATTAAGTGACTTAACATATGCAATCCATCTTAGCATAGCCACATCCGGTATCGTGCAACACCGCATCATCCCGAGTATCGGAAGACAATACATTTCGATCATTAGTTCGGCTCTGATCAAATAATCTCGATCCGATTTGATTGCTGACACGACTCCCCATAATTCTCTTTTAACTTGTGCATATCCGTGTTGCCTTTCGTTGAGAACCTTTGCTCCAAATCGGATCGGATATCGCGAACCTTCCAGATCGGCTTGATTGATGACCCATCCGATTCCGGTTGGACTTGTGTCAACCGTTACTATGATCGGTTGGTCATAGTTCAGCTTCTTTAGTGCTTCTGCCCTCCGTAGTGATTTCTTGAGCTTCTTCACGGCTTTGGTATGCTCCGGTTTCCATTCAAACTTCTTACCCTTCCGCAACAAGTGATAGAGTGGGTCCGCTATATGTGCATAGTGCGGAATCCATATGTGGTAGAATGCACATGCTCCAAGAAACCTTCGAACTTCGGATTGTGACTCGCATACTTCTTTCATAGCTTGAATCGCATCGATCTTGGTTGGTGACGGTCTTCGGCCGTAGGGCCCACATAGATGTCTGACTACCAATATTTCTTCTTGTCCGAATGCCGATTTCTCTCTAGAAAGTGTTAGATGCACATCTTCTCACGATCACGGATATGGTTGACTACAAACCTTCGGCATCCCCGTTCATCCATAGCTTCATCTTTTTCTTCCACCGCACACCCTTTCATCGGAATGTCATCTAGGAACGACATCGTTATCTCCGGTATGCAATCCCGGAGTGACAGGAACTCAAACGCTCCTTATGCACAACACTCGGCCACAACCGAGCTTAGAATCATACACAGAAAAACAGGGAATAAAACACGACACGAAGAAGAAACGAGTGCACAGGATGTTTACGTGGAAAACCCAAAGAGGGAAAAACCATGGCAGCCCACAGGCTGCAAACTATCACTATGCTAGAATGTACAACAGTGAGTTCACGGAGGCAACGACCTCGTGCTCACGATCCTCGCCACAGGCGGCGGTTACAACAGAGGCGACGACCTCTTTCTCTCTCTCTCTCTCTCTCTCTGTACACTGTTACGCGCTCACTCTATTCTTGCACCAACAAGAATGACAACAACCAACAGTCGCCTAAAAGTTTGCCCTAAGTCATATTTATACTAATATGACTTTTCGGCTATTTACAAATATAGCCCTGATGGACTTTCAGAAACATATTTACGAATATGTCTCCTCATCCGGTCTTGACCGGGTCTGCACCATTCGGCTCTCCGTAGCCGGGGACTCCTCATCCGGTTCTCACCGGGTCTGCACCATCCGGCTCTCCATAGCCGGGGACTCCTCATCCGGTTCTCACCGGGTTTGCACCATCCGGCTCTCCATAGCCGGGTACTCCTCATCCGGTTCTCACCGGGTCTGCACCATCCGGCTCTCCGTAGCCGGGGACTCCTCATCTGGTTCACACCGGGTCTGCACCATCCGGCTCTCCGTAGCCGGGGACTCCTCATCCGGTTCTCACCGGGTCTGCACCATCCGGCTCTCCGTAGCCGGGGACTCCTCATCCGGTTTCCCTTCCCATCCGAGTTTGTTCATCGGCACTGTTCTTCTCCCTTCCCATCCGGAGGGACCTGTCTCCCAACAAACTCCCCCTTCACTCCGGCATGGGGTGTCTTACCAGTCCGATCCTCTTCCGGCATGCATCCAGCTTGTCGGGTATCAGCACTTTGGTCAGGATATCTGACCCGCTCTCGGCCGTGTGGATCTTCGTCAGTGCGAACTCCTAGTCATCTACTCTTTCCCGGATCCAATGATACCTTCGCTGGATATGCTTCGTCTAGGAATGGTAGGCCGCATTCTTAGCAAGATGGATGACACTTTGACTATCGCAATAGAGTCGGTATTCATCTTTCCGGATACCGAGCTCTCCGATGAAGTCCTTCATCCATAATATTTCCTTGCCGGCTTCCACGGCTGCCATGTACTCCGCCTCTGTGGTTGACAACGCAACCATCTTCTGCAGCCTCGACTGCCACGAAACAGCTCCCCCTGCATATGTCATTACATACCCGGATGTAGACCGGCTGGTATCCACATCAGCCGACATGTCCGAATCGGTGAAACCGTCCAGTTGAGGTTTTCCGGAGCCGAATCGGAGACACATATTTGAAGTGCCCTTCAAATATCGGAGTATCCATTTGACCGCGTTCCAATGCTCCTTGCCGGGATTGCTCATAAACCGGCTCACCACTCCGACTGCGTATCCTATATCCGGTCGGGTACACACCATTGCGTACATCAAGCTCCCGACGGCAGAAGCATATGGAATCTTCATCATATCCGCCTTCTCTGCTTTCGTCTTCGGGCTTTGCTTACCGGATAACCTGAAGTTTGCCGGAAGTGTCGATCCGACCGGTTTCGCATCTGACATGTTGAACCGTTGAAGCACCTTTGTCACGTACTTCTCCTGTGACAACCATAATTGCTTCTTTGACCGGTTCCGGATAATATGCATCCCCAACATCTGTCTTGCCGGACCCAAATCTTTCATTGAGAAGGTCCGGTTGAGAGCCTTCTTCAGCATCCGTATTTTGACTTGATCACGTCCGACGATCAGCATGTCATCCACGTACAGAAGGAGTATTAGGAAATCCTATCCTTCGAACTTCTTCTCGAACACCCAGTGATCGGCCTGCGTCTTGTGGTACCCTTGATCGGTCATGAAGGAATCAAACTTCCGGTACCATTGCCAGGGTGCCTACTTCAACCTGTAGAGGCTCTTCTTCAACCGGCATACCAGGTGCTCCTTCCCTTTCTCCACGAATTCTTCCGGCTGCTGCATATAGATCTCCTCTTTGAGGTCGCCGTGAAGGAATGCCGTCTTCACGTCCAGCTGTTCTACCTCAAGGTCCATGCTAGCCGCTATACTCAACACCGTCCGGATGGAGGTCATCTTTACTACCGTGGCAAATATCTCGTCGAAGTCAAGGCCCTTCTTCTGTTGGAACCCCTTCACCACGATCATGGCTTTGTATCTCGGGGTTTTCCGGCATCTCCCGGTTTCAACTTGTACACCCACTTGTTTCGGAGTGCCCGCTTTCCTTTCGGCAGCTCCACCAATTCGTACGTATGGTTCTCATGCAGGGAATCCATCTCGTCTTGCATGGCACTTAACCATTTTCGGCTGTGGGTGTCATCCTTCACTTCTTTGAAGCTTTCTGGCTCCCCCTCATCGGTCAGCAGAACATGCTCTGCATCCGGAAATCTCTGGGGGGCCCTTCTCTCTTTGAGAGGATATCTCCGTCTTCGGGCTTCGGTAACCGGCTCCTCCATTTGCTCTTCATCCGAATCTGATTCGGTGTCTTGGCTGGTTCCGGTTTCAGCTTCCTCTACTTCTTCTTCTACCGGTTCGATATCCTCACCGTAACCGGCTGGCTCCTCGAGTGCTTACCGGTCTCTTGCCGGTTGGGTCTATTCATTGTAGAGTCTATCCTTACCGGTCGACTCGGAGCTCATTATCTTCTTCTCCGACTCCATGAAGATAATATCTCGACTCCAGAATACCTTCTTGTTGACCGGGTCCCACACTCGGTAGCCGAACTCACCGTCACCGTAACCGAGGAATATGCATGGCCGAGTCTTTGGATCTAACTTTCCTCTCCGGTCCTTAGCTACATGCACGTACGCGAGACACACGAACACCTTCAGATGCCGGTAAGATACTTCCTTACCGGTCCATACTCTCTGTGGCGTGTCTCCGTCCAAGGGTACTGAGGGTGATCTATTTATCACATATGTCGCCGTCGACAATGCCTCAGCCCAAAACTTCTTGGGTCGTTTTGCATTCCTCTCGGCCAGTCCGTTTCGTTCCGACGTCTTTGGCACGGTAAATTCGAGCCGGATTCCCTTTGAGCGGCAGTACTCCTCGAATTGCCCTCGGTATTCTCCTCCATTATCTACTCGAACCACCTTCAGCTTCAAGCCGGTTTCTCTTTCCAGTCTCGCGTGGAGCTCTTTGATGACGGATAGCACCTGATCCTTTGTCTTCAACGGTGTGGTCCACAGCTTCCGGTTGTGGTGATCTATGAACGTCACGAAGTACTGCGCTCCGGCATGTGACTTCGTGTCCACTTGACACACAACCGTATGCACCAACTCCAGTGGTGCATTACGTCTCATCGGTGGCCTTTGTCGGAAGGAGGTCCGGTTTTGCTTACCGGCCAGACAATCAATGCACTTCTCCAAGTGCACGTTCTTCACTGGAATGAGGTTGTCGTCTGCAAGCCTCTTCATCCCCTTCTCGCTCATATGACACAGCCTCTTGTGCCACAACTCACCGGCAGTGTCGGATGCAACGTTCACTTCTTCCAGACATAACCGGGCATTCATCAGATACAGTGTGTTGACCTTCCGGGCCCGAGCCACAATTAGGTTCCCTTTGCTGAACTTCATGACACCGTTCCGGATGCTACCCGTGTAGCCTTCATCATCTAGCCGACCGACTGATATCAGGTTGAGACAAACCTCCGGAACGTGTCAGACATCCTTCAGCAGCAACTTGCATCCGGTTGGAGTTGTCAGCGACACGTCTCCTATGCCGACAATTCGGCATGTTCCTTCATTCCCCATTCGGACACAGCCGTGATCACCAGCTGAGTAGGATGAGAAGCATTTTCGGTCCGGGGTAAGGTGGAACGACGCTCCGAAGTCGACTACCCAGGTCATCTCTTCGCCGGCAAGGTTTATCTCACTCTCCTCGGTGATGAGCATCAACTCTTCTTCACTTGCTGCGATTGCCGTTATCCCCTTCCGGTTCGCCCCCCTCCGGTCTTTACCGTTATGGTCCGGTATCCGCTTCGAATCTGTACCGTCGGTATCCTTGTCCTTTCGGAAATGCCGACAGTTCTTCTGGAAGTGTCCCGGCTTGCCGCAATAGAAGCAAGTAGGTCTCCCCCTTGACTTTGACCGTGTCCCCGAATTTTCCCGGTTCTGGGGACTACGGTTTCTTTGTCTTCCGCGATCCTATTCGGTAAGGAGCGCTTTGGAATCAGAGCTTGTATCTTTATCTTTCTGACATGCCTCCTCATCTAGCAAGCTCGACTTTACTCTTGCTAGGGATAACCGCTTTCCTTCCGGCCCGGCGTTGCCCAACGTGACAACCAACGTCTCCCAGCTATCCGGGAGGGAACCGAGCAAGAGTAGCGCTAGTACCTCGTTGGCGAGATGTACTTCCAATGATGTTGCCTGGTGTATCAGCCCCTGGAAGGCATTCATATGCTCCGCCATGCTGGAGCCATCTTGGTACCGGAGTCTTACCAGCTTCTAGAATACCAAAACTTGATTAACAACATTTTTGTTTTGAAACATTATGCCGATCTTCGCCCAGAGCTCATGAGCCTTGCTTTCTTCATTGAAGTTGTTGTATAGGCTCATGTCGATGAAACACCGTATGTATGCCATTTTCTTCATGTGCATCACCTCCCATATCGCGGCGTTGATTTTGTCCAGTCTCTTGTCCCCGAACTGAACCGGCAGCCAGAGGTCTTTAACCACGAGCATGTCCCTCATTTCGACTTCCACACGGAATAGTTGGAGCCGGTGAGCTTGAACATGCCGCCAAACGAGTCGTCCATATTCTGTGTCGTTTCGCTCTGATACCACTTGACAGGAACTCAAATGCTCCTTATGCACAATGCTAGGCCACAACCGAGCTTAGAATCATACACAAAAAAACGGGAAATAAAACACGACACGAAGAAGAAACGAGTGCACAGGATGTTTACGTGGAAAACCCAAAGAGGGAAAAACCACGGCAGTCCACAGGCTGCAAACTATCACTATGCTAGAATGTACAACAGTGAGTTCACAGAGGCAACGATCTCGTGCTCACGATCCTCGCCACAGGCGGCGGTTACAACAGAGGCGACGACCTCTTTGTCTCTCTCTCTCTCTGTACACTGTTACGCGCTCACTCTATTCCTGTACCAACAAGAATGACAACAACCAACAGTCACCTAAAAGTTTGCCCTAAGTCATATTTATACTAATATGACTTTTCGGCTATTTACAAATATAGCCTTGATGGACTTTCAGAAACATATTTACGAATATGTCTCCTCATCCGATCTTGACCGGGTCTGCACCATCCGACTCTTCGTAGCCGGGGACTCCTCATCCGGTTCTCACCGGGTCTGCACCATCCGGCTCTCCGTAGCCGGGGACTCCTCATCCGGTTCTCACCGGGTCTGCACCATCTGGCTCTCCGTAGCCGGGGACTCCTCATCCGGTTTCGGCCTCGACCGAGTTTGTTCATCGGCACTGTTCTTCTCCCTTGCCATCCGGAGGGACCTGTCTCCCAACACGGAGCACCTTGTTCATCGCATTCATCATATGTGCGACTGAGTTCGTCGCGCCTTGTGGTAGCGTACACATCCGGACTAATCTTATCGGTGTCCGCATGGTAGGGATGTCTCGGCTCGTCACAACTAGTTGGAATTGGTCATATCCGGAGTATAGGTCTCCGATGGAGTATATCGCGCGACCGTCAAATGCTTCCACAAATTCGTCCACTATCGGACCGACTCCGGAGTTCCGGATCGTGACCTTGTTCACCGGTTGCAAATCTTGAATAAATCGGAGTGACCCATTCTTCTTCGGAATCGTAAACCATCGATTTGAGTACGGAGCATTTGATGGCTCTAGAATCCCCATCGCCACCTTCTCCTTGAGCAAGTCGATGATTTTCGGAATATGTGCCCGTGGCACCGGAATCGGCTTTAGGTTCCATGGCACATGGTCAATCGTGAAGATCACCATCGACTCCACTATCTTCGGGTCAGCGCATCCTATTTCTTTCGATGTAAATGCAAATGCTCTCCCATGTTGCTCTAGCATCCCACAGAATCGTTCTTCTTCATTCTTTAATAGGAACCCTCCTCCACCGATCCGAAGTTTCTTCCAGGTCTCATCCGTGAAGGCATGACCGATATCCATGGACTTCCAAAGTGTCGGATCCCCCAAGACTTCTTTCCTCCTTTGTTCGCTATCTGCGGGTAACGGTCCCACGGCCATTCCTCCGGTTATGGCCGTGTACGTGGATGCCCCATCCAGACCGATTCGTACTTGTTTTGCACCGAGAGGTTTCTTCCTGTGTGGGGTATCAGGGCTTCTCGGACTATCACTTCCCCACTCTGCAACAACCCGCTCTAAAAATCCATTCTTGTTTGGGACAAGAGCTCTCTCTTGTTCCTTTCATGATTTGCTGACACCGTTAGGAATTGGACGGATTTCCCTCCGTTTTGGCTCCGAATTCGCGCAAAAGCCGCACCGCTATCGAGCACCTTCGTCTCCATCCGTGATGCCGTGATAAAGGGTTGCTCGAGGATCACGGAGTGTGAGACCTCGTCTTGTACGAAGAAATTTTGGTTGATCTCAACATCCCCGATCTTCACCGTCACATCCGGACAAGCCGCAAATAGATCTTCCGTTGCTTTAGTGGCCGCCCGGATCTTCCACCCATGATTCGTGTTAATAGGCCACTTACCCTTCCAGTAGAATTCCTCTGACATCAAGTTGATCTCCGATCCGTGATCAATCAATGCTAGCACGGGTTCTTTGATGTTACCGATTCGGACCGGAGTCTCCGTAGTTGCGCGTGCCCAGTGTGGCTTTGTGTAGTGAGAATTCGGTATTTCGTCCTCCAATTCGGTGTCATTCATTAGAACGATATTTGCATTCACCCTTGGAGCGTTCTACTATGTACTTTGTCTTTTTCTCTTCACGAGATCCACAAGAAGATCGTGGAACTCCTTCGCTATTCCGAGTAATTCTCGAAGCGAAAAATCTACCCGGCTATCGAGGATTCTCTCCTCGAACACCTTTTTCAAGTCCGTTTGTTGGTCGATGTCCGAGGCGAGCTTGAATGCCGTAATAATCTTTTCTTTTCCCTTACCTCCGGAGTTCCAACTTTCCGGTGTCTTCGATGGACCGGCCGCCTCATCCGTGCACCGTCGCTTCTGATCTACATACACTTCATGCAATTGGCATAAAGCAAACACGTTATTCTTATCGACTGGGCACTCCCATCCCGTAGCTTCCCGGATGCCTTCCGCGGTGCTTCGGATCTCGTTAGAGTCGGTTTTCTCGGTGTTTTCTAGCACTTCCAGCCAAAAAGACACCTTTGCTCCCGATGACTCCCCGACACGTATTCCCGCTATTGTCGTGTAATTGTTCTTTGCCGCTATTTCCTCCTCGAGGACCTTCTTCATGCCGCCTTTTCGGAAGTTCGGTCGGAGCGGCTTCCGAGAGTTCATCGAATGAATCTGATTTCCCTCGTAGTAGATAAGATCTTGTCGTAGCGCTTCCTTGTGCTCGTTGCAATCCCTCCGATCATGTTCGGTGCTATCGCACCATATGCATCGACGGTCCATATACTTGGAACTTGTGGGATGGTCATCCGAATTCTTCACCATCGTGATTTTTAGATTCTCCATCTCCTTCAGCATTTGTTCCACCGTAGTTGTGTCGATTCCCTTCTCAGTCGTAGCTTCCCGAGCCCGCGGTTGATGGTCTTTTGATCCGGATCTCGGTTTCGGAATCGGTTCCGAAACCCTCTTTTCTTCGTTGGCAAACCATTGCCCCCTCTTTGTGTATTGCGTGACGATATCCTGCACGCTTTCCCATGTTTCGGTGAGGCCACTCTCGGTAGTCGTGTCCTCTAGAAGCACTCCAAGATCCTTCCGGTCCCGGACGTCTACGGCTCGTAAGAGCATGATAACTTTGTCCGGTGCGAGGATAACTTGATCTCTCGCAGACAACCTCCCGAACCGACTTTCGAATACTGAAAACACATCAAGGACCTTCATCCCCTTGTCCGGCGTTTCTACCCAATCCTCGAATCCTCTCCGCGTTGCCTTGGAGGAGTCCTCGATAGTGAACGTGGTCTTTAGCGCCTCTTCAAACGCTTCCCACGTCGGATTTTGTTGTCGCAGCCCATGGATACTTGCTTGAAGCCCGTCGGTAGCCACCCGGTTGAAGGATGCCACTTGCAATCCTTCCGATATCCCGCACCGTAGAATTTCCGCCTTGTAGTCCCGAAGATAGCGTGATACGTCCTTTCCGTTGAATTGCCCGATCCATTGCACGAGCCGATCTATTGCCGCCGCTATCTCCGACATCGCACGTTGTTCCTGAAGCATCCGCTCGAACATCATCATCATGTTGTTAGCCTCCGGTTGATTTTCCATCTCCTTGCCACCCGTGCTCACGTTGGGTTCACCACTTGTGTCGTGCCTTTCGGCTCCGGATCGTTGCGTGAGTCGGGTGGGAACCGCTGAGGTTTTGGACTAGGAGAAAGAAGAATATGAGATAAGGCTCCTTATGAATCGATTGCAAGAAAGAGAAATATTTGAAAGAAGATATGAACCTCGTGAATCCCACGAGTATAGTGTATTAATAGATACTTAGAATGTAAGAGAGAAATAGATGGAAAAAAATCGTGAATCCCACGAATATATTAGATTGATCAAAATCCTTGTAAAATAATCAACAACCTCTATACATCTTTCTCTCTTCCTTATATAGTGTTGGAAGAGTCTAAGTTTATCACATGCAAGCATCATGCTTTCCCTATCTTTAGTTTTCATGCACACTGCATTTGCATGATTAGCTTTCTATCTCATCTTTTCTTTTAACTCGAGTGTCTATGCATGAATAACTTTTTGTACCATGCATGTCTAGAAATTTTACATGGGATAAAGTTTAGTATAACTTTAAAATTCATAATACGCTAGTATAATGATAAGGCTTAACATTATTAACATGGAGGTGCAAGGTTCGAATCTTGCCCTATGCATGTAATATATATATTTTTATACTTTCTTCTATTTACAAATATGTCTCTTCATCCGGTGAGAGACTCTCACCGGCCTTCTTCATCCGGCTCTTTCCAGTTCTGCTTCATCCGGTGCTTGCTAGTTTTCTTCATCTGGCTCTTACCAGGACCTCCTTACCGATCTCTTCATCCGTTTCTCACCGACTCTCACCGGCCTTCTTTATCCGGCTCTTGCCGGGTCGCCTTACCGGTTTCGGTCCTTACCGGTTCCTTCTTCCGGTTCTCATCGGGTACTCCATGTCCTATCCGGAGAGACCAAAAATGTAATTTTGCACGTAGTGTGCGAATTACACTACGACACCGTACGGGCTCTTCTTCAACTGGCAAACTAGTTGCTCCATACCTTTCTCCACGAATCCTTTCGGTTGCTGCATGTAGATCTCCTCTTCGAGGTCACCGTGAAGGAATGCCGTCTTCACGTCCAGCTGCTCTACCTCGAGGTCCATGCTTGCCGCTATACTCAACATTGTCCGGATGGAGGTCATCTTTACTACCGGGCAAATATCTCGTCGAAGTCCACGCCCTTCTTCTGCTGGAACCCCTTCACCACGATCCTGGCTTTGTATCTCGGGGGGTTGCCGACATCTCCCAGTTTCAACTTGTACACCCACTTGTTTCGGAGTGCCCGCTTTCCTTTCAACAACTCCACCAATTCGTACATATGGTTCTCATGTAGGGAATCCATCTCATCCTGCATGGCACTTAACCATTTTCGGTTGTGGGTGTCATCCTTTGCTTCTCGAAGCTTTTTGGCTCCCCTTGATCGGTTAGCAGCACATGCTCTGCATCCGGAAATCTTTGGGGGGCCCTTCTCTCTCCGAGAGGATATCTCCGTCTTTGGGCTTCGGTAACCGGCTCCTCCATTTGCTCTTCATCCGAATTCGATTCGGGGTCTTGGCCAGTTCCGGTTTCAGCTTCCTCTACTTCTTCTTCTGCCGGTTCAGTATCCTCACCGTAACCGGCTGGTTCCTCGAGTGCTAACCGATCTCTTGCCGGTTGGGACTGCTCACCGTAGAAACGATCCTTACTGGTCGACTCGGAGTTCATTATCTTCTTCTCCGACTCCCAGTCGGCGAGCGTCTTGTCCTCCATGAAGATAATATCTACACTCTGGAATACCTTCTCGTCGACCAGGTCCCACACTCGGTAGCCGAACTCATCGTCGTCAAAACCGAGGAATATGCATGGCCGGGTCTTCGGATCTAGTTTTCCTCTCCGGTCCTTAGCTACATGCACATACGCAAGACACCCGAATACCTTCAGATGCCAGTAGGACACTTCCTTACCGGTCCAGACTCTCTGTGGCGTGTCTCCGTCCAAGGGTACTGAGGGTGATCTGTTTATCACATATGTCGCCGTCGACAGTGCCTCAGTCCAAAACTTCTTGGGTAGTTTTGCATGCGCCAGCATACTCCGGACCCTCTCCATTATGGTCCGGTTCATCCTCTCGGCCAGCCCGTTTAGTTTCGGCGTCTTCGGCACGGTAAATTTGAGCCGGATTCCCTTCAAGCGACAATACTCCTCGAACTGCCCCCGGTATTCACCTCCGTTATCTACTCGAACCACCTTCAGCTTCCGGCCAGTTTCTCTTTCCACTCTAGCGTGGAGCTCTTTGAAGACGGATAACACCTCATCCTTCGCCTTCAACGGTGTGGCCCACAGCTTCCGGTTATGGTCATCTATGAACGTCACGAAGTACTGCGATCCGGCATGGTGACTTTGTGTCCACTTGACATACATCAGTATGCACCAACTCCAGTGGTGCGTTACGTCTCATTGGTGGCCTCGATTGGAAGGAGCTCTGGTTTTGTTTAATGGCCAGACAATCAATGCACTTCTCCAAGTGCACGTTCTTCACTAGAATGAGGTTGTCGTCTGCAAGCCTCTTCATCCCCTTCTCGCTCATGTGACACAGCCTTTTGTTCCACAACTCACCGGCAGTGTCGGATGCTACGTTCACTTGTTCCGGGCACAACCGGGCATTCATCAGGTACATCGTGTTTACCTTCCGGGCCCGAGCCACAATCAGGCTCCCTTTGCTGAACTTCATAACACCGGCTGTAGCCTTGATCATCTAGCCGACCGACTGATATCAGGTTCAGACGAACCTCCGGAATATGTCGAACATCCTTCAACAACAGCTTGCATCCGGTTGGCGTTGTCAACCACACGTCTCCTATGCCGACAATTCGGCATGTACCTTCATTCCCCATCCGGACACAGCCGTGATCACCGTCTGAGTAGGATGAGAAGCATTTCCGGTCCGGGGTAAGGTGGAACGACGCTCCGGAGTCGACCACCCAGGTCATCTCATCGCCGGCAAGGTTTAGCTCACTCTCCTCGGTGATGAGCATCAACTCTTCTTCACTCGCCGCGATTGCCGTCATTCCCTTCCGGTCCGGCCCCCTCCAGTCTTTACCGTTCCGGTCTGGTGTCCGCTTCGAATCGGTACCGTCGGTTTCCTTGTCTTTTCGGAAATGCCGACAGTTCTTCTGAAACTGTCCTGCTTGCCGCAATAGAAGCAAGTAGGCCTCCCCCTTGACTTTGACCGTGTCCCTGACTTTTCCCGGTTCTGGGGGCTACGGTTCCTTTGTCTTCCGCATTCCGATTCGGTAAGGAGTGCTTTGGAGTCGAAGCTCGTGTCCTTATCTTTCCGATGCACCTCCTCATTTAGCAAGCTCGACTTCACTCTTGCTAGGGATAACCATTTCCCTTCCGGCCCGGCGTTGCCCAAAGTGACAACCAACATCTCCCAGCTATCCGGGAGGGAACCGAGCATGAGTAGTGCTAGTACCTCATCTGCGAGAGGTACTTCCAATGATGTTGCCTGGTGTATCAGCCCCTGGAAGGCATTCATGTGCTCCGCCATGCTGGAGCCATCTTGGTACCGGAGTCTTACTAGCTTTCGGAATACCGAAACTTGGTTAACAACATTTTTGTTCTGAAACATAATGTTGATCTTCTCCCAGAGCTCATGAGCCTTGCTCTCTTCATTGAAGTTGTTGTATAGGCTCATGTCGATGAAGCACCGTATGTACGCCGTTGTCTTCAAGTGCATCACCTCCCATATTGTGGCGTCGATTTTGTCCGGTCTCTTGTCCCCGAACTGAACCGTCAACCAAAGATCTTTAACCACGAGCATGTCCCTCATCTTTGACTTCCACACGGAATAGTTGGAGCCGGTGAGCTTGAACATGCCTCCCAATGATTCGTCCATATTCTGTGTCGTTTCGCACTGATACCACTTTGATAGGAACACACGCTCCTGATGAACAACGCTCGGCCACAACCGAGCCTAGGATAAAACACAGAAAACGGATAATGAACGCACGACACAGTGAAGAGAAGAGTACACAGGATGTTAACGTGGAAAACCCAAACTAGGGAAAAACCACGGCAACCCACAGACTGCAAACTATCACTATATCAGAATGTATAGTAGTAGAGCACTGAGGCAACGACCTTGAGCTTGCTATCTTCACCACAGGCGGCGGTTACAAAAGAGGCAACGACCTCTTCTTCTGCACCGAGGCAACGACCTTGAGCTTGCTATCTTCGCCACAGGCGGCGGTTACAACAGAGGCAACGCCCTCTTCTTCTCTCTCTCTCTCTCTGTACACAGTTACGCGCTCTAATCTTGCGCCAACAGGAATGACAACAACCTCATACTCTAAGTTTGCCCTAAGTCATATTTATACTAAAATGACTTTTTGGCTATTTACAAATATAGCCCCGATGGACACTTAGAAAACATATTTACGAATATGTCCCTTCATCCGGTGAGCACTTCTCACCGAGTCTGCATCATCCGGCGCTTGCCGGGTACTCCTCATCCGGTTCTCACCGGGTCATCCCATCCGGAGGGACCTGTTTCGTAACAGCTAATTAGCTACGTCTTAGCTAATTAACTATTCTTCTTAACTATGGCAATAGCTAATTAACTACCACTTTTGATATTGCTTAGCTAATTAGCTACACTATAGCTAATTAGCTACTAGATCATAGATTTGCAGTAGCTAATTAGCTACATCTTGACTAATTAGCTAATACCTAGGTTGTAGCTAATTAGCTACTACACTACTGAACCATAACACCTAGATAGCTACCACACTTTATACGGCTTAGCTAATTAGCTAAGATGTAACTAATTAGCTACTACACTACAGATACAAGCAACAATTTTACTTGTTACTTTTCTCCACTCATCTAGGAGAGTTGTATTGCAATCCCCTAAATAGACTACAACAATGCGACATGCATATTGAAAACAAACGATATGGTATGTGTGTTGGCATGGTCGTAGGTGTACCAACAGAGTAGTAGTTTTGTCCTGTATGCCTAATCCGCAAGCGATGCAATGTGCTTGAATAGTCAATATGTTGTTGCATGGTTCTCCTTTGTTTGGTAAGGGGTCAAGAATGTTGAGGTCCAATTCTTGTCTGCTCTTTACCATCCCCTCCACAAAATGTAGCTGCTTCTTAAGGCAACTATCTACATGTTCATGGCGCGAGTATTGTTCTTAGAACGTAGTCCAGAAATTACTGATTTATCATTCCTTAATGAGGAAGATAGAACAACAAGAAACAAGAAGCATTAACTTACTTGAAGGTTCTCCAAATTGTAATCAGTGACAATATTTGCACCTAGAAGGTTCATGTTCATTGAAAGAACCTAGATCTCTGTCTGCAGTTGTATTTTCCACTGGGGATCCAATAGCTCCCCAATTTCGAGCTCATGTTGAGCAACCTATTCTAGATAATGCCTCATTAAGCACATTTTCATGTACACGTTTTATAACATGTTACATACTAGTAAAACAATTGCTACCTGAATCTTATTTTTTATTGTTGTCACTCCCAAAGTGACTTTGCTCTCCATCGCAGCAGCCAATGTTGCTTTCTCTAAATTAGTCTTTGTTGCCTCTAATGTCTCAATGGCTTCATGGACATTTTTCAGCATATAGCTAATCAATATCTCACCTATATCATCGACATTGACTTTCATTGTGTTTCGGTGTGGTGTATACTTGTGAGTTTGTTGGGAGTCAGCAGTTGCATCATCAACTGCCATGCTTCAAAATCTTGCCATTTTTTGTTGCAAGCTCCCCATCTTCCGACATAATTCTAGCGATGCCTCACCATAAATAGCCCAAGCTACCCTATACATTTTAGGGTCCGTTGCTTCCTTCGTTGTTTTACAATACTCATGTGCAAAAGCTCTCGTGAATGCAACGAACAACTCGTTGTTGATCGAGATCTCTTGATGTACTTTCTGGTGGAGCCTCATGCAGTCGTCATACAACTCTGGTCGTACATGCTTGAGCTTCACCTTGCCTTTCACTCAGGGCACTTTATAGACTGACAACCAGTCTACATCACTAATCAATTTATCTGTTAGAACAACAGGGTCAATACACTTTAGCTACAGATTACATATGTAGTTAAAGTCCTCTTTTGTCTCGCAAAGCTTTGCAAAGTTCAACACTCTAGGATATGGAGGAACGAGCCACCTGAAATAAAAAATCAATACATGTTACCTCTGCTCTACTAGGACATGTGTATTTAGAACCATAATTGGTAGGGAAGAATAAAAAATAAATATCAGATACAATCACCCAAATCCTAAATCATTGAAATCAGAAACACAACCATTGAAATAAAAAATGTGAATTGGTGCAAAACTCCAACCCTAAATCTGAAATTTTCAACAGTAATCATAAATCAACCACTTAAAAACTCAGAATCTCTATTTAGAAACCTTAATCAGAAACCCTAATCAGAAATCAACCGCTTAAGGAAATTAGAAACCCTAATGTGAAATATGTATGAAATCAACCCTAATAAAAAAAATTGTCAATCAGAAACACACCTACTACTACACCCCGATCTTCGAGACATCTTGGTTTCGGACTCCAACGACTTCATCCTAATCGTTTTTTATAAAAGATGAACATGCAAGAAAGTTACAGTTATTAGTAAGGAAAAAAAAAATATTTTTTAATGTGTAACTAATACATACCTAGACGAGGATCGAATTGGTCGTGTGTTGTAGCTCTAAAGGTGCAATGTCGATATCAAAGTTTTTGTGCTGTTGCGGGAGCTTCATCGGCGTTCATGCTCAGAGTACTCCATCTGTTTTGATTTCAAACTCAAACTCAGGATTAATAGGAATTTGGTGACATTCAAGTCGAGTTTAGATGAGGGCATTGCTCCCCAAGTTCCACTACGTCAGAAAAGAAAGTTCAAAATTTTGAGTATTCTCATAAATTAAATGACATGTATTTAAATGAATATATATATCTAATAAAGCATAAAATTTGTAAATGATCCTTATGATTTGCCCAAAACAAACTAGCTAAACAAATAGCTAAATAGCTATGGTCATTTTACTAGCTAATTAGCTATAATAGTGTTTCCACTTGCATGCTTTTACCCCTTATACGGATTGAAGCAAGCTCCCCGGCCATAGTACCGGAAGTTCGACTCCTTCATGACCGACCAAGGATACCACAAGACACAGGCCGACCACTACATATTTGTGAAGATGTTCGACGAAGGAGACTTCCTGATACTCATGTGTTGTCCGTCGTAAGAGGACAAATGTAAATAATGCATGATAAAGAAGCGTATTAATTATAATAGAAGCGTTGAAGTAACGCGTCTAACGGTTCACGTGGGAAGCATAACCGACTAGGCCCTGTGTATATAAAGGGCATATGAACATTGTAAAGAGCTAGTGCAATACTGAGCACAATCGTTTAATATAGTCTCTGTTTTCTCTGAGTTCTGTCTTGTATCTCTTGTCTCTTCTCTGTTGTCTCTATGTAACTGTGTTGAGATACAAGCTCAACATTGGCCGGACCGGTTGTGCAAGCCGAGAACCAGATCGATTGGGACCGATCGGTTAGGCCGGACCAGTGCGTAAATTGTTACGCAAACCAGTACGCAATGAGAGGCCGTAGCGGTGCGTAAACCACGAGGCCGTAGTGGTGCGTAAACCGCGTAGGAATATATAGGAGTTAGTGTAGAGCTCACTTATGAGCATTGAAGTACGTGCCAATAGTTCTATCAGTCCGTATGGACTTGTATAAAAGTGCTCACTGAGCACATCGTATGTACAGACTGAGTATTATTTTTGAATTGAGTTTTTGTGTGCACTCTCTCTCTGTCTCTGTCTCTCCCGTGTACTGTGTATATTCAATCTCTCCATTAAACCTACGTTTCTGTGTTTGGTTTTCTATTGCTTCCGCATGCTATTCTTTTCACATGGTATCAAAGTGAGAGGGTTGAGAAACTTTGCAGTCGACCTTAGCTCAAAGAAGAAAACCTAACCTTCGTAAAGAATAGGAAAAACAAAATGGATAGAGGCATGGCTAGCTCGCTTCCGACAGAGAAACTTGACAGAAACAACTACACGTCTTGGTCTTTCAAGATGCACTAGTACCTACTCGGGCACGGTTACTGGAGCTACGTCGATGGAGCAAATGACACAGCACCCGATTCAACACACAGAGATTTCCCAGCATGGGAACAGTCGGCGAGCAGAGTCCTCTACTGCTTCGCATCTTGTGTGGGCGAATAGCTTCTAAGCTACATTCGGGATGCCAAAACGCCGAAAGATGTTTGGGGAATTCTGAAGAAAAATTTTGCCGCAAGCACCACAGCCAGGAAGCTTCAACTTTGACAAGAGTTGAGCAACTTACGACAACATGTCTTGTTGGTGGCTGACTACACCTCGAAGATCAAAGAGATAAGATCAAAGAGATATAAGACTCCTTAGCCTCTATCGATGTGAACATTGAGGAAGGCGAGATGGTGCAGATCTGTCTCGGGGGACTGGCGTCGATGTTCGGAGCGTTCCGAACTGTTGTGTGTACATGGGAGAATATGCCATCATTTTTCGACCTATAGTCGATGCTCCTTATAGAGGAGAACCACAGGGGTGCGTTGACGAGCACACATGCCGATAGCAAGATGTTGTACACGGAGGGAGATAGGCCCCATGGTCGGGGCGGAAGAGGAGACTCGGTGCGCAATGAAAACAGCCGATGAGACCGAGGAAGGAGGCACCGAAGTGATGTCGACAGCAATTCCGGACCCTCCGGAAATAGGGGGACTCGAGGCGACAAGAAGCGACAAGGGAAATCCGCCGCGGAATGTTGGTATTGTGGCAAGAAAGGCCACAAAGAGAGCGAGTGCTGGAAGAAGCATGCCGATTCGGAGAGCAGCGGATCCGGATCAGGTTCCGGACAAACTGACAAGGGTAATCAGCAGCGATTGCACTACGCCGAAGGATCCGGAAAAGCCGAAAAAGGGTTAGCCGTCGTGACGAGACACGAAGCGAACTCGATGAAGAAGTTCACCCCAAAATTGAACGAGGTGTGGTACGTCGACTTCGGCGCATCAAACCAAATGACGTGCCACAAGGATTGGTTCTCATACCTTGAGAAACCGATGCAACCGGGAGTAGTCGCAACCAGAGACGACACACCGCATCCGATCGTGAATGTCGATGAAGTTCCCCTGAGGCATGTCGGGCAAAAAGGGAAACTCACGAACGTGTTACACGTTCCAACAATTATGAAGAACCTAGTGTCGATCAGACAGATCATCGACCATGGGATGCAGGTTCGGTTTACGCATCTCAGGTGCTTCATCGAGGAATAAGGCCGAGTAATTGTGCAAGGGCGTAGAGACAGAACGATGTTTATCCTTGACTCTAGTGACGGTGGCACCGCAATGTTCGTGAAAGGACAAAAAGTCGAGTCGGATATCGACTTATGGCACAAGAGAATAGGCCACGTCAATTATCAACGGCTTCAGGACCTGCAATCGAAACAGGTGGTGTTCGGATTGCCCAAATTTAGTGGCCAGAAGGCACAAATTTGTGAAGCCTGCCAGCTAGGGAAGCAACACCGACTTCCTTTCCCTAACGAGCGTAACCGGAGCTGGAACAAGCTCGAATTGATACATTCCGATGTATCGGGACCAACACAGAACGTTAGTTTTGACGGGAGTCGATATTTTGTCTCCTTCATCGACGACTATACGCGGCACACGTGGATCTACCTCATTGAGAAGAAGAGTGAAGTCTTCGACTGTTTCCGGGACCTCAAGAGTTTTGTCAAAAGGGAAACATGAAGAAAGATCAAGTGCCTGTGGTCGGATGGCAGAAAAGAGTACTTTTCCTGTCAATTCAACAGGTATCTGCAATAGATGGGAATTCAACGCGAATTGAGTTGCAGATATACGCCGGAGCAAAACGACATGGTCGAAAGGAAAAATCAGTTGGTTGTGGAAGTGGTGTGGGCAATGCTGGAAGAAAAGAGCTTGCCCAAGTTCTATTGGGCCGAGGCGGTACGAACCGCGGTGTACATCTAGAATCAAATCGGAGAAAAAGTGTCACCGCATGAGCTGTATTTTGGAAGGAAGCCGAATCTATGACACTTGAGAGTTTTCGATAGCATTGTGTATGTGCATGTGCCGAAGGAGAAACAGAGGAAGTTGGACGCGAAAGCTAAGAAGTGTATCTTAGTCGGCTATTCGGACGAGCAGAAGGGTTATAAGTGCTATAACCCCCAAACCAAACAAGCTCGCGTAAGCCGCCACGTTGTGTTTGACGAGTCTGAATCCTGGTACTTGCCTCCAACTCCGGACCTCAACTCCAATCTGAGCTCTAACGATGAGGTCAGCGAGGCTGAAGTGCCTCCGGATGAGGATGAAATCGGGACCCTCGAAGAGAGTTTGATTTCATTTCGGTTAAGTGGACCGAATGGAAGACTGATTCGGTTTGACCAATCCGAAGAAGCGCCGGCGAGTAGTGGAGACTCGACCGTGCATTCCCCGCACAAGAAGCTGAGGAGATGGCTTACGCGCAAGGAAAAAGGGAAAAAAAGGTGTCAGATTACGGCACGAATAGGAATGAGTCGGATCGACGCGAGTCCGACCCCGAGGGAAGTGATGACGGGTCTTCGAGAGCGAAGTCCACATCGGCTAAGAAAGCCTCAACATCGGCTAATGAGCAATTACGCCGATCTACCCGCCAGAAGAACCCTGTTGTGCAGTTTAGATACAATGAGTACATCGCGCATCACTATGCGTACATGACCCGTGTAGTGGAAGATCATGCAACGATTGCGTCGGATGGGCTTTGCGACATCAAAATCAGACTCCTCACTGTTCATCCGGAAAGGTCAACTCGGGCCGGTTAGCATTTTACTTTATGTTGATGACTTGGTCATCACTGGCGCTGACCTAGGTGAGATTGACCGCATGAAGCTCCAACTTGCGGCATCATTTGACATGAAGGATCTGGGGGACATTCATTACTTCCTAAGGATCGAAGTGATCCGCACCCCCGAAGGCATATTGATCAGCCAAAGGCATTATGTGTTGAGTATGCTCTTCAAATTTGGGATGGCCGATTGTAAGTCCGTCTCGACTCCTCTAGATAGAACTGTCAAGCTTCACCCCGATTCCGGAAAGGTATGTGACCCGACGAGGTTCCGACAGATAGTCGGAAGCCTTATATACTTGATCATCACCCGACCAGATCTTAGCAACCCGGTCGGGGTGATTAGTCAGTTCATGGCGCGATCTACTGAGGAGCCCCTTCAGTGTGCGCAACGCGTACTGCCATACGTAAGCGACACTAAGGACCGGGGGCTACTACATAGGACCGGTATAGCCTCGTAGTTGTTCGGCTACACCGATGCGGACTAGGCCGACAACGTCGCCGATCACCGATCCAAGTCCGGTTTCGCATTCTCTTGGGAGTGTCGCGATCACGTGGAGTAGCAAGAAGCATTCGACAGTTGCGTTGTTGAGCACCGAAGCCGAGTATAGAGGAGCGGTTGTCGTGACATGCAAAGCCATATGGTTGAAGTGGCTACTTAAGGATTTGCAGGTGGAGGTATCCGATCCAACGACAATCTACTGCAACAACCTCAGCAGTATCCAGCTAGCAAATAACCTCGTCTTCCACGCCCGGACTAAGCACATTGAGGTGCACTACCATTTCGTCCATGAGCGCGTCGTCTCTGGTGAAGTCGAACTTCAATATGTTCCGACAGATCGGTAGACCGCCGACATCTTCACCAAGCCTCTTGGTCTGGACAAGTTGCGGCAATTCTCGGGTGTGATCTGGGTTGTGTCTCCTCAACGTGCCGAACTTGAGGGGGAGAGACGTCCCGAGTGACCACGGAAGGGGGAGAGAAGTTTTGGAAGACCGCGATGCCGAGTCGGATGACGAATTCGATTTCCGATCAGCTGAAGAAGCCGAGGGCAGATCTGCGGAAGATTCCGAAAGTGAACATACGGGGAGCGGTCGAAAGAAAGAGGCGAAGCCAACCAAGTGTGGGGGAGACGAAGCCAGCAAGGGCGGGAAGACTGAAGACGAGTTGGAGACAGCCAACTCGGACGAAAGTGAAAACCAATCGGAGGAAGCCGAGTCTGTTCGGATACACCGAATCAACTAAGGGCCAAGGGGAAGGGAAGGCAGCAGACGAAGCGCCAACATTGCGAAAAAAATGGAGTTGAGAAGGGTCGCACAAGCACACACACCGGCCGAAAGGGTCGAGGTGCACGGAATCGAACACGACGAGGAGCGCGAGCGAGGCGTGAAGCCAGAAGAAACTGAAGTAGTGATCCAGAAGAACCAGAAGAGCCTCAAGTTGAGCTTGAGGGGGAGTGTTGACCTACAAGCTCAACATTGGCCAGATCGGTTGTGCAAGCCGAGAACCGGATCGGTTGGGACCGATCGGTTAGGCCGGACCGGTGCGTAAACCGGGTGCGTAAACTGTTACGCAAACCAGTACGCAACGAGAGGCCGTAGCGGTGCGTAAACAGCGAGGCCGTTGGAAAGATATTCCGTGTAGGAATATATTTTGGCAGTTAGTGTAGAGCTCACTTATGAGCATTGAAGTACGTGTTAGTACTTCTATCAGTCTGTATGGACTTGTATAAAAGTTGTCACTAAGCACATCCTATGTATAGACTGAGTATTATTTTTTGATTGAGTTTTTGTGTGCACTCTCTCTCTCTCTGTCTCTCCTGCATACTGTGTATATTCAAGCTCTCCATTGAACCTGTGTTCTGTGTTCGGATTTCTATTGCTTCCGCACACTATTCTTTTCAGAGACTGTATAAGCGTAAGAGCGTAAGGTGAATACGTGTTGCGTGGTTACGCACATTAGGAGCTCGGTTTTGGGTGTCTCCTATTTTACGCCTTTAGTAAACACACTCTAAGTCACCACATTCCACATGCTACGCAATTTCCTACCCTGTACCACGATCACCTTGATACCTACCTCAAAGGACTGAGGGTAGACCGTGTTCCTAACCGGCAACACTTTTGGCACGCTTGGTGATCTGTAAATCCTCACAGCCAAGCAGTAAGGAATGGATGTCTAGCCACCGACATAATACAGAACCCACTCGACAAGATCGACCACTGACCAGGTCAGTCACCCGACAAACAAAAGAACGTGTTATGTGAAAACCTCGCCTCAGTGACCGCGCCCCTTCTCCCCTAGAGTATACGGTAGAATCCACGCTCACGAAGCAAAGCGGCATCGGGCAAGAAGCCCTATAGCCACTGGATCAAGCTAGTATTACAAAGTCTCACAAAAAGCCTCACCCCGATAGCAGCAATAGTCCCTTTCCCAACACAACTGTCGCAACCAGTATGGCTTTCTCATACCCCCGTTTCAACAGGGAAACTGACGCCGCGAACCACATTCGGTCGTTCCTCGACGTTTGGAACGCTAATCACATAGCACAATGACTTCTGGAGGCAGAAGCACACGCATCAAAGATCACCGAGTTCGGGATAACCTTAGATGACCGCTACTCATAGGCATTCACAGCTCGGTATCACATCGTTCGCAACGTTTGACTAGCTTAAATTGTCATTTTTGCGATTCTTCCATCAAAGTGTCCCTCAGTGTGAGATTATTGGCCAGTTTTACACCATCAAACAGCTTCCGAAAGAGTCCGTAGTTCATTTCAGTCTGCAATTTCAGAGCCTACAATGTCAACTCACACGCGCTCTGACGGAGGACGAGGCTAAGGACACATTTTTGGCAGCGTTACAATGACCCCTCAAGACTACCCTGACTACACAGAATGTGAAGGACGAGACGGCGGACATGGTTATCGAACGGGCGTTGCAACTCGAACTAGAAGACGAGGATGAAGGATTGTCCATGGCATCGCTCCGGCAAGTGTTGCCCCAGAACAAGGAATATCGGTTCCACCAAGCCATTCAATGCACAATCTACTTGAACTCGGGGCACTCCGCGGTGGATTGTAACATGCAAATACATTGCCCCATTTTCCATTCACGGGCGCATACAATGGACCAATGCGAATATAATATGTCGAACAGGGCCATGTCGATAGTTTGTCGTATGGAACCACAGCGACAATACCGCCGAAATGACCAAGGCCGTCCGGAAGTGCATTACCGGAATACATAACGTAACCAGCATGCGAAAAGGCCGTACCATCACCGCCGCAACAACGATACTGAGTCCAACGAAGACAAGCATGAAGAAGAAGAGTATCAGAGCAATCACCGTTACAATCGGGGCGCCAATATGATAATCAACATCCTACTAACAATCGTGGCGAACAGGCCGGACCTTGGTGCCAGGCACGGGATCGACGTCGTTATGAGGAAAGTTCCAAGGATGAACGGCGCCAAGAGCCTCGTCGGGAATATCGCCAAAAACCTCGTAATCATAGACGATTTCAACAAACACGGGAAGAGCAATCCACACCTGTAGACAAAAGACTGTGTTTGTCACTGAATGCACCTAGACGATTATGAGAAGGCTGCTTTCGTTACTGAATTGGGAGTATTCGTACCTGAAGACGGCCCCCGCCACATTCCAACACACTATTATGGAGATTTTTGGCGATTTTATCCTCGCGTTTATGCAAGTCTTTCTCAACGACTTCACCGTGTATGGGACGCGAGGAGAACATTTGGGCCGTTTACGGCTATGTTTGGAACGATGCCGTACCTCGTGCCTCAGTCTTAACCCTACTAAATGTGCATTTGGGGTCACCAGTGGAGCTCTTCTCGATCACATCATGAGCAAGGAGGGGATCGCGGTAGATCCCAACAAAATTAAGGCTATTGTGGAAGCAAAAACTCCCAGCAACGCAAAATCTCTTAGTCGCTTCCTCGTGCAAATATGTTGGCACAGCCGTATGTTACAATATTTGACAGATTTCGCAACGCCCCTACACGTCGGAGTACACCGTACTCCATTCAAATGGACAACAACAGAAGACAAGGCATACGAGGCACTAAAAATCATGTTGACCCAAGCACCTGTCATATAGCCCCCAGACTGGTCCAAATCATTCCACGTATTCGTGGATGCCTCCGACATCGCAATCAGCAACGCACTAATATAGCTCACTCAGCCTAGTTGGTATCGGCCAGTATATTACTCCAGCCGCAAATTATCTGACGCGGAGTGGAACTATTCAACGACAAAGCATGAAGCCCTAGGAATGATCTACAACATAAATAAATTTTGACATTACTTATTAGGGAGAAAATTCACATTTCATGTGGACCACGCGGCACTACTCTACTTAGTAGAGAAATAGGCATTAACGAGGAAATTAGCCAGATGGGGACTGCTACTCCAAGAATTCGAATTCACAATCCAACATAGGCCTGGGACACAACACGCCATAGCAGACAGATTATCTAAACCGAATAAACATGACGACGACGCAATACAGCGAGACGACGATTTCCCTGATGCCGATATTCTGCAAGATTCGGCTACAACGACACAAGAAGAGAAGAATTTCCCAGACCAACGGCTGATAGAAATGACCTACTTCTTGACGTCGAGATTGGCACCACCACAGCTACGCACGGACAAAAAGAAAGGACTTACAGTACGGAGCCGGAATTTCTATGTAGTTGAGGGAGTATGGCAATATGAGAAGGACACTGGTTTACGTGAAGCTCACTACGGTACGGTAGGAGGCCATTACGCAGGAGATGGTACGACTCGAAAAGTGTGGCAAGCAGGCCTTTGGTGGCCGACTACGCAAAAGGATGCGTATCAATATTGTAAAGAGTGTGACCTCTGCTGACGCATGGGCCAACCCACGGAGCTCGCACGAATGCCGCACCAACCAGTGCTTCCACTCAACCCTTTCCAGAAATGGGGTCTCGATTTTGTCGGCCCCTTCGACGATTTCCCTGATGCCGATATTCTGCAAGATTCGGCTACAACGACACAAGAAGAGAAGAATTTCCCAGACCAACGGCTGATAGAAATGACCTACTTCTTGACGTCGAGATTGGCACCACCACAGCTACGCACGGACAAAAAGAAAGGACTTACAGTACGGAGCCGGAATTTCTATGTAGTTGAGGGAGTATGGCAATATGAGAAGGACACTGGTTTACGTGAAGCTCACTACGGTACGGTAGGAGGCCATTACGCAGGAGATGGTACGACTCGAAAAGTGTGGCAAGCAGGCCTTTGGTGGCCGACTACGCAAAAGGATGCGTATCAATATTGTAAAGAGTGTGACCTCTGCTGACGCATGGGCCAACCCACGGAGCTCGCACGAATGCCGCACCAACCAGTGCTTCCACTCAACCCTTTCCAGAAATGGGGTCTCGATTTTGTCGGCCCCTTCGCTCCGGCAGCGCCACGAATAGGGAATAAATATATCCTAGTCGCCAGGGATTATTACATGAAATGGCTAGAAGCGAAAGCATTACGGGATAACACCACGACGTCCACGACAAAGTTTTTATACAAACAGATTTGGTGCCGTTTTGGTTGTCTGATAGAACTCATCAACGATCAAGGAAGTCAGTTTTTTAATGCGGTTATTCAAGACCTCACAACTCATTACATCGTAGTACATAAGAAGAGTATGTTGTATTATCCCCAAGCAAATGAGTTAGTGGAATCAATGAACAAAACACTGTAGAATGACGGGAACTCAACACTCCTTATGCACAACGCTCGGCCACAACCGAGCTTAGAATCATACACAGAAAATAGGAAACGGAAAAAAACACGACACAAAGGAGAGAAAAGGTGCACAGGATGTTTACGTGGAAAACCCAAACTAAGGGAAAAACCACGGCAGCCCACAGGCTGCAAACTATCACTATGTTGGAATGTACAAACAGTGAGTTCACGGAGGCAACGACCTGGTGCTCACGATCTTCGCCACAGGCGGCGATTACAACAGAGGCAACGACCTCTTTCTCTCTCTAGATCTCTCTGTACACTGTTACGTGCTCTCTCTTCTTCTTGCCCTGTTACGTGCTCTCTCTTCTTCTTGCACCAACAAGAAATGACAACAACTACTATATCACTAAAAGTTTGCCCTAAGTCATATTTATACTAATATGACTTTTCGGCTATTTACAAATATAGCCTCGATGGGCTCTCAAAAACATATTTACGAATATGTCTCTTCGTTCGGTGAGCATTCCTCACCGGGTCTGCACCATCCGGCTCTCCGTAGCCGGGTACTCCTCATCCGGATCTCACCGGGTCTGCACCATCCGGCTCTCCGTAGCAGGGTACTCCTCATCCGGATCTCATCGGGTCTGCACCATCCGGCTCTCCGTAGCCAGGTACTCCTCATCCAGTTTGTTTATCGGCACTGTTCTTCTCTCTTCCCATCCGGAGGGACCTGTCTCCCAACATAGAATATACTGAAAGAGATCGTTAATGAGAATAGAACAGACTGGGACACAAAGCTGCATAGTGCCTTGTGGGCTTACCGCATGGTCTATAAGACCAGCATACAATCAACCCCTTTCCGACTAGCATTCGGGCTAGAAGCCGTAATGCCCATTGAATTTCAGGTACCTAGCTTGCGCATTCAAATCCGCGAAAGACTGTCGGAAGGCCAATTCGAATAAATTTGCCTACAACAATTACTCAAATTAGGCGAAGCGAGAGTCCGCAATATGGCAATCCTGGAACACAAGCAGCGACGGTGAAAAGCGTTTGTAGACCGACATCGTGGCACTAGTGAAAAGCATTTTAAAATTGGTAAAGCGGTCTTAGTTTTCCAAACTCGCATGGGCCAAATGTCAGGCAAACTACAGTTCCACTGGATAGGGCCATATCGGATAATAGGGGCGGAAAACGGAACATTCCAATTAGCCACCCTCGTAGGCGAAGTATTGTGGCAAAAAGTAAACGGGTTTTGCCTAAAGCCGTACTTGGGACCTACGCCGCCAAATCCGTTTCGCATTGTAAAACAGAATACGGCCGTTGGCTCCCACACTGACAAATAGACGGGGCCCACTTGTAGAAAATGTAACAATAATATTGTACTTTACTGATAAAAAAAAGAAGAAAAAAGAAGAAGAGAAGACAATCACAGCTATTAAAGGGCCTTCATGCAGGCACACTTTCCAAAGAAAGGAACATGCGTCGGCACAATGATGCATAGACCCATGAACCCTAAGTCACAAAAAGAGGAGAACATGTGGTTTTCTACACATTACAGAAAACAAACTCAAGCCTTATGCTCTCCTTGCTCTCTTTGTGCCTCTCGTTCCCCTGCCTATCTCAGACACCACAGTCGGAGTACCCTACGTGCTCTACCTCATAAGCACTACCCTTATGATCCTTGCTAGGAGAATATGCCGATTTCCATATCCTCAACGTTGCGACGATGGCTCCTTGAAAAGGGTTTTGAAGGCTACATCCAAGTAGTAGAGGCGCCTCCACACCTCGATGCCCAAGAAATTGCGAAAAATCTCAATATCGACACAGTCACCAACGCCAGCATTAGAAAGAAGTTGGGCTTCACCGCAACAGGCAAAAAACACTTCAAAATTCCCCTTGCAGAAGCCTTGGAGAAATATTTTGGAGAGTATTCAACCTCTACCAAGGTGTACAGGACAAAGGATATCCCGAATTCCTTTTTTCGGGAGGTAGCGAAGTTCCTATTGGAAGTCGGTTGTGTCCACGTAAACACCTACGGGATGGCAAAGGAAAAAGCTAGCATCGTCTATGACACGTTTGAAGGCTGCTTCGTCAACTAGGGGGTAATCACAAGCCTAACACTAAGGGAAAAAGATGCGTCCAATAATACAACAGTACTTAACCATATTGTTCCCTCCCCAAGGACTTCCCTCCCCGGACACAACTAGACCCACGCCTCCACTTTGGTCCATGAAACGGAGGATAGCAGACCTCGCAACAACGGAATGGGAGGAAGCACTACCCTTCCACCACCGAAACAACTCTGACGCAAGAAAAGCTACAGACCAACCGCGGTGACTCCGCGGAAGCGCCAACTACAGTCGAGCAGGATGAGCAAGAGCCGAATCGAGGCAGTCCTAGGCCTAAGCGTCGACGGCTGGATAGGAAGGACATGCACGGACTAGTCAAAGATACAATTGTGGGGGTCAAAGATTCCGCCCCCACGGAGCCCACTTCCACATTGGAACTCATTCACGAGCCGTGGCCAATCATAACCCCACAATCACAACACGGTAAAGGTGTGCTCACGGCGGAAAGTGAAGTGTTAAACTATCCGGACATTCCGGATACAACCCATGAGTTCGGCGCATTGTTGCAGTTTGGTACAACATACGAACTCATGGAATTCCTGGAGACACAACATATAAAAGTCTCCCAGTGAATGGCCAAGGAGCACGCCGAACAACAAATGATCGTGCATGCACTAACACAGACGGCGGAGAGTGAGGTCCATAGGGAGTTGGCAAGGGTCTGTCTAGGCGCCAAATACATGGTAGTTAAGAATAAAAATTTGTGGAAAACCATCAAAATAACCCAGGGCCAATGAAATAAGACGCAACAACGCATCACACAGTTGGAGAATAATGTGACTACTTGCAACACCCTCCGGCTACTACCTCCCACGACGCCGAAGTGACGACTCTATGGGAGGAGGTAGCGGCTCAAGCAGCAATAGCGGCAAAGGCGAAAAAGGCTATGCAACTAGCCGAAACGGAGATTGATCGCCTTCGATCAGAACTCTGCCAGTCGTCAGAAAGAGAGGTGGACATCCGAGCAAAAGGACACAAGGCGGCTAAGATGATTCAAGACAAGCTCGATGCCGAAATAGCAGCACATGGCCAAACAAAGGAAGAGAGGGACAAGCTTCACGAAGAAGGAATAAAAAAGGAAACCATCATTTCGGCATTACAAGAAGCGGCCCAGAAAAAACGCAACTAGTATGATGAACAAATCGAGAATGAGTGCCAACTCGGGCGGGGTGTGGACATTCGCCTCAACAACGAGATGGGCCGACTGGAGGAGCTCCATGACAAGGAGTCGAAAATATGGGCCCAAATGAAGACGCATTATGAAGAGGCAACGGTGACCAACAAGCAGAAAATTGAGAACCTCAAGAACGCTCTAGAAGACTTAAAGGCCCACACAACTTGGAGCACAGATCGTATACGCACCCTCCTCCAAACAAAGCACGAACGGTTTACGACGCAACTACAAGCCGCATTAGATAAAGGATGGGTCGGATGGGCAACGCAGGCAGCGGAACTTCATGCTTATAGAGTGGATTGGGAAAATTGGCGTAAAGAGGGGAAAGGTTTTTATAAACTATGGGAAGAAAGCATCGCTATGGTGCGCGAGGACCTTATGCAGGATTACCAAACATTGGTTGATCGTCACACCGAAGAAATGGCACAGCTATTGGCAAACTTCGGTAAAAGTTAAGAAGAAGTGTTCCGCCAGTTGTGCGACATCGGAAGTGAACATCAAAGGTCAAAAGAGATGAAGAAGGCGGAAGCCATCACCTTACAGGATAGTGACTCCGCGGAGCAGGACGAGAGCCCAACCGAATAGGCAGGTACTCCAGAGGTGACTACGACGATCGTACCCAACGACACAGTCCCACAGGATAGTGACTCCGCGGAACAGAACGAGACTCCGACCAAACAGGCAGGCACTCCGGAGGTGACTACGACGACCATACCCAACGACACAATCCAAGTCACGACAGTCACTGCGGAGGAAGTAGTACAAGAAGAGATACGGCTGGAGCCACCCACAGAGAGACTACAGGCGGAAGTGCCGGTTGAGCCATAAAGCGACAAGCCCAACCACGTTACGGTGCCACCAATCACGAAAAGTAACGACGAGCGCCCAGAGCAAAATATCCTCAATATTTTGGAAGACGATTAAAGGGAGGAGGGGTCCGACGTGCCAAGGCACTATCCCACAGGCATGCCAGGTGTTGTCCGCCCTAAGAGGACAAATGTAAATAATGCATGATAAAGAAGCGTATTCATTATAATAGAAGTGTTGAAGTAACGTGTCTAATGGTTCACGCGGGAAGCGTAACGGACTAGGCCCCGTGTATATAAGGGCATATGAACATTGTAAAGAGCTAGCACAATACTGAGCACAATCGTTTAATATAGTTTCTGTCTTCTCTGAGTTCTGTCTCGTATCTCTTTTCTCTTCTTTGTTGTCTCTGTGTGACTGTATAAGCATAAGCATGTAAGGTGAATACGTGTTGCGTGGTTACGCACATTAGGAGCTCGCCTTTAGTAAACACGCTCTAAGTCACTACATTCCACACGCTACGCAATTTCCTACCCTATACCATGATCTCCTTGATACCTACCCCGAAGGACTGAGGGTAGGCCATGTTCCTAACTGGCAACATCTTGTTCTATGTCGGGACTGGACAGAGAAGCTATTGTGGTTGTCATAGGAGAAGTACGTGACGAAGGTCCTCCAACGATTCAGCATGTTGGATGCTAAGCCGGTCGGGTCTACACTTCCGGCAAACTACAAGTTGTCCGGACAGCCAATCCCAAAGAAAAAGGCAAAGAAGTCGGATATGATGAAGATACCATATGCCTCTGTCATCGGAAGCTTGATGTACGCGATGGTGTGCACCCGATCGGATATCAGATATGTAGTTGGAGTAGTAAGCCGGTTCCTGAGCAATCTGGGAAGAGAACACTGGACCACGGTCAAGTGGATGCTTTGGTACTTAAAAGGCACCTCGAATATGTGCCTCTGATTCAGCTCAGGGAAACCCCAACTTTTAGGATTCATGATTCGAACATGTGGGTTGATGCAAATACCAACTAGTCCACATCCAGATACGTCATGACATATGCAGGGGGAGTCGTATCATGGCAGTCAATGTTGTAGAAGTCTATCGCACTCTCGACAATGGAAGCGGAGTATATGGCGGCCATAGAAGCCGGTAAACAGGTTATCTAGATGAAGGACTTCATCGGAGAACTAGGGGTCTGGCAGGAGGAATTCCAACTCTATTGTGACAGTCAAAAGTGTCATCCATCTCGCGAAAAATGTAGCCTACCACTCCTAGACCAAGCACATCTAGAGGAGATATCATTGGCTCCGGGAGAAGGTAGAAGATAAAGAGTTCCTAATGACGAAGATCCATACCGAGGATAATGGGTCAGACACGTTGACCAAGGTGTTGTCAGCCGCCAAGTTGACCTTGTGTTGGAGACGGATCGGACTAACAAGATATCCTATGCCAGAATGAAGGGGGAATTTGTTGCGAAATAGGTTCCTCCGGATTAGACGAGACGAAGGGAGGAACCAGATTGGATGGATCCATAAGGTATCCGGATACCGGATCGGATGGATCCGGAACGAGTCTGGCTGGAGCCGGTATGAACCAACAAGTAAGAACATATTTGTAAATATGTTCAGACGTGACCGTTGAGAACACGTTTGCGTTCACAAGTGGAAGGATCGCGCATTCCACTTATAGATTCCTTTTATAATCTTGTGATTTTAGGCAATTTCCAGAAACTTGATACACCAATATCACATGTTTTAAATAACATGTAAAATTTGCTAATTTTTTGAGATTTAAGAAATTTCAAAATGATAATTTCTAAAATTGAATAGTTTTCCAATAAATGTTTAAACGTTGATGGTCTGCAGATATGAAATGTAGTTAACTTAAGGAAAATCACAATGGTTAACTCAAGGCACAAGTTAAGATTAATGGTTTCACCATCTTGAGGAGATGTAGGTTCTAGAAGTGGAAGTTACATCTATTGTTAGACTTGAAAATGTTTTAAGTATAAGAGGTAACATTGTAATCCTTAATGCCATCATCTATAAATTTAGTGCTCATTAACATCCATAAATTCACAGCTCAAGAAATGTATACAATATTCATAAACAATTTTGATAAATCCATAACTCCTAAAATGTAGACGATATTCATAAACTGTCAAAACTACCAAACTTAGATGTAAACATTAATATATCAATTTGAATATATCACATAGTTATCAAGGTAAACGCAATGCTCTACTCTTCTTCATTTTGAGAACTCCCCTACAAAATTTGTGAAGTAAATGGCATTTGCAAGGTTCAATTACCATCATCACAATTATTAATGGTTTTTTGTTAATCACGGAAGCACATGTTCACCATTAGGTATCTTGTTGTGCAACGTACTTCTTTACAGTATCAATATACATCTTTTACTCTTGTAAAAACAGAGATTTTAGTACAATTCGAGTTCATGTAAACCCTAAACCTCTTTTATTTGAAAAAAAAGAAGATTTCTAAACATGAACTCGATATACTATATCGAGTTGATGTAAAAAATAAAGTTTTTATCACAATTCCATACAATGTATCAAATTCATGTTGAAAGTTTTTTTCCTGGATTTAAAAAAAAAAATTGATCTTGAATTGATGAAAAAACCAGATTTTTCACCACAAATCAATACAATGTATTGAGTTCATGTTTAAAGTAGGGTTTTTTTTTTTTTTTTTGGAAAAAAAAAATTTTAACATTAATTTGATACATTGTATCGACTTGTTATGAAAACTCTAGTTTTTTCATCACTTCATAAAAATAAAACTAGACCCAAAATAAATAGAAAAAAAATCAAAATTGTTTGTTCATTTTAAAATGTTTTAAACACAAACTCGATACATTGTATCGATATCGAGTTCGTGTTGAGAAACTCAGCTTTTCAACACGAAGTTCGTTTTGAAAATCTGACTTTTCGACATGAACTAGATGTAATGTATCGAGTTCATGTTTAAAGTTTTATTTTTGGGTTTGTTTTTTCAAAAATTTAATTAATTAATTATTTATTTTGGGTCTTTTGTTTTTTTTTTTAATTGAAGTGATGAAAAAACCAGAGTTTTCATCATAGGTTGATACAATGTATCGAATTCATGTTTAAAGTTTTTGTTTCCACAAAAAAAACAAAAATTTTGAAAAACATTAAAAATTTACTTTAAACATGAACTCGATACATTGTATTGATTTGTGGTGAAAAATCTAGTTTTTATCATCAACTTAAGCTCGATTTTTTTATTTTTTTAAATCCGAGAAAAAAAACTTTGAACATGAATTTGATACATTGTATGGAATAGTGATGAAAACTCTGTTTTTTACATCAACTCAATACAATGTATGGAGTTCATGTTTAGAAATCTTCTTTTTCTTCAAATAAAAGAGGTTTAGGGTTTACATGAACTCGAATTGTACTAAAATCTCTTTTTTTACAAGAGAAAAAGATGCATATCAATATTGCAAAGAAGTATGTTGCACAACAAGACACCTTATGGTAAACATGTGCTTCATTGATTAATAAAAAACCAGTAATAATTGTGTTAATGGTAATTGAACCTTGCAAATGCCATTTATGTGGTCTATAAAATATTCTCATGGTTCATCTACAACAAAGAAACATTTATGTGGAACTAAGGATGACAACATGAGCATAACTCAGGTGACAAGGAAACTTGCAAGAACTCAAGGTGGGGATATTAATAGCTACACATGTAGATGGCCATGACCTAGGGCACCAATTCTACATTGGTAAAGTTTTGGACGTGGTGATGCATTAAACCTTTGTAATACATCTATCATTGACATTAGTGAGGTGGATATCATTGTGTATGACTTTACACTGACAAAACTTGGATGTTTAAGGACGATAACGATAGACATAATAAAAGAGATATTACCAAGTCTAGAAGATATCTCAGATTGAAGGCGAATAAGATTTAGTGCACACAATTTGGAGACACCATTTGGTGAAGAGAACGATTTGATTGGTACATTTGAAAATGAGGAGGAAAAGTCACAATTGTATATTTGCTATAGTAGTGATTCTCATGAAAGGAATGGTTATAGTGATGCAAGTAACTGCTAAATGTATTTTTTGTGCAACGATATATAACAATTTTAAACAACATTTTATCGAATGAAATAAAAAACTTGATTGTTTTGAAATCTTATGATTATACTTATGATTTCGCTAGCATCTAAAATACTACTCGTTGTAATTTCTCCTTAAAAATACACAAAGTTACTTTTCATATTTGGCCAAAATTTGGTATTTTTCAATTTTACCAAATGGTGAAAATTTTAGCTTTTTCATCAAGTTTTCGAGAACATGTGATACTGGTATTAAGGTGTTTTGTGAAATGGCCAAAAAAGCCCCAAAATCAGACGGAATATTCCTTATCATTCCATTTGTGCGTGATCCTTCCACTTGTGAACGCAAACATGATTGAGGTCATATTTGTAAATAGCCTGTAAGTTATATGAGTATAAATATAACTAGGGCAAATAGTGTATGGGTTGTTGTTATTGTTTTGTTATATAGACAGAGAGAGATAGAGAGAGGGCGAGAGAGAAACAAAAAGTATTTTCTGTTGTAACCGCCGGTTGGTGAAGACATAGAGCTTGAGATCGTTGCCTCTGAGTCTCGCATTGTATCCTTCCTCTCATAGTGATAGTTGGAGTCCTCATAGTGATAGTTTGAGTTTGTGGGCTCATGTGGTTTTTCCCGACTAGGATTTTCCACGTTAACATCAGGTGTCGTCTCTATTGTCCGTGTAAGTGCATTAATCTTCACTTTCTATTTATTTCTTCCATTGTGAGTTTGAGACTCGGCTGTGGCCGAGCAATATTCCGCACATATCTTTCCGTTGGCCTCTGGGTGGTAAGGGGTCATGAGAGAGAGCTTCACTCCAAGTCATTCAAAGAGCTCTGTAGCTTCTTGAGCATTCAACTCTCCTCTATCGGCCATTATCTTTCCCCCACATCCGTACCAACAGATGACATTTTCAAGTAAGAATGTACCTACCCCCCCCCCCCCCCCCCCCCGACCATTGTTTTGTTTGCTAAAGCACGCCCTTCTACCTAGTTTGCCAGGTCTTCCCTTGCTAGCACCAAGTACTTTATTTGTCCCACTCCCATTAGCATCAAAACTAGATCCACCATCCATTTGAAGTGTTTTGTGAGTAGGTAGGTTGGGTGCTACTCGTCCCTATGATGTATGTTTGAGTGTATTTGGCAGCTTTCACATGTCCCCACAAAATGGGCAACATCCGTGTACATCCCTGACCACCAATACTTCTCCTTCAACTTCTCAAACATTGCCCACGTGTCGGATCAGGTAGGACCACTAGGGCCTTGGACTAACGAGCTTGAGAGGGCCCACGAGCTTGCAGCGACAATCTGGCACGGTTGCCAGAGATATTCACGGAGCACAAGATTCCCAAACGTGTATCTGATCTGGGTCTGCCGCCGGATTCTGAAAGATGAGCACACAGGCTCAGAGACTTAAGTAGATACACAAAATGGACAGAACAAAGATGAGAATGCGGACCAAACACACACACAGAGATAGAGATAGAGACAAAGAAAGACAAAGAAAGACAGAGAAAGATAGAGAAAGATAGAGATAGAGATAGAGACAATGAGATTCGGATACTGCAATACCAACAGTGTATTAACCGACAGAGAATATATAACCGGATGCGGCCGGCTACAGAGCTTCGAGCTCCGCACACACACACTGAACTTATGAGCATCTGGTCGGGAGCACACAGGATTCCTACACGAGCAAAGCCCTCACCTTCCGTCACCGAATGCACAGAACTAGAAAATCAAAACTCAACATGCAAACCGGCAACGTTTCCTCCCCAAAAATGATTATCCCCCAAACGGATTTCCTTCCCTCCTTTTATGGTGGAAGAAGAGTTTGTTGCATCAATCTTCATGAAAACCATTTCATATCAGAGATCTTCCCCCGATATCCTCCCATCACTCACTTTTATTCCCCTCTTTTTGTGGGACATTAAAGTACCTACTTAAAGTTATCTTTGTTTACTAAGTCCTATGTTATTTACATTCATTTGTACATTAGACGTGTTCATGTGCCTACTTGTACATCTGAGTTCACGAGCATCGGCTCACTTTTCTCCTCATTGCCAGAATTCTCCACGACATCCACCCCTACCAAACCGCACACACATCCTCCAACATGTGCCAGCTAGTGAAGCAGTGGGGATTCTGGTCCGGCTCTTACTCTTCCTCTATCGATCCGTCGTTGATCGGGTGCTTGTCCGTCTCCTTAGCCTTGTCGTCCTCCACGTCCGGGTCCGGTTACGCCTCATGTCACTTCTTGAAGGCCTTGATCCGTTTCCCCACAACCGGTACCTCCATTCTCGTCACGTTGAGCTCTGCAAGGTGGTATGTGGCATTGTGGTTAGTGCTCGTCACCACGTATGGCCCGAACCACCATCTCGCGAACTTCCATGTCGACAAGTGCTGGTTGTCGAGGCTGTTGTCATAGTCCAGCACCTAGTCGCCTTCTTCAATCTTCTTCGGTTGTAGTCGATGCGTCCGGTCGAACCGTCCTTTGCTCCTCATCCACGCCTCCTTTATCTTCGCCTTCACTTGCTCCACGTCCTCCGACCTCCTCTCGAATTGTCAAATTCGTGCCGCCAGCAACTCCTCCTGACTCATCTTGTCCGCCTAGTCGACTGTCATCCACGATGTGATCGTTCGTTCCACCGACATGATCGGCTTTTGTTCTAGCATGAGCTCGGTCAGCATGTACCCAGTTACCGAACTGTGTGTAGTTCAATTGGCTCATAATGCGTATGGCAGAAGTCGCGGCCAATTCCTAACTCGTCTGTCGCATGCTTGCACAATCGCCTTCACAATCAGGTCGTGCCCGAGCTCAACCTTCTCGTTTTCTTTTGGATTGTATGCCCACGTAAGGGAGAGCTTGACCCCTACTTGGTCGAACAACTCCTCGGCTTCATGTGTGTCCAACTCTTTTGGGTCGGCCACTATCTTCCCAACACATCTGTATTGGCAATCACATCTTCGATCAAGAACTTGCATACTATCATGGTCATCTTGTTTGTTAAGCCTCGGCCTTCCACCTAATTCATCAAGTCCTCTCGTGAAAGCGCCAGGTACCTCATTTGCCCTACCCCCATCTGCATCGTCACTAAATCTACCATCCACTTGAAGTGAATTGCAAGCAGGTATGTCGAGTGCAGCTCATTGCCGTGCCGGATCCCCGAATGTACTTGGAAGCTTTCACACGTCTTCATGAAGTGTTGCATGTCATTGTACATCCTCGGCCACCAATATCTCTCCTTGAGCTTCGAATGTGGCCCATGTTCCCCGATGTCGGACCATGGGCTCTCGTGAAATTCAGCTAGTAGCACTGACTGGTCCTCATTCTTTGTCACCACCTGGAGTGGTGTGCCATTTCGCTTCTTCAGATGCTACCAAATTACCCCATCTCGTAGGAAGAACTTGTATGCCTTCTTCCGGATCCGACTCACTTCCTCCTTCATCCATGATGCTCCTACTGTCATCGTGCTCAAGAACCTCCCTATTTGAAGCCACTCCCCTTCATAGTCATTTTCGTTAAACATATGTAGGGTCAAAGTGCTTCGCTCGTTCTCCAACAGCCGAGCCGACTCGAACAAGTCCTCGCCAACCTCTTCTTCTTCTGATACCATGTCTTCTTCTCCTTTGAACCGTGCTCTTGACAGCATATCGGCCATGGCATTGTCTTTCCCATAAATGTGTCGTATCTCCGGATTCAGGGACCTGATATACTCGATCCACCTGAGCATCGCCAGGTCCAGAGTTGTGCATCCGGGTATCATCCCGAGAATCAGGAGGTAGTCGTTCTCGATAATTACCTTTGTCCCGATTAAGTATTCCTTATCTACCTTCACCACCAAAACAATACCCCACAGCTTTCGCTTGACTTGGGCATATCCTTGTTCCTGCTCACTCAAAACTTTCACACCAAATCGGGTGGTGAATCTCGTTCCGTTGTCGTCCTCCTAGTTGATTACCCATTCAATTTCAGTCGGACTCGTGTCAACAATCACATATACCAGAGCACCCTTTTTGTAAACTGCCTTCTGGAAAGGCAACACCGCCATCACCATCGCCTTCAATCTCCGCATCGGCCCCGAGTGCTCTTCTCCCCATTCTGAAAACGTAAGTGTTTGCGGAAGCGTAAAACAGAGAACAACACATAGAGAGAGAGAGAGAGAGAGCGAGCGAGAGAGACAGAGAGAGCAGAACACCATTCCAAAATTATATCAAGACTCTGTACACACACTGTGCTAAGTAGCACTATTTATACAAGTCCTCTTGGGACTGACAGAAGTACCATGTACTTCAATGCTCACATGAGCATCTGACACTTACTACGAGACTATAGCTACCTAGTAGTCTATCCTATACTAGGCTTCCGATTGGACTTCCGGTTACGGATTGCACCCGGCCTCCACTGCTTGTCGGTTCGGTTGCTCACCGTCATACCGATCCGTTTCGCCCGGTCCGTCTCGCTTACCGGCTCCGGCTTATTTAGCCAATCCGGCTCCGGTTGAGCTTGCCCCTCAACACTCCCCCTCAAGCTCAGCCTGAGGTGGGGTCGTGTAGTGTCGACCTTTGTGGCAGTCGGTTCTTCCAACCGACTTCTCCTAACGTCACTCCGCCTTGCTCGCGCTCCTCGTCCGGTCCGGTCCCGTTTGCTGCGACCCCTTTGGTTCTGCGCGCCTCGACCCTCTCGGTCGGCATGTCTGCTCAATAGGCCCATCTCAGCACTCACATTGGTGTGACTCCGGCGCTTGCCGATCCGTCGGTTCTCCCACGATGGCATCGACTTCCGCTGTGTCCGTGTCCCCTTGGCCTTCAGTCGATCCGACTCATCCGGATCCATCTGTTGATCCGAGTCAGTTGTCTCCGACTCGTTCCAACTCTTGTCCGAATCGGTACACTCCGATTCGACTTCCGGCTTTAGGCCTCTCACCACATCGGACCACTTCCGAGTCTTGGCCTTCTCCATGCTTCCCTCAGCTTCTTCAGCCGGTGAACCAAAATCGAATTCTTCATTCGACTCCGCATCATGGCCAGTACCGTCATGATGACCTCCGCACAGCATGCACTTCTCTTCCTGAGTGCACAACTCTTCTTCACAGCCGCTTGCTCCGACTTGTTCCGATGTGTCGACTTCCTTCGTCGACTCGGCTTCCTTCATCTTCTTGTCTCCTCTTCTTCCGGCTCTCCTCTTACCGACGGGTTCAACAGTTTTTTGGCCTTTGCCCGTTTCGGTAGAGACTTTGCCCTTGCTTCTCCCCCTCAAGTGCGGCACGTCGAGATGCTCAATACCAAGCATGTCGGTAAAGTGTTGCAACTTGTCCGATCCGAGCGGCTTGGTGAAGATGTCGGCAACTTGCCGATCCGTATGAACATACCGTAGGTCAACTTCACCGCTCAGGACCCGCTCACGCACGAAGTGGTAGTGCACCTCGATGTGCTTTGTGCGAGCATGGAACACAAGGTTCCTGGCAAGCTGCAGGCTGCTCATGTTATCGCAGTAAATCGGGATCGGGGTCGGTACCTCGATCCGCAAGTCTCGCAGCAGTCGCCGAAGCCAGATGGCTTCACAAGTGGCAATGGTAGCGGCCCGGTACTCAGCCTCAGTGCTTGACAAAGCCACTGTGGGCTTCTTCTTGCTGCTCCACGCAACAGCCGCGCTACCTATGGAGAACATGTATCCGGAAGTGGAGCAGCGATCAGACGCATCGCCGGCCCAGTCAGCATCTGTGTAACCGACAAGCTCTTCGAGTATACCCCGCCAGTATAGCAGTCCCCGGTCCTTAGTGCCGCTGACATACCGTAATATTCGTTGCACGCACTGAAGGTGCTCCAAAGTCGGCTTCTGCATGAACTGACTTACCATGCTGACCGGATAGCTGATGTCGGGTCGGGTGATGGTTAAGTAGATCAGGCTTCCGACAACCTGTCGGAACTGTTTCTCATTGCAGGCCGGTCCGGAGTTGGGACGGAGCTTCTGGTTCCGGTCCAGGGGTGTGGAGACAGGTCAGCAATCCGTCATGCCAAACTTATACAACATATTCAACACGTAATGTCGTTGTGAGAGCAATATGCCGTCGGGGGTCCGGATCACTTCGATCCCAAGAAAATAATGAAGGTCCCCCAGGTCCTTCATTTCGAATGCGTCCGACAACTGGAACTTGACGCGGTTGATTTCGGGAAGACCCGGTCCGGTGATGACTAAATCATCCACATACAAGAGTATACATACCGGACCGTCAGAGCCTTGCCGGATGAACAACGAAGAGTCCGACTTAGAGACAGCAAACCCCAGCTTACGCAACCGGTGCGTGATCTTCGCGTTCCAAGCTCGGGGGGCTTGCTTCAAGCCGTAAAGCGACTTCTTCAGTCGGCATACCGCCGACTTGTTCATCTCCGATTGAAATTTGGGGGGCTGAGTCATAAAGACTTCTTCTTCAAGCTCTCCTTGAAGGAAGGCGTTCTTCACATCCATCTGGTGAAGATGCCACCCCCTTGCCGCAGCAACCGCCAGTACCACATGAACCGTCGTCATCTTCACCACAGAAGCGAAGGTCTTGTCGTAGTCGATTCCGTGGGTCTGCGCGTATCCCTCCGCCACTAACCGGGCTTTGTACCAGTTAACAGAACCGTCGGCGTTGTACTTGACCTTGTACACCCACTTGCATCCGATCGGTTTACACTGACGGGGAGGATCAACTAGGTCCCAAGTTTCGTTGGCATCGAGCGCCCGCATTTCTTCGTCCATAGCGGCACGCCAATTTGCGTCCTTTGCCGCTTCTGCGTAGCTCTCCGGCTCACGCACTTCTGTCACCTTAGTCATGTACGCATAATGATGCGCCATGTATTCATTGTACACGTACCGCATGACGGGATCCTTCTGGCGGGTTGATCGGCGCAACGCACTGTCACCTGATTTGAGGCCCTTCTTGGCCAGTTCGGTCTTCGTTGCCGAAGATCCGCCTTTCTCCTTTCCGGAGTCGGATACACACCGATCCAACTCTTCGTTGCCGGTTTCGAATTCCGGCATCTTCCTCTTCCCCTCCTCTTTGCGCGTGAACCGTTTCCTCGGTTCCTTGCGCGGGGAGAGCACGGCAGAGTCTCCACCACTTGCCGTCTCTTCATCCGACTGGTCCAACCGACTCAGTCGCTCGTTCGGTCCACTCAACCGTAACGATTCCGGACTCTCTTCTTGAGTCCCGGCTTCATCATCCTCTGCTAGGGCTGATTCAGGCTCACTGGCCTAATCTTCCGGCATTGGGTCGGGATCGGAAGTCGAAGTCGATACGGAGTACCAGGATGTCGATTCATCGAACTCGACATCCCGGCTAACTCGGACTTCCTTCGTCCGGGGGTTATAGCACTTATACCCCTTTTGCTCTTGAGCATAGCCGACTAGGATGCGTTTTTCCGATTTTGCATCCAGCTTTCTCCGCTTCTGATCCGGCACATGCACATACGCTATGCTGCCGAATATCCGAAGGTGTCTTAAGTTCGGCTTGCGCCCGAAATACAGCTCATGAGCTGACACCTTGTCACCAATGCGGTTTTGTATGTAGACAGCCGTCCGGACCGCCTCCGCCCAGTAGAACCGAGGCATGCTCTTCTCCTCCAGCATTGCCCTTGCCGCTTCGACGAGTGTCCGGTTCTTCCTTTCGGCCACACCGTTTTGCTCTGGTGTGTATCTGCAGCTGAACTCTCGCCGAATTCCCTTCTGCTGCAAATAACTAGTGAATTGGCCGGGAAAATATTCCTTTCCGCCATCCGACCGAAGGCATTTGATCTTCCTCTCCAATTCCCGTTCCACCATCTTCTGGAGGCTCCGGAAACAGTCGAAGACTTCGCTCTTCCACTCAATGAGGTACATCCAAGTATGTCGAGTATAGTCTTCGATGAAGGAGACGAAGTATCAGCTCCCGCCAAGGCTTACACTTTGTGTCGGTCCCCACACATCCGAATGGAGGAGATCGAGCTTGTTACGGCTCCGGTTCTGTTCGGTGGGGAATGGAAGCCGGTGTTGCTTCCCAAGTTGGCAGGCTTCACAAATTTCGGCTCTCCGGCCGCTGAACTTCGGCGAACCGAAAACGACTTGTTTCGTTTGCAGGTCTTGAAGCCTCCGGTAGTTGACGTGGCCTATCCACTTGTGCCACAGGTCGATGTCCGACTCGACCTTCTGTCATTTCGCAAACAGAGCGGTGCCAAAGTCATTGGTGTTGAGGATAAACATCCTCCCGTCTCTGCGCCCTTGCGCAATGACTTTGCCCTCATCCTCAATGAAGCACCCAAGGTGCGTAAACCGCACCTGCATCCCCTGGTCGACAATCTGACCGACGGACACGAGGTTCTTCGTGATTGTCGGAACGTGTAATACGTTCGTCAGCTTCCCTTTCTGTCCGACGTGGCTTAGAGGGACTTCTCCGACGTGCACGATTGGGTGAGGAGTGTCGTCTCCGGTTTCGACTACTCCTGGTTGATCCGGTTTCTCCAGAAAGGAGAACCACTCTTTGTGGCTCGTCATGTGGTTCGACACGCCGGAATCAACATACCACACTTCCTCCGTTTTGGAAGTGGTCTTCTTCATTGAGTTTGCCTTGTGATTCATCACCAAGGTTGGCCCCTTACCGGCCTTTACGGTTCCGGATCCTCCTGATCCGTTTGCGTAGTGCGAGTTTTGCCGGCCATCCTTACCGGTCTTGCCGGATCCGGATTTGTCCGAATCGGCACGCTTTCTCTAGCACTCGCTTTCCTTGTGGCCTTTTTTGCCACAGTACCAGCATTCCGTAGCGGATTTGTCTTGCCGGCCTCCGGCACCGCCTTGACTCCCTCTGCTTGTGGAAGTCCCGGAACTGTTGTCGGCACGCTCATAGTGCCTCCGTTCCTGCTCTTGCCGGCCGCCTCCATTGCGTGCCGACCCACCTCTTCCACCACGCCCACGGAGCCGATCTGTTCCCGTGTACAGCATTCGGTTGTCCGGGGATGCACTGGTAGATGCACCGGCGTGGTTCTCCTCTACAAGGAGCATCGACTGTAAGTCGAAGAATGAGGGGGTATTCTCCCTTGTACACACCGCAGTCCGGAACGCTCCGAACTTGGACACCAGGCCTCCGATACATACCTGCACCATCTCGTCTTCCTCTACGGTAACATTGATAGAGGCAAGCGAGTCGCAGATCTCCTTTATCTGGCCCGTGTAGTCTGCCACAGACATGTTCTTCTGTCGAACATTGCATAACTCCTATCTGAGTTGTAGCTTCCGGGCAGTGGTGCTTGCGGCGAAAACCTTTTTCAGGTTCCCCCAAGCATCCTTCGGTGTCTTGGCGTCACGGATGTGGCTGAGCAGCTGATCGCCGACACTGGACGCGAAGCAGTACATCACCCCGCTTGCCGCCTGTTCCCATACCGGGAAGTCCTTGTGTGCCGAGTCGAGCGCCGCATCATTCGCTCCTTCGACATAACTCCAGTACCCGTGTCCAAGCATGTACTGGTGCATCTTGTAAGACCAGGATGCGTAGTTGCTCCTGTCGAGCTTCTCCACCGGGAGCGACGTAGCCATGCCTCCATCCATGTCTTCTACTGTGTCTGTTTTCAACCTGTTAGGGTTTTCTTCTCAAGAGTAAATGTCTATAGCAGAGGTTCTCAACCCTCGCGCTCTGATACCATGAAAACGTAAGTGTTTGCGGAAGCGTAAAACAGAGAACAACACATAGAGAGAGAGAGAGAGAGAGAGAGAGAGCGAGCGAGAGAGACAGAGAGAGCAGAACACCATTCCAAAATTATATCAAGACTCTGTACACACACTGTGCTAAGTAGCACTATTTATACAAGTCCTCTTGGGACTGACAGAAGTACCATGTACTTCAATGCTCACACGAGCATCTGACACTTACTACGAGACTATAGCTACCTAGTAGTCTATCCTATACTAGGCTTCCGATTGGACTTCCGGTTACGGATTGCACCCGGCCTCCACTGCTTGCCGGTTCGGTTGCTCACCGTCATACCGATCCATTTCGCCCGATCTGTCTCGCTTACCGGCTCCGGCTTATTCAGCTGATCCGGCTCCAGTTGAGCTTGCCGCTCAACACATTCCAACTTTTCCTTCTTCAGTAAGGCGTAGAGTAGCTTGGCAATATGTGCATAGTGGGGAATCCACATGTGGTAGAAAGCAGATGCTCCTGGGAACCGTTGGACCTCCGTGGATATCCTGCATTCCTCCTTCATAGCCGAGATCGCTTCCACCTTAGTCGGAGATGGTTTCCGACCATAGGACCTACATAGGTGTCTGACCACCAAGATCTTGATTGTTTGAATGCCGACGTCTCCCCTGAGAAGGTAAGTCGTGCTCCTTCCAGCCTTTACGGTATCCTCTCGCAATCAGAGATGTGGTCAGCCACGAACTTTCGACACCTATCTTTCTCGACCATCTCGTCCATTATGTCCTCCGGAAACCCCTTTATTGAGATGTCATCCAAGAATGGCATGGTGATATCCAAGATGCAATGCCTCAACACCTTGTTCATCGCATTCACCATGTGAGCCACAGAATTCGTCCCTCCTTGTGGCAGGGTACACATTTGAACCAAGCCGAGAGGGGTATGCATCGTTGTGATGTCCCTTCTTTGCACGGCTAGTTGAAACTGGTCATACCCCGAGTATAAGTCACCGACCAAGTAGATTGACCTTCCGGCGAAGGCCTTCGCAAACTCGTCAATGGTCGGTCCTACCCTTGCATTTCGGATTGTCACTTTTTTGACAAATTGCATGTCTTATATGAAGCACAATGTCCCGTTCTTCTTCGGCACTATAAACCACCAATCCAAATATGGAACACTCGAAGGTTCCTTGATTGTTTCCTGGAGCAGCTCCATCAACTTTGGGATGTGAGCTCTCGATACCGGAATCGGTTTAAGGTTCCACGGTGTTATGTACACATAACGTAGGTGAGGGTAGGTCTTTAATATTTACATAAGTGAAGGGTATATTCACTAATGTTAAAGAGGGGACTAATGTGATTGGATAGAAGGAATGAATGGTGCATGTACTATCATGATTTGGACAACCAATGAATGGAGAGCCTTTTGGAAAGGCACATCTATTCAAGGGGCCTAGGAAGAGGTATAAGTATGAGGCTTAGCTACCCTCATAAGGATTTTTACGTCGGAAGGTTGTTGTCTTAGACACCGATGGTGCGGGCTATCGCAAATTCATACAAAATTATTCAAAGATCGTGTTGCCTCTCACCTAACTCACCAAGAAGAATCAAACGTTTGTTTCGATAATTGAAGCAGACACAACCTTTACTCAACTCAAAGAGGCATTCACATCAACTCCTATATTAGCACATATTGATCCCGAAAAGCCATTTACCATTGAAGCGGATGCGTCAGACTTTGCATTGGGGAGTATCCTATCCCAACCAAGCAAGGACAGGCAATCCCATCCAGTCGCGTTTCACTCGAGAAAAGTTACTACTGCGGAGATAAACTATGAGGGCATGACGAGTTACTAGTTGTGGTTGACTCTTTCGAGCAATGGCAACATTTCTTGGAAGGATCGCCTCATCAAATAATCATTTATAGTGATCACAAAAATCTTATGTATTTTCAAATGGCTCAAGTGTTAAATAGGAGACAAGCTCGGTGGGAACAATTTCTAACTCGTTTTGATTTCAAGATTGTTTTCCGCCCCGGGAAGCAACAAGGGAAGCCAGATGCTCTATCTCAACGTTCATATCTCGCACCTCGACCTAGAGATCCGGCCTTCGGCAAACAAAAGCAAATTCTACTAGCACCATCAAAGCTACAAACAACAATAGTTTATGCATGCCTCTTGATCCACGCCTTGTTGATATTATTCGGCAGCAACTTCACTCTGATGATTTCGCTAAGGATGTCTCAGCCCACATTAGTCCAAGCCATGAATCTTGCTCCACATTGCAAGATTCATCTCAACATTATGAGTAATTCAAGTGGCAAGATGGCTTACTCTTTTACAAGAATCTCCTTTACGTCCCTGATGGATCACCCCGCCTTCAAGTATTACAACATTGTCATGATGCCTCTATGGCTGCACATTTTGATATTTCCAAGACCATGGAGTTGGTGAAGCGCTCGTTTTGGTGGCATCATTTGCAAAAATTTGTCAAAGATTATGTTCGTACATGTGACACCTGTTGTCGAGCCAAAATACCCAAGCATCATCCTTATGGCTTGTTACAACCATTACCGCCTCCAACCAAGCCATGGCAATCTATTTCTATGGATTTCATTATGGATCTGCCACCGTCAAAAGAATTTGATACCATTTTAACAGTAGTGGATCGTTTTACCAAGATGGCGCATTTTTACCATGTGTAAAGAGTATCAATAGTCAGGAAACCGCAGTTATCGTTATGCGTGAAGTATTTCGCCACCATGGTCTTCCAGACGATATAATTATTGATCGTGGTCCGCAATTTATCTCTCACTTTTGGAAGCACCTATGGGCAGGCCTCAAAATCTCCTGCAAACTCTCTTCGGCTTATCATCCACAAACCAACGAACAAACAGAGCACACAAATCAAACACTCGAGCAACATCTTCAATGCTTCATCGGTTATCAACAAGATGATTGGAGCAATATTCTACATCTTGCTGAGTTTGCATCCAATAACACGATACACTCTTCTACCAAGGTTACACCTTTCTTTGCCTACATTGGTAACCATCGTCGATGGTGTATCTTGGATCTTCCCAAAGTCACACGAAACCCTAGTGTTGAGCATCATCTTCATCGACTACATCGAATCCAGTTAGCGTTATCTTCACATCTTCAGACAACTCAAGCACAACATAAGACCAACGTCGATCGCCATCGTCTTAAGTCTCCTTTTAAGGTTGGTGACCAAGTATGGTTGCTTCGTCGTCACATCAAGACTACTCGGCCATGTGAGAAGCTCGATTATCAACGCCTACGTCCTTTTCTCATCACTGCGCGTAGTCGATGCCACCTTTCGTCTTAATATTCCAGCACACATGCGACTTCACCCAGTCAGTCTTTCATAGCTCTCTTTTGGAACCTTGTCGCACCTCTTCTATTCCTAATCGGGTTGTGCCACCTCCGCCCTCTGTCCAACTTGTTGGCATCCCCGAATACGAGGTAGCTGTTATTCTTGATTCGAAGATTGTGTGGAATAAGCTCTATTATCTGGTTGATTAGGTTGGCTATCCTCCGAATGATCACAATTGGGAACCCGTCAATAATGTTTCTAATGCTCAAGCTCTTGTCAAAGACTTCCATCACCGTTATCCAAACAAACCGGGCCCTACATTGTTAACGATGACTTCCACTCGTTGTTCTCGAAGGGGAGATAGTGTCATGAATACATAAGCATCATGGCTTCACTTGGGCTTGAACCCAAGACCTTGTAATACATAATCAAGAACCTAACCATTAGGATAGCATATGATTATATAAAATAATAAAATCTACTTCTTATAATAGATTGATTATTGTAAATGTTCTGGAACATTCTAGAACATCTTAGAATATTCTAGGTCTAGAACATTATAGAACATTATAGAAATCACTAGGCTATTATATAGGAACCTATAAATCTGGACATACAATTCTTCTCAAACCAATTCGAATCAACACTAGTCTTAAGCTTTTGTCACCTTTCTTGTATCCATCTTCATTCTATCTTACTAATACATTGATTATTCTCTTACCACTTCATTCCTCTCTTCTCGTGATCTCTTTACATCTTTCTTCTACCACTCTATCTTTTCTCTTGGTTCTAACAAAAATTATCATTCAATGGCTCATAATAACGATCCGATGTCACCGATCAAGCGAAAGGAATTCAAGGAAATCCTCCTAGGCCAATCCCCATTGACTCGTATTTGATACAAATACAAAATTTCCTTAATTCAACCACGCATGAGATGTCCAAACTTCAGCAATCTCATAGTGCTCTCAAGGCATGTGTCCTTAGTTTAGAATGTGATACTAATAGATCCGATGAGAGTCAGGGTGAACCATTATTTGTCATAAAGCCATATGCGGGAAAAAAAAAGGAAAGAACCGAAGAAGCAATTTGCACGTGGTTGAGCCGATAGGAGTCTCATTTTGAGCTCTATCCCAAGCTAGATAGTATAAAGATTGCATATGTCGGCTGAGAACTAGGGGGGTAAGGCCACCACCTGGTGGTGTGGGCTCCGCACTTTGGGGAAATTTCCCGATACCTGGACAGAATTTGTCATAGTTTTCAAGGGCCAATTTCTACAATCTCCATCATGAATTGAGGCAGCACAAGCTTTAATGAACCTCTCTAGTAGGAAGTTTTCCTTGCTAGAAGACTATGTTCACCATGCTAGAACCCAAATCCAAAAATTGGGTCGAGAAGGGGACCATTGGTTGATAGCTTGTTTTGTCAATGGCATCCCTAATTCGGACTATCACTGGATAGTGCACGATAAGTATGCCAAATCCTTCAAAGAGGCCATTAAAATAGTTCTTCTCTATCAACGCACTTCGAAGAAGGACCATAACAAACCCAACGAAGTGCTCGGGACTAAGTAGTCGCAATTTGTTGGGAAACGCAAGACACACAACGAATTCATGGATCACGATTGTAAGCGACAAAATCCTTTTTGCGTATTCTACAAAAAGAAGGGTCATACAAAAGAGCAATGTCGAAAGCTCCAACGGAAGGACCGCGTCAACAAAACAAAAGCTGTAGACCATAAAGGTTAGATTCTTAATGTCCTTTCCCTCATTTAAGTAATTGTAAATGTTCTTTCCCTCACTATGTATTTGGACCCAATGATTTACTACGTGCGAACAGGTATATCAATGGATCTCCCATACAATTTTTATTTGATTCGGGAAGCTCACACAATTTTGTGAATGATCATTTGGTTCAGATATGGGGAATCCAACCCACCGTAAGTGATCACACTTATAGGGAAATGGAAGAGTACAGTACTTCAATAGGGCGATTCATTCATTAGGAATTTCTATTGATACTTATATAGAGGAAAGAGACTTCCATATAATGAATCTTTGTACCGTTGATGTAATACTGGGTTATCCCTAGTTTTATAATAAAAACTCTTCTTTGTCTATTGATTGGGTTTGCCATTCCATTTCCTTTGTACTGAACGATTGTACTCATTTTATTCAATGTGTAAATAAACAATCTCTTTCGATTGTTTCCTCTCCATCAATATTCAGGTTGTCTTGTTCTTCTTTATTTTATTGTGTACTTGATTCGAACATTCACGTTTATAATATCGATAATGTCTCGGGTCAATTATCATATTTTGAACAACAACAACTCGATGAAATCTTAAATGATTTTCGTGATGTTTTTCCGAGTGAACTACCACATAGGTTACCTCCTAAACGTAATATAGACAATCGTATAGATATTGTACTTGGTGTTGCACCAATAAGTCGATCCAAAGAGGATGAGGTATCTAAGCAACTCAAGGAATATTTACGAATGGGTTCTATACGTTATAGTAAATCTCCACGGAGTGCACCTGTTCTCTTGGTAAAAAAGAAAGAGTGCACATGGCGTATGTGTATTAATTACCGACGCTTGAATAAAGTGACGATCAAGAATTCATATACATTGCCCCAAGCTAATGATCTAATTGACCGTGTCCAAGGAGTTTGGTATTTTACGAAACTTGATCTCCGTACAGGCTACCATCAAATTCGTATAAGTGAGGAAGATGTTCCTAAAACGGCATTTCATACGCGCTATGGCCATTATGAGTTTTTGGTCATGCCTTTTGGTTTGACCAATGCTTCAACCACATTTCGACAAGAAATGAATGACATTTTCAAAGAACAACTTGGAAAATTTGTTGTTATTTTTTTGGATGATATTCTAGTTTATAGTCGTAAGTTAGAAGAACATGTTAAACATGTCTGCTTTGTTTTACAAACATTGCGTGACAAGCAATTCTATGCAAAGATCTCAAAATGCGAGTTCTTCAAGAAATCAATTACTTATTTTTGGACATCTCATAACCAAACAAGGAGTTGAAATTGATCCTTCTCACATCGAGAAAGTCAAACTTTGGCCCACTCTTCGGAATATTCGAGAAGTTCGATCATCCCTAGGTTTTGTGGGGTTTTTGTGAAAATCTCTTCGTAATTACTCCCAATTGACGACACCATTTGTTGATCTTCTCAAAGGTCAAACGCGTAAGTCTACAAAACATATTGTGTGGAATGCTACTCTAGAACTCACCTTTAAGGAAGTCAAGGACTTGGTGTGCAAGGCTCCTTCGCTTCTTTTACCCGATCCTTCAAAACCTTTTCAGGTTGAAGCCGATGCAGGTGATTATGCTATAGGTCTCTTCCTATATCAAGATGGTAAACCAATAGCATTTGAGAGTACGAAACTTGATTCTAATCAGTGTCGGTATACCGTGCAAGAAAAGGAATTATTTGCAGTTATACATGCGCTCAAGACATGGCGCCATTATCTTTATGGAAATCATTTTGTGGTAACTATAAAGAATCAATGGTGATTCTTGTGCAACGGAATAGATATGTCTATTAGGTGTGTGTGAGAGAGAGAAAAATAGAGGAGAGAAGAAAACACAAGATAGATAAGCAAGAGAAATAAAATACTCAAGAAGAAAGTGTATATTTCACAAGTAGAATAGAGGTACAAAACTGTAGCATTATAAGGAGTCACAACCGACTTAATATGAAGTATGAGGAGGGTGCTTTATATAGAGTCACCCTCTCTCTTCATTAACTTACAACAACCACTCTCTCTCTTGGGGAATGTGAAAACTCATAGTCATGGGGAATATGTAACTCATTAGTTATGTGTCATAGAATATGATTCTATGACACATAGTTAATGTGTAGAGAGTAGTGGTGTGACTCTTGACCTTTGGGTAATCATGGATTCTCAAAAGGTGTGTTCACACATTGGACTATGTTGAGCTTGATTCTCAACAATAACTACAGACCATGAGTCCTTGAAAAATTTTTGTGACCAACAAGACCTTAAAGGTCGTAAGGCACAATGGCCAGATCTCATCCAGGACTTTGATTTTTCCATACGACATTGTACCATGAACACTATCACTGATGCACTAAGTCGCATCCGTGAAGTTAACATGCTTAGCTTCATTGAAATAACATCAGATCTTTATGATCACCTTCGATGAAAGTATCCTAATGACAGTTATTTTGTGAAATACTGGGCAAGAGTTGAGTCTGGAACAGACACCACCACATCCTCAAAGGAATCCTTCCACATTGTTAACGGTCTGCTCTACCGTAATGGGAAGGTTTGTGATCCAAATTTTTCTAAGGTGAAAAAGAGAATTCTTTTTGAATGCCATGATGCACCCTCAACATGGCACCCTGGAATACATCGTACACTCGTTCTCATCTCGACTCAATTCTACTGGCCTAAGATGTGTCCTAACATACGTAGCTATGTGACTAAATGTCACCAATGTCAGGTTAACAACGCCAAGCGATTAAAGCCACAAGACTTTTACATCCCTTGGACATTCCCAATAATAAGTGGGAAAGTATATCCATGGATTTTATTGTTAGCCTTCTTCACACCCAAAAAGGCCATGATGCCATCTAGGTTGTGGTTGATCGACTAACTAAAATGGCCAGATTTATTGCTACTAAAACCACAGTAACAGCTCCTGAATTGGCTTACCAAGACGTTGACGAGTTATTTCATTTTGATAGGTTACCGATGGATATCGTGAGTTCAAATCCAAAGTTTGCTAGCAACGTTTGGGTGCAAGTCTTTAAGATGTTAGAAACTACATTGAGCATGAGCTCCATGGATCATCCTCAATCCGATGGATAGACGGAATGAGTAAATCAAATTATTGAGAACATGCTCCGTGCATATGTTGGTACAAAACCAACAAAATGGTAATGTTATCTCCCAATGTTAGAGTTTGCTTATAACAGCTCCAAGCATACATCGATGGGATATAGTCCTTTTATGTTGATGTATGGTTTTCAACCACAAGCCCCAATTGATGTTGATATACATCATGATGAGTTGTGAAGTACACAAAACTTTCTTGGGGATATGCAAGATATGTTGCATATTGCACGAGATAATATAAAAACAACTCAAGATAGAGCATGTTTTTATACCGATCATAATAGGCAACCTCGTATATTCAACCCTGGATAGAAAGTATTTTTACGTGTACCTCACAATTCTAAGACATTATCTATGGGTAAGTGCCCTAAGTTAGGCCCATGGTTTTGTGGACCTTTTACAATCCTCAAACGCATTGGTTCATCAACCTATCGTCTCGCTCTTCCTGATGGCATTGAAATCCATCCAACTGGAAGAGCTGAAAAATAAGGAGTAAAGAAGGGGGAAAAAGAAACAAAACTAAGAGGTAATATATAGAAAAGGGAAAAAAGGTTGAGAGAGGTGAGAGAAGAGAGAGATTCAACGACGTCAATTAATGTCACCGGTAGTTGTAGAAGGTTGAGAGCATGCAACAGAAGTTGAGATATTGGCAACCACAAACGTAGATGAGAGCAACCTGCGGAAGTCAAGATGATGACAACAGCAGATGTAGATAAGAGCAAGCCGCAAAAGTCAAGATGGATGACGTTAATGGATGAAAATTGTCATGTCAACACATAGTAATAGAGGTCATGGGTGTTTATTAACTTCACATTGTCTCGTGACCTCTTTTTCAATCCTTTGCTCTATCTTTCAATCTTTTATATATACTTAATCCAACTCATTTCCTCATGTGCGCTCCTGGCATCAGAACATTGTATTATTAAGGAAATGTATACACACACACATACAATAGGTAGAGTGATTAGAGTTTGGCTAATTAGCTCTTAGCCTTAATCACTCTTGGGCTCAAGAGAAAGATTGAGAGGAAGAGTTAGAAAACCCAAGAAGGAAGGAAAGTTACTACAGTTACCAAAATATGTATTTTATAGCTTTTTACAATGAGGTTGGACCCCTTTATTAGGGTAACCATTTGGCTACAAGTTTTAAGTGAGATTTACTCTATACCGCTTTCTAGTATCCTCTTGAGCTTTATATGTATATTCCTAGTGTTCATATCTTTGTGGTTCTTTAATATCCCCCCAACCTAATCAGTGCACACCCTGGGTGCATGACGTTATGAGTGAAGCATGGCCAGATTAGGTGAGGGTTGCTGTTGAGGTGGTCGTTGTGAAGGGGGTGAATTGGTCGCTAGGAGAATAGAGTAGTATGGGCTTGGTGTGCGATTGAGAGGGTATCGAAGGTGGTGGTGGAGGTGTTGAATGTTGACAAGGAAAGTCTAACATCGTGCATCTGGGAGATGACTAAAGAACTCTCTAAGTTGCCTACTAGCCCATTGTGAGCAGCATAGTGAGCCAATAATGATGAAAAAGATGTACTAAAACTAGTGTGGGTGGGTTTTTTTTTATCATTAGAGACGATGCAGCAGACAGGAAAAGAACATGTCATGTATGGCACGAATAGCGCAACCACAAAAACTTTGTACGTGGCTTTCTCTAAGGAAGCGGATAAGATAATCGATATTCAATTCATGTCTCGAGGAAGTTACCATGTGGAATTTGCAAGCAAGGAGGCCGTCACAAGGCTACTAGCAATTAAGGAGGCGGGCGTGGAAGGTGTGTGGGTATCTTTTCATAAATGGTCTCATAATGTTAAGGTAGATGACATATTGCAGGATCAAGAGTCTAGTATGGTTTTTACGGCAGTATTCCCTAGATTGAGGAAGGAATGGAGGAATGTTCTTCCTCGTATTAGGACTTTGTTAGGTAAGGTCATTGCTACGCGTGATGGACAGGTGGATGGGGTCCCTACTGTTTGGTTTATCGCACCAACATCTATTCGGTTGCCGACAACTATTGCTTTACCTAACTTACTTATAAATAAATCACCGGTTGTGCAAAAGGTATATTATCAAGGCTTTCCTAATCAATGTTTTGTGTGTCGACAATTTGGTCATTTAGGTAGAGATTGTCAAAAGCGTCAGCCAAATGTTGAAGCAGATTCACCTACTCGACCGAATGTTAATAATGAGGGTTGGTCTACAGTTGCTACTAAACATGTTTTTAAACCGACTCATAAGTTGGTTAATCCAGTATTATTACTTGAAGATAACCCTTATCACTGTTTGTAGGAAGTGGAAAAGGAGGTGGGGATTAGTCAAGTGGATGACGGTTTTTCCCTCCTAGTTTTCACAATGGAGCAACATAATTCGCAAGGCACATTTTCTAAGGTACAAGATGTAGAATCTGTTTTTAAGGCTAATAATCAATTTAGTAACGATAAACAACTATTTTTAGATCTAGTACAAAAAATTGATAGATCCGTAGGTTTGGAAGAGTTTAAAAAGAAAAAAAATGAAGTGGTCAAGGTTGACCTTACACATGCTTACATGAATTGTGGCAATATAGTTGCTTTTACTACAGTTGCTAAGTCGTCCGATAGGGTTTCTATTATAGATAAACATATGCTAGTGCGGGCACATAAGTTGACTAGGAAAGACATTTGGTCAAATAAGAGACAATTACAGGCCTCGAAGGATGGAAGGAAGTGTTGAGACGTTGCACTTGCCGAAAGGAGAGTAGGAGTGCAAAATGTTGGGAGACAGGTCCCTCCAGATGGGAAGGGAGAAGAACAGTGCCGACGAACAGACTCGGCCGAGGCCGATAGGCTGAGGCCGAAATGGTATGAGGAGTACCCGGCTACAGAGAGCCGGATGATACAGACCCGGTGTGAACTGGATGAGGAGTACTCGGCTACGGAGAGCCGGATGCTGCAGGCCCGGTATGAACCGGATGAGGAGTACCCGGCTACGAAGAGCCGGATGGTGCAGGCTCGGTATGAACCGGATGAGGAGTACCCGGCTACGGAGAGCCGGATGGTGCAGGCCCCGTATGAACCGGATGAGGAGTACCCAGCTACGGAGAGCCGGATGGTACAGACCCGGTATGAACCGGATGGAGAGACATATTCGTAAATATGTTTCTGAGAGCCCATCGAGGCTACATTTGTAAATAGCCGAAAATTCATATTAGTATAAATATGACTTAGGGCAAACTTTTAGTGACTGCAGTTGTTGTTACTTTTCTTGTTGTTGCAAGAAGAAGAGAGAGCACGTAATAGTGTACAGACAGAGAGAGAGAGAAAGAGGTCGTTGCCTCTGTTGTAACCGCCGCCTGTGGCGAAGAGCGTGAGTCCGAGGTCGTTGCCTCCAAGAACTCACTGTTTTGTACATTCATACATAGTGACAGTTTGCAGCCTGTGGGCTGCCATGGTTTTTCCTCCAGTTTGGGGTTTTCCACGTTAACCTCCTGTGTAGTGTGTGTGTATCTTCCTCTCCTTTGTATCGTGTTGTATTTCCCATTTTTTCTGTGTATGAAAAGAATCTCGGTTGTGGCCGGGTGTTGCGCATAAGGAACGTTAGGTTCCCGTCACAAAACATGAATGATGGTTAGGTTAAATATTATTTCATGGAATGTACGGAGTGTGGGAGGCAGACATTACCATAAAGTAATGAGTGTTTTCCGTCATCAATTAAGGAAGTCTTTGATAGGTAGGATTGATGTTCTTCTTATTCAAGAGCATCATTTAAATGAACAAAGGATACAAAAATATGGAAATTTGTTGCCAAGCCAATGGAAACAGTTCTAGGTGCTTGCAACTGGGGATAATAATCTGAAGACAGGACTTTGCATTGCAATAAATGACATTTGGTGGTCTTCTTTCTTACATTAGGAATTCTTGACTTGTGGTAGAGGTCATTATGTAATTCTTCACATTGGTTTGAAAAAATGGGGATTGTTGAATATATATGCACCAAATCATACCAAAGATAGAATGATATTTTGGAAGAGCCTAATGGCACAATTACCGGTTGTTGACCACTGGGCAATTGCGGGTGATTTTAATATGTTGGAGGATGGGTGTAATAGGTTAGGAGGCACATCACAAACAATATCAGGTTTAGAACTATATGAATGGGAACGTTTAATTTTTTCTTTAGGTTTATTGGACTTGTGGCATGTGTATTCTTTTGCAAGGATACAGGATTCCTTAAGAGTATTCAAGATCAAATAGAAGACAGTCACATACGAATTTGTCTAGGCTAGATAGATTCTATGCTTATAAGTTTTTATATGACAAAGGAGGTTCCATTGGAATCATACCTTCATTTTCTGTAAAAGAATAGTGTGTGTGTGTGTGGAAGCGTAATAGACACAACCGTGTAACACAGATGATGAAGAGAAGGTTTAATGGAAAGCTTTGAACATGACAAAACGTATGTAAGAGAAACAAAGAATGAGAGAGATTGAGTAGAATACACAAAAACTTAGATTCAAAAATAACTCTCAGTCACTCTCTACAAGATGCGCTCAACCGACGCTTTTTATACAAGTCCTTATGGATAGACAGAAGTACTATCAGAGTATTGACACATACTTCAATGCTCATTAATGAGCCTCCTACACTAACTCCCAAAATTATTCCTTACAAGGAATAATGCTCTAACGGCCTCTCGGCTTACGCACCGTTACGGCCTTTGTGCATACGGTTTTACGCACCTAGTCTACGCACTGGGTTACGCACCCGTTTATTCACCCAATCTTGAGTTTGTATCTCAACACTCCCCCTCAAGCTCAACTTGAGGTTCCTCTTGCTCTTCCGGATCTTCACTCCGGCTTCCCCTGGCTTCACGCGCTCCTTGACCCGTTCGATTCCGCGCGCCTCGACCCTTCTGATCGGCTTGTCTGCTGGTGTGGCGCTTCTCAGCTCCCTTGTTGTCGCAGTGCTGGTGCTTCTTTTGCTGCCCTTTCCTCCACTTGGCCCTCAGTTGATTCGGGATGTTCGAATCGAACATTTCGATTGAATCGATCACTTCCGATTCATTTCCACTTATGTCCGAATTGGTTGTCTCCATTCGTCTTCAGTCTTTAGGCCTTTGACAATGTCAGACCATGTCTTGGTCTTGGCCTTATCGCCCCCTTTTTCGGCTATCTTCAGCTCTTCCCTACGGTTACGGCCCCTGTACTCATCTTCGGCTTCTTCAACTGACTCGAAATCGAATTCTTCATCCAACTTGACATCACGGTGATCAGTTCTGCCGCGATGATCACTTCCGCTCCTTTCAAACTCACGCTCCTGTTCATGTCTCCCCCTCAAGTTCGGCGTGTCGAGGTGGCACAACCCAAGCGCATCCGAGAATTGCCGCAACTTGTCGAGACCAAGTGGTTTGGTGATTACGTCGACAATTTGCCGACCTGTCGGAACATATGCTAGTTTGACTTCACCGGAGAGGACACACTCACGGCCAAAATGGTAATGCACCTCAATGTGCTTGGTCCAAGCATGAAATACAAGGTTTTTCGCAAGTTGGATGCAATTGAGGTTGTCGCAATAGATTGCCGTCGGAGTGGACACCTCCACATGCAGATCCCGTAATAACCGTTTTAGCCAAATGACATCACATGTAGCGACAGTCGCCCCTCAATATTCGGCCTCTATGCTCGACAGTGCTACTGTTGGCTGCTTCTTACTACTCCACGCAATCACTGCACTTCCCATTGAGAATGCGTATCTAGATGTGGATATACGATCGTTGGCATTTCCGGCCCAATCGGCATCAATGTAACCAACTAACTGTTCGGCTACGCCTGCCCGATACAACAACGCCATGTCTTTAGTGCCACTGACATATCGTAGTATCCTTTGCGCACACTGAAAGTGTTCGGCCGTGGGCTACGACATAAATTGACCAATCAGGCCGACCGGGTAATTGAGATCCGGCCGAGTGATCGTCAAATAGATTAGGCTTCTGACAATCTATCATAACCATATCAGGTCGCACGCCTTTCCGGAATCTCAGCGAAGCTTGACGTTTCTATCCATAGGGGTCGAGATGGGCTTACAATCTGCCATCCCGAACTTGAAGACCATATCCAGCGCGTAATGACGTTGGCTGATCAATATGCCTTCGGGGGTGTGGATCACTTCGATCCCAAGGAAGTAATGAAGGTCTCCAAGATCCTTCATGTCAAATGATGCCGCAAGGTGAGCCTTTATGCGACCGATTACATCCAGGTCGGCGCCGGCAATGACTAAATCATCAACATAAAGAAAGACAAACCAGTCCATGTTGACCTTGTTGAACGAACAATGAAGAGCCTGACTTCGATGACGCACCCCATCTTACGCAACCATTGCATAATCTTCACGTTCCAAGCTCGTGGGGCTTGCTTAAGTCCGTATAACGACTTCTTCAATCGGCACACTACTGAAGTGTTCTATTCGGATAAGAATCCGGGGGGTTGTACCATGTACACCTGCTCCTCAGGGTCACCTTGCAAGAACGCATTCTTCACATCCATCTAATGTAGATGCCACCCCTTCGCCACTGCTACGGCTAGCAGAACACGCATAGTGGTCATCTTCGCGACCGCCGCGAAGGTCTCATCGTAATCCACGTTGTGCTTCTGCCCGTAGCCTTTTGCCACTAATCGGGCCTTATAGCGGTTGACAGGGTCATCGGTCTTGTACTTGACCTTATACACCCATCTGCATCCGATCGGCTTCACACCCTTCGATGCGTCAACCAAGTCCCAAGTCTCATTGACTGATAACGTGTGCATCTCTTCCTCCATCACGACACACCAGTTTGCGTCTTTCACCGCTTCTACATAGCTCTCCGGCTCACGCATTTCCGCCACTTACGTCATGTACTCATAATGGTGCTATTAGAGATATGATCTAATGTAAGCGTATGATAAGGAGAAAAGAATGATAGATAGATAGATAGAAAGGACAGAGAGAAAGAAGGGTGCCAATCCACCGGACCATCCCTGAGCGAAGGGATCGAGATGGACTCGAGCCTCGATCGGTGTCCCATACCACCGTCGTGGCTTTGAGTCGTACCTGGTGCTAGCTCGCTCGCTACAAGAGTTAAACCACCTCGAAATAGAGTCTCGACATAGTCAAAAGATGATGAAATGAGGGTAGTTAGGCCTCTTATTTATAGCGATACCCAAGGCCCCCAAGCAAGTTCAGATTTGGCGTAATGGCTTGTCTCAATCCCGAGTATTAAAAGTAATCCTCCCCTTCTTTACTCTCGTTTAACCCTCACACTTATCCACGTGTATAGAATACTACGGTAAATTCTCACCACGGGATATTATATGGTCAATGCCTGTAACATACTCCCCTCTTTAAAACATTGCACTCTTGCAATGGAAAGTTAGGGAAGTTAGTTCTGAAAGTATTTTCACATTCCCATGTGGCACCTATTATTGATTTATCCATCCATTTTATTTTAAATTCTCGGATTTCTTTAGTACGTAATTTTTTTGTTTTAACATTGAGAATTCTTTCTGGTACATGTGGTTTAGAAGATAATTCTTCAGAAGTAACCAAAGTTTCAGTTGTAATTGTATTGTCGCCAAAACCTAGAAGTTCTCTTAGACGACTCACATGAAAAACTGGATGAATTTCAACACCATCGGGAAGAGCGAGATGATAGGTTGATGACCCAATGCATTTGAGGATTGTAAAAGGTCCACAAAACCATGGGCCTTACTTAGCGCACTTACCCTTAGACAATGTCTTAGAATTGTAAGGTACATGTAAAAATACCTTCTGTCCGGGGTTGAATACACGAGGTTGCCTACGATGATCGGCATAAAAATGTGCTCTATCTTGAGCTATTTTTATATTATCTCGTGCAATATGCAACATATCTTGCATATCCCCAAGAAATTTTTGTGTACTTCGCGAACTTATCAGGATGTATATTAACATCAATCGGGGCTCATGGCTGAAAACCATACATCAACATAAAAGGACTATATCCTGTCGACGTATGCTTGGAGCTGTTATAAGCAAATTCCAAAATTGGGAGATAAAGTTCCCATTTTGTTGGTTTTGCACCAACATATGCTTGAAGCATGTCCTCAATAATTTGATTTACTCGTTCTGTCTGTCCATCGGATTGAGGATGATCCGTTATCGTGAAGAAAACCGTCCCTAGGCGGAAACCGAATTTAGCGTGTGTAAACCGGCCCTTACACGTGAGCACACTTTCGTTGTATAGTAAGTAGGTAGGTACAAGTCGGCTGAGATGAAATCCTAGGTAGCACGCATTCAATAGGGAGAGAATCGAGGTGTATCTCTGTCCGAAAGGACAGAGAATTAATATGATGTAACGAATGATAACGGCCTCCCTCCTTGGGCTATAAAAGAGAGGGACATGAATGAAAAGGGGATCGTTTTTTTTGTGGAGGACGAAGTGTTGTCGGACGGGGACCGAGCACTTCTCCTCCTTCTTTCTCTGTATTCGTTGGGCGCAGGTTTTCGGGAGGCTGACTCTGCTTCGTGGAACGCCCGTGTGCTTCCGGCAGAGTCACCATCTCGCTCTTCTACGTGTGAGTGAACAGGCGTCGGCGTTCGCCTTGCCGGCCTATTAGTTGTAACCGTCTTGATATACACATACAAATTAATATACATACGTGTTCATATACTCAAACTTCTAGTCGTCTCGTTTTGCTGTGTTGATGCACTGTGATTCTTGTGTGCCCCGCGTCCGTGTGCATGCAAGTGCGTCTGTTGCCTTCCCGTTCCCCTCCTTCTCAGCTAATTCTCGGTCCAAGACCCTGGTGGTCCCGCCTCGTTCTACACGCACGCACGTGACAACGCGACATATTTGGTGAACCCGACGTGAACAGGCGGTAGAGGAATAGAAAGATGAAGGGGTCGGATCTTGCGGAAACCATGGCTTCGGCTGTGGATCGGATAGTGAGCGCGTGCGAAGGCGCAAGCGCCCTCGATAGGGCCATTGAAGCGGTCGTCGGCACAATAGGCGTTCGGTGGGAGGGACACCACGAGCTATTTGGAGGCCTACCGGGCCGAGATGGTAATGAGAGAAATTCCGGAAGAGAGGCGACTGACCGGTTTCCCTCGAGTGGCAATGCCGGGCATCCATGCGGAGGTGCTCGAGGTACGGGATGAGAGCCGGACATGGGAAGAGTTTGAAGGTCGGCTCCTCGAAAAATAGGGGCTTGATGAGGCGCTTCGGCTCTCGAAACGGGATTTCATGGAATGGGTAGAGACCCCCGAAAAGGGGAGAAACACGTCATGGCTTCTCCGGGAGTTTGAAGAACACTTCGTGCGTCTTTCGGCGCTCGACCGGATTGTACTAGACACGAGCCGCGTCCTGTTGTTCGTTAAGTCGGTGGATGCAAGGGACCGGGAGCAGGTCGGTCTCCTACTGGACACTGATGACGGGTTGACGGCCGACTGGGCCGTCATGAAGAGAGTTTGTGGCCGTTTTGACAAACGGCGCGAGTGGGTCGATAAAGGATCAATAGGGGAGGGCTCTGTAGCAGCAAGGAGTCTTGAGCCAACCCCGCCAGTGCGAAGGGAAGAGACCCGAGACTGGCTCGAGACCTGATCGACTTCGACCAACATGGTCAGAGGCTCTAGCGGAGCAGCAGCTCTAGAGGAGCTGACTAGGATGGTAAAGGACCTCCAAATTGCACAGGCACGAAGGGACGGCGGCGAACAGGCCCGTGACCGAAGGCCTCTGGCTGGAAATCGGTGTTTGTGGTGCGACACGGTCGGCCACGTCCGGAGGGACTGTGGGGACTTCGCCAAGGCAATGAGAGCCAATGTGGTGTACCTATGGAACGGTCGGGTGCACGCTAGTGAGACCCAAAGGGCCCTGGACCTGAATGTCGAACGAGGGGGTATGAAACGGCTGATGGAAGAAGCGGCGGCTCGCCACGCGGAGACCGTCCACTACTCGGCGTCGGCAGGGATCCGGGTCGGAGGTGGTGAGGCCCGGAAGACGGACGAAGCCGGATTCTGGCCGCTGATGCTGGAAGGCCTTGCCGGCGCACGGTTAAGGAAAGAAGAAGCGGACCGCGCGGAAAAACGGGTCCGGGAGGTAACCGGGTGGAGTGACCCGGTCGAAGAGAAGACGGACTTAGTTGAAGCCGCATGCTAGAACTACGAGGCTCTGGTGGAAGACAAGCGAGTAGGTAAAACCGGAGGGGTCGGGCCCTCGCCACGGTACGAAACTCAATCCGGTCAATGGCAGAGTGAGGCCGGCGCGACCGGCGCACCGGATAAAGCCAAGGTCGGGTACCGGTTGAGCACGGAAATCGAAAAGACCACGGACCTGCGAAAGGTCCTAGAGGAACGTATCCTCGATAGCAAAGTGGAGTTGTCGCTGAGGGAGGTCCTCGGGATCGCCAAGAAGGAGTTCCACGACTCAATCGTAGACTTGGTGAAGAGAAAGAGGCAGTCAACAAAGCCAGAGCCGGAGAAGCCGGTGGAAGTGCGAACGACGCACATAGAGGACATGGCGCTAGAAGACGAGTTGGCGGAGAGCCACTATTCGAGGCCACACTGGGCCAGAGCGACCACGGAGACCCCTGTTAAGATCGGGGATGTCCAGGAGCCGGTGGTGGCGTTGGTGGACCACAGTTCAGAAATCAACTTGATGTCCATGGACTTGTACAAAAGGGGAAAATGGCCGATCAACACCAAACACGGCTGGAAAATACGGGCAGCGACGCGCGCCATGGAAGAACTACATGGAGCCTGCCCGAACGTACGGGTGAAAATTAGCGATGTCGAGATCGACCAGCACTTGTTCGTGCAGGAGACGTCCTCACATCCGGTTATACTAGGAGAACCATACATCACGGCGGCATGGATGGAGACCAAGGTATTGGACAACGGTTCAGCCTATGCAAGAGTCAAAAGCCAGGACGGGCGTCACTCGGTCCAGATCTTGACGTTGCGACCGAACCATGAGCGTAACCGCAAGACCCTCGGAGGCGAAACCCGAGGGGATTTTTTGAGAGGGCTATCAAGGCGTGGGGCCGTGATAGTCCGGACACCTCGGAAAAACCCCACAAGTGTACAGTAGGGAAGAAGACCTGTACCATAGGTAGGAAATTTTGGTTCTCCGACAGTGGGGGTTGTACTATAATTGGCGTCAACAACCGGGAAAGGAAGAGGGCGGAGGAGCGGCTCAGGGGATGCGAAGTCCTCTCCCCCGATGAAGAAATCAACGGCGCCGTGGAGGCGGTCTCTTTCGACGACACCTTGGGCGAGTTACAAAAGGTCTTCGGTGAAGACCTTAGAGAAGACCGGACTGTTCCGGTTAGTTCGATGGGAATATACGAAGTCATCGCGGACTTCGGGGAAAGGATCGCGTCGGGTCGGATGGCCCCTGTGGATACAAAGTACAAGACTGTGGACCGGAAGGTGAGGCCAATCACGGCACCCTTGCCGGAGGGCAGCCAGGAGCGGATAAAAGGGGTCGCGTCGAACCCAAGTTTACGGAACCCGGCTGGCATAGGGCACCGGTTTACCGACATAACGCTACGAGAGCTCAAGGTCAGTGGGGGCGGCTTTCTACTACCGGCGGAGGAGGACCGGTTTCGGAGAATGCTCGAGAGGCACGGGAAGGCTTTCGCATTCTCACCGAAGGAGATCGGGTGCGTAGACCCGACAGTTGTCGAACCGATGGTGATCTTCACGGTACCGCATGTACCGTGGAATCTCAAGCCGATTCCGGTGCCGAGAGCTCACATCCCGAAGTTGATGGAGCTCCTAAAGCAAAAGGTGGAGATGGGCATCCTCGAACCGTCGAGTGCCCCGTATTCGAATCGGTGGTTTACGGTGCCAAAGAAGAACGGCACGCTGCGCTTTATTCAAGACCTGCAGCCGGTCAACAAGGTGACCATTCGGAATGCAGGAATCGGACCGACCATAGACGAGTTCGCGGAGGCCTTCGCCGGAAGGTCGATTTATTCTGTCGGTGATCTGTACTCGGGGTACAATTAGTTTCAACTAGCCGTGGAGAGCAGAGACATTACGACGATGCGGACTCCTCTCGGTCTAGTGCGGATGTGTACCCTACCGCAAGGAGGGACGAACTCGGTGGCTCACATGGTGAACGCGATGAACAAAGTGCTCAGGGATTGTATCCCGGACATCACCATGCCATTCTTAGACGACATCCCGATCAAGGGATGCCCGGTGGAGGAAAGGAACGAGACAATCGGACTGGACGGATGCCGGAATTTCGTGGAGACTCACATCGATGACTACGAGAAGGTGCTGCAGAGACTAGAAGGTGCGAGGCTCACCTTCTCCGGGGAAAAATCGGCCTTCGGGCAATCAGAGATCATGGTCGTCGGACACCTATGCGAGCCGTACGGTAGGAAACCGTCTCCGGCCAAGGTGGAAGCCATCTCCGCGATGAAGCATGACTGCAATTCGGTTACGGAGGTTCGGAGATTCTTGGGAGCATGCGCGTTCTACCATATCTGGATCCCGCATTATGCCCACGTCGTGGAGCCGTTGTATGGGTTGTTGAAGAAAGGGCGTAAATTCGAATGGGGAGACGAGCATACGGAGTCAGTCCGAAAGATGAAGGAAGCACTTGCCACGGCACCAGCGCTCCGAAAGGCTGTCTACGGCAGAGACACTCTTATTTACGTAACCGTAGACACGAGCCCGACAGAGATCGGATGGGTGATCAACCAAGAGGATGACGTCGGCACGAGGTTCCCCATCTGGTTCGGCGCGAAGGTCCTCAATGAGTGACAATGAGGATACGCCCAGGTTAAACGCAAACTCTGGGGTATCGTTTCGGCGGTTAAGGCCGATAAAGACTACCTTATCGGGACAGAGGTAATAATCGAGACGGACTGCCTGCCGATTCTCGGCATGGTTTCCGGATGCGCAATGCTGGACCTGGCGATGCTCAGGTGGATAGCGTACATCAAGTCCCCAAATCCGGAGATACGACACATTTCCGGAAAAGACAACGCCATGGCCGACATGCTCTCAAGAGCAAGGTTCGAAAACGAGGACGGCATGGTTTCGGAGGACGAGGAAGTCGGCGTAGACTTCTTCGAGGCGGCTTACGTAACAACCGGAAAGGGAAGCACTCCGGCGCTTAACGACTTCGATGAGAGCAAGTATGACGGGGAGTGGCTCCAGATCGGCGAGTTCCTAAGAACAATGACACCGGACGCGATGTGGACGAAGGAAGAGACCAACAGGATCCGGAAGAAAGCGTACTGACTCTTCCTACGAGACGGGTACATATGGAAGCACCCGAAGAAAAGGGATGGCATCCCGCATCGAGTGGTGGCAAAGAAAGAGGAGCAGGAAGAGTTGTTGTCGGCATACCACGAGAGTCCCTGGGCCGGACACCGCGGGACATGGGCCACATTTGAGAAGCTAAAGGGAAAGTACTGGTGGCCGGGACTGTACCAGGACGTGCATCGTTTCATGACCACTTGCGAAAGCTCTCAAATGCACTCCATAGTCCGACACCGGGACGAGCTCCACCCAACTTACCCGCCCACCGTCCACTTCAAATGGATGGTGGATTTAGTGACAATGCTGATGGGGGTAGGACAGATGCGGTATCTGGTGCTGGCTCGGAAGGATCTAATAAACCAGGTTGAAGGCCGAGCACTGCAAAACAAAACGACCACGGCTGTGTGCCGGTTCCTGATCGAGGACGTGATATGTCGTTACAGGAGCGTAGGGAAGATCGTGGCTGACCGTGGAGAGTTGGACGCGCAAGAGGCCGAAGAGTTGTTTGACCGGCTAGGGGTCAAACTCTCGCTCACCACAGCGTACAATCCGGAGTCTAACGGGAAGGTGGAGCGCGGACACGGGCCGGTAGTCAAAGCGCTAGTACGGGCGTGCAGGGCCAAGTCGGGAACTGGCCACGTGTTATGTACACATAACGTTGGTGAGGGTAGGTCACTAATATTTACATTAGTGAAGGGTATGTTCACTATTATTAAAAAGGGGACTAATGATTGGATAGAATGAATGATATGTGCATGCACTATCATGATTTAGACAACCAATGAATAGAGAGCCTTTTAGAAAGGCACATCTATTCAAGGGGCCTAGGAAAAGGTATAAATATGAGGCTTAGCTACCCTCATAGGGATCATCACGTCGGAAGGCTGCTGTCGTAGACACCGGTGGTGCGGGCTAGGCTTTCGTCTCGACGATCGTGTTTATCTCTTCCAAGGTATTAGTCATCCTAATATCCGGCGGTATGGGACGTCGGTGGTAGATTGGCTATGTCTAGATCATAGCTCGGGGGTGGTCGGGTGGAACGGGTTCTTTTATCCAATCTATTTTCTTCCTTTTTACTTGATTTGGTCTATTGATTAGTAATAGACTCTTAACAGTGGTATCGGAGCTTTTACTAACAATTTTTTTGTTGTTTTGATGTTTTTTGCGTGTGAGCGAGGGGGATCTAACAAGGCTCGTCATGCTCTTCTCAGGATCAAAACAACACTCTAAACCCGGTATTCTTCTTTTTTGATCTCTTCTCTTTTTCTATTATGCGTTCTTTATGGTCGAATCAAATTGGTATTACGTTTTATTCTCTTTCTTTCTACCTCCTACTACGCTACGATTTTACTTATTATTATGCATCGGGCCGAGCGTGTTTACACTAATCGCACACGCTCAACTCATGGCCTTTTGCATATTGCGATATATATCCCACTCTCTCCTCTCTTGAACTCTTACGATAATAATTATTCTTGTGCATTGGGTCGAGCGTGTTTGCTCTAATCGCACACGCTTATCTCATGGCCGTTTTGCATATGATGTTGAGTATACCACTCTTCCCCTCTATTGAGCCATCACTTGGCCGATTCTAAGGGATGATGTGGCCTTGACGAGGTGTATGTTGCCTACCTATGCCACTCTACTCTCTATTAAGCCATCAATTGGCCGATTCTATGGGATGATGTGGCCTTGACGAGGTATATGTACCTTACATATGCCACTTTCCTTTTTAATTAGCCATCAATTGGCCGATTCTAAGGGATGATGTGGCCTTGACGAGGTATATGTCACTTACCTATGCCACTTTCCTCTTTAATTAGCCATTACTTGGCTGATTCTAGGGATAGGTGGTGGTCTTGAGGAGGTGCATGTCAACTACCCTAGGGTTTCGTATCTTAGGGCATGTTTGATTCCATACACCTAATTGTTGATTATTCTAATTAAATTTTAATTTCATAAGTATTGTTTCACTTATATGATTTTCTAGTAATTATTATTTACCCGCTCACAATTAACTCTCCTTTTTCCACTTCCTTTTCATGTATAAAGTATTTACATCGTTTATTTTTAATGTAACCTTTACGTGTAGACTATTTTTTCGTATGGAGTGGCTTGTTGAACGATTTTTTTTCAACGGGTCATCTAGGTTTAACTCTTATCATCAAGCCTTAGAAAACGAGTAAAACCATATGAGTTCCCTTATTGATGTTTTACTCGTGGATTTGAGTATTACATCTTTGCGCACAACACCGTCATCACTTGTATCAATTTGTGGCTTATGTCACAATTGTGCAAGTTATAACAATCATATTGGGATGTATATGTGCATACCTTGCACTTCCCATTTATTTGTGACATTGTTTTTTTCGTAGGTAACACATGGGTTCTTTTTTTTTTTTTTTTTACCCTTGTTTTCGACACTACTTAACTCTTATGAGTAGTGCCTTATTTTATCATTTTATCATCACGTTTGCTTATTGCTCGCAAGACTAGAATATTACTTGTGAGTGCACTTGTTTTTTCACGTAATACACTTTCTCGACCATATAATACATGATGGGTTGGCATTAATATAAGGCTATCTAGGAAATTTCATTGATGTAAGAACCATGGTTGAGCCTCGGGGAGCCGCCATGATTACTCAAGATAGAGATCCGAGAAATACATCTTAGCTATGTTTTCCCCCATGGTTTTTAAAACACCATAGTGTTACCATAGTTATCGGATCTCGAATCACATCTCATATGTCTAGAGGGGTAAAGACATGAGATACTTTCTTGGATAAAGTTCTTTCAATCAAAATTTCAAGCATTCATTTTGCTTGTGTATTTTCTGAACCTCCTTATTTTATTGCATACCCACAGCGTGCATCATGGAACAAGTTTTGAACGCAGTTGAAACGATCTCTCCAAATGAGACCTCTCAACCCCAATCCGCATCTCGCACACAAGCTGAGATCACTATTGAGCAATTGCTCACTACTACCTTGAATCAATTGGCCGAAATGAGACAGGCCAATATGGCATTGGAAAAGAAATTCCAAGAATTAACTATTGAGTCCAAGAAAGAAGGTGAACCTTCCTTCGTAGTCACGCCTTTCAAGGGAGATAAGAAAGAAAGAACCGAGGAGGCCATTAGCACTTGGCTTGGTCGTTGGGAGTCTCACTTTGAGCTTCATCCCAAGCCCGATGCAGTAAAAATTGGTTATGTCGGTCGTGAGTTAGGTGGCCGAGCTGCTGCTTGGTGGCGTGGCCTAAGGACCGCAAAAAACTTACCCACAACTTGGGAAGGTTTCGTTGATGTTTTTAAGAAACAATTCTTGCAGCCACCTTCTCAAACCGAACAAGCGCAACACTTGCTCACATTGTCTAGTAAGCCATTTACCTCTCTCGAGGATTATGTGCATCACGCTCGGACCCAGATCCAAAAATCGGGACTTACGGGTGAGAAATGGTTTGTCGCTTGTTTTTTGAATGGTATTCCCAATGGGGATTATCATTGGATTGTCCATGACAAGGACCCCACAACTTTCGAGGAAGCCGTCAACATTGTGCTGCGATACCATAGGACTTCCAAGAAAGACCACAATAAACCTGAGTTCGCCAAAACTCCGAATGTCAAGTTCATTGGGAAACGTAAGCAATCCAGTGACACTCTTGACCGCGACTCAAAGAAACCGAACCTCTTCTGTGCATATTGCAAGAAGCGGGGCCACACAAAGGATACCTGTCGTCGTCTTGAGAGGAAGTCAATGAACACCCCTCCTCAAGACAAATCTACGAGTCACACAGGTGAGTCTTTTGATATTGTTGAAGTTCATACCAATCACTTAAGTTTATGTGAATGCACTTTTCCTTCACATTTACTTGGACCTAATGATTTACTCCGAGCAGTCGAATATATCAATGGAACACAAGCACATTTCTTGTTTGATTCCGGTAGTTCTCACAATTTTCTTAATGATCACTTTGTGCAACAAATGGAGCTCCACATAAACGCAAGTGATCATATCTATCAAGTTCACATGGCAAATGGAAATGTTCAACACATCAGTGGCATTGTTTCTCAACTGCCAATTCAAATAGATACTTATTTGGAGAAGCTTGACTTTCATGTTATGAAATTACAATCCGCAGATGTCATTTTAGGATATCCTTGGTTTTTTAATAAAAACCCTTCTTTGTCCATTGATTGGGTTAATCACTCAATCACATTTGAACTTAATAATTGTAAACATTTTATTCAATGTTCCAAACTTCCTTCTCATTCACTTGTGTCTTCTAAATCTTTAAGTGAGTATTCTAGTTCATTAATTTATTCGTGTGTAATTGATCCTGCGGTTCAATCTTATTATTTTAATATTGACGCCACACAATTACCACATTTTGAGCAACGATTACTCGACTCTATTTTAGAGGATTTTCAAGATGTGTTTCCTACTGAATTACCGCTTACTTTACCACCTAAACGTAATGTGGACCATCAAATTGAACTCATCCCTGGGGCTGCTCCTGTGAGCATTCCACCTTACCGACTTAGTCGATTAGAAGAGGATGAGATCGCTAAACAACTTAAGGAATACTTGAGTATGGGCCACATTAGGTATAGTAAATCACCTTGGGGTGCGCCAGTTCTATTAGTCAAGAAGAAGGACGGTTCGTGGCGAATCTGTATCAATTATCACCGTTTGAATAAAATGACAATTAAGAATGCATATCCATTACCTCGTGCCGATGATTTGATTGATCGTTTGCACGGGGCTCGATATTTTACGAAAATTGACTTACGAACTGGTTATCATCAGATTCGCATCGCCGAGGATGATATTCCTAAAACCGCTTTTCGTACGCGCTATGGCCATTATGAGTTTTTAGTCATGCCATTTGGGTTGACTAATGCTCCAGCCACATTCCAACAAGCGATGAATGATGTTTTCCGAGATCAACTCGGTGATTTTGTTGTCGTCTTCTTGGATGATATTTTGATATATAGCCGTACCTTGCAAGATCATGTTCAACATGTTCGATTTGTTTTGCGAAAGTTGCGTGACAACTCTTTCTATGCAAAACATTCAAAATGTGACTTCTTCCAAAAATCTATTGTGTACCTAGGTCATTTAATTACAGAAAATGGCGTTGAAATTGAACCTTCTCGTATTGAAAAGGTTAAACTTTGGCCCATTCCTCGTAATATTCGTGAACTTAGATCATTCTTAGGGTTTGTTGGATTTTTACGAAAATCAATTCGTAACTATTCCAAATTGACTACGCCATTAACTAACCTTTTAAAAGGTCATCCACGTAAGTCTGTCAAACCAATTTCATGGAATGAACAACTTGACAAATCATTTGAGACACTCAAGGAGCATGTGTGTCAGGCTCCCACTCTTCTATTACCAGACCCTTCTAAGCCTTTCTCAATTGAAACCGATGCTAGTGATTATGCTATTGGTGCCGTTCTTTATCAAGGTGGTCACCCTATTGCTTTTGAAAGTAAGAAGCTTGATGTTGCTCAATCTCGGTATTCGGTTCAAGAGAAAGAGTTGTTTGCGGTGATACACGCACTTAAAACATGGAGGCACTATCTCTATGGAAATAAATTTGTGGTTACAACAGACCATCAATCATTAAAGTATTTTTGTGACCAGCCCGATCTTGTTGGTCGTAAAGGCCGTTGGGCTGACCTTATGCAAGATTTTGATTTTTCCATACGATATCGCAAGGGTTCTATGAACACCGTTGCTGATGCTCTTAGTCGCATTAAAGAAGTTAACATGCTTAGCTTCACGGAAATAAAATCTGATCTTTTAGATCACCTTCGAGGGAAATACCTTGATGACAGTTATTTCTCAAAATACTGGATGAAAGCCGAATCTGGTTTAAATGCCGATACTAGCACCCTACCCTCGAAGGCGACCTTTCACATTACAAACGGTTTGCTCTACCGTAGTGGAAAGGTCTGTGTTCCAGATTTACCAAATGTTAAACAGAAAATTTTTCATGAATGTCATGATGCACCATCTGCTGGTCATCCTGGAATACAATGCACACTCGTTCTCATCTCGTGTACTTTTTTCTGGCCTAAGATGCGCTCTGACGTGCATAAATACGTAACTCAATGCTTACAATGTCAGATTAATAAGTCGGAACGACTTAAAGCTGCCGGTCTTTTACATCCCTTAGATATTCCCAACAATAAATGGGAAAGTATCTCGATGGATTTTATTGTTAGTTTACCTCGTACACAGAGGGGTCATGATGCCATATGGGTTGTCGTTGACAGGCTAACAAAATTAGCTAGATTTATTCCTACAAAAACCACGGTAACCGCTCAACAGTTGGCTTATCAATTTGTTGATGAGTTGTTTCGTTTTTATGGATTATCGATGGATATTGTTAGTGATCGAGATTCCAAGTTTACTAGTGACTTTTGGACTCAGGTCTTTAAGAAACTAGAAACTACGTTGAGCATGAGTTCCACAGATCATCCTCAGTCTGATGGACAAACTGAACGAGTTAATCAAATTATTGAGGACATGCTTCGAGCTTATGTAGCAAAAACCCCTTCTAAGTGGGAGCAATACCTTCCTATCTTAGAATTTGCCTATAATAGCTCTAAACATACATCCACTGGATATAGTCCTTTTATGTTGATGTATGGTTTTCAGCCACGTGCCCCAGTTGATGTCACGATTCATCGTGATACATTAGACAGTACACGCAATTTTTTGCAAGACATGAACCAAATGTTGCATATTGCCAAAGAAAATGTCAAGACAGCTCAAGATCGTGCTCGATTTTATGCTGATCAGGATAGACATCCTCGTGCATTTACTATTGGTCAAAAAGTTTTTTTGCGTGTCCCGACTGATTCTACGTCATTATCTACGGGCAAGTGCGCTAAGTTAGCCCCACGATATTGTGGCCCATTTGAAATCCTTAAGCGAGTTGGGTCATCTGCTTATCACCTTGCCTTACCTCGTAACCTTGGTATTCATCCTGTTTTTCACGTCAGTCGTCTAAAACCATTTTTAGGCTCTGGTGATAACACCATCACAATCCAAGATCTTGTAACATTAGAGGATTTTTCTTACAAACCTCATGTTCCTGAACGAATTCTTGATTCTCGTACTAAACGTTTACGTTCTAAAGAGATTCGGCTATTCAAGATCAAATGGATGGATAAACCTATTGATGATGCCACATGGGAACGCGAGCATTCGCTTAAGGCACAATTTCCTCACTTTATATTGCAAGAGTGCAATCTTTTGAAGTAGGGGAATATGTTATGTACACATAACGTTGGTGAGGGTAGGTCACTAATATTTACATTAGTGAAGGGTATGTTCACTATTATTAAAAAGGGGACTAATGATTGGATAGAATGAATGATATGTGCATGCACTATCATGATTTAGACAACCAATGAATAGAGAGCCTTTTAGAAAGGCACATCTATTCAAGGAGCCTAGGAAAAGGTATAAATATGAGGCTTAGCTACCCTCATAGGGATCATCACGTCGGAAGGCTGCTGTCGTAGACACCGGTGGTGCGGGCTAGGCTTTCGTCTCGACGATCGTGTTTATCTCTTCCAAGGTATTAGTCATCCTAATATCCGGCGGTATGGGACGTCGGTGGTAGGTTGGCTATGTCTAGATCATAGCTCGGGGGTGGTCGGGTGGAACGGGTTCTTCTATCCAATCTATTTTCTTCCTTTTTACTTGATTTGGTCTATTGATTAGTAATAGACTCTTAACACCACGACTGCTACCTTATGCCTTATGGGCGGACCGAACTACGCACAATTCGGTAACCGGGTTCATGCCGGCAGAGCTTATGTACGGACAGAAGCCGATCATGCCGACGGAACGGACGATCTCCTCATGGGCCACGGTGGACTAGAGAGATGAGATGAGCCGAGAGGAGCTGCTGGCGGCACGGATTCGACAGCTCGAGCGGAGGCCGGAGGACGTGGAAAGAGCCGCGGAGAAGCTTCAGTTGGCAAGGTTGAAGAACAAAGGGCGTTTTGACCGGACTCACCAACTGCGACCGAAGAAAATCGAGGAAGGCGACTGGGTCCTAGTGTATGACAGCAGCCTCAAAACCAACACAGGGCGATGCGAAAGTTTGCAAGGAGGTGGTCCGGGCCTTACGCGGTGGCAGGCGCCAACAACAACGGGACCTACCACCTTGCGGAGCTCGACGATATGAGGATGGCAATACCAGTAGCGGGGAAAAGGGTCAAAGCATTTAAGAAACGACACGAGTGCGAGTCGGATCTGGAAAGCAAAATGGACGGCGACGACGGATGACGACCCAAAAGGCGAGGAGTAAAGCATGGACTGGTTTTCTCTGGCAAAAGCCCAATTTTGGCGCATACCAGTGGATGCGTGGTTAGGTGGGGGCGGATGTTGTGAAGAAAACTGTTGAGCGGCAAGCTCAACCGGAGCCGGATCGGCTGAATAAGCCGGAGCCGGTAAGCGAGACGGATCGGGAAACGGATCGGTATGACGGTAAGCAACCGAACCGGCAAGCAGTGGAGGCCGGGTGCAATCCCTAACCGGAAGTCCAATCGGAAGCCTAGTATAGGATAGACTACTAGGTAGCTATAGTCTCGTAGTAAGTATCAGATGCTCATGTGAGCATTGAAGTACATGGTACTTCTGTCAGTCCCAAGAGGACTTGTATAAATAGTGCTACTTAGCACAGTGTGTGTACAGAGTCTTGATATAATTTTGGAATTGTGTTCTGCTCTCTCTCTCTCTCTCGCTCTCTCTCTCTCTCTCTCTCTCTCTCTCTCTGTGTTGTTCTCTGTTTTACGCTTCCGCAAACACTTACGTTTACATGGTATCAGAGCGCAAGGGTTGAGAACCTCTGTTGCAGACATTTAATCTTGAGAAGAAAACCCTAACAGGTCGAAAACAGACACAGTAGAAGACATGGATAGAGGCATGGCTACGTCGCTCCCGGTGGAGAAGCTCGACAGGAGCAACTACGCATCCTAGTCTTACAAGATGCACCAGTACCTGCTTGGACACGGGTACTGGAGTTATGTCGAAAGAGCGAATGATGCGGCGCCCGACTCGGCACTGTTACGGGCATGACCATATAATATCCCGTGGTAAGAATTTACCGTAGTATTCTATACACGTGGATAAGTATGAGGGTTAAATGAGAGTGTAAAGAAGGGGAGGATTACTTTTAATCCTCGGGATTGAGACAACCCATTAGGTCAAGTGTGAACTTGCCTGGGGGCCTTGGGTATCGCTATAAATAAGAGGCCTAGCTACCCTCATTTGATCATCTTTTGACTACATCGAGACTCTGCTCGTGTGGTGGGTCAACTCTTGTAGCGAGCGCGCCAGCACCAGGTATGACTCGACGCCACGGCGGTGGTATGGGACGCCGATCGAGGCTCGAGTCCGTCTCGATCCCTTCGCTCGGGGGTGGTCGGGTGGATCGGCACCCTTCTTTCTCTTTCTCCTTTCTATCTTTCATTTCTTTATCCTTATCTTAAGCTTACTTTAGTACCTAGATCTATAATATTTGGTATCAGATTTTTGTACTAATGTTTCTTTGTTTTTCATTTGTCTTTTGATTGATGTTGATCGATCGTTGTGTGGTTGGCCTTGATCCAGACAACGATCAACAAAGAACTTCGGTAACTCTTTCCATAATTTTTCTTTCTATTCTCTCTTCTCCCATCTAATCATGTGTTTAGTTTATATGTAATTTTTTTCATTAAGTCAATGATGTTGTAGTGGTCTTTAATTGATTATCTAAAACGTTTACATATGTGCACGAGGTCAATACCTCGTTTGACATATTAATAATATGTGATGAGTGTTGTATGCGTACGAGGTTAATACCTCAATTATGTATTGTGTTCACGAACATATGTTACGTTTGCGTATGAGTTTAATACCTTGATTTGTTGTAAACGATATGTGTTTGGTCTCGTATGCGTAAGAGGTCAATACCTCCATTGCGTATTACGATGATCTCTTATTTGTGGATGTTTCGTGTGCGTAGAGGTATATACCTCGATTACGTATCTCGATCACATCATTTGTGGCTATTTACTATAACGATATGTTTAATATAGGCATATGTGGTCACATATATACGTATTTGATCGTATATATGTGATAAGTAAACATATGTGTATATTCGTTATTACGTGATTATATCGAAAGTTGTCCTTGTCGGGAAAAGGATGTTGGTGGCCGTCCTCACATTTTTGTGAGAATGGTGTTGTCACCATCCCTTTTTCAACATTTTTTTTATTGTTGATAACCCCGTTGATGACCTCAATTTCGTTACGTAAAGAAACGCGAATAGCCAAAATGATGTTGAGTACGTAGGGCTTGACCCACTTCAAGTGAGGTCGCTCCAATGACGCACGTATCCAACATCCCTCCCTCATTACATGGATACGATGCCACCATGAGCTCGTTCTTACGAGAGGCATTCGTAATGACGTGACCATGTGATGGCCCACGTGAGCCTACTACGAAACGAGGGCTCATTTGGCTTGACCATTAGGTTGCACTTTGGCATATGCCATCGTAATTACGAGACTTGAGGTTAGGTAACGTACCAACATAGTTTTGGTAAATGAGGGCGCAATAAGGACCCTTGACATATATGTTCTTTTAAAAAAACATATATGATCAATTGCCTCGCATATCTCTTATACGCATCAAACATTAAGCATTCGAGAAGAGCAACTTACTTGGTTGGCTCAAGTGTTTAATGTATTTGTTCTCGAGGTCTCGAGTTCAAATATGACCAAGACCATACAACATCCTTGATACATATGACTATAACACATGGTTAGACTTAAGGTCTAAGTGCACCTCGGGGTCCTCGTAATAGGACTTAAAGAGCCGAAACCACTTATGTGGGCACCGAAACATAGTTTATTGTTAACATTTTTTTTCGTGTATAAACTATTCATGACGCGAACATACATGGTTGAGCCTCGGGGAGCCACCATGAAAAAATCGATATAGAGATCAAGGAAAGACATTTATTTGTCACCCCCATGGTTTTTAAAACACCTTTGTGTTACCATAGTAACCTGATCTTGAACCTCATCTCATACGTCTAGAGGGGTATTGACGTGAGATAATGATATCGATTAATGCTCGCCCATGATATGTTTACATCACGACAAGATGTTATGACTATATCTCTGACCTTATCCTATTTCTTTTCCAGAAATAATCTTTAATGGCTCAAATTAACGACCCGATGTCATCCGCTCAAGCGGAAGGAACTCAAGGGAATCCTCCTGGACAAATGTCCACTGAGATGTATTTGGCACAAATAACCCAATACCTTAGTTTCACCGCTCAACAGATGACCGAACTTCGGCAATCTCAGAGTGCTCTTGAGGCACGTGTCATTAGTCTACAACGTGAGACTAATAGACCTGATGAGCGACAAGGTGAACCATCATTTATCGTTAAGCCATTTACGGGAGACAAAAAGGAAAGAACCGAAGAAGCAATCTGCACATGGCTGGGACGATGGGAGTCTCATTTTGAGCTCTATCCCACGCCAGATAGTACGAAGATTGCATATGTCGGCCGAGAACTCGGGGGTAAGGCCGCCGCCTGGTGGCGTGGCCTCCGTACTATGGGGAAATTGCCTGATACCTGGACAGATTTTGTCACGGTTTTTAAGGGCCAATTTCTACAACCTCCCTCTCGAACCGAGGTAGCACAAGCTTTAATGAACCTCTCTAGCAGGAAATTTTCCTTGCTAGAAGACTATGTTCACCATGCTAGAACCCAAATCCAAAAATCGGGTCTAGAAGGGGACAATTGGTTGATAGCTTGTTTTGTCAATGGCATCCCCAATTCGGACTATCACTGGATAGTGCACGATAAGGATCCAAAATCCTTCGAAGAGGCCGTTGAAATAGTTCTTCGCTATCAACGCACTTCGAAGAAGGACCATAACAAACCCAACGAAGCGCCCGGGACTAAGCAGTTGCAATTTGTTGGGAAACGCAAGACACCCAACGAATTCCTGGATCGCGATTGTAAGCGACAACATCCTTTTTGTGTATTCTGCAAAAAGAAGAGTCATACAAAAGATCAATGTCGAAAGCTCCAACGGAAAGAGCACGACAACAAAGCTAAAGCTGCAGACCATAAAGGTCAGATTCCTAATGTCCTTCAGGTCTATACACATCATTTAAGTAATTGTCAATGTTCTTTCCCTCACTATGTATTGGGTCCCAATGATTTACTACGTGCAAACGGGTATATCAATGGATCTCCCGTACAAATTTTTTTTATTCGGGAAGCTCACACAATTTTGTGAATGATCGTTTGGTTCAGATATGGGGAATCCAACCCACCGTAAGTGATCACACTTACACGGTGCACTTGGCTGATGGAAGAGTACAATACATCAACGGGGCGATTCATTCATTAGGAATTTCTATTGATACTTATATAGAGGAAGTAGACTTCCATGTAATGAATCTTTGTACCACCGATGTAATATTGGGTTATCCCTGGTTTTATAATAAAAACTCTTCTTTATTTATTGATTGGGTTCGTCATTCCATTTCTTTTGTACTGAACGATTGTACGCATTTTATTCAATGTGTAAAAAAACAATCCCTCTCGATTGTTTCCTCGTGTCCATCAATATCCGAGTTGTCTTGTTCTACGTTATTTTATTGTGTACTTGATCCGGACATTCACGTTTACAATATCGATAATGTCCCGATTCAATTAACATATTTTGAACAACAACAACTTGATGAAATCTTAAATGATTTTCATGATGTTTTTCCAAGTGAACTACCTAATGGGTTACCTCCTAAACGTAATATAGACCATCGTATAGATATTGTACCTGGTGTTGCACCAATAAGTATACCTCCGTATCGCTTAAGTCGATCCGAAGAAGATGAGGTATCTAAGCAACTCAAGGACTATTTACGAATGGGTTATATACGTTATAGTAAATCTCCATGGGGTGCACCAGTTCTCTTGGTTAAAAAGAAAGAGGGCACATGGCGTATGTGTATTAATTACCGACGCTTGAATAAAGTGACGATCAAGAATTCGTATCCATTGCCCCGGGCTGACGATCTAATTGACCGTCTCCAGGGAGCTCGGTATTTTACAAAACTTGATCTCCGTACTGGCTACCATCAAATACGAATAAGTGAGGACGATGTTCCTAAAACGGCATTTCGTACGCGCTATGGCCATTACGAGTTTTTGGTTATGCCTTTTGGTTTGACCAATGCTCTGGCTACTTTTCAACAAGAAATGAATGACATTTTCCGAGAACAACTTGGAAAATTTGTCGTTATTTTCCTGGATGATATTTTAGTTTATAGCCGTACATTACAAGAACATGCTAGACATGTCCGCTTTGTTTTACAAACATTGCGTGACAAACAGCTTTATGTGAAGATCTCAAAATGTGAGTTCTTCAAGAAATCAATTACTTATCCAGGACATCTCATAACCGAACGAGGAGTTGAAATTGATCCTTCTCGCATTGAGAAAATCAAGCTTTGGCCCACTCTTCGGAATATTCGAGAAGTTCGATCATTCCTTGGTTTTGTGGGGTTTTTGCGAAAGTCTCTTCGTAATTACTCCCAATTGACGACGCCGTTTACTGATCTTTTAAAAGGTCAAACGCGTAAGTCTACAAAACCTATTGTGTGGAATGCTACACTAGACCTTGCATTTAAGGAACTCAAGGACCTAGTTTGCAAGGCTCCTTCACTTCTTTTACCTGATCCTTCAAAACCTTTTGAGGTTGAAACCGATGCAAGCGATTATGCTATAGGTGTTGTCTTGTATCAAGATGGTAAACCAATAGCATTCGAGAGTAAGAAACTTGATTCTGCTCAATGTCGGTATACCGTTCAAGAAAAGGAATTATTTGCAGTTATACATGCGCTCAAAACATGGCGCCATTATCTTTATGGAAATCACTTTGTGGTAACTACGGACCACGAGTCCTTGAAATATTTTTGTGACCAACAAGACCTGAAAGGTCGTAAGGCACGATGGGCTGATCTCATCCAGGACTTTGATTTTTCCATACGATATCGTAAAGGTTCCATGAACATTGTCGTTGATGCACTAAGTCGCATCCGTGAAGTTAACACGCTTAGCTTCACTGAAATATCATCAGATCTTTATGATCACCTTCGAGGAAAGTATCCTGATGACAGTTATTTCGCAAAATACTGGGCAAGAGTTGAGTCTGGAACAGACACCACCACATCCTCGAAGGAATACTTCCACATTGCTAACGGTTTGCTCTACCGTAATGGGAAGGTTTGTGTTCCACATTTACCCGAGGTCAAAAAGAGGATTCTTTTTTAATGCCATGATGCACCCTCCGCAGGGCACCCTGGAATACATCGTACACTCGTTCTCATCTCCACTCAATTTTATTGGCCTAAGATGCGTCCTGACATACATAGCTATGTGACTAAATGTCACCAATGTTAGGTTAACAAAGCCGAGCGACTTAAAGCCGCAGGACTTTTACATCCCTTGGACATTCCCAATAATAAGTGGGAAAGTATATCCATGGATTTTATTGTTAGCCTTCCTCGCACCCAAAAAGGTCATGATGCCATCTGGGTTGTCGTTGATTGACTAACTAAAATGGCCAGATTTATTGCTACTAAAACCACGGTAACAGCTCCTGAATTGGCTTACCAATTCGTTGATGAATTGTTTCGTTTTTATGGGTTACCGATGGATATCGTGAGTGATCGAGATCCAAAGTTTACTAGTGACTTCTGGACACAAGTCTTTAAGAAGTTAGAAACTACGTTGAGCATGAGCTCCACGGATCATCCTCAATCCGATGGACAGACAGAACGAGTAAATCAAATTATTGAGGACATGCTTCGAGCATACGTTGGTGCAAAACCAACAAAATGGGAACGTTATCTCCCAATTTTGGAGTTTGCTTATAACAGCTCCAAGCATACGTCGACGGGATATAGTCCTTTTATGTTGATGTATGGTTTTCAGCCACGAGCCCCAATTGATGTTACTATACATCATGATGAGTTGCGAAGTATGCAAAACTTTCTTCGGGATATGCAAGATATGTTGCATATTGCACGAGATAATATAAAAACAGCTCAAGATAGAGCGCGTTTTTATGCCGATCATCATAGGCAACCTCGTGTATTCAACCCTGGACAGAAGGTATTTTTACGTGTACCTCACAATTCTAAGACACTGTCTACGGGTAAGTGCGCTAAGTTAGCCCCACGGTTTTGTGGACCTTTTACAGTCCTCAAACGCATTGGGTCATCAGCCTATCGTCTCGCTCTTCCCGATGGTGTCGGAATTCATCCCGTCTTTCATGTGAGTCGTCTAAAAGAACTTCTAGGTTCTGGCGACAATACAGTTACGACTGAAACTCTGGTTACTTTTGAAGAATTATATTCTAAACCACATGTACCAGAAAGAATTCTCGATGTTAAAACAAAAAAATTACGTACTAAAGAAATCCGAGAATTCAAAATAAAATGGATGGATAAATCAATAAAAGATGCCACATGGGAACGCGAAAATACTCTTAGAACTAACTTCCCTAACTTTCCATTGCAAGAGTGCAATGTTTTAAAGAGGGGGAGTATGTTACGGGCATGACCATATAATATCCCGTGGTAAGAATTTACCGTAGTATTCTATACGAGTGGATAAGTATGAGGGTTAAAGGAGAGTGTAAAGAAGGGGAGGATTACTTTTAATCCTCGGGATTGAGACAACCCATTAGGTCAAGTGTGAACTTGCCTGGGGGCCTTGGGTATCGCTATAAATAAGAGGCCTAGCTACCCTCATTTGATCATCTTTTGACTACATCGAGACTCTGCTCGTGTGGTGGGTCAACTCTTGTAGCGAGCGCGCCAGCACCAGGTACGACTCGACGCCACGGCGGTGGTATGGGACGCCGATCGAGGCTCGAGTTCGTCTCGATCCCTTCGCTCGGGGGTGGTTGGGTGGATCGGCACCCTTCTTTCTCTTTCTCCTTTCTATCTTTCATTTCTTTATCCTTATCTTAAGCTTACTTTAGTACCTAGATCTATAATAGGCACACAAGGACTTCCCAGTATGGGAACAGGCGGCAAGCAGGGTGATGTACTGCTTCGCGTCCAGTGTCGGCGATCAGCTGCTCGGCCACATCCGTGACGCCAAGACACCGAAGGATGCTTGGGGGAACCTGAAAAAGGTTTTCGCCGCAAGCACCATTGCCCGGAAGTTGCAACTCAGATAGGAGTTGAGCAATGTTCGATAGAAGAACATGTCCGTGGCAGACTACATGGGCCGGATAAAGGAGATCTGCGACTCGCTCGCCTCTATCAATGTTACCGTAGAGGAAGACGAGATGGTCCAGGTATGTCTCGGAGGCCTGGCGTCCAAGTTGGGAGCTTTCCGGACAGCGGTGTGTACAAGGGAGAATACCCCCTCATTCTTCGACTTACAGTCGATGCTCCTTGTAGAGGAGAACCACGCCGGTGCATCTACCAGTGCATCCCCGGATAGCCGAATGTTGTACACGGGAACGGATCGGCTCCATGGGCGTGGTGGAAGAGGTGGGTCGGCACGCAATGGAGGCGGCCGGCAAGAGCAGGAATGGAGGCACTATGAGCGTGCCGACAACAGTTCCGGGACTTCCACAAGGAGGGGGAGTCAAGGCGGTGCCGGAGGCCGGCAAGACAAATCCAGTACGGAATGTTGGTACTGTGGCAAAAAAGGCCACAGGGAAAGCGAGTGCTGGAGAAAGCGTGCCGATTCGGACAAATCCGGATCCGGCAAGACCGGTAAGGATGGCCGGCAAAACTCGCACTACGCAAACGGATTAGGAGGATCCGGAACCAGAAAGGCCGGTAAGGGGCCAGCCTTGGTGATGAATCACAAGGCAAACTCAATGAAGAAGACCACTTCCAAAATGGAGGAAGTGTGGTATGTTGATTACGGCGCGTCAAACCACATGACGAGCCACAAAGAGTGGTTCTCCTTTCTGGAGAAACCGGATCAACCAGGAGTAGTCGAAACCGGAGACGACACTCCTCACCCAATCGTGCACGTCGCAGAAGTCCCTCTAAGTCACGTCAGACAAAACGGGAAGCTGATGAACGTATTACACATTCCGACAATCACGAAGAACCTGGTGTCTGTCGATTAGATTGTCGACCAGGGGATGCAGGTGCGGTTTACGCACCTCGGGTGCTTCATTGAGGATGAGGGTGAAGTCATTGCGCAAGGGCGCAGAGACGGGAGGATGTTTATCCTCAACACCAATGACCTTGGCACCGCTCTGTTCGCGAAACGACAGAAGGTCGAGTCGGACATCGACCTGTGGCACAAGCGGATAGGCCACGTCAACTACCGGAGGCTTCAAGACCTACAAACGAAACAAGTCGTTTTCGGTTTGCCGAAGTTCAGCGGCCGGAGAGCCGAAATTTGTGAAGCCTGCCAACTAGGGAAGCAACACCGGCTTCCATTCCCCACCGAACGGAACTGGAGCCGTAACAAGCTCGATCAAATGCCTTCGGTCGGATGGCGGAAAGGAATATTTTTCCGACCAATTCACTAGTTATCTGCAACAGAAGGGAATTCGGCGAGAGTTCAGCTGCAGATACACACCGGAGCAAAACAGTGTGGCCGAAAGGAAGAACCGGACACTCGTCGAAGCGGCAAGGGCAATGCTGGAGGAGACGAGCATGCCCCGGTTCTACTGGGCGGAGGCGGTCCGGACGTCCGTCTACATACAAAACCGCATTGGTGACAAGGTGTCAGCTCATGAGCTGTATTTCGGGCGCAAGCCGAACTTAAGACACCTTCGGATATTCGGCAGCATAGTGTATGTGCATGTGCCGAATCAAAAGCGGAGAAAGCTGGATGCAAAATCGGAAAAATGCATCCTAGTCGGCTATGCTCAAGAGCAAAAGGGGTATAAGTGCTATAACCCCCGGACGAAGGAAGTTCGAGTTAGCCGGGATGTCGAGTTCGATGAATCGGCATCCTGGTACTCCGTACCGACTTCGACTTCTGATCCCGACCCAATGTCGGAAGATCAAGCCAATGAGCCTGAATCAGCCCTGGCAAAGGATGATGAAGCCGGGACTCAAGAAGAGAGTCCGGAATCGTTACGGTTGAGTGGACCGAACGAGCGACTGAGTCGGTTGGACTAGTCGGATGAAGAGACGGCAAGTGGTGGAGACTCTGCCGTGCTCTCCCCGCGCAAGGAACTGATGAAACGGTTCACGCGCAAAGAGAAGGGGAAGAGGAAGATGCCGGAATTCGAAACCGGCAACGAAGAGTTGGATCGGTGTGTATCCGACTCCAGAAAGGAGAAAGGCGGATCTTCGGCAATGAAGACCGAACTGGCCAAGAAGGGCCTCAAATCAGGTAACAGTGCGTTGCGCCGATCAACCCGCCAGAAGGATCCCGTCATGCGGTACGTGTACAATGAATACACGGTGCATCATTATGCGTACATGACTAAGGTGACAGAAGTGCGTGAGCCGGAGAGCTACGCAGAAGCGGCAAAGGACGCAAATTGGCGTGCCGCTATGGACAAAGAAATGCGGGCCCTCGATGCCAACGAAACTTGGGACCTAGTTGATCCTCCCCGTCAGTGTAAACCGATCGGATGCAAGTGGGTGTACAAGGTCAAGTACAACGCCGACGGTTTTGTTAACCGGTACAAAGCCCGGTTAGTGGCGAAGGGATACGCGCAGACCCACGGAATCAACTACGACGAGACCTTCGCTCCTGTGGCGAAGATGACGACGGTTCGTGTGGTACTGGCGGTTGCTACAGCAAGGGGGTGGCATCTTCACCAGATGGATGTGAAGAACGCCTTCCTTCAAGGAGAGCTTGAAGAAGAAGTCTTTATGACTCAGCCCCCTGGATTTCAATCGGAGATGAACAAGTCGGCGGTATGCCGACTAAAGAAGTCGCTTTACGGCTTGAAGCAAGCCCCCCGAGCTTGGAACGCGAAGATCACACACCGGTTGCGTAAGTTGGGGTTTGCTGTCTCTAAGTCGGACTCTTCGTTGTTCATCCGGCAAGGCTCTGACGGTCCGGTATGTATACTCTTGTATGTGGATGATTTAGTCATCACCAGACCGGGTCTTCCCGAAATCAACCGTGTCAAGTCCCAATTGTCGGACGCATTCGAAATGAAGGACCTGGGGGACCTTCATTATTTTCTTGGGATCGAAGTGATCCGGACCCCCAACGGCATATTGCTCTCACAACGACATTACGTGTTGAATATGCTGTATAAGTTCGACATGACGGATTGCCGACCTGTCTCCACACCCCTGGACCGGAACCAGAAGCTCCGTCCCAACTCCGGACCGGCCTGCAATGAGAAATGGTTCCGACAGGTTGTCGGAAGCCTGATCTACTTAACCATCACCCGACCCAACATCAGCTATCCGTTCATGCAGAAGCCAACCATGCAGCACCTTCAGTGCGTGCAACGAATATTACGATATGTCAGCGGCACTAAGGACCGGGGACTGCTATACCAGCGAGGTATACCCGAAGAGCTTGTCGGTTACACAGATGCTGACTGGGCCGGCGATGCGTCTGATCGTCGCTCCACTTCCAGATACATGTTCTCCATAGGTAGCGCGGCCGTTGCGTGGAGCAGTAAGAAGTAGCCCACAGTGGCTTTGTCAAGCACTGAGGTTGAGTACCGGGCCGCTACCGTTGCCACTTGTGAAGCCATCTGGCTTCGGCGACTGCTGCGAGACTTGCGGATCGAGGTACCGACCCCGATCCCGATTTACTGCGATACCATGAGCAGCCTGCAGCTCGCTAGGAACCCTGTGTTCCATGCTCGCACAAAGCACATCGAGGTGCACTACCACTTCGTGCGTGAGCGGGTCCTGGGCGATGAAGTTGACCTACGGTATGTTCATACGGATCGGCAAGTTGCCGACATCTTCACCAAGCCACTCGGATCGGACAAGTTGCAGCACTTTACCAACATGCTTGGTATTGAGCATCTCGAGGTGCCACACTTGAGGGGGAGAAGCAAGGGCAAAGTCTCTACCGAAACGGGCAAAGGCCAAAAAACTGTTGAACCCATCGGTAAGAGGAGAGCTGGAAGAAGAGGAGACAAGAAGATGAAGGAAGTCGTGTCGACGAAGGAAGTCGACACATCCGAACAAGTCGGAGCAAGCGGCTGTGAAGAAGAGTTGTGCACTCAGGAAGAGAAGTGCATGCTGTGCGGAGGTCATCACGACGGTACTAACCATGATGAGGAGTCGAATGAAGAATTCGATTTCGGTTCACCGGCTGAAGAAGCCGAGGGAAGCATGGAGAAGGCCAAGACTCGAAAGTGGTCCAATGTGGTGAGAGGCCTGAAGCCGGAAGTCGAATCGGAGTGTACCGATTCGGACAAGAGCTGGAACGAGTCGGAGACAACTGACTCGAATCAACAGATGGATCCGGATGACTCGGATCAACTGAAGGCCAAGGGGACACGGACACAGCGGAAGTCGATGCCATCGTGGGAGAACCGACGGATCGGCAAGCGCCGGAGTCACAGCAACGTGAGTGCTGAGATGGGCCTATTGAGCAGACATGCCGACCGAGAGGGTGGAGGCGCGTAGAACCAAAGGGATCATGGCAAACGGGACCGGACCGGACGAGGAGCGCAAGCAAGGCAAAGTGACGCCAGGAGAAGTCGGTTGGAAGAACTGACTGCCACAGAGGTCGACACTACGACCCCACCTCAGGTTGAGCTTGAGGGGGAGTGTTGAGCGGCAAGCTCAATCGGAGCCGGATCGGCTGAATAAGCTGGAGCCGGTAAGCGAGACGGATCGGGCGAAACGGATCGGTATGACGGTAAGCAACCGAACCGGCAAGCAGTGGAGGCCGGGTGCAATCCGTACCCGGAAGTCCAATTGGAAGCCTAGTATAGGATAGACTACTAGGTAGCTATAGTCTCGTAGTAAGTATCAGATGCTCGTGTGAGCATTGAAGTACATGGTACTTCTGTCAGTCCCAAGAGGACTTGTATAAATAGTGCTACTTAGCACAGTGTGTGTACAGAGTCTTGATATAATTTTGGAATTGTGTTCTGCTCTCTCTCTCTCTCTCGCTCTCTCTCTCTCTCTCTCTCTCTCTCTCTCTCTCTCTCTCTCTATGTGTGTTGTTCTCTGTTTTACGTTTCCGCAAACACTTACGTTTACAAAAACTGTCCCTAGGCAGAAACCGAATTTAGCGTGTGTAAACCGGCCCTTACACGTGAGCACACTTTCGTTGTATAGTAAGTAGGTAGGTACAAGTCGGCTGAGATGAAATCCTAGGTAGCACGCATTCAATAGGGAGAGAATCGAGGTGTATCTATGTCCGAAAGGACAGAGAATTAATATGATGTAACGAATGATAACGGCCTCCCTCCTTGGGCTATAAAAGAGAGGGAGAGGAATGAAAAGGGGATCGTTTTTTTTGTGGAGGACGAAGTGTTGTCGGACGGGGACCGAGCTCTTCTCCTCCTTCTTTCTCTGTATTCGCTGGGTGCAGGTTTTCGGGAGGTTGACTCTGTTTCGTGGAACGCCCGTGTGCTTCCGGCAGAGTCACCATCTCGCTCTTCTACGTGTGAGTGAACAGGCGTCGGCGTTCGCCTTGCCGGCCTATTAGTTGTAACCGTCTTGATATACACATACAAATTAATATACATACGTGTTCATATACTCAAACTTCTAGTCGTCTCGTTTTGCCCAACGAGATGATGTGGTGGTGTCTATTCTAGACTCAACTCTTGCCCAATATTTTGCAAAATAACTGTCATCAGTATGCTTTCCTCAAAGGGGATCATAAAGATCTGAAGTTATTTCAGTGAAGCTAAGCATGTTAACTTAACGGATGTGATTTAGTGCATCAGTGACAGTGTTTATGGAACCCTTACAATATCGTATGGAAAAATCAAAGTCCTGGCTGAGATCAGCCCTTCGTGCTTTACGACCTTTGAAGTCTTGTTCGTCACAGAAATATTTCAAGGACTTGTGGTCCGTAGTTACCTGTTACCGATTAGGAACACGGTCTGCGATCAGTCCTTCGACCTAGACCTTCAAGTGGTTGTGGAACAACGAATAGGCGTCTATGCATAATGCGTAGGGGAATGTTCCCTATAACCTATCAGCGTATAAGGGAGACGGCTACAACTGACTCCTTAGCAATGGTTACACTTACGTTCTTATACGCTCAGGTATTCCAGACACACAGTAGATTAGCCATAGCTATACAAAGATTTTCAAAGAAGATAGAATTCTATTACGATACGCTTCTTTACAATTCCAAAATTACACGCCCCCTCTATTAGAGGTTTTCTGCCCCTTATATACGCAGGGACTATTTAGCCGTTCACACTTCCGGCGTGAACCATTACATGCGTTATGATCTTATATTATTTCTTATTCCTACGCTCTTGTCCGTCGGTTACTATTCCGGCAGACAACACCTGGCACACCTGTGGGACAGTGCCCTAGCACGTCGGACCCATCTCGTTAATCTTCTTCCAAAATGGCCCGGATGTTTGGCTCTGCTCCGGTGTCCATGTCCGGAGGCGACGTAGAGCCCGTAGGTGCATCGTGGTGCGGCTCCCCTATTTGGTCAGCATGGTTTCTCCCGGTGTCACAGTCGTCGTGTGTGGGCGGTCCCGGGTTCGATGGGTTCTTCTTGAGCTAGCGGATTGGGCTCCGCCGTCGTCGTGCTTGCGATCGGTCGTGGCTCTGTCTCAATCGTTACTTCCTCCGTGGTATCGACCGTCTTTGTACGTTCCGGGGAGTGGGGTTGCGATTTCGCTTGGCCCGCACCGTTCTCCGTGTAGTCCGATGATAGCGCGGGCTCCATCGGATGGAGCTCCTCTTCGGCAGCGGTTTCGTTGTCTGGTACTGTGGGGGAATCCGCTCGTCGGTCCGCGTTGTTCACCGTCGTTGTATTTTCTGGTGATCTGGCCTGAGGTTCCTCTTCTTCGATCGTGCCCGGAATTGGCGTCGCGTTGGATTCCTCATATGTTCACGTGTTGCCGGTTTGTGTGATCTGGTGAAATAGCTCCTCCTGGCTTTCACCAAAATCATCTAAGAGTTGCGTGAGTTCTTCGGAATGTTGGTCCTCTAGCGCACGATAGTCTTTCGCTAGGTCCTCGCGTATGGCCGCAATGCTCTCCTCATTTAGTTTATAGAAACCTCGGCCGTCTCTTTGCTGGTTCTCCCAGTCCGCACGATACACGTGCAATTTCGCTACTTGGGTTGCCCACGCCATCCATCCTTTGTCCAACGCCGTTTTCAATTGCGCTGTGAACCGCTCCCGATTTGTTTGGAGAAGGATATGCACGTTGTCTATGATGGCCTGGCAACGGTTGCGTGCGTCTTCCATCGACTTCTAGAGGTTTGCAATTTCTTGTTGCCTAACCGCCGCCGCTTCTTCGTATGTGGACTTCAGGCCCGCCCATAGCTGGGATTCCTTTGCGTGTTGTTCTTCTAATTTCCCCATTTCATTGTTTAGGCGGATTTCGAACTGATGCCTTCTTTCCTGTTCGACCACCAGCTGCTCGTCTTCTTTTTCTCTAATAAGGCCCGGAGTCCCGTGATTGCCGCCTCCGATTTCTTCGCCTCATCCCGTAAGTGGGCGTTTTCGTCTTTTGTTCGTATGTGGTAAGCTACCTCCGTAGCGAGTTTCTCTTCAAGGGTTTTTACTGCCTTCCGGCCGTTAGCCCGGATCTCCTTTTCTCTGTCTAAGGATTGGCGCAGTTCAGCTCGAAGGCGGTCAATTTCGGATTCCGTTAGCTGCACAACCCTTTTCGCTTTTGAGGCGATGGCGGTCTGAGCCTCAATTTCTTCCTTCAAAGCGTCAATGGTGTGGTTTGGTGGCGGAGTTGTGTGTTGCGTCGTAGTCGCGTTAGGCTCCAACTCCGCGATGCGTTCGTTGGCTTTTTGCAGCTCGGCTTGGGTCATTTTCAGCTTCTTCCAGACATTCTTATTTTTAATGGCCATCTCCAACCACTTGAAGGTCTAGGTCGAAGGACTGACCGCAGACCGTGTTCCTAATCGGTAACACTTTTGGCATGCTTGGCTAGCTGCAGCAGCTTCTCCATGGTTAACATTATCTCGCAGCCCGTTAATGCCTGCCAAATGGGGTCCGGGATTGGTCCTTCGTCCTTTGGTTGCTCCCTCGCATTCGTGGACTCCTTCCACATGCGCTCTGTATTGGTCGTGTTTGCTTTTTCCACCCATGCCTAGGCTTGTCGTCGTATCTCGTCTTGCGCAGCCCAATCAGCCGTTCTTGTTTGCTGGCGTGTCGTGACTTGCTACAATTCCGTCGTAATCGTATTGACGGCAGGCCCCTTGCCCTTGCATGCTGGGAATTGCGTGGCATAATGTCCGAGCTACTGACAAATAAAACAATGGATGCTTGATTCACCCTTCTCGGCTCCTGGTGGTGTGTGTTGCTCCCTTGGTGTGACTTGCTCCTCGCGGTTCGGCCTCGTTTGTCGGAACGCACGCGGTGGTTGCTATTGGTCCCGTCGTTGTTCCTGGTGCCGCTCATCTCCCGAGCTTTCGTCGTAACTCCGGTGATCTCAATATTGCCGCGGCTTACCACGATAACCATTGACGCCGCCCCGTTTGGTTGTCGGCCGGTGATTCTCATAGCGCCGGCCCCCTTTAGCATAACTCGGATGTCCACGATAATCCTCGTCCTCTGGTTCGTCTTCCTCGGAATCATTGTGATTTCGGCGATTCCGGTGGTGCCAGTCGTCCCGTGGGTTGCGATCCATATACCGTGGTCGGTCTTCTTGCCTCCTTTGTTCAGTCTGGAGTGGTGGATGTTGGGTGTCCATGCTGCGGACTGCAGGAGTGGCTCTGTTCAACATATTGTATTCGCATTGTTCGACTGTGTGAGCCTTCGAGTGGCAGATTGGGCAGTGGATTCGCATATTGCACTCCACTGTGGAATGCCCCGAGTTCAAGCAAATCGTGCACTGGATTGCCTGACGAAACTGGCGTTCCTCGTCCTGGGGTATGTCAAGATTCGAACTCTTGACATGACCATGTTATAATCGAGTGTTATGTGTTAACCACACATATAGCATATAATCATGTATATACTTTCTCATTGTAGGTTTTAGCTAGCACCATGTGCATAATTTCTCCCTTGTATTATTTACACTTGGCACATGCATGCGTACCTACTGCCTACATGCTCTATTGTATCACATGCGTGCAACAGGTATGCATGCCACTTAGTATACATAGTTGAGTTCACCTTGAAGGAATTCAAGGAGAACAACGCCAGTCATGGACATATCAATCTAGTATTCTCGTTTCGCCCATCTTCTTTCCTTAATCTTCATCTCTATCTTTATGCTCTTGTGTCATTCCGTCATCGCTCCGTCGTAGCCTCATCATCCGTGTTCCGTCTTAGTCCGCGATTGATGTGTCCGTGACAAGGTAACGCTTGTCGTAAGGAGGACATAGAAAACCTTTCTTCCTCCTCGTCCAACTCGAGTTGTAACGCTCGTTCAATGACCATATCCGTCGTTTCCCCTTTCACGCTATTTGTGTTTAGCGTTGCCCGGATGGGTCGGCGTAATGCTGCCAGAAATGTTTCTCGAGCCTCGTCCTCCGCGGGGCTCCATTCTAGTTTCAGCCGTAAATTTTGGAAACATAAGCTGAAGTCTGCGATCGTCTCGGTCAGCAAATGCTTAATCGTGTAGAACTGTCCGAGGATTTCGCGTTGTGGAATCCTCCAATGGAAGAACCGCAAGAAAGCGGACCGCAGCTGATCGAAGGTTGTGATTGCTGGTAAATCCATCTATGAATGCCAAAACGCCGCTCGCCCATCCAATGTTAACCCAAACTCCGTCATTTTCGACTGGTGCGCTACCGCCTCCGAAAGGCTCTGCGCCATGTGGTTCGCATTCCAAACATTAAGGAACATGCGAATATGGGTTGCGGCGTCGGTTTCGCCATTAAAGCGGGGATAGGCAAAGGCCATGCTGGGGGCTACGGCGAGTCGGGAAAGACCACAGGGTGGCTGTGGTGAGCGTACTCTCCGCATATCGTCGAGGTATTTGGAGAGCGAAGAATCACCTTTGTAATCACGGCAGGTCGTATTGAGGTTGCTGAAGCGAGGCTTTTGCCGTGTGCGTTCTTCTACCTGGCGTGTGACGGACCTTGTGATTGGCCAGTCTTGTCGTGTTGGTTCTTTGGGGCATCTGCGGCTAAACATCCCTTCGTCGTTGCTCGTCTGTGAGAAGACACAAATCCCCCCAAGCGTGCCAAAAGTGTTACTGATTAGGAACACGGTCTGCGATCAGTCCTTCGACCTAGACCTTCAAGTGGTTGTGGAACAACGAATAGGCGTCTAGGCGTAATGCGTAAGGGAATGTTCCCTGTAACCTATCAGCATATAAGGGAGACGGCTACAACCAACTCCTTAGCAATGGTTACACTTACGTTCTTACACGCTCAGGTATTCCAGACACACAATAGATTAGTCGTAGCTATACACAGATTTTCAATGAAGATAGAATTCTATTACGATACGCTTCTTTACAATTCCAAAATTACACGCCCCCTCTATCAGAGGTTTTCTACCCTTTATATACGTGCCAGGGACTATTTAGCCGTTCACGCTTCCTGCGTGAACCATTACATGTGTTATGATCTTATATTATTTCTTATTCCTACGCTCTTGTCCGTCGGTTACTATTCCGGCGGACAACATTACCACAAAAGCGATTTCCATAAAGATAATGGCACCATGTTTTGAGCGCATGTATAACTGCAAATAATTCCTTTTCTTGAACGGTATACCGACATTGAGCAAAATCAAGTTTCTTACTCTTGAATGCTATTGGTTTACCATCTTGATATAAGACAACACCTATAGCATAATCTCTTGCATCGGTTTCAACCTCAAAAGGTTATGAAGGATCGGGTAAAAGAAGTGAAGGAGCCTTGCACACTAGCTCCTTGAGTTCCTTAAAGGCGAGGTCTAGTGTAGCATTCCAAACAATAGGTTTTGTAGACTTACACGTTTGACCTTTTAGAAGATCAGTAAACGGCGTCGTCAATTGGGAGTAATTACAAAGGGATTTTGGCAAAAACCCGACAAAACCAAGGAATGAATGAACTTCTCGAATATTCTGAAGAGTGGGCCAAAGCTTGATTTTCTCGATGCGAGAAGGATCAATTTCAACTCCTTGTTCGGTTATGAGATGTCCAAGATAAGTAATTGATTTCTTGAAGAACTCACATTTTTAGAGCTTCACATAAAACTGTTTGTCACGCAATGTTTGTAAAACAAAGCGGACATGTTTAGCATGTTCTTGTAATGTACGGCTATAAACTAAAATATCATCCAAGAAAATAATGACAAATTTTCCAAGTTGTTCTTGGAAAATGTCATTCATTTCTTGTTGAAATGTAGTCAGAGCATTGGTCAAACCAAAAGGCATAACCAAAAACTCATAATGGTCATAGCGCGTGCGAAATGCCGTTTTAGGAACATCGTCCTCACTTATACGAATTTGATGGTACCCAGTACGGAGATCCAGTTTCGTAAAATACCGAGTTCCTTGGAGACGGTCAATTAGATCGTCAGCCCGGGGTAATGGATATGAATTCTTGATCGTCACTTTATTCAAGCGTCGGTAATTAATACACATATGCCATGTGTTCTCACCGGGCCTTCATCATCCCATCCGGAGGGACCAAGATCCTAACAAACTCCCCCTTCACTCCGGCATGAGATGTCTGGTTAGTCCTATTCGCTTCCAGCATGCGTCCAACTTGTCGGGCATCAGCACCTTGGTCAACATATCTGACCCATTCTCCTCTGTGTGGATCTTCGTCAACACGAACTCTCAATCTTCCACTTGCTCCCGGATTCAGTGGTACCTACGTTGGATGTGCTTCGTCCTGGAATGATACGTCGCGTTCTTCGCAAGGTGGATGGCACTTTGACTGTCGCAATAGAGTTGGTATTCCTCTTGCCGGATCCCTAGCTCTCCGATGAAGTCCTTCATCCATAATATTTCCTTGCCGGCTTCCACGACTGCCATGTACTCCGCCTCCGTGGTTGACAACGCAACTGTCTTCTGCAGCCTCGACTGCCACGAAACAGCTCCCCCTGCATACGTCATAACATATCTCGATGTTGATCAGCTAGTATCCGCATCAGCCGACATATCCGAATCGGTGAAACTGTCAAGTTGGGGTTTACCGGAGCCGAATCGGAGACACATACTTGAGGTGCCTTTCAAGTACCAGAGTATCCATTTTACCGCATTCCAGTGCTCCTTGCCGGGATTGCTCATAAACTAGCTCACCACTCTGACTGCGTATCTGATATCTGGTTGTGTACACACCATTGCGTACATTAAGCTCCCGACGGCGGAGGCATATGGTATCTTCATCATATCCGCCTTCTCTACCTTCTTCTTCGGGCTTTGCTCACCGGATAGCTTGTAGTTTCCCGGAAGTGTCGATCCGACCAGTTTCGCGTCTGACATGTTGAACCGTTGAAGCACCTTTGTCACGTATTTCTCCTATGACAGCCACAATTGCTTCTTTGACCGATCCCGGATGATATGCATCCCCAGTATCTGTCTTGCCGGACCCAAGTATTTCATTGAGAAGGTATGGTTCAAAGCCTTCTTCAGCATCCGTATCTTGACTTGGTCTCGTCCGACGATCAACATGTCGTCCACGTACAGGAGGAGTATCAGGAAGTTTCCACCTTCGAACTTCTTCACAAATATGCAGTGATCGGCCTGCGTCTTGTGGTACCCTTGATCGGTCATTAAGGAGTCGAACTTCCGGTACCGTTGCCAGGGGAGCCTGTTTCAAACCGTAGAGGCTCTTCTTCAACCGGCAAACTAGGTGCTCCTTCCCTTTCTTCACAAATCCCTCTAGTTGCTGCATGTAGATCTCCTCTTTGAGGTCGTCGTGGAGGAATGTCGTCTTCACGTCTAACTGCTCTACCTCGAGGTCCATGCTTGCCGCTATGCTCAGCACCGTCCGGATGGAAGTCATCTTTACTATCAGGGCAAATATCTCGTCGAAGTCCACGCCCTTCTTCTGCTGGAACCCCTTCACCACGATCCTAGCTTTGTATCTTGGGGGGTTGCCGGCATCTCCCGATTTCAACTCGTACACCCACTTATTCCAGAGTGCCCGGTTTCCTTTCAGCAACTCCACCAGTTCATATGTGTGGTTCTCATGCAGGGAATCCATCTCGTCCTGCATGGCACTCAACCACTTGCGGCTGTAGGTGTCCTCCTTTGCTTCTTTGAAGCTTTCTGGCTCCCCCTCATTGGTCAACAACACATGCTCTGCATCCGGAAATCTCCAGGGGGGCCTTCTCTCTCTGAGAGGATATCTCCGTCTTTGGCTTTCGGCAACCGGCTCCTCTGTTTGTTCTTCATCCGAATCTGATTCGAGGTCTTGGCCAGTTCCGATTTCTGCTTCTTCTTCTTCTACCGGTTCGGTATCCTCACCGTAACCGGTCGGTTCTTCAAGTGTCAACCGGCTCTTAGCCGGGTAGGTCCGAACCTCATCAAACCAATCCTTACCGGTCGACTCGGAGTTCATTATCTTCTTCTCCGACTCCCAGTCGGCAAGGGTCTTGTCCTCCATGAAGATAATATCTCGACTCCGGAAAACCTTATTGTCGACCAAATCCCACACTCGGTAGCCGAACTCATCATCGACGTATCCGAGGAATATGCAAGGGGCCGGAACTTTGGATCCAACTTTGCTCTCCGGTCCTTTGCAACATGCACGTAAGCGAGACACCCGAACACCTTTAGATGCCGGTAAGACACTTCCTTACCAGTCCATACTCTCTGCGGTGAGTCTCCGTCCAAGGGCACTGAGGATGATCTGTTTATCACGTACGTCGCTATCGACAACGCCTCAGCCCAAAACATCTTGTGTAGCTTTGCATGCGCTAGCATACTCTGGACCCTCTCCATTATGGTCTGGTTCATCCTCTGAGCAAGCCCGTTTAGTTCCGGCATCTTTGGCACAGTAAATTCGAGCCGGATTCCCTTTGAGCGGCAGTACTCCTCAAACTACCCCCGATATTCTCCTCCGTTATCTGCTCGAACTACCTTCAGCTTCCGGTCAGTTTCTCTTTCCACTCTCACGTGGAGCTCCTTGAAGACGGATAACACTTGATCCTTCATCTTCAACGGTGTGTCCCACAGCTTCCGGTTGTGATCATCTATGAACATCACAAAGTACTGCAATCCGGCATGTGACTTCGTGTCCACTTAACACACATCAGTATGCACCAACTCTAGTGGTGCATTATGTCTCATTGGTGGCCTTGATCGGAAGGAGGTCCGGTTTTGCTTACCGGCCAGGCAACCGGTGCACTTCTCAAGATGCACGTCTTTCGCCGGAATGAGGTTGTCATCGGCAAGCCTCTTCATCCCCTTCTCGCTCATGTGACACAGTCTCTTGTGCCACAGCTCACCAGCAGTGTCAGATGCCACGTTCACTTCTTCCGGGCATAACCGGGCATTCATCAGATACAACGTGTTGACTTTCCGGGCACGAGCCACTATCAGGCTCCCTTTGCTGAATTTCATGACACCGTTTCGGATGCTACTCATGTAGCCTTCATCATCCAGCCGACTGGCTGATATCAGGTTCAGACGAACCTCCGGAACGTGTCAGACATCCTTCAGCATCAACTTGCATCCGTTTGGTGTTGTCAGCCACATGTCTCCTATGCCGACACTTCGGCATGTACCTTCATTCCCCATCCGGACACAGTCGTGCTCACCGGCTATGTAGGATGAGAAGCATTTCTGGTTCAAGGTCAAGTGGAACAACGCTTCGGAGTCGACAACCCATGTTGTCTCGTCGCCGGCAAGGTTCAACTCAATCTCCTCGGTGATGAGCATAAACTCTTCTTCACTTGCCACAATTGTTGTCGTTCCCTTCCGGTTCGGTGACCGCTTCGAATCGGTACTATCGGTTTCCTTTTCTTTCCGGAAATACCGACAGTTCTTCTGGAAGTGTCCCGGCTTGTCGCAATAGAAGTAAGTAGGCCTCCCCCTTGACTTTGACCGGTTCTGGGGACTACGATTCCTTTGTCTTCCGCATTCCGATTCGGTAAGGAGCGCTTTGGAGTCGGAGCTCGTATCCTTGTCTTTCTGACGCGCCTCCTCATCTAGCAAGCTCAACTTGACTCTTGCTAGGGATAACTGTTTTCCTTCCGGCCAGGCGTTGCCCAAAGTGACAACTAACGTCTCCCAACTATCTGGGAGGGAACCGAGCAGGAGTAATGTTAGTACCTCATCGGCGAGAGGTACTTCCAACGAGGTTGCTTGGTGTATCAGTCCTTGGAAGGCATTCATGTGCTCCGCCATACTGGAGCCATCTTGGTACCATAACCTCACTAGCTTCCGAAATACCGAAACCCGATTAACAACATTTTTGTTCTGAAACATAATGTTGATCTTCTCCCAGAGCTCATGAGCCTTACTCTCCTCATTAAAGTTGTTGTACAGGCTCAGGTCGATGAAGCACCGTATGTACATCGTTGTCTTCATGTGCATCACCTCCCATATCGTGGCGTCGATCTTGTCCGATCTCTTGTCCCCAAACTAAACTGGCAACCAAAGATCTTTAAAGCACCATGAGCATGTCCCTCATCTTCGACTTCCACACTGAGTAGTTGGAGCCGGTGAGCTTGAACATGCCTCCCAACAAATCTTCCATTTTTCTGTGTCGTTTCGCTCTGATACCAGATTGTCGAGATATATACGGAATAATCTTCAGCCACAACCGAAGCTTAGATCACTTAATGATAATCAAACACAAGAAAAATGAGAAATGGAAGTAAGTACACAAATAGAAGAGGATGCACAGGATGTTAACGTGGAAAACCCTATACAGGAAAAACCATGGGAGCCCACAGACTCCGAACTATCAATATGCAAGGAGAATACAACAAGGGAACACAAAGGCAACAACCTCGTGCTCACAATCTTCGCTTGGTGACGGTTACAACAGAGACTCTCTCTCTCTCTCTCTCCCTCCCTCTCTCCCTCTGCTACGCTCTGTACAGCAGTTACACCAATAACTCTATACAAAATAATGACAACACAATAAAAATCCACACAGTTTGCCCTAGGTCATATTTATACTAATATGATTTTCAGGCTATTTACAAATATAGCCCCAGTGGGCTCTCTGGAACATATTTACATATATGTCCCTTCATCCAATGAGAGGTTCTTACCGGGCCTACAACATCCGGTTCTCACCGGGTCTTCCTTGCCGGGTACTCATCATTTGGTTCTTACCGGGCCTTCATCATCCCATCCAGAGGAACCGAGATCCTAACATAATATATCATCTGTGATCATCATCTTCTCTCTCTCTCTCTCTCTCTCACCTTCGGTATCTCTCTCTTTATCCTTTTCTCTCTTCCTCTCCCGTTGTCGTAGTGTATTTTGTACACTACGTGAAAAACGTATATAGTATTAGATTCAATAAAAAAATGAAGAAATAGAAGAAAATAGCAAAATAAATGGAACATGCATAGGGCAAGATTCGAACCTTGCACCTCCATGTTAATAATGTAATGTCTTACCATTACACTAGCATTTCATTAGTGTTAAAGCATAGATGTCCCACATAGAAAGATAAATTCACGCTAGGATAAACATTAGAAAAACGCATAACAAAAGAAAAAGCTACACATACACATCTAGCGTGCATGATAAAAAACGCACAAGTTAGAAAAAAAGCATGATCACTTTAGATAAAGCATATAGTCTATCTATAGGAAAAGCATGGGGTCTATAGTTAGAGAAAAAGCATGGATTACTAAGACTTCCTCATCACTACATAAGGATGGGGAGCACAATGTAATTGTGTGTGAAAAATATTTGGAAACTAGATATGTTTCTAAAAAACACCAATTAATAAACTATACTCGTGGGATTCACGAGAATTCTATATCATTCTCTTTCAACCGAAGTTTATATTCTTATATTCATATTGATTAATCTAATACAATACACTCGTGGGATTCACGAGTTTGCTATAACTCTTTCTTACAACATATTTATATTCTTATTAGCCTTAAAACTCTCCTCTTCCTAGTCCAAAACCCCAGCGGTTCCCACCCGACTCACGCAACGATCCGGAGCCGAAAGGCACGACACAGTTGGTGAACCCGACGTGAAGGCGGGTGGCAAGGAGATGGAGAATCAACAAGAGGCGATGAACATGATGATGATGATGTTCGAGAGAATGCTACAAGAACAACGCGAGATGTCGGAGATCACGACAGTAGTACAACGGCTCGTGCAACGGAACGGGCAATTTGATGGAAAGGATGTGTCACGCTATCTACGTGACTACAAGGCAGAGATGATACGATGTGGGATACCGGAAGGATTGCAAGTGATATCCTTTAGTCGGGTGGCCTCGGACGAACTACAAGAGAGAATCCACAAGATACAACAACAAAACTCGACATGGGAGTCCTTTGAAGAAGCTTTACGGGAGGCATATGACTATGAGAGATGGACGGGACGAGATCGACGAGAATTCGACGAATGGGTGGCGTCGGAGAAGACTCACCGAAGTGCAACGCAAGCGTTCCTAGAGTTCGAGCATCGTTTTGCTCGACTCTCGGAGCGGGAACGAAGATTGGTGGGAGAAGATAAAGTCTTAATGTTCGTAAGATCGATCGATCGGAAAGAAAGGATGGACATTGGGATCGAACTCGAAGATGATGACGGTGCGAACGGCCTTACCGAGGATTGGGCCAAAGTCGAAAGGGTATGCCGAAGACATGATGAAAGGAAGCTGAGAATCTCGTCAACAACGACATGGCCCATGAAGGATGGTCGATTGAGGAAAAACGATGAAGCCAATATGAAGGCCGAAATACAACATGATGGTACCACGGGAGAAAGAGTGGAACAAGACACCCACTCGTCTTGTGAAAGAACGATGGCGAAGGATAAGGCCGATAATTCAAGTGTAGAAGGAAATTTCGGGATACAAGTGCCCGAGACATCGGGTCAAAAAGGGGTAAGCATAATAGATGTTTGCATAATTGATGCAGATAAAGAGTGTGAAGTGGATGTGATTAAGGAGGTAGCCACAAAAGACGAAATCGAATCGGAGGTGGCTATGGACGAATCAATGGCGGATTGCCATATCGAGACTTCCCCACCACTGATTCCAGAGACTCCGGCGGTTGCGATCGAAAGGCAACGTGAGACCGAAGAGACGGAAGGTGGCGGAGAGAAAACGAATGTCGAAGCCGACGAATACGATGAAGAGATAGCCGAGAAGAATGCTAAGGGTGAAACTACGAAAGAAGGTAATACCGAGGATTCATGCCAACAATATCTAGAGACTTCGGCGGTTGTGTCCGAGAACCAACGTGAGACCGGAGAGACGGGAGATGGCGGCGAGGAAGGTAAAGTTGGAAGTCGGTTCGGATGGAAAATGATCCATCCGAAATTCCAATCTAAAAGAAAGTGCGACAATGCGGAGGTCGGGTCTACGACGGGAGAAGCGCGTAATACAGAGCACGCTCTACGGCGAATAAAGAAACGCGTGTTATGGCGAATAAAGAAGCACGCGCTACGGCGAGAAAAGAAGCATGCATTACAACCACACGAGGACCGAACAACGAGCACATATCGGAGGACCTACGTAGCGAACAACGGAAAGAAGTGCCGAAAGTCGAACCGGACAAGGCAGGTGAAAACGAAGAAAAGAAAGCAAATCCGGACGAAAAGAAAAGAAAAGAAACCGACCCGAAAGAGCACTGAATCGGTAAAAACCGATCAACCGAGTCCGGATCGACCGAATACAAATCGGAAAGGAAGCCGAACTAAACGAAAGACGATCCGACGAGACCGAATCGGAAGTAAGCTAATCCGACTAAACCGAAAATCCGAAAAGAAGTCGAGATTGATGAAGAAAAGAAAGAGGGCAAGAAAAGATACTACCGCGGATGACAAGGACCAAGCGGGCCATGCAAAAAGCGAACGAAGACTATGGTGGATCGGATGTCGACAATGGTTCGGGTGGAAAGAATGGATGTGCTCCAAATGGAGAGACAAAGTCAACATAACAAGAGAAGTCGAGGGTACTACGAGCCGGCAACGAAACCAATCGGGTAGAGACCGGACGGAGGAGACTAACAAACACCAACAACTTCGGCACATACCGGAGGATGTGCGGGTTTGGAGGGGGTGAGTGTCGTAGTGTATTTTGTACACTACGTGAAAAACGTATATAGTATTAGATTCAATAAAAAAATGAAGAAATAGAAGAAAATAGCAAAATAAATGGAACATGCATAGGGCAAGATTCGAACCTTGCACCTCCATGTTAATAATGTAATGTCTTACCATTACACTAGCATTTCATTAGTGTTAAAGCATAGATGTCCCACATAGAAAGATAAATTCACGCTAGGATAAACATTAGAAAAACGCATAACAAAAGAAAAAGCTACACATACACATCTAGCGTGCATGATAAAAAACGCACAAGTTAGAAAAAAAGCATGATCACTTTAGATAAAGCATATAGTCTATCTATAGGAAAAGCATGGGGTCTATAGTTAGAGAAAAAGCATGGATTACTAAGACTTCCTCATCACTACATAAGGATGGGGAGCACAATGTAATTGTGTGTGAAAAATATTTGGAAACTAGATATGTTTCTAAAAAACACCAATTAATAAACTATACTCGTGGGATTCACGAGAATTCTATATCATTCTCTTTCAACCGAAGTTTATATTCTTATATTCATATTGATTAATCTAATACAATACACTCGTGGGATTCACGAGTTTGCTATAACTCTTTCTTACAACATATTTATATTCTTATTAGCCTTAAAACTCTCCTCTTCCTAGTCCAAAACCCCAGCGGTTCCCACCCGACTCACGCAACGATCCGGAGCCGAAAGGCACGACACCGTGAGTCTTACGCAGTCCATCATCTTAGTACTAATAGTACTTCCCTTCTCTAGTACTAATTCTCTCTATGTTTTAGTACTATTCCTGACAATTAGTTAGTATAGGATTTTTGAGGTAATCAACGATATGGCAAGAAGGTTAGCGAAATGCTTCCTTCAGATGTGGGCTGACTTATGAAGATGTTATGGTTCTCATAGGTTGAGGGATGATGGCGATGGGTTTTGAAGCATATTTGTTATGTCAAGAGGATGAGTGGTGATGGTGTGAAGGTTGTCGTAGATCATGAGGGGATGAGGATGAGGAAACATTTTTCACTTATTTTTTGTTATTTGCACAGGACCTTGGTGGATTTTAGCAGTAATAGGCGGGAATCCTGAGATAATCGAAGATAGCGAGATGGTGGATGGGAACATGAGGAAGCTGGTTTTCTGTTTTTGTGATCAGGATGAATGATGTTGGTGTGGAGGCTGAAGCAGATTATTATGAGAAGGTGAGGATTTTTTTTTTTCACTCATTTTTGGCTATCAATACAGGATCGCGGTAATCGGTGTGATGGCAAGAGGGTCAACAAGATGCTCTAGATAAGGGCTGAGTTAAGAAGATATTATGGTTCTCATAGGTTGTGGGATGATGGCAATGGTGTTTGAAGCATGTTTGTCATGACGAGAGGATGAGTGGTGTTGGTGTGAGGGCTGAAGAAGATCATGAGGGGATGAGGAATCATTTTTCACTTATTTTGTTGTTATTTGCATAGGACATTGGTGGTATTCGGCGAGATGGTTGATGTGGACTGAACGAAGCAACTTGTATGTTTTTAGGAGCGATGATGGTGGGGGGGGACTAAAGCATATCATGAGGGGATGAGAATCACACTAGACTCATTTTGTTGTTATGTGTACAGGACCTTGGTAGTAAGTGGCGAGATGGTTGATGCGGACCGAATGAAGCATAATTTTGTTTACTATTAAGGTTGAGTGAAGATGGTGTGGGAATCGAAGCAGATGGTGTGAGGTGAGGAGGACATAGTTCATCTTGTTTTATAGGGAGATTAATTACAAGTACATTTTCAATTTTCATGGAGATGAAGGACATGGTCGTTTTCATATGGGAGATGATAGATGGGGGCTATCCAAGGTAGCCCATCACGTTTTAACCTCAAACGTTAGGTGCATCATGGACTTCAATGTGACGAACAAAGGAAATGCAAATGGATGAACTTGGTGAGTGGCATTTTGCTCACACCAGATGACTTGGGGAAATAAGTAAAGTGCATGATAAAAGAATATTTCTTTCTTTTGCATGAAGAGATCTAGATGCCTACAAAAGGAAGAAGAGAGCTTACTGTCAATGGCCGGATTTTGGATCAAGGCAAAAGTGTTACCAAAATTTTGAACGGGCTCGGGTTTGTGAATCAAGGTAGCATGTAAGGCCAACAATGACAAGAGGAAACATAGAGCTCATCTATTGGGATATTGTACCGAAACTATAGGATCTTCCCCCATAGTTCTTCCCAAAAATCTTATACTCTTCTATCTTATTTACTTACCTTATAAGCCACCCCATGTAACAAAGTTGAGTTTATTTTGTATCTGATTCAAATTGTGATTTGATGTAATTTTTTCCTTTTAATATCCATACAAAAATCACTTTTATAAATATAATATCTAGTGGTATTCATTATTGAATAAGGATCTTGTTGGATTTTTTCGGTTTAGAATTCTGAGTATGGGGTGTGAAGTTACTCAATTTTGGAGTGAAATATATGAAAAATGAATCTTCGAGTCACCGCATTCAAAGGTAACTACATTTGGTTTGGTAAGGAAGATCATGTAACTTGCGCCAAGGCGGTGTGGCCTATACTCACAACACCTAAGTCGAGAGGGGGATTGGGTCTTATTGATCCCCTCTCACAATCAAAAGCCTTACTTGCCAAATTTGCGACAAGAGGACTCCAACTAGGAAATGACTGTTGGAAAATGCTCCAGCGATTACGTTTCGCTTACTTTAGGCCACGAAAAGGGGTCAATTGGGCCCCCCAAACGGGATGGATTCTAAACATGGATCTCAAACCTGGTTTCTCCCACCAATTGGAGGATAGATTCAGTGCATCCATGTGGAAGGCATGGTGTGACATTAGACGAGGGCTCAAGTGCGATCATCCGAGGTCCGGACCTGCTTGGCTCAATCAATGTATCCTATGGAACTCAAGTATCAAGGATGAATCTCATCAACTACTTGGATCAAGTAAGGGATTGTCATGGGGATACATTGCAGAAGGTCCAGGAAAAAGTATATAGAATGTTGGAGACAGTTTATGTCATTGCCACTACAAGATCAAGCCAACATACTCCATGGAATCAGGGGCGGATGGACTATGAGATTGGAAATCATTAACACTCTATTGATTAGGGAAGCTGCTACTCAAAGGAAGACAATGGAGAAATGGATAGGCTACGAGGAGGAGGGATCTCTGATCCCGAGAGGTAGGGGAACACTAGACATGATTGAAGGCTCTAAATTGCGAGACATTGAGACACCAACACAGAATAACACAATTCAAGTATTGGCGTATACTGTTCATAAATGGATTGTAGATCTTGGTCTGATCAAAGTACAACCCAATTGGCACATATGTACTCATGAAAACACATGACTACGTAAGGTCAGTTGGGACCCTTTGCAATGGACATGGTGTGATCCTTATGCGGGGCAAGGAAGCAAACCCATCCCTTTCTTCCAATTCACAACTAGATTGGGTCGCCACATTCTAGCTACTCAAACTGCCCGAGAGCCAGTTGTTGCAAAGGTCTAGCACACATATCAAGTTCCTCACACAATTGTCACCAAGTTTTGGCAAAAAATCTAGGAACAACAACATGCGAGGCGAATTACCACGTTCCAATGGCTATTAATACATAATTCACTACCGGTGGGAGCACGACAATGTGGGAACCTTAGCTCTCCTAATTGTGTAGAGTGCCCAAATGCAGTAGAATCAATACGACATGCTATGTGGGACTGCCCAACGTCCCATTGAATATGGTGGGGGGTTGGTCGATTGTTACAACTATGCCAGGTGTAAGGCTCAATCAAGCGGGGAAATATATGTTGGCTATCATAGCAGACCCAAGTTGGTAGATACGAGCATCAGGAGGAGGGGATGACTTTGGTGATAAAAGCACAAGAGGTTTTTTTCTCCTCCATCGGCAATGTCCACTCAACTCCTCTTATTGACAAAGCTCAAGTTGTGTTGGAATTGGTCTGCCCAATAACTCTTTGGATTCTATGGAAACAACGGTGTAGATGGGTCTTCTCCAACCAAACCGTGCATCCAACAATGTTACTGCAAGAGATATGGAGTGAAATTGTAGCCACTCTAAAGAGCCAATATGATGGCCTCAAGGGCGGCTCCGATGGAGTTGAAAGACAACGAATAACCTTCATCCAACAATGGTCGTCCTCTCCCTTTCTTGAGTCAATGGGCATGCACATAAGATGGAACTATCACATCCCTACATGGATTTGTACATAATAATCTCATTTGTAAAATTTTATAACTAATGGACGAAGTTTTTTTTTTGGAAAAAAAAGGTTCACGTTAGTGACGCAAAGAATAAATCTTTGACAAATATAAACCCAACTCCTTGAAAAATTGGCATCCACGAGCACTGTAACATCAATAATTCGGTCGATCCCATCTTCTTTGACTCAAATCCCGAGTGATCTTGCTCATGTTTCACATGCTCATGGGTATCTTCGCGACTACGGTTCTAAAACTTTAAAACTTTAATCAAACCATGGAAGCTTTGAATCAAAACCATTTAAAGTGAACCATTTGAGGATTTTTGAAGTTCAAACCAAATGGTACAAAGAGATCTACAAACAATTAGTCCTTACAGTGGTTGGTTTTGACTCAAGTTAAACTATAGGCAAGTGTACACCTACTTATAAACTTTTCAAGAAAGAAAACCAGAACTTAAAAAGATTTGTTTGCTAAAACCTCATAACAATGGCACGTAATTTATTAAATATATATATTATAAAAAAAAGTTCCCCCAAACCATTGAGTCGTTAAGGTTTTAAAGCATGAAAGAGATAAAGGCTGAATGAAACGAAACCAATTTGTATTGGATTGATCTGCCTAAGTTGTCAAGTCATTAGAGGTCGTCTTATCCACAATTAGAATTGTGTATTATCATAAATTGTAATCATACACACATGTATGTATATGTGGAAATGTTGCTTGTTGGTTCTATTTACAATCAATCACACGTGCAACACAAGCACATATTCAATATGTATAAATGAAGAAAGAAAGATATATTAACGTCTTCTAAGGCCAAAATTGGCCCATGAGCCAAATGGTTTACAACAAAAAATGGGATATTTACCCATTCATTGAAAGTAAAAAATAAAAATAAAAATAGAGTTTTAAGCTAAATAGTTCTAGTAAAATAAAATAACAACCATGTTCTACAATGAAAATGATGTTATACTAAGCCTAATTTCATTTCCATCCAAGTCTCTCGCAAAGAAGTGGGAGGTCAAAGGGTTTCGATGTGGATGTGGCTCGTGGCCCCAATGTAAAAGGTACCCCAACCATAGCTTCTAGTCGACGTAGCTCACGTTCCCTTATCTTCTTAATCCTTTCTACTCCGTGTCGACTTGTTTTGAAGCCCAACATCTGAGGGCGTTTGGTTGTTCTTTGCGTTTCGGCTTCTTCAAGAGAGAGGCCAAGCAACGTAAGTGTATCCACATTCATCGTCTCCCCTTGTTCCTAAAAAATTACACTAGTTACAAGTTGATGAATAGGAAAAGGGTTATGGTTAACACTTTGTAATTTATTCTCCCTATGTTGTTTTAACTCTAAGATATACCTACCTAGTCTCTTTACATCCAGGGTATCTAATAGTTTGGAGAGGGTGGGAGAGGGTCCTAATATGTCTTAGTATTCCACTCGTATCTCGGCATAAGTTGGGCACTTGGATGTGAAGTGATACTCATCCTCTATCTCTATGTGGCACAACCTACATAGCCTTTCCTCCCTAGGGACTCTATTAGCCCGACCATTCTCAATCTCAAGTTGGTGAGACGATATCCTGAGTTGTCCAATGGCAACCCTTAGTGCATTTGATAAGAATGTATCTAGATATCTTGGTCGTGTAATAAAACCTAACTGAGAGAAGTGCAAGAAGTGTTCCTTATAGTACAACATTTTAGATGGGAGTGGCTCTCGTGGGGTGATCCATTTATATTGAGTGTAAATTTGCCATATTTCTTGGCGTATCACTCTATTACGGTCTTCATGAGATATTAGAGTTTGGTTAGTCCCATGGTTGTACTTAAGGGGGGGTAGGTTATTAATGTCTATGCCGTTTGCAAGTAACTGACTCACCACAGTGTTATACCAAGAGCTAGTGTCTCCATACGCATGTAGGGATCGAGATGCCTCAAAGGCTCGACGGGATATCCTATCTTGTGGTTGGCTATGTATCCGATGAATAAAAGTTACCACTTGAAACAGTGCTTGTACTAACATCGGGGGCAGACTGAACTCTGCTCTAATAATGTCATGTGGTATTGTCGATTTTCTTCGGAGTTGACGTGATAACATTGTCACCAAAGGTCTCTCTAATTGTGTCCACATGAAAGATGGTAGACCTAGAGCCCATACGACTAATGCATACATGAGGGAAGGGGTCACTAATGAGTTGAAGAGCCATCCCTTAGTTCGTGGCTCTTGAAAGTATGCCTGATGGCATTGTCTCTCTAAGAGTGAGAGGGATGCATACCCTCTCGTTAGCCTATCTTTGGCTACTTGGGTCATCGAGAATTTACTTGAGCGAGCACTAAAAGTGACTCCAAGTATACATATGATCCAACTACCTCAACTAGTTTATGAGAGAGGGTTAGGTGACATTTACTCCTAACTCGGGATGATATATGAAAGATAAGGACTTTAGTTTTCGCCAGATTCAATACCAGTCCTCGTTGTGTACAAAAGTCATCTAGGGCATTAATATGCTTTTGTAGGTCGTGTTCTGACTTTGAGAGCAGAGTCGTCTGCGTAGAGTAAGAGACTAACTTGCATATCCCCAATAGCTACTCCCTTGCCTCCCTTACGAGCAATAAAATCAGTGATCTCATCAATGTAGATCCCAAAAAGAGTCGGTGATACCTACTCATGAGCATATGGTAGAGTTCCCAATATTGGGATGCTTCCCAAGCTCGTCTTTTACGATGTGTCATCTTGCGCATCTCTTTTCGAGCCTGTATCGAGGAAATAGTACCACTAAGTCGCGACACTTTAAGTTGTCTATACAACTCTCTACAATCCTTGTCATACCACTTGTTCTATGGCATAGACCCTATTCTACTATGATTGGAGTGTTTCGTGTATGGGAAGCTACTAATTGCTGCCGAGTGAAGGGTGTGTGTGAGGTTCTCTAAAGGCAAGGAAGAATCACAAGAGGAGAGATGGGCTTGAACATGTCGAGAGTAGATGTCAACGAGCTCATGCGTGAAATGTATTATGGTGTGATGGTTTGGTTGACTAGAGTTGGTGGCGTGGGAGGTGTTGCATTTTAGCTCAAAGTATAGGAAGCTATGGTATGCACCAATGGGGCATGGGGCCACCCGGAAGGAGTTAACCATGTGGGTAGCTTTAGGGCGTCCTATTAGGTAATCAACTGTGCTTTCCCCTCCTCCATGTGGGAAACATGTGAGCGCTTCCGAGCCCGGCCACTTGGCTAAACCATTATATATGATCATCTGGTGTTAGCTTCCAAGTTCAAGCTGATGATGGCCAAAGCTTGTGGCATCCGCACCTTGATCCTTTGATGTACACGTTATGTCTAAGTCTAAAGGGTCGACATTCATCATTTCGAGGTTTCTATCCATCTGAAATATTGTGCATTGTCGGGATTGGGTTCTCGCATTGAAATCTCCTACAAGGAAGACTTCCCCTTAAGAAGAATATCGGATTATGTCATCTGATAAAGGTTCGTATGGAGAAGGCCCATGCGGCGTTCCTTCATCAACTATACTCCCCTCTCTAGCCATATTATACCGGTATCCTTTTAGGGGGAAGTAACACACGATGATAAATATCACCTGATCCTTGCTACTGAGGACTTTCACCCACATAAAATGGGCTTTTGGGTCTTTCTTTAGTATTTCTATCCTATTTTGTATCTCCCTTCGAAATAGTATCGCAACCCCTCTAGACCCTCTAGTAGTATGTCGACGTGAGGTTTGTCTAAAGATAGATTCCCAAGAAAACCATCAACTCGTGGCAGTCCTCGATTTGGGCTCTGATCATTTATTATCACACGTCCGTCTTGGTAAAAAGCACGACGCCCCTCTTTACGAGCTTGTATGGCTCGCGGCATACAAGTTTTTACAATGCTCAATTTGCATCTTGGTCAGGTCTTCATCAAGGTAGATAGGGTCCCCCACCCAATCCTCGAAGAATTGGTCTCTTTTTAAAAAATACGATTCTAGATTTCGAGTCTTTAAACGGAAGGACCAAAGCTCTTTTCCTAGTCGTGTCACGTCCTACCCTCCAAGTTTTAGTGATTGGTAGGGCTTCTTCGTACCCCAACATTTTCCCTAATGTTTGTGGATCCTCTTCGTCAGGAGATGCCCCTTCCTTGAGCCCAGTAACTCGTACATTTACTGAAAGGAGTGTTAAAAATAAACAAGGAAACATTACGAAGAGCAGAAGCAGAGCAGAGCAGAGCAGAGCAGAGCAGAGCAGAATGGGTGGGGGAAACAGGGGAGGGCAGAAGCGTGGCCGCACCCAACGCAGACATTTTAAAGAAGGAAGAGAGAACACATGGAAGAAGAAACCTCGCCCACAGGGTCAAGCAGGTGAAGGTGAAGGTGAAGGTGGAGATGGTAAAGGAGGTGCAGGTTGGGAGCCCTTCGTCACAGACAACCCCGTTTTCCAACAATACTATAAAGTCTCCTTCTTCTCCTTCTACCTCAAAATCGATATTCTTGTTATACCTTTTGAAGTTACATTTTTGCTATAACTCTTTTCGAGTATATATGGAATAGGATGCATAGCTGTTTCTATGTTTCTTTTCAAATGGACCGTGTATGCTATGTTTACTTTGATTGCTAGTAAGCTTCCATTAGAAAACAATATGTCGAAACCACATTGATAATTTGTGCAAAATTTACATATGAGGAGGATAGCAATAGGAAAATCATGGTCATGTGTTTCCTCTCAAATTGAATGTGCATGTTATGTTTACATTGATTGCAAGAAGCTTCCAATGGAGAACAATATCTCCAAGCTCCTTATATTAATGTGAATGCTGATAAGCAATTTCTCCTTACTTCTAACTATGAAGTTCATGCATGCCTTTGAAGAACTATTTCTGGAAATTTGCATAAGCTATTGTAGTTATGATTTGTTTGTTAACTTTTCTAACTTGTCTACAGTTGTATTCCGTGTCAAAGGGAGATATTGTTACTGTGTTTGGACACTTTCCTTTGGTAATATATAATGTTGCCTTCTCATAGTACATATAATTGTGCAGGAACAACAAATTGTCCCCGAGGATGAATGGGATGAATTCATTGCTATTTTACAAAAGCCTTTGCCAGCAGTGTTTCGGGTAAATGCCAGGTAAAGACTTTATAATTGAAAATTATGACTGATGCTTTGATGTTAGATTCACGTGGAGGAGGCATTGCTATGAGCATTTTTACAATTGATGTCATCTCATCATGAATTCTCATGAACTTGCAATAAAATAGCTACAATTTTCTCTCAATGTATTATATACCAGCTTTTCCCTGAAGTGGCAATTTAACAATGAGAATTTCTTTGTATTCATTAGTCACATGAGTGTTTATGATGAGAATGCAGGAAAGGAACATTCCTGATGATTTCTTGCATGTGGTTTTAGTTAATATGTTTGTAATAGAATAGTGTGATCTTTTGCCAATGGATCCTAAACTAGATTTTTCCTGATATCAGTTAATATGTTTGTAATAGAATAGTGTGATCTTTTGCCAATAGATCGTAAACTAGATTTTCCCTGATATTGTAATTTAACCATTCAGAATTGCTTTTAACTCACTGTTCTTACATGTATTCAAGATGCGAATGCAGCAAAATAAAACATCCTTGATGATTTCTCGCATGCGATCCTAGTTGTTGAGTAAGATGAGACTCTAGTTTAACATGTTTATCGTGAATCAGGCTTATGTAACAAAGAAACATGGTAACACGTGACATAAAAGGTGCTGTGTGTGGTTTACAAGTTACGACTTATTGTGCTGAAAGAAATAACACTGATAATTCAGGTATTAATCTAATGTGATGATGCAGATGGTTTTACTACTATTGTTGATATTTTTTTAAGACTTGTAAGCAATCTGATATTATTATTGAAAAAGAGCTTGTGTCACTAAACATGGGTACACATGGAAGATAATCTATTGTGCTATAGCTTCGTCTGTACTGTGGCACAAATATTTCTAGAGTAATTCATTGATGAGATAGAGCAGAATATATGTGCTACACATCAAAAGGTAACAAACAGGTATTGTGTTGTATAGTTTCAATAAGTTGGAGACACGTTTACAAATTGTATGCATGGGAGTATTTAATTGTGGCATGAAAACATGTGTGTTCGTCATTGGTTAACAATAGAACAACAATAGAATATATGTATGCATGTGATGTGTTCAATTATTCAACTAAGCAAGAAAACTTTACAGCGCCGTCCTGCAAGTTCTAATATTCATGTAGTATATTTTGATACACAGTGGTCAATTTGCAAGAGAAATCAGTAATCAAATACAGAATGAATTTGTTGAGTCCTTGAACAATGAGGTATGCCAATCTTTGCTTATCTGAAACAGTGTTTGTCATGCGATGATGTCTTTATGACTTTCCCTTTTGTAGGCTGCTGGGGAGGGAGAAGAGCTTGTGAAGCCACTTGCATGGTATCCTGGGAAACTTGCTTGGCATCTAAATTTCTCTCGTATGCAGCTGCGGAAAAATCAAACTCTCACAAGGTTGTTCATCAACTTATCTTTGAATGCATATGACTATCTTTAAATTTTCTAATGGAGACATTCCTTTACACTCTTCGGCAAGCTCTCTGAACTCAAATAAAAAGAAAAGAAAAATATTGATACACCCATGCATACATACAGGAATAGCCTTGGCCCATGAATGGAATGACTCTACAAAGATGCAAGCTAAATTTAAGTCATAGCAGCCATGGCTCCTGAATGTGGTGGTTAGCTTATAGTTCATGGCAATGTTGAACATTGAAGTTTTATCTCAATACTCTTCAACCTGTATAGTCCATATAAATTGGACCTAGCAAACTAATTGTATTATATTTATAGACGACATTTGTGAAATCAAAACACTATTCAATATGTAGCTTCTTATTTGGATATGTGCACGTGACAAACTAGAATTTATGGTCAAGTAATTTTTCGTGAAGATACGCATTTTGTCTTATATCTTTTTGTTCAATATCCTTTGTAAATCTTGAAGTGAATCCACAATCATTTATTTCAAATCCTATCTTGTCATTCTAACATCGTAACTTTGGAATTCAGTAAATCACATTGTTGTCTACCTGTGTGTTTCAGTGATAGTTGTTGCCAGTGAGGGTAGTCTAACCACTGTTAGCCTGAGATGCCTGCCAAAGAAACAATACTGTTTTCTTGGAGCAAGCCCACATAAAGAGTATCAGGAGATGCAGAAGCAGAGACAAGATCTTTATAAATTGCAGCAAGGAATAAATTATATTCATTTTTTAGCTTTGTCTCTCTCTCTCTCTCTCTCTCTTGCCTGTAAAGGCATTTTACATGGTTTTGATATGTTGGAATTTGAAGAAGCATAGTCGAGGTGCATGTATTTACTTCTCATGAACTCCATTTACTTCTTATTTGTGGGGGCCTCCAAGTGAGGGTTCCATTCTATTCCTAGACTTCAATAACTATATTACGTCCTTCTTAACGTATTTGATACACTACTCACAAGCTTATTTGCAAAATTGGCCTTGACTGGCTGGATTTACAAGTCGCCCCTAGACAACCAACACTTTGGCACATGCTTGAGACAATGTATTTACACACATAAACCTGAACAAAGTTGGCAACTTAGGGTTCGGTGGGAAAGTTGGCCGAAGACTCAGGGTTGAGCGTCCGGTGGAGAACATGTGATGGCCATGTCAATGTGACGTAGTTGATCTGCCACTGGGTGATTAGTCATCGTGTTTCTTCCAAGGTGGCAGCTACTAGGTCCCTGTAGCCTTGATTTGCTTGATATCTTCTCATACTTCAGCAATGTACTTAAAATTGATGAAATAGGTTACTTTAAGGCCTTCATGGTGCCATGGCTCTGTGTCTGCTTGCAGGAAATGTAAGTTCGTGGCTTCAGCTTCTTAGCAAGACCAAACCTTGCAAATGACATGGGATACTTGGGTGGCAGCCTGAAGATTGAGTACATTGGCCTGTTCCTGCACTTGGTCCTGATGTTGCCGGACTAGTTCACTGAGTGACTCCACTTGCAATTGGTTGTGAGAACTGTGCAAGTGTTCTTCTGTTGCTTGTTTGCAGTTAACCACCACCTTGCTACCATGCTGTTAGCTACCATCTTAGCCCAGGCCACCATTGCGTGTAGCATATCTGTGGTGTCGCTTCCATTGGCTGGCTCCAGGGCGACCCAGATGCACTCCACAAGGTGTAGCTTGGTTAGTGAGTTGGGTTCAAATATCTGTTGTAGTTCAAGCTCCAACTACTGTAGCTGTGTGGCATGTCGCGATATCACCTTGCCTGGGTTTTTGATTTGCAGCCATCATTGCCCTAGAGGTGGTGCAACAGCCATTGTTGCAGTAGTTGCTGGCTCATTGTTATAGCGTCTGTCAGTCCACGTTGTGGTGTAACTGGTTGAAAGGGCCAATGAACTGAAAGACCCATTTCTGGAACAGCCTTATTGAAAGGATAGGTTGGTGAGACATCCAGGTGTTTTTGGTGCCTGCCCTAACAGCTCGCACTTAACTTATCACATCGTTTGCGATGGTGGTGCACATCGCACTGCGCCATGGGCCATCAGAGGTTTCTCTGCAGAATAACCGATTAACAGTGCAATATTGGTATAATGAGAGGAAAGTATTCTCGAATATAGATGGCTGATATAAAGGATGTAATTCCCATAAGAAACTCCCAGCAGCAGAATAAGCGACTAAGTGTGCAACACTCATATGACAAGAGTGAAGACTCTCGATTATAGATGGCTGGTGTATAGAGGACAGATTGGTGGAACAAGGATGCACTATTTATAGAGCCACACCAAGTATATACACTCAATTCTTTAGATAAAATTTCCTGATGTTTTGGCTGAAATTGTAGGTGAGGATTTCTAGGAAAAGATAGGGTAAGACTAATAAAAAAAGGTACGAAAGAAATTTAAGTTTATGACCCGCTCTGTGGATGTGGCAGTCAGGCTGATAGCATGGATAGCGTCATTTATACAAGTTGAAACTTGATTGTAGTATTTGGTTTATGACCCGTACTAGGAAGACCAAAACCACATCTAGGTGCTCAGTAATGATCTCATCTACTTTGCAAACTACCCAGTTAATTTTTTTCATATCTAAGAACGAATCTCCAATTAAGTTAAGATATGCAACTTATGTCTTGTGGTTTTTAATATTCCTAGCCTATTCTTTGGGTTTTTATATTATTGGCTTATTTGAAAATATGCATATTTTCTGAATAATTGCATCAATTTTCAGGATTCACGACTTCCTGAAACGAGAGAATGAAATAGGAAATATTACCCGGCAAGAGGCTGTTAGCATGGTAAATATTGTGATGTGCCCCTGTGTGTTTCAATTAATCGAATTCGTGAATAACTCTGCTGCCCTGAGTACAGGTTCCACCTCTTTTCCTGGACGTGAAGCCTCATCATCGAGTTTTAGATAGTATGATGCATACTTAATATCTGAAAAATATAGAGTTGTAGATAGTATTATGTCAGCTAATCCAGTCTACGACTTCTGATGATTGTAATGAGCAGTGTGTGCAGCGCCTGGCTCGAAGACTTTCCAACTGCTTGAAATGATTCATAGTGATGATAAGAACGGGTCACTTCCTAGTGGCATGGTTTGTAGCAGCTTCTTTATGACTTAGTGGCCAAAATTAAGGAATCAGCTTGTGTTTATTGTGTTACAATTATGAAATACTCCAGGTGATAGCAAATGATTTGGATGTCCAACGATGTCATCTTCTTATACATCAGACTAAACGCATGTGCAGTCCTAACTTGATGGTCACGAATCATGAAGCACAGCATTTTCCTGGTCTTAGAAAAGAGAAGGACCTTACAAACCAATTGAATGGATCACGGGAATTTCAATTGAGCTTAAAGGATATAGAGAGTATTGAAAGTGATGATGAGAAGGGGTTATACTTTGACCGAGTGCTATGTGATGTTCCATGTAGTGGTGATGGTACTATCCGTAAAGCACCTGACATTTGGAAAAAATGGTATCTCTGCTTTCTTCTTTTGAGTTTGCATGTCAAACATGACTGTAGTTTGTTTGATATCCTCTATATAAATGTTAGCATTAATGAATCAATGCTGTCTTTTAGGAATGCCGGCATTGCAAATGGTCTACATCGCTTGCAGGTTCAGATTGCAATGAGAGGTTCTGCTTCAAATGTTCCCTATTGCTCTTTAGTTTCTAACATTTGTGTTTTACTTTGTTTTCAACTTTGCTTGGTAGGTGTAGCATTGCTAAAAGTGGGAGGCAGACTTGTTTACTCAACATGCTCGTTAAATCCAATTGAGGATGAGGCGGTTGTTGGGGAGGTGTGCTGCTATCTGGATTTATGTCTTCTTTTTCAGCTTTTCTGAAAGAGTGAAAATGGAATCACTTTTTCTAGTGCATCCTAGTTTTTTCTCCTCCAAATATAGAATCACTGGGTGTAAACAATCAGATTTGTAAATGGTTGTCAGCTCATGTGATTTGATCAAATACCCCATGCTAACACTAGTTCTATCAGAGAAATATAAGTACTTCTTTTTTGAAATCTCAATCTGGTGTAATTATTTTACTTTAAGTGCCTAAAATCGCTAGATTAGTTTAAGTGATAGATTCCCTTCCCAGAGTGTGCTGATTTTGATAAAGTTTTCAATGCTTGACATCATTTCTTGGCAACAGATTCTGAGGCGGTCTGATGGATGTTTAGAACTTCTAGATGTTTCTGAAGAACTGCCAGAACTAAAACGGAGGCCAGGAGTGAAGACATGGAAGGTTTCTTTCATATTCTAAGCAACAGTAAATTGTCATTTACATATTATATGATTCGTTAAGTATGTTTGTTTTCATTCTCTAGGTCAGAGACAAAGGTATTTGGATCTCTTCTTATCAGCATGTAAATAAACATCGGGCAGGGTCAATACTTCCAGGAATGTTTCCTTCTGGGAATACTTGTAATGAGCAATTAGATTGTGAGGATGAAAAGACTATCTTGGATGTAGTAGTAGATGATGCGGAAGAAATACTTCAAAATGGAACCAACAGGGATAAATTTCCTCTTGAAGATGGTAATGTAGAATTTGCAACTCTTCCATTGGAACGATGCTTACGGATTTTGCCTCATGACCAGGATACCGGTGGTTTTTTTATTGCTGTTTTCAAAAAAATATCGACCTTGAAAGGTGAACTGGCAGTTTCATGTATGTAATCTATTATTGCTTTAGCGTATTGCTTTACTAAGCATTTTCTTGTTGTGATAGTTGAGTATCCTATGAGAACAACCATTAAGAAGAATGGAAGGAAAGAGAATACTGTCAGGTCTAAAGAAGAGATGAGCTCGCTTGAGGATAGAGTAGTAGAGGAAAGTAAGGTTGATGATCCCTCTGAATGTCAACAAGAGAAAGAAGAGAATGTGGAAGAAGAGATGGGGGAGGTGGGCTCACTTGAGGATGGGGTGCTGGTGGAAAGTAAAAATGATCCCTCCCGATATGAACAAAATAAAGTGAACATGGAAGAAGAGTTGGGAGAGATGGGTTCACTTGAGGATGGGGTAGAGGAGAAAAGTAAAGATGATCATTCTCAATGTGAAGAAAATAAGGAAAAAAACGCAGAATTTGGTGTGAATGATCAAGTTCATGTTGACTTAAAGAACAAATCAGGAAGGGTTCAACGACAGGGAAACTGGAAAGGAGTTGACCCTGTTTTATTTCTAAGAGATGAAGCTCTCATAATGAGCATCATTAGCTTCTATGGTATAAAAGAGACATTTCCTTTGCGTGGACATTTGGTCACTAGAAGCGAAGATACAAGCCGCCTGAAAAGAATATACTACGTTTCTGAGTCAGTATCTAATGTAATGAAGATGAATTTCCGCTCAGGGGAGCAGATAAAAATAACCTCAATCGGATTGAAACTCTTTGTAAGAAATATGTGCATTTCATATACATTGTTTCAAATACCAACTGGTATAATCTTAATCTTGTCATAAACCATTTCTCATTGTTTTGTTTTAGGAGCGGCAAGGAGGAAAAGAAGGGTTGTCACATTGTGCTTTCCGAATTGCATCAGAGGGACTTCCATTGCTTTTACCTTATGTTACGAAACAGATAGTTCATGCTTCGAGAAAGGATTTCAAGCTTCTCCTTTCACAGAAAAAAGCACATTTTACATCATTTACAGGCTCGTGTTTTACAGCCGGAATTGAAGCCCTTCTTCCAGGATGCTGTATTGTAATCTTAGATGGGGGTAAGAAAGTGTTCAACATTTGGTGTTTGTTATTTGCTCCATGTGTTAACATGTTTATTTTGGTAGTCATATAAAATCATAATCAAAGGTTCCTGAGGTATCTATTTGTCTATGCTTCCATCTATATTTATATATATCAGCATACAACATTATTGCTCATGGTCTTGTAGGACAAAGTGAGGTCCAAAATGGAAATACATCGGTAATAGCCATTGGATGCTGGCGTGGCCGGACGAATATGAGCCTATTGATACCGACAGAGGAAGCTGAACAACTTCTAGATCGATTGTTCTCTGTTGACGAAAAAGATTTGAAGGATATCGAAAAGGAAAATGCAGAGGGTAAATTGATAGAAGATAGTGAGGCCATAGAATCAGTTCATGATATGCAGGTAATTGATAAAGAAGATGAATTGGTCGTGTTGGAAGATGTAGTACCATAAAAGCCGTTTGATTCTTGCTCACAATTGTTTGCTTGATTATATGCTCGAGCAACAAAACCTTATAAGACTTCAGGATCCTTACGGAAGCTATTTTATAACTCAAAACTCACATTCTTTTTGGCTACTATGGTTTCTATTTAATTCACGTAAATAAAACCAGGTGATATGGAACAATCTTTGTATTTCCAGGAAAGTAAATGAACTTTTTTCTCTAGGCATAATTCCTCCTAATCACATATATATTGGGAGTGCTGTGTGCCTTATTTTAAGTACCCAGGTGCATATTGATAATGTGAATTATATCATATGACAAGAGAAATCAGTTGCTGGGTTCTCAAGAAATGCCTTTCAGCACCTTGGTGATACTCATGCTTCTTTGGACTGGATCACTTTCCATAGAAATAGAGCATGAGCATGAATGGGAAGGGTTGTGATGTATTTACATCAGATTTAGAATGAAAATGTCACTTTAACTTTCAAGATTGCATTGCTCTCACAGAAAGTTCAAGAAGTGCACAAAAAGCAAAAATATTGAGTTTTTGGTAAGTACAATATAGAACGAAATGGTTTGAAGGATGGATGTGTTACCCTTTGTGATGCCCCAATAGATTCTCTAGAGGAATATGGCAAATTTATCATGTTTGGAGAAATATAATAAATACTATCATACTCTTTTTAAAAGTACAATCAAGTAAGCAAATTTAAATTGATATTGATATGCGTTTGGATAAACGTACATCTAAACTCGAGCAGTAGACTTGATAAGTGATGAACTAGGATTGTCATGATCGTTTATATCATCCTTGTTGATTGGGTAGGTAGAGCTCATAGAAACCCCATGTTATTTTACTCTTGGTGATATGGAAGCAAAATATGAATGACTTTCCATACTTGGATGCATGGCAATTGACCCAACTAGTTCGTTTCTCATGCAATATATTGAATATTAATAGGATACATGCATTTATTTTCCAGAAATTACTCGTTCAAAACAACATTAGTGTATATCATTATTGGGTATTTGTTGAATATTGACTCTGTATTATGATGGTTTCAGTTTCTCTTTATATACATAGTATGGCAATTAAAAAACCTTGTATATAGATGAATGAGATAAGTCAAAGATGTGTTATTGTATTTGACCATGGGTTAAGAACCTATGATTGTACCAAGAACATTGTGAAACGTGTTCGACAAAGAATATTACATTGCAATGGATATGTAAGGTAGACCAGCCAAATTTGAATAGAGTATCGCCATATGTGTGTGAAACTATTTGTAAAAAACCAATGGTTCATGAAGGTATGTGTCCTTGTAACAAAAGAATTTTGTTTTCTCATTGTGCTCGGGTTGTGTGAATTGGCAACTCCTTCGATTCACAACCTTAAGTTGGCCAAGTGTGAAGTAGGTTTGCCCTAGATTGAAAATTTTCATTTTGTTAAAAATAACCAACTAACATTGTGATAATCCCACATGGACTAGGTCATGCCAAAAGACAAACTAGTGGGAAATGAGGTTAAATGTGTGTGGTGCGTTGTTAGAGTCTAACAATTAATTAAGCAAAATATAGGGAATTATAGACCAAAAAAAGGAAAGAGGAGTGTCAAACCACCCGACTATCCCGTAGCAACGACGTGAGACATACTCAAACCTCCTCGATGTCTCATAGTATCAAGGGTTGATGCGAGTCGTACCTTGGGTCTTGCGAGGATTGCACGTGCTTAGCTAACAAGAGCCATGACCACACTATAAGTCAAACCCCCCTTCTAATAAGAAAGTAACTAGCCCTTCTTATATAAGCAGAAACCCTAGGGCCTAGTGTGTTCACACTTGATTAGTTTATGTGAAGTGATCAAGTGATAACACATTTAATAGTTATCCCACACTATAGAATTGGATATTACAATTCATACCCTCGTTCATCTAAGAATTCACTTGCACGTACTCATTGTAGGATTAGGCATGGAAAACCTATCTCATGATAAGTTATGGTGCACATATCAACAATACTATCCAGAATAATGATCTACAATTGAGGAAGTGCTAATGTGCAACATAATAAAATTTTTAAACACTGATACAACAATTCTTTGAGTCCTTGTGGAGACTCCCTTGCATCGAACAATGATCCTCAAGAACCACATTCTCTACTCAAATAGTTGGTAAGGAGACAACTAATGACCTTTTAATCGAGTAACTAGAGCTTCAAGGTTGAAAGCATGGGAATGCGAACACTTAAAAGATACATATAATTTCTCGTAGCTAATTAGCTATTTTGTTTTAACTATTATTTAGTGGACAAATTTTAAAGATACATATCATTTACTATGTGGATTCAAAATGGGAATCCCCAAAATTTTGAATTTGGGCACACACACTGGAACATGGGGTTTTGTGCAGTCATGTGCACACCTTTAATGTCAACATAATCCTCATCATTTTGAGTTTTGCACCAACATTCAAACAGATGGAGCATTATGATTGCGAATGTAGAAGCCTTCACAACAATAAGAAAACATAGAAATCAACAGACTACCATACTACAATAGTTATCAACCAATTCCTTCTTTATCTAGGTAGTTACCAATATATATATATATATATATATGTGATTAATTATTTGTCTTCTTTTAAAACTCATAACTAAAAGTTTTTATATGGTTTGGTTTTGGGTAAAGTCGTTTGTGTCATAGATGAGGATGTCACGAAAATCACAATCTAACAAGTAAGTTAGAATCAGATTGTGGACATATGGTTATTAGGGTTTATATGGTTACCAAACACATTCCCTTTTACTTTATTTTGACTCAAACTCTGGAAATATGGTTAACAAACACATTCCCTTTTGCTCTAGTTAGAATCAAATTGTGGGAATATGGTGGTTAACAAACATATGTTTCAGTTTCTAGCAACTATGTAGATATGTTACACATGTTTTTATAATTTAAATGTAATTAAGTTTCAATTCAAGTGGCTAGTTCCTCCCTATCCTAAGGTGTGGAACTATAAGAAGTTTTATCAAACGAAGGAGGATTTTAATAGAGTATATGATCTATCACTTAATGGTATTTACTATGTAGTGCTAAGCTACAAAATGATAACTGATGTAGACTGGTTGTCAGTCTACAAAGTAACCAAGGTAAAAGGGAAGGTGAAGACCAAACATGTACATCCAGGACTTTATGAGGATTGCATGATGCTTCATAAAAAGGGCATCAAGAGATATAGGTCAATAATCAGTTCTTAGTTTCCATCATTAGAGTATTTGCACATGAGAATTGTACATCTACGAAGAAAGTGAGTAGCAAAGATTTGTAAAGGGTAATATGGGCGCTTCCAAATGAGGCATTGATAGAGCGTTGCTACAAGATGGGGAATGTGCAACAAAAGATTGGGGGATTCTAGAGCATGATAGTTGATGATGCAACTGCGGACTATCAACAAATAATGAAGGAGAAACCAAATTGTCATATCCACATACCCAATGTTGATGATACAGGTGGGACATTGCGTCAATCAATGAAGAAAAATGTCGATGGTGCCTTTTAGACGTTGGAAGCAGGTTGACCTAGAAAAAAACAACATTAGTAGTTGTCATGGAAAGCAAGGTCAACTTGGTTGTAATAGAAATGAGGAGGATTGATATTATAAAGAGTGAGCTTGAAAGGAATGAGTTGTTGGATCCCAAGTGTAGGATCTAGCTAGAGATGGAGATCTAGGTTCTCATATGAACCTAGATCTTCTAGGGCTTAAACATGTTGTAAGAAATGATGTTCTAGACCTCCAACTAAGATCATTGTACTTGTTTTAATATATTCGTTGCCAGCAAGTTTCAAAATATAACAATAAACTTTTTGTCCCCATTTCAGGAACGACACATTGACCAAGAAGACAAAGTACGTTGCCTTGAAAAGCAACTACAATTTGACGAAGGAATAGTAAGAATAAAACAAGAATACGACCTTACAACTTCTTTTCCCTTACCAAAAGTATCAGTTGGAGGGCATAACAGTCCACATGCATCACATGCGAGCATTCATTGAGGGTAGTATTACCATTTTGGTACACCTTCAAAAGTAATAAAGTAGTAGTTAAATAGCCGAGTTTGTGGAAGAGCAGTAGCTAAATAACTAAGTTGTACCCCTAACCACTAATAAGCTAGTAGCTATTAAGCTTATTATCTAAGACATGTTGTTATAGAACCTCAGGGATTAGCTCACCTACATAACATGTCTAGCTAGGCTGATGCTGCAACTGATAAGGAGATATTTGGCGATGTGGCTGAGAGTAAGAGTTTGCCCAAACATCTCCTTCAAATGAGCTTCATTCTTTGCTTATGGAAGAGTGAATTGAACTAGGCAAGATTGCCTAGAATAATGAAATAGTCGATCAAGTGCGTAATTCTGATGTGCAAAGAAATAGTGTTTTTGAACACTTGATGCAACAATTCTTTGAGTTCTCGGACCTTGGAACAACCCACCTTGCCCTACACGTGATGATGTAGAACCACATCCTCATTTTCTTAAACATCTAGCGAAGGAAGCTGCTACTGAGCCTTTGAAGGAGGAGGATGTGGTGGATATGTTGTTGGAGGAGGACACATTTTCTCAATGGGTGAAAGAGGCCACAAAAAATGGGCATTTGTCTAGAAAAAGGCAAAAGAATGAGGCTCCATCAGGGAAAAGACACCATGGGTCCCATTGTGAGAGTAGATGTAGAAATTGACACCACGGGTTTAGTTAATGAAGTAGATTAAGCATGTGGCACAACTGTTCTAATTGTGTAGGTAGATGTGGAAATTGATACTATTGGGCTCATCTCGACCAAGGAAGTAGCAGCAACATGGAGGTAGAGAGTCTTTGGTGTAAGACAGACGTTGCAACTTAGACACAAGACCAACAAACAGAATGCTTGCCATTCCCTAGTGTGCAGGAGCAAATTAGATTGAATCTAAACCTAATGAAACTCGAACAAAGTAGGCGTGTGAAGAGAAAGAAGACATCAATGTTCCCATGTGAACCTAAGCTGATTGTAATGGATCATTGGTACCAACCATTGGGGGAATTAAATAGGAGTTTCAAGAATGGACGCCGAAACCATTGAAAGAAAAAAGGAGAGTTTTGATTTTGAAGCTCGATAAAGTCCTCATGAATATGTGAGTGATGAAGCTAGGACACAAATCAATTTTTTACATGGCTTGTCCCATGGTTTGATATTTTTATTATGACTGATAAACTAGGTAATGTTGTTTGGAAGTGTGTTGATAGATCTTATCAAAATGCTTAGTACCATTTATGTTTCAATGGACAAGGCAAAACTATGAAGAGAATGACTATGTAAGGTTCAAACGCCTTGACAAATTTTGGTCTATGTGACCCGAGTATAATGAAGATACTACCTTTTTTTTTCCCTGAAAGATTTTCTTCAATAGTATTAAAAAATGTTTGAAGACTACAAGTTGAAGTTATCTACCCAGAGGCTTACAACGTAGAATAAAAGACATTGTATGTACACCAAAACCTGTACATACAAAAACAATTTATAAAGGGCTGTTGAACCTTGATACGGTACATTACCATGATGTACTGATATTCAAGAAAGGGTCCATGGAAGTTGATAGTTCCATTGAGGCCCTTGATCTGACACTACAAAGAGGGGCAACTTCCTCCATAAGTGAAGAAGCTACCTTAATGGTGGATACACATAATTTTTCAGCAATACCTAAACCTTCGTAGATGTTGTCTTATTGTGCTAGAATACATGCTAGACAACTACTTGCAGGAAACTCTTTGCAACCAACTTCAAACATGGTTATTCACTCCATCCTGAGTTGAGTATGTAGGCAACATATGCATGGAGGTTCCACTAAATTCGAAGAGCTTGACTATTTATCACAAATTTGTAGAACAATCATAGCCTCAATTTATTAAGTGATGTAATTTAGTAACATTCCAATAAACGAACACTTATTAAAAAAAGTACCTTCAATGTAGAATGTCCCAATAAATACAACATTTTCCCAAGCATCTACAATATTGTGAGTTGCACATTGTTTACAAACTATGCAGCTCAATAAGTAAAAATCAACACCATTTGAATTTCCATCTTTAGCATTTACAATGAAATTATTACCAATATATATGACATCACTTAGAGTATCTCCAAATCCTTGATATCTGAACTCCTCATGCACGTTTTCTAGCTTTGCTTCAATTTCTTTCTTGTTCATCAATGTATGTATGGTATATCGTATTATGAATATATGATTTGTTTGGACATTGCCTCCAATTTTCTTGGACAGAATGGTAGCAAAAACTTGTCAATTCTCTAATTGCAATACAATGATCCTCATTCATAAAATACCCACGAACAAAGTGGAGAGATCACAATTTAGGAATTCCTTGGCACTCCCATGTGTTCTCTCTGTTTACTTTATCTATCCTCATGTCCCACAATACATGTTTGATATCTCAAACTTGTGAGGAGTAAAAATCGATTACACTAGATGACATATTAGGTATTAAATAATCTACTACATGAGTGGCACAAGTCATACGCATACCATCGACCTTTAGTTGGTCATGAGTAAGTGCTCGCTTTATAACTACACCTATAATACTCCATCATGTTCACCTTTTCCATGGTCAAACCCGAAAAAGTTCTATCTCATTTCCAATCTTGTTTTAGAAGGATACCTCCCAATAAAGTAGAATGATTGTTTAGCCTTGATTTGTGATGTAGGTCCATCAAACCAAACCAAATGTTGATGTAACAACCATTTCCAATGTAATTTAAAACAATGGTGGACAAACAAGGTATCATGCATCTTATAATCAGATATAAAGAAATAAATTAATTTTTTTACATCACCAGAAATTGGATAATAAGTTATATAAACAAAAATTATTACATGTACTAACCATCAATCCATTGATTGAATTTCATTTTGCTCCTTGAAAGTAAAAAAGAGACAATAAATCCCTTGGTTTATGCAAGATTTTGTTTACACACCTTGCCTTCATAAGTTCTCTCAACATTTTCAAACAACTTAATGGCCTGAATTAAAATAAAATTTCACTACTCAACTCTTTTGGACACCACCTAAATGTAGAAGGTCCATAGTCCAAACATATATACCCATGACACATTTATAATTATGGACGATAGCCTCAAATCCTTGAGGACACAATATTGAATCTAAAAAACCAGTCATTGATATGTAAACATGCTCTAATGACATACATTGTTCTATTTGGTTAGATTGACTGTAAAGAATCACGTGTATGATTTTGTGCAACGGAAGAAATGTGTCTATGAGAGAGAGAGAGAGAAAGGTAGTGTCAAGAATAGTACCGAGACAGAGAGGAGTTGGTTAGGAAACAGGTCCCTCCGAATGGGAAGAGAAGAGCCAAGATGATGAGGAACTCGGCCGAAACCGAAATCGTGTAGACAACCAACTCAGAAGACTATACTTGTAAATAGTCTAAATATGCCCTTATGGGCTACACTTGTAAATAACCCAAAAGGTGTACTAGTATTATTAAGTACTTAGGGCAATCATAATAGAACCAGGGAGCGATTGTCAAAAGGAAAATCAGAAGGTTGTTGCCTTTGTAACTGTGTAACAATAAGCGAGTGAGAGTGAGAGCGCATGTAACTCTATAGCCGTCTGTTGATGAAGTAGAATCTCGAGGTCGTTGCCTCGGAGCTTCTAGTTGTACTCCTCTTGTTTGCATAGTGATTCTGTTTCTTGGGATTTGTGGACCCCCGTGGTTTTCCCATTTCGGGTTTCCACGTTAAAATTGTGTGTTTCTGTCTCTTGTGCTATTTCTGTTTTTGTACTCTGTCTGAGCGCATTCTATTTTACGTTCCCTACACCCGAACATCAGAACGAGAAGTCGGTTGTGGCCGATCACGATTCTCGACAAAGTGGTATCAGAGCGAATAACACAGGAAATGGAAGAATTTTTCTACGGCATGTTCAAGCTCACTGGCTCCAACTACTCAGTGTGGAAGTCGAAGATGAGGGATACGCTGGTGGTTAAAGATCTTTGGTTGCCGGTTCAGTTCGGGGACAAAAGACCGGATAAGATCGACGCCACAATGTGGGAGGTGATGCACATGAAGACGAAGACATACATCTGATGCTTCATGGACATGAGCCTGTACAACAACTTCAATGAAGAAAGTAAGGCTCATGAACTCTGGGAGAAGATCAACAGCATGTTCCAAAACATGAATGCTATTAATCGGGTTTCGGTATTCACGAAGCTAGTGAGGCTCTGATACCAAGACGACTCTATATGGTGGAGCACATGAATGCCTTCCAGGGACTGATAAACCAGGCAACCTCGTTGGAAGTCAAATCAAGCTTGCTAGATGAAGCAGCTCACCGAAAGGACCGGGAGTCCGGACCCGATCCGAAGGCCTTGGTTATGGAAGATGACCACAACCGGGGAAGAGGCTGGTATCGGAGTTCCCAAAGCCGGGACAAATCGAGGACGAGGTCGAAGTCGAGAGGAAGGCTCAAGTGCTTCTATTGTGGGAAGCCGCGGCACTTTCAAAAGAATTGCCGACATTTCCGAAAGGAAAAAAGGGGAGCCGATGGTGTGCAATCAATTTTTTTTCCGGAAAGCTGGAACTCCTCAGCGATCGCGACAAGTGAGGAGGAGTTGATGCTCATTAGTGAGCAGAACAAAGTGAACCTTGTCGGCGATGAATCGACATGGGTGGTCGATTCGGGTGCATCATTTCACCTAACCCTTGATCGGAAATGCTTTTCATTGTACAAGGCTGATGATCTCGGATCCATAAAGATGGGAAATACTTCTCATCATACAAGGCCGATGATCTCGGATCCATAAACATGGAGGTACAGGGTTCGAATCTTGCCCTATGCATGTAACAATATTTTTAATATTTTCTTTTATTTATTTATGCGTACTACAATCAGATATATTTTTAACATATTTCACGTAGTGTGCGAATTACACTACGACAACGTGAGTCGCGTAATTCGGGTTCATGCGGTATCGTTGCTGTTGCACAGGTTTCGCATCGGTGGACAAGTTGATCTTATGCTGATAAAGTTTTGGGTCCAACCCTTTCATGTTCTTGAGTGACCATACGAAAACATCCTTATATTCCCGGAGCAATTATGTCATGATTGTCTTCTCACTTGGGGCCAAGTCTTTAGCGATTGAGAGTAGTCGTGGTACTGCCGTGGTTCTGATATTGATTTCTTCCAATGCAGAAGCGGAGATTCTACGTGAGATTTCCATTTCTCTTTTGAACACTTCTCGTGCCCAACTTAACTCCAATATCGAGGTAGGATCAAGCTCGTAGTCCTCTTCTTGAAGCGTGCTTGCTGTCCAACCCTTTCATGTCCTCGTGTGACCATGTGAAAACATCCTTATACTCCCGAAGCAATTTTGTCATGATTGTCTTCTCACTTGGGGCTAGGTCTTTAGTGATTGAGAGTAGTCGTGGTTCCGATATTGATTTCTTCCAATGCAGAAGCGGTGATTCTACGCGAGATTTCCATTTCTTTTTCGAATGCTTCTCGTGCCCTGCTTAACTCCAATATCTACGTAGGATCAAGCTCGTAGTCCTCTTCTTGAAGCGTGCTTGCTGGGGTGTACCCCGAAGTGGTTTTGAGTATGTCGATCTCGAATAGCGGTACTATTTGTGGGTTTTCGTCGAGGTAAGCTTCGAGCTCTGTATCTTCCAAACCCTCCAACATATTAATATCTTCAGCGTATAATGGTGTTATGCCTTTGGTTGGTGTCACCATTTCTTGCATAGGTATGCGGACTTTACTTCGGCCACGTCGGAAACTGATGCAATTATATTGCCAATTCTGCTTGATGTTGGCAGAGTGTAGCCATGGTTTGCTTAACAAAATTGGGTATGTCCTCGGGGCATCCAAGGCGAGTACTACTGCAGAAATGTCAAAGTGATGGCCCCCAATTATAATTCCTAGTGTCTGAATTAACCCGAGGGGTCTCACGGAACGGATGTCGGCCATACGGAGCCAGAAGGGGCATGCGTCCCAATCTGTAATGCCCAATTGAGTACACGTGGTTGTGCTGATAACATTATGCCAGAGCCTCCATCAACGATGCAACTAGATATTTCTTGGCTCCACAAGACTATTTTGATGGCCGGGTTGTGTTGATCTACCACTGCTGGGCCGGTATTAACTTCTACGAAATTGGTCGAGATTTCTAATCTGGTCGTGCCCTGCACCTGATTTTCTACCGCTTGTTGGAAACGTGGAACCAATCGGAGACGCTTATCCATGGTCAACTCTATGTCGCGATCCGCCAATATTTGCTATATCGAGTCCGGTGATAATGTGTCGTCTTCTTTCTGCGTACTGATGCTCACCGATTCTTGCTTCATTCGCTCCGTGTTAGCCGCGTTTGCTTTCTCTACCCAAGCCTAAGCCGCCTTGTGTATGTCGTCCTGTTCTGTCCAATTTGTGTTTTTCTCTTGACTGTGTGTAGTGACTTGTTGGACATCTACCGTGATGGTATTTACAACTGGTCCTTTGCCTTTGTTACGTTGGGGGCATTGCATCGCGTAATGGCATGACTGTTGGCAAATGAAGCAATGTACGTTGGATTCGTCTTTCTCCATTACTTGTGGTGTAGTGGTTTCCTGGGGTGTGGGTTGTTCTTCCTGTGTCTGCTCGAGTCGTTTGTGGTTTCTGTTCAAGGTTTTAGGGTTAGGGTTAATATTTATGATAATGATGATGATTCATGATGAAGATAGACATGGTGTAATGGTGGAGATGATGAATGGTATGATGGTGAGAGGGAACATGAAGAACAAGACAAGCATTGAGGGGTGGGGGGTGGTGCCTAGAATGGCTCCACCCCCCTCCCAAGGGGGTTCAACGTAAGGGGGGCGAGAGAAAGAGAGAAATGACAAGAGAGAGATTGAGGGAGAAATGTTCCTTGTATTCATTCATTTCCCATAAGGGGGGTTAAATAGTTACAAAAGGGTAGATACACAAGGGTGCAAGTCCCCTTGGGCATTCACACCTAGTCACTCACTCACACCTCTTTGTATCCACCACACTCACACTTACATTCACACTCATAATCGTATAACATTACACATACATATCAATGCATTACATCTTTCACCCTCACTTATCACACTTATCAATCACCCATACATCTCGTATGGTAACACAATATGGCACGCTCGTGGGAGAGTGCCTTGTACGTCGATCCCACATGCCTTGATCATAATCTTTCTTCGACTAGAATTTCCATCGGTCGTCTCAACGATTGACTCCCTCGATCGGAGCGCTTGACTCGAACATCTCCTTCGGTCAACGACTTCATCGACATGAACATTCCCGTTCTGTCGGTTCACAAACATTGATATCATGGGTCCAAAAACGTTGTGTATGTGTATCTTCCTTTTGTTGATTTTGTGATTTGTGTGTCGATCGCGTCCATTTCTTTTAGGTTGATGAGTTTTCAAAATTTTGTAGGTGCCATTTGATTTTTAATTTTTTAAATTATGTACCCTTATATTTATGAAATTTGTTGGTCTACCCTCATGTTTCCGAAATTCGTCTCATACCCCTATTTTATCTTTTTCCCTCTCTTTTGCTTTTAGGTTCTTTTTACCTTCCCTTATGTATTTGTCTTCTTCTCTCTTCTTTGCTTCTCATGTTTTCTCTCTTGTCGTTGCATCTTCGTTGTCTTCGTCCTCTCTTTCTTCGATCAACTCACTTCGGTCAGAATTCAAATACGTGATTCAAATTGTGGACCCTCCTTTTGACGTGGATGTAAGAAAGAAAGATTTTGTCAAACATATAGCACAATGTATTTTCAACATTGCCAAAGGTGTACTCCAAGGTAGTCTACTTCTCTTATGTACTTGTTCCGATGCTTCTTCTCTTTCTTCTTCTTCTTCTTCTTTCTGTTTTCTCTGTTTGGTTTCTCATCCATCTCTGTTGCTTCGTCCATCTTTGTCACTATTGTTGTCCATCACCATCACCGTTGTCGTCCATCTTTGTTGGCGTTCTGCTATCCGGCCGCCACTCTGACTGCTGCATTTCCGTTGTTCGGCCGCTTTCCGCCCCACTGTTTCGGCCTTGTCCGACTACCTCTCTGCCTTCTGGTCGTCGGTTTGGCCTCTGTTGAACTGGCCGTTTATTTGGCCGTTGTCAGTCTTTGTCGGTCATTTATCCGATTGTTCGTTAATTTTGACTCTTCGTCTATCTGTTTCTCTCGTCCTCGTCCCGTTCGTTTGTCCAACCGCTCCGGTCGTTCTCCATCATAGTCGTTGTTCGGTGTCGTTCGTTTGTCTAGTCCGGCTGTCTCCGTTCTGGTGTTGTTCGGCCACTCTAACCAATGTTCTGCCATTGCAGCCACTCTCGCCGCTCTCCTATCACTCCGGCCGCTCCGGCTTCTGTCTGGCCAGTCCGCCCGCTCTTCGTCCACTGTCTAACCGTGGCTGTTCTGGCCGTTGTTCGGCCACTACTACTATCGGCTACTGTGAGGCCGATGCCACTGTCTTTGTCAGGGGCATCCGGTTACCGCCACTCCGGCCATTGCTGTTCGGGCACCGCTCCGGCCGTTGGTTGTCTGGCCACCACAATACGGTGATCGTCCCGACTCCTTCACCATTCCGACTGTTCGGCCCATTCCGTTCGTCGTTTGGCGGTTCTCATAATCATATAACATTACAGATACATATCAATGCATTACATCTTTCACCCTCACTTATCACACTTATCAATCACCTGTACATCTCGTACGGTAACAGTTTCAGGGTTTCTAGCGATACTCCCAGTGAGGCTCCGGCCATCGTTCATCTTCTCAACTCACCTCGTAACGGTGGTAGTCTTGTGTTTGGCGATTACTGCCGGGCTGTCTAGACCCAGCTGGTCCTCCACGATTGTCGGTAGGATGTCGATCTCCATAACGACGTTTCCCTTGATTGTAGCGGTCATTATTCCGGTACTCTTCATCATCCTGCTCTTGTTCGTCGGAATACGGGTCGTTGTTACGATGGTTATGGAACTATCTTTTTGTCCTCGGCTGTTATTCCGTATTCCGGTAACGCTCGTCCTGCCGGCCCTGGTCGTTACGGCGCTACTATCGTTGGGGTTCCATGCGGCGAATTGTCGGAGTGGGTCTGTTCAGCATATTATACTCACACTGATCCACCGTATGTGCCCGTGAATGGCAAATGAGGCAATGTATTTGCATGTTACAATCCACTACAGAGTGTCCTGAGTTCAGGCAGATTGTGCATTGAATGGCTTGGCGGAATCGATATTCCTCGTCTTGAGGCAACGCCTGTTGGAGCGATGCCATGGACAAGCCTTCATCTTCCTCCTCCAATTTGACTTGTAACGCCCACTCGATGACCATATCCGTCGTCTCCTCTTTCACACTGTGCGTGGTCAACGTTGTCTTGATAGGTCATCGTAAGGCTGCCAAAAATGTCTCCTTCACCTCCTCGTTTGTCGGGGCCTGTGTGAGTTGTCGCCGTAAACTCTTGAAACGCAGACTAAAATCCGCTATGGATTCTTTTGGAAGTTGCTTGACGGTATAGAACTGACCGATAATTTTACGCTGCGGCACCCTCCGATAATTTCACGCTTCGGCCTCTAGAAACCACTGCGCTAGGTGGTTGGCATTCCATACGTTGAGGAACGACCGTAGGTGGCTCACAGCGTCGGTTTCTCCGTTGAAACGGGGTATGAGAAAGCCATTCCGGCCGTGACGGTGACGATCAACAAGGGGAGGTTTGTGTTTCTGTGGTATGGGCTACTGTGATGCTTGTTCGCACTTCTTTGGTCGTGGTGCGATAAGACTTCGTGATCAAGGGCGCTCTGTTTTCTGAGCGTGGAGTCTACCGTGTACTCCTGAAAAGAGGCGGGGTTTCCGTGTAGCGCATTCCTCTACCTGTCGGGTAATGGATCTAGTTAGTGGTCGATATTGTCGAGTCAGTTCTCTTATACGTCGGCGGCTAGACATCCATTCCTTGTGTGCTTGACTATGAGAATTCACAGATCACCAAGCGTGCCAAAAGTGTTACCGGTTAGGAACACGGTCCACCCTCAGACCTTTGGGGTGGATTTCAAGGTGATCGTGGTGCAAGGGGAATAGGGATGCGTAGTGAGTGTACTTCGTAAGTCGCAATGGAGACGGCTACAACCGAACCTCCGATGACGCGTAGTTACACAACACGTACTTACCTTACGCTTACTACTATGCAGTCTTGTACAGAGAACGAGGAACTAGAACAAGGGATTAGTAAACAAAATACCAAGAACAGAGAAGATAGAACTATATTAAAATGACACTCCCCAAAATACGCTAGCTCTTTACAATGGTCTCTCACCCCTTAAATACACAAGGCTTCTAATCGGTTACGCTCCCTGTGTAAAACCGTTACACACGTTACTTTAACGTTGCTAATATAATACTCTATTTTCCATGCGTCATGTCTAGCGGACAACACCAAGACATTTTCAGCCAACGCACTGATGACGGCAACGTACGTGATTAACAGATCACCCTCAACACCCTTGGAAGGAGACACACCACAAAGAGTATGGACCGGTACAGGCATGTCTTACCAACATTTGAAGGTGTTCGAGTGTCTTGCATATGTGCATGTCACAAAGGACAAGAGAGCAAAGTTGGACCCGAAGTCATGGCCATGCATATTCCTTGGATACGGCGATGATGAGTTCGGTTACCGAATGTGGGATCTGGTCGACAAGAAGGTGTTCCGGAGTCGGGACATAGTCTTCATGGAAGACAAGACCATTGCCGACTGGGAGTTGGAGAAGAAGATGATGGACTCCGAATCAACCAACGAAAACCAAAAGTTAGCCGGTAACTAGATGACACTTGATGAACTGACTGGATTTGGACAAGAAACCAAACCGACTGAAGACGAAGAAGAAGAAGACACCGGAACCGGGCAAAGCCCCGAATCAGATTCGGATTCGGAGCAAATGGAGGAACCGATAGTCCAAAATCAAGGACGGATATATACTCTAAGAGAGAGAAGAGCCCCCTGAGATTTCTGGATGCAGAGCATGTGCTATTAACAGATAAAGGGGAGCCGGAAAGCTTCGAAGAAGCAAAGAAAGACACCCACAACCACAAGTGTTTGAGTGGCATGCAGGATGAGATGGATTCCTTGCTTGAGAACCATACATATAAGTTGACGGAGCTACTGAAAGGAGAGTGTTGGGAATACTACTAAAATAGAGAGAGAATCAGTACTAGAGAAGGGAAATACTATTACTACTAAGAGGACTGACTATGTAAGACTCACGAGAGAGGAAGAGAGAAAAGAAGAGAGAGAGAGAGAGATAGCGAGGGCGAGAAAGATTGAGAGAGAGTGATGATAACAGATGATATATTATGTGAAGAGTAAATACAATATAGCTATGAGGCTTAAGACTGGCGTTGAACCAATTTGGTTCGAAATAATGCCTTGTGCCTCCTTTTATAGTGTTCTCAGGTGTAGTCATGAAGCTTCTAAAATGTTCCAGAGAAATCTGGAATATACATTAATTTTCTATATTAAAACTTAAATGACAATAATATTTTATGTATTACAATAGATAGTGTAATGGTCAAGAGCTTGACCTATATAACATAAGGTCATGGGTTGGAGTCTTGCCATATCATGACACTTTCCCCCGTTAAAACGATGAGTGTTACGAGTCGGTGTTGATTGGGGACCAGGTTTTTATCCGGATACTGTCGTTGGAAATCAGCAAGAAGATCCTGAGCTTTGGCGACATGCTCGACAGGTTCCCAAGTGCGTTCACTCAGACTATAGCTGAGCCAATCGACCAAATAATAAAGTTTGTTGCGAACAATCTTGGATTTGAGGATGGCAACAACTTCATACTCCGGGCCGACGTCCAACTCAAGCGGTGGCGGCGGCGGTGTAACACGATCAGGAATAATGTTGTTGGCTTGATAAGGTTCGAGAAGAGAACTATGGAAGACCGTATGTATCTGAAGGTGCGGAGGAAGATCAAGGTGGAACGTGACATCATTAATCTTGCCGGTAATACGGAAAGGATCGAGTCGTCGATAATCCAATTTGTCACATGGTCGAGTAGTCTTGATGTGACGACACAAGAGCCATACTCGATGTCCGATGGCAAAAGAGGAGGGAAGTCGATGACGATCTGTATAAGTCTTCTGTGTGTGTTGAGCATGACTAAGATGAGTAGATAGATCCGTTTGAATCTTGCATAGCCTCTCCAAATGATCCTTGGCACGAGGATTGGTAGGTAGCTTCGGAGTGTCGATCACAGACCAACGAGGATGAGAACTGGTATAAGTGTAAAATGTGGCGATCCGAGTGGAGGAGTGAATAGTGCTATTATAAGCAAACTTTGCAAAGTGGAGAATATCAACCCAATCGTCCTGTTGATAACTTAGAAAACACCGAAGATATTGTTCCAACGTTTAGTTTGTTCATTCCGCTTGCCCATCAGTTTGGGGATGATAGCCAGAGGAGTGGTTGCAAGAGACCTTGAGCATCTTGAAGAGATGCTTCCAAAATTTGGAGACGAATGGTGGTCCTTGGTCACTGATGATATTGTCTGGGAGGCCATGATGCCGATAAACCTCATGCATGACAAGGGCGGCGGTTTCCTCACTAGTGATGGCCTTAGTACAAGGCACAAAATGTGCCATCTTCGTATAACGGTCAATGATGGTTAAGATAGCATCGAAGCCCTTCGAGACTAGAAGATCTGTGATAAAATCAAGAAAAATGGATTGCCATGACTTGGAATTGGTAAGGATTCCAACAAGCCATATGGATGATGTCGTGACATCTTTGCTCAGCAACAAGCATCACAGGTCCGAACGTAGTTGTCGACAAAACGTCGCATATGGGGTCACCAAAAATATCGTTGGACTAGATCCAACGTCTTAGTACTACCGAAATGTCCAGTTGTATGGGTGTCGTGACAATTTTGGACCATTTGAAGGCGATAGGAGAAATCGGGAACATACACGAGCTTTTTAAAGAATAATAAACCATCATGATATTCAAATTGTTGGTAGTCCATACCTGGTTGTTCAGACTGGGAACATGATGCCCGAGAGGCATCAATTTGCGTTAGAATGGCTTGAGCAAAACTGTCCGTCTTCAAATTCGCACGTATGGCATCAATAATCTGGGAATCCAATGGAGTGTGAAAAATCCGCGTTGTGTGCAAACGTGTTGGTCCCAAGATTACCTGTTTTTGATTATCAAATACTGGATCACTAGGACGAGGTGCAAGATATGAGCATCGCGATAGTGCATCTGGTTTTCCTTGTTGCTTCCCCGGCCGATATGTGATTTTGAAGTCAAAACGCGTGAGGAATTGGGCCCACCAAGCTTGCTGTCGATTTCGTATGCGAGCGTTCTGGAAATAAGCAAGATTTTTGTGATCACTAAAGACAATGACCTGATGAGGAAAGCCCTCTAAGAAGTGCCGCCATTGCACAAACGAATCCACGATGGCTAATAACTCCTCGTCATGTATCTCGTAGTTGATTTCCGCGGCATCAAACTTGCATGAGTGGAAAGCCACAGGATGTAACTCTTCTTTATCTCCTTGTTGTGAAAGGATGCTACCGAGGGTTAAATCTGATGCGTCAGCCTCCATGATGAATGGTTTGTTTGTATCCACATGAGCTAGAATAGGAGCTGATGTAAAGGCTTTCTTAAGATGCATAAAAGCCATGTCTGCTTCATTGGACCAAAGAAATGATTGTGCCTTCTTGGTAAGCTGTGTGAGAGGAAAAATAATCTTCGTGTAATCTTGTATAAACTTGTGGTAGAAGTTAGCGAAGCCTAGGAAACATTGCACATCTCGTAACAAACGTGAAGTTTGCCACTCTAGCACAATTTTGACTTTACCTGGATCCATGGAGATGCCTTTTGAGGAGATGACGTAGCCTAGAAATTCCACTTGCTTGCAGTCAAAGCTACATTTTTCTAGTTTGGCATAAAGATCATACTCTCGGAGTCATTTTAGTACTAATAGTACATGAGAATCATGCTCTTCTTGGGTCTTCAAATAAATCAATAGATCACTGTTGTAAACAGTGCTCTCGACCACAATCGAGGAATAGGATTAACTCACAGAAAACAGGAAATACAAAATGCACGAAGACAATAGGGAGGAGAGTACACAGGATGTTTACGTGGAAAACCCTAAATGGGAAAAAACCACGGGAGTCCTCAAACTCCAACTATCACTATGAACAGAGATGTACAATGGTGAAGCTACAAGGCAACAACCTTGAGTTCACTGTCTTCGCCACAGGCGGCGGTGATACACAGAGGCAACGACCTCCTCGTCTCTCTCTCTCTCTCCCTCTCTTTCTCTCGGCTGCTCTCTTCACTCTCTTACACACGTAGGAGTAACCTTACACAGAAAAATGAGCAACAACATTTAAACTGTTTGCCCTAAGTCATATTTATACACATATGACTTTCGGGCTATTTACAAATATAGCCTCAAGGGCTCTTGGCAAACATATTCACAAATATGTCCCCGCATCCGGATCTCTCTCCGGGTACATTCGTCATCCGGCTCCGTAGCCGGGGTCTTCATCATCCGGCTCCGTAGCCGGAGTCTTCAGCATCCGGCTCCGTAGCCGGAGTCTACAGCATCCGGCCCCGTAGTCGGGGTCTCTTCATCCGGCTTCATGCCGGGTACTCTTCATCATCCGGTTCCGTAACCGCAACCGGGCTTGCCGTCATTCATCTCCGGACATCCCATCCGGAGGGACCGAAATCCCAACAAACTCCCCCTTCACTTCGGCATGGGATGTCTCTCCAATCCAATCCTCTTCCGGCATGCTTCCAGCTTGTCGGGTGTGAGCACCTTGGTCAGCATATCCGACCCGTTGTCGTCCGTGTGGATCTTCGTCAGCACGAACTCCTTGTCTTCTATCCTTTCCCGGATCCAGTGGTATCTACGCTGGATGTGTTTCGTCCGGGAATGGTAGGCCGCGTTCTTTGCAAGGTGGATGGCACTCTGACTATCGCAGTAGAGTCGGTACTCCTCCTGCCGGATACCGAGCTCTCTAATGAAGTCCTTCATCCATATTATTTCCTTGCCGGCTTCAACAGCCGCCATGTACTCCGCCTCCGTGGTTGACAACGCAACTGTCTTCTGCAGTCTCGACTGCCATGAAACAGCTCCCCCTGCATACGTCATCACATACCCTGATGTGGACCGGCTGGTATCTGCATCAGCCGACATATCCGAATCGGTGAAGCCGTCGAGTTCGGGCTTGCCGGAGCCGAATCGGAGGCACACGTTTGCCGTGCCCTTCAGGTATCGGAGTATCCACTTGGCCGCGTTCCAATGCTCTTTGCCGGGATTGCTCATGTACCGGCTCACCACTCCGACTGCATATCCTATGTCCGGTCTCGTACACACCATGGCGTACATCAAGCTCCCGACGGCTGAGGCATACGGCACTTTCATCATATCCTCCTTTTCAGCCTTTGTCTTGGGACTTTGCTTGCTGGACAGCTTGCAGTTTGCCGGGAGGGTCGATCCGACCGGTCTTGCTTCCGACATGTTGAACCGGTGAAGCACCTTCGTCACGTACTTCTCCTGTGACAGCCACAACTGCTTCTTCTTCCGGTCCCGGATGATGTGCATCCCTAGTATTTGCCTCGCCGGACCCAGGTCCTTCATTGAGAAGGTTCGGTGAAGAGCCTTCTTCAGCATCCGTATCTTGACCTGGTCCCGTCCGACGATCAACATGTCGTCCACGTACAGGAGGAGTATTAGAAAGTCTCCTCCTTCGAACTTCTTCACAAACACGCAGTGGTCGGACTGCGTTTTGAGGTACCCTTCGTCGGTCATGAAGGAGTCGAACTTCCGGTACCATTGCCGGGGAGCCTGCTTCAGTCCGTAAAGGCTCTTCTTCAACCGGCATACCAGGTGCTCCTTCCCTTTCTTCTCGAATCCTTCCGGTTGCTGCATGTAGATCTCTTCTTCGAGGTCACCGTGAAGGAATGCCGTCTTCACGTCCATCTGTTCTACCTCGAGGTCCATGCTTGCCGCTATGCTCAGCACCGTCCGGATGGAGGTCATCTTCACTACCGGGGCAAATATCTCGTCGAAGTCGACGCCCTTCTTCTGCTGAAACCCCTTCACCACGATCCTGGCTTTGTATCTCGGGGGGTTTCCGGCATCTCCCGGTTTCAGCTTGAACACCCACTTGTTTCGAAGTGCCCGCTTTCCTTTCGGCAACTCCACAAGTTCATATGTGTGGTTCTCATGTAGGGAATCCATCTCGTCCTGCATGGCACTCAACCACCTGCGGCTCTGGGTGTCATGTTTTGCTTCTTCAAAGCTCTCCGGCTCCCCCTCGTCGGTTAGCAGCACGTGCTCTGGTTCCGGAAATCTCCGGGGGGCCCTTCTCTCTCTTAGAGGATATCTCCGTTCCGGAGCTTTGGTAACCGGTTCTTCCGATTCTTCTTCATCCGAATCCATTTCGGGATCGGGGCCGGTTCCGGTATCATTTTCATCTTCTTCGGCCGGTTCTGTTTCTTCACCGTCTTCGGCCGGATCTTCGAGTGTTAACCGGTCCCTTGCCGGTCGGGACTGCTCCTCGTAGAGTTTATCCTCGCCGGTCGACTTGGAGCTCTTCATCTTCTTCTCCGACTCCCAGTCGGCGAGTGTCTTGTTCTCCATGAAGATGATATCACGACTCCTGAATATCTTCTTGTCGACCGGGTCCCATACTCGGTAGCCGAACTCGTCGTCGCCGTAACCGAGGAATATGCATGGCCGGGTCTTTGGATCTAACTTTCCTCTCCGGTCCTTTGCCACATGCACGTATGCGAGACACCCGAACACCTTCAGATGCCGGTAGGATACTTCCCTACCGGTCCACACTCTCTGCGGCGTGTCTCCGTCCAAAGGTACTGAGGGTGATCTGTTTATCACGTATGTCGCCGTCGACATTGGCTCAGCCCAAAACCCCTTGGGTAATTTCGCATGTGCCAGCATACTCCGGACCCTCTCCATTATGGTCCGGTTCATCCTCTCGGCCAGCCCGTTTAGTTCCGGCGTCTTCGGCACAGTAAACTCGAGCCGGATTCCCTTCGAGCGACAGTACTCCTGGAATTGCCCCCGGTATTCCCCTCCGTTATCCGCTCGTATCGCTTTCAGCTTCTTGCCGGATTCCCTTTCCACTCTCGCGTGGAGTTCTTTGAAGACGCACAACACTTGGTCCTTTGTCTTCAACGGTGCCGTCCACAGCTTCCGGCTATGGTCATCAATGAATGTCACGAAGTACTGGGCTCCGCCATGTGACTTCGTTTCTACTTGACACACATCAGTGTGCACCAACTCCAATGGTGCGCTACGTCTCGTCGGTGGCCTTGAGTGGAAGGAGGCTCGGTTCTGCTTACCGGCCAGACAATCGGTGCACTTCTCCAGATGCACATGCTTCACTGGAATAAGGTTGTCTTCTGCAAGCCTCTTCATCCCCTTCTCGCTCATGTGGCACAGTCTCTTGTGCCACAGCTCACTGGCAGTGTCGGCTGCCACGTTCAGCTCCTCCGGACATAGCCGGGAATTCATCAGGTACAGTGTGTTGACCTTCCGGGCCCGAGCCACTATCAGGCTCCCCTTGCTGAACTTCATGACACCGTTCCGGATGCTACCCGTGTAGCCTTCATCATCTAGCCTCCCGGCCGAGATCAGGTTCAAACGGTAATAAGCATTATCTCTTCTTCACTCGCCGCGAGTGCCGTCGTTCCTTTCCGGTCCTGCCCTCGCCGATCCGGACCTCTCCGGTCCGTGGCTCCCCGGTATGCACCGTTTCTCTCCGGTGACTTCTTCGAATCGGTGTCGTCGGCTCCGTTGTCCTTTCGGTAATGCCGACAATTCTTCCGGAAGTGCCCCGGCTTCCCACAGTGGAAGCATGTTGGCCTTCCTCTTGACTGCGACCGGGTCCCAGACTTCTCCCGTCTTTGCGGACTCCGGTTCCATTGTCTTCCCCGATCCGATTCGGTAAGCAGCATCTTCTGATCGGAAACCGGTTCTTTATCTCTCCGACGCGCTTCTTCGTTCAAAATGCTTGTCTTTACCGTTTGTAGAGACAAGTTATCTTCGGTGCAGGAGGTGCTGAGAGTCACCACCAAGTTCTCCTAGCTTTCCGGCAATGTACACATCAGAATGATGGCTTGCATTGCATCCTCCAACGGGAACTTGATCGCCGCAAGCTGGTTCACGAATCCCATGAACGTGCTCACGTGTTCCACCATATTCTCGCCGTCCCGGTACTTGAGGTTCACTATCTTCCTCATCAGGGAGGTCCGGTTCAATGCATTCTTCCTCTCGTAGAGGCCCGACAGCTTCTTCCACATCTCATATGCGTTGGTGTCGTTCGCCACATGTTGTAGGACGCTTACATCGACATATTGCCGGATCGTCGCTACGGCTTTCCGGTTCAGGAGCTTCCACTCCGACTCTATTACTCCCTTGGGTATCTCGGCATTGTCGATCGGTTCGTACAGGTCTCGGACGATGAGAAGGTCTTCCATCTTTATCTTCCAATCGGCGTAGTTCTGTGAGTTTAACACCATCATGCCCGGAGGCCCACTACCGCCGCCTTCCATTTTCTGTGTTACCGTCGCTCTGATACCACTTTGTTGTAAACAGTGCTCTCGACCACAATCGAGGAATAGGATTAACTCACAGAAAACAGGAAATACAAAATGCACGAAGACAATAGGGAGGAGAGTACACAGGATGTTTACGTGGAAAACCCTAAATGGGAAAAAACCACGGGAGTCCTCAAACTCCAACTATCACTATGAACAGAGATGTACAATGGTGAAGCTACAAGGCAACAACCTTGAGTTCACTGTCTTCGCCACAGGCGGCGGTGATACACAGAGGCAACGACCTCCTCGTCTCTCTCTCTCTCTCCCTCTCTTTCTCTCGGCTGCTCTCTTCACTCTCTTACACACGTAGGAGTAACCTTACACAGAAAAATGAGCAACAACATTTAAACTGTTTGCCCTAAGTCATATTTATACACATATGACTTTCGGGCTATTTACAAATATAGCCTCAAGGGCTCTTGGCAAACATATTCACAAATATGTCCCCGCATCCGGATCTCTCTCCGGGTACATTCGTCATCCGGCTCCGTAGCCGGGGTCTTCATCATCCAGCTCCGTAGCCGGAGTCTTCAGCATCCGGCTCCGTAGCCGGAGTCTACAGCATCCGGCCCCGTAGTCGGGGTCTCTTCATCCGGCTTCATGCCGGGTACTCTTCATCATCCGGTTCCGTAACCGCAACCGGGCTTGCCGTCATTCATCTCCGGACATCCCATCCGGAGGGACCGAAATCCCAACAATCGCCCAGATAGATGATCAAATAGATATCCAAGAGGTCTCTGAATATATCATTTTCCATGTGCTGGAAGACTACGAGCACATTGGTTAGACCGAACGGCATAACGATATACTCAAAGTGCCCATATCGGGTACGAAAAGTGGTCTTCCATTTGTCTTCGGTCGGATCCGCACGAGGTTATATGCTCCTTGTAAGTCGAGTTTTGTAAAACAGTTGGCACATGTTCTAAAAGACTTGATAGTGCATACCTATTCCTGATGGTGACCTTATTCAAGGTGTTGACGGTCAGAAGAGCAAGGGCAAGTGGGAAGGCGGAGTCGGATCGGATAATAGGAAGTAAATAATAGTATAATTATTATTCGGAGGGACGGATCCGGACCGATTCGGATGCCAGTTGCCTAAGCGCACCGATTGTAACCTTGCCGGATGCCTATAAAAGGATCCGATGATTTGTAAAGACGGGACGGAAGTAATACAAAAGTAATTATTGCGTGTTTATCTGTATCTTTGTATTGTTTTATCGTCTGTGCTTAATTGTAATCATCTTACGCGTGTAACCTAGCATCCAATCCTTACCACCCCTTTGGAGAAGTGTCGGATAGACACCTGTGTTGAGGCTAGTCCGGCCAGGCAGACAACACTATTTTGGCGACCACGATTCCTGCAAAGTGCAGAGGACAACCGGGGGATGGATGTCTAGACCAAACGACGACCACATCACCAAACGAGGGAGACGATACACCAAACGAGAGCAACGACGGGAAGCCCTGCAACAAGCCGTCGACGAGATCCGGCGAGATCGGTCATTCTCCAGAACTCTTCGGAGAGTCGCAGAAGAAGCACTGCAGTTCCGGGTTCTGCAAGTCCCCGACGAAGGTAGTAGCATAACAAGCCTGCAAGAGGCGGAAACGATACTACAGACGCTCGCCGGGGGAGTCGGAAAGCGACGGAAGTGTTGCGTCCCGGTATAAAAGCAGCCACGACACACCAAACGACCCGGGGGAAGAGGGGTCGGAAGACTCAGTAACACCGGAGCCAGAGGATGAAATAACCTTGGAGTTCGGTGACCGGCAATCGCCGAGGGAGGCTGACCGGATACCGACAACACCCGCGAAGGAACCGAAGGAGCGGATACCGACAACACCCGCGAAGGAACCGAAGGAGCGGATACCGACAACACCCGCGGAGGAACCAAAGGACCGGACACCGGCAACACCCGCGGAGGAACTGAAGGAGCGGATACCGGCACCAACCGCGGAGGAACCAAAGGTTCTCACACCGACGCCAACAGCGGACAGAGAGCGGAGAAAGCAGGAGAGTCAGTTGGACGACACGATGCCGTACCCATACCCAAAGTACCGGGATGAGCCCGACGCGGAGGCACACGTGTACGCATTCCTCCAAACATGGGAAGCCAACCATGTCTCCCAAAGACTGACGGAGCCCGAAGCCGAACGATCCAAAGTCGCCGAATTCGGCATGACCTTAGAAGGACCGGCGGCCCGATGGCACGCAAAGCACTTACCGGGCAGCTTTGCCACATTCGATGCCTTGAAGGCCAAATTCCTCAGGCTTTTTCACAGACAAGTTGAGCAAAGGGAATTGGTCGGGCAGTTCTACACCACCCGGCAGGAAGAGAACGGGACTGTGCCACAATTCATCATTCGGTTTCAGACCCTGCACAGCCAACTGACGAGAGCACCACCCGAAGACGAAGCCAAATGAGTCTTTTTGGCCACGCTGAAAGAGCCACTTCGAACAATGTGCGGAGTCCTTGATTTCCGCACCAGCACAATGAACCAAGTTATTGATCGGGTCTTAGAAATGGACAAGACTAGCTCCTTCTTGTCGATGGGGATGTTACACCGGGCACTCCCGAAGGAGGAAGACCTGAGGTTCCGACAGGCCTTACAATGCACAACATGCCTAAATTCGGGCCACTCAACGGTAGACTGCACCCTGCGGACACAATGTATGATCTGCAACTCTCGAGCCCATACAACGGACCGATGCGAATATAACCTGTTAAATCGGCAGGCATCACCGGTTCGACACATAGAACCGCGCAATCAGAACCCGGATGAGGATCGATTCCGGAGAGACGACCGCTACCAATGCGAACGCGGTAACAGATACGCTGATAGAAGACGCGATAACTATGACCGAGAGGAGAAACGCAGAGATAGCTACCCTCGGGACCGGTACGACCGAGACGAATCCCCGGAATACGAACGACGCAGAGAAGAGAGGCGACAAGGGAACCGAAATTTCCGACGGAATCAGAAGTGTGGATTTTTCCGAAGAGAGGAACGTCCGGAGGCAGCAAGGAATGACAACCTGGTATCGGTACCGGATAACCGAAAAACCGAAGACGACCGCCGAAGTATACCCACCCTCCAAACCGGGGACAAAGGAGAAACGAGCAACAGCCACAAGGTGTACTGTTATTACTGCCGTAAGGAGGGCCATTATAGTAACCAATGCCCAAGCAAAACCAATGACAAGCAGCCGGCAGTCAACATGGTTACAGCCGAAATAACAGAAGTACAGCAGGTCACAACCCGGTCAAAGGGAAAGACCGCCGAGTGGGAAGCCCAGGAGGCAATCAGAAAACAAGCAGCGCAATGGATCAAGGAGGCCAATGAATAGAATGCGGCAGAAGTAAGAGACCAAAATATGCCAAAAGATGAAGAAATCATACAGCTAGGAGAAAACCCGACGTGGCAAGCGCTACAGGACTGTCAAATCGTGCTGCCATTAGCACGGCTACTACAGTTGGTGCCACGGTTTACGGCAGACTTACAGGCATCCGTGAGCAAACCGAAGCCGACGCCAGCACCGGCATTCTTCTCCAACCCGGAGGAAGGACCAGCTGTGGTCGATACAAGTAGCCCGGCGATCACGGCAATCGTGAAAGGAAAGGAAATTGTTGGAACGATTATTGACGAAGGCTCCGGGGTAAATGTCATCAGCCGACAGACATGCGACAACCTAGGCATCCGGGAATGGGAACCATGCCCCTTTTGGTTACGCATGGCGGACACCAGCTCAGTCCGACCGACCGGGCTTATCCAGGATTTGGAAGTAACAATCGGAGGCCACGTATTCCGGATATCGGCCGTGGTGCTGCAGCTGAATGTACAAGGCGCGTACCCCCTACTGCTAGGACGACCATGGCTGCGAACGGCGCATATCAAGTAGAACTGGCAAAAGAACATGATCACATTCCGGCGAGGGAAAACAAAGGTACGAGTAACGACGCAACCACGGGTGATCACCAGTAAGGAAGCAACTCCATTGTATGCGGAAAGCATCAACATGTTGGAGGGATTACCGGACGAGGAAGTCGATCGGTACCTCGAGGAACACCCACGAATCGTCCCACTATTTGAGGTGGATATCACGGCGGCAGTAGAACCGTACATCACGACGCCGGACGAACCGGACCAAGCGGCGATCCGGGAACTGCGACAAGCGCAGGAATCCCTAGAGAGGGAAATGACGATATCCCAGAGGGTAAAAGCATCCCAACTAGAGGAGGTGGACCTCGGCACAACAGACAAGCCCCGACTGGTAAATGTCGCAAAGGAATTGCCGAAGGAAGAAAAGAAGGCAATGGTAGCATTATTAACAGACTTCAAGGATGTGTTCGCGTGGTCGTACGAAGACATGCGAGGGCTGGACCCCCAGCTCTATCAGCACCAAATTCACCTAAGTACGGATGCGAAACCGATCGCTCAACGCAGGTACCGGATGAAACCGAATTATGCGGCGAAGATGAAGGAGGAGATTGATAAGCTCCTCCGGGTCGGATTTATCCGACCGGTCAAGCAGGCAACCTGGCTGAGTCCGATAGTGGTGGTCCCGAAAAAGAACGGCAAAATCCGGGTATGCGTGGACTACCGCAAACTAAATGCCGCAACAGTGACCGATGCGTTTCCACTACCATTTACGGACGGGGTGTTAGATGCGGTAGCCGGCCACGAAGTTTACAGCTTCCTGGATGGATTTAGCGGCTACAACCAAATACGAATGAACCCGGCCGACCAGGAGAAGACAACGTTCGTTACGGAATGGGGAGTGTTCGTCGCGGTCGTGATGATGTTCGGACTAAAGACGGCCCCAACGACCTTTCAAAGGATAATAGTGGAAATTTTCGGGGAATATATCCCCGGTTTTATGCAGGTCTTCCTTGACGATTTCGCGGTCTACAGCCGTCACGGAGAGCATCTCAATCACCTCCGGCTGTGCTTGGAGAAGTGCCGCGAGTACCGGTTGAGTCTGAACCCGGCCAAGTGCGTCTTTGGAGTGGCAAGCGGCAACTTACTAGGGCACGTGGTGAGTAAGGAAGGAATCGCGGTAGATCCGGATAAAGTAAAGGCAATTCTCGAGGCACCAGCACCAAATAACGCAAAGGCTTTAAGCCGGTTCCTGGGCCAAATAAGGTGGCATAGCCGGATGATACGGCACCTCGTAGACTTCGCTACACCATTGCATACCGCCGTACACAGGGTACCCTTCCTATGGGCGGAGACGGAGGAGGAAGCCTACCAAGCGTTGAAGGTTATGCTGTCGCAAGCTCCGGTGGTGCAACCGCCGGATTGGAGTAAAAGCTTTCACGTCTTCGTCGACGCGTCGGACGTAGCAATCGGCAGCGTTCTGATGCAACTCACGAAGCCGAAATGGTACCGACCGGTGTACTACGCAAGCCGGAAACTCTCAAAAGCCGAACGGAACTACTCTACGACGGAACGCGAGGCATTAGGAATGGTGTATAGTGTCACAAAGTACAGGCACTATCTGCTCGGAAGGAAGTTTTCCTTCCATGTCGACCATTCTGCACTACTCTACCTGGTCTCGAAGGCATCCCTGACGGGAAAAATTGCATGATGGACACTGCTGTTACAGGAATTTGAATTCGACATTTTCCACCGACCCGGGGCGCAGCATGCGGTAGCGGACTACCTAAGCAGACTCGAATCCGGAGAAGCAGGGGACGGCGTCCAGGATGAGTTCCCCGACGCCGAGTTGTTCCGGATCACGACGAAACCGGCAACGGATGCAACGGTAGCCGATGAAGACACGTGGCTAACTGAGATGCATCAGTTCCTGAGCACCGGAGTACCCCCGGAGAACATGGACCGCGATGAAAGGAAAAGGGTAGCAGTAAGAAGCAGACATTTCTGCTTGGTTGGAGACACCCTCTATCACAAGGGGGAAGATGGCATCTGGAGACGAGCAGTGCGGAGCGATGAGAAGGATCTAATCCTCAGGGAAGCCCATTGTGGAATTGCCGGCGGGCATTATGCCGGCGACGCAACCGCTCGGAAAATATGGCAGAGCGGACTGTGGTGGCCCACCACCCTAAAAGATGCCGTGAAGTATAGCAGAGAATGCGATTTGTGTCAACGACTGGGCCAACCCACGGAGCAGGCCCGGATGCCACACCAACCGGTTTTGCCATTGGAACCGTTTCAAAAGTGGGGTTTGGACTTTGTCGGTCCCTTCAAGCCACCGGCAATGCGAACCGGAAATCGGTATGTCATAGTGGCGACCGACTATTGCACCAAATGGGTAGAAGCGAAGGCCTTACGGGACAACACGGCCGCGTCCACGGCAAAGTTCCTGTACGAGTGCATATGGTGCCGGTATGGATGCCCGATCGAGCTTATAAGTGACCAAGGAGGACACTTTCTCGGGCAGGTAGTAGAAAGCCTGACGTCATTTTACGCGGTGGTACATAAAAGGAGTACTCCCTACTACCCTCAAGCCAATGGACTAGCGGAATCGACGAACAAAACTCTGCAGAACATCCTACGAAAAATCGTCAACGAGAACCGGACCGACTGGGATACGAAATTGCAGAGCGCGCTATGGGCGTACCGAACAACGTACAAAACCAGCATCCGGACAACCCCGTTCCGACCAGCATTCAGTTTAGAAGCGGTCATGCCGGTAGAGTTCCAGATCCCCAGCTTATGGATCCAGGTAAAGGAGCGCTTAAGTGAGAAGGAGTCCGAACGAATCCGGCTGGCGACGTTGTTGGAATTAGAAGAAAACCGAATAGCCAGCTTACTACAACTCGAACTGGATCAAAGGAGGAGAAAAGCTTTTGTGGACCGACACCGGCGTGGCAACGAAAAGGAGTTCGAAGTCAGGAAACCGGTGCTACTGTTCCAGACACGGATGGGGAACATGCGGGGAAAGTTACGGTTTCGGTGGACCGGACCGTTCTGGATCACCAAGGAGTATAATGGGTCGTATCAGCTCGGCACGTTGTCTGGAGAAGTCATCGGTAAGTGGGCAAATGGGTTTCGGCTAAAGCCGTATAAGGGAAATATGCCATCCAACCCGTTCAAGCAAAACCTGGAAATCCGGCACGATGAGGAACCGACACCAACAGACGCTGCTGCAGATATCCGGACCGAGGAAGAACCGACACCGTTACTGACAAAGACTATCCCGGAAAACCGACAGAAGGATCCGGTATCAGCGCGAACCGACCCGAACAAATTGTTGGGATTACGGTCCGTCCGGATGGGATGGTCAGATGTCCCGGAACCGGATGATGAAGACCCCGGCTACGGAGCCGGATGATGAAGACCCCGGCTACGGAGCCGGATGATGAATGTACCCGGAGAGAGATCCGGATGCGGGGACATATTTGTGAATATGTTTGCCAAGGGCCCTTGAGGCTATATTTGTAAATAGCCCGAAAGTCATATGTGTATAAATATGACTTAGGGCAAACAGTTTTGTTGTTGTTGCTCATTTTTCTGTTTTCCACTTAGAGGGAGCGAAGTGAGAGCAGCAGAGAGAGAGAGAGAGAGAGACGAAGAGCTCGTTGCCTCTGTGTATTACCGCCGCCTATGGCGAACACAGTGAGCACAAGGTTGTTGCCTTGTAGCTTCACCATTGTACATCCCTGTTTATAGTGATGGTTGGAGTCTGAGGACTCCCGTGGTTTTTCCCATTTAGGGTTTTCCACGTAAAACATTCTGTGTACTCTTCTCTCTATTGTCTCGTGCATTTTGTATTTCCTGTTTTCTGAGAGTTGATCCTATTCCTTGGTTGTGGCCGAGCACCGTGTTTAACAAAGTGGTATCAGAGCAAGGTTAACACAGAAAATGGAAGGCGGCGGTAGTGGGCCTCCGGGCATGATGGTGTTGAACTCACAGAACTACGCCGACTGGAAGATAAAGATGGAAGACCTTCTCATCGTCCGAGACCTGTACGAACCGATCGACAATGCCGAGATACCCAAGGGGGTAATAGAGTCGGAGTGGAAGCTCCTGAACCGGAAAGCCGTAGCGACGATCCGGCAATACGTCGATGTAAGTGTTCTGCAACATGTGGCGAACAATACGAACGCCTATGAGATGTGGCAGAAGCTGTCCGGACTTTATGAGAGGAAGAATGCTCTGAACCGGACCTCCCTGATGAGGAAGATAGTGAATCTTAAGTACCGGGACGACGAGAGCATGGTCGAACACGTCAGCACGTTCATGGGATTCGTGAACCAGCTTGCGGCGATCAAGTTCCCGTTGGATGACGCAATGCAAGCCATCATGCTGATGTGTACCCTTCCGGAGAGCTGGGAGAACTTGGTAGTTACTCTCAGCACCTCCTGTAAGGAAGAGAACTTGTCTTTACTAACGGTAAAGACAAGTATTCTAAATGAAGAAGCGCGTCGGAGAGATAAAGAACCGGCCTCCGACTCGAAGGCGCTGCTTACCGAATCGGAACGGGGAAGACAACGGAACCGGAGTCCGCAAAGACGGGAGAAGTCGGGGACACGGTCGCAGTCGAGGGGAAGACCTACATGCTTCTACTGTGGGAAGCCGGGGCACTTCCAGAAGAACTGTCGGCATTTCCGGAAAGACAACGGAACCGACGGTACCGATTCGAAGAAGTCACCGGAGCGAAACGGTGCATACCGGGGAGCCACGGACCGGAGAGGTCCGGATCGGCGAGGGCAGGACCGGAAAGGAACGACGGCACTCGCGGCAAGGGAAGAAGAGATAATGCTCATTACCGAAGAGAGGGAGCTGAACCTTGCCGGTGAAGAGATGACCTGGGTGGTCGATTTCGGAGGGTCGTTCCACCTGACCCCGGAGAAGAAATACTTCTCATCCTACACAGCCGGTGAGCACGACTGTGTCTGGATGGGAAATGAAGGTACATGCCGGATTGCCGGCATAGGAGACGTGTGGTTGATGACATCAACCGGATGCAAGATGCTGCTGAAGGATGTCCGACACGTTCCGGAGGTTCGATTGAACCTGATTTCGGCCGGGAGGCTAGACGATGAAGGCTACACGGGTAGCATCCGGAACGGTGTCATGAAGTTCAGCAAAGGGAGCCTGATAGTGGCTCGGGCCCGGAAGGTCAACACACTGTACCTGATGAATTCCCGGCTATGTCCGGAGGAGTTGAACGTGGCAGCTGACACTGCCGGTGAGCTGTGGCACAAGAGACTGTGCCACATGAGCGAGAAGGGGATGAAGAGGCTTGCAGAAGACAACCTTATTCCAGTGAAGCATGTGCATCTGGAGAAGTGCACCGATTGCCTGGCCGGTAAGCAGAACCGAGCCTCCTTCCACTCAAGGCCACCGACGAGACGTAGCGCACCATTGGAGTTGGTGCACACTGACGTGTGTCAAGTAGAAACGAAGTCACATGGCGGAGCCCAGTACTTCGTGACATTCATTGATGACCACAGCCGGAAGCTGTGGACAGCACCGTTGAAGACAAAGGACCAAGTGTTGTGCGTCTTCAAAGAACTCCACGCGAGAGTGGAAAGAGAATCCGGCAAGAAGCTGAAAGCGATACGAGCGGATAACGGAGGGGGATACCGGGGGCAGTTCGCAGAGTACTGTCGCTCGAAGGGAATCCGGCTCGAGTTTACTGTGACGAAGACGCCGGAACTGAACGGGCTGGCCGAGAGGATGAACCGGACCATAATGGAGAGGGTCCGGAGTATGCTAGCACATGCGAAATTACCCAAGGGATTTTGGGCTGAGGCAATGTCGACGGCGACGTATGTGATAAATAGATCACCCTCAGTACCTTTGGACGGAGACACGCCGCAGAAAGTGTGGACCGGTAAGGAAGTGTCCTACCGGCATCTGAAGGTGTTCGGGTGTCTCACATACATGCATGTGGCAAAGGACCGGAGAGGAAAGTTAGATCCAAAGACCCGGCCATGCATATTCCTCGGTTACGGCGACGACGAGTTCGGCTACCGAGTATGGGACCTGGTCGACAAGAAGATATTCAGGAGTCGAGATATCGTCTTCATGGAGGACAAGACACTCGCCGACTGGGAGTCGGAGAAGAAGATGAAGAGCTCCAAGTCGACCGGTGAGGATCAACTCTACGAGGAGCAGTCCCGACCGGCAAGGGACCGGTTAGCACTCGAGGATCCGGCCGAAGACGGTGAAGAAACAGAACCGGCCGAGGAAGATGAAACTGATACCGGAACCGGCCCCGATCCCGAAATGGATTCGGATGAAGAGGAAACGGAGGAGCCGGTTACCGAAGCTCCGGAACGGAGATATCCTCTAAGAGAGAGAAGGCCCCCCCGGAGATTTCCGGAACCAGAGCACGTGCTGCTAACCGACGAGGGGGAGCCGGAGAGTTTTGAAGAAGCAAAGCTTGACACCCATAGCCGCAGGTGGTTAAGTGCCATGCAGGAGGAGATGGATTCCCTGCATGAGAACCACACATATGAACTTGTGGAGTTGCCGAAAGGAAAGCGGGCACTTCGAAACAAGTGGGTGTTCAAGCTGAAACCGGGAGATGCCGGAAACCCCCCGAGATACAAAGCCAGGATCGTGGTGAAGGGGTTCCAGCAGAAGAAGGGCGTCGACTTCGACGAGATATTTGCCCCGGTAGTGAAGATGACCTCCATCCGGACGGTGCTGAGCATAGCGGCAAGCATGGACCTCGAGGTAGAACAGATGGACGTGAAGACGGCATTCCTTCACGGTGACCTCGAAGAAGAGATCTACATGCAGCAACCGGAAGGATTCGAGAAGAAAGGGAAGGAGCACCTGGTATGCCGGTTGAAGAAGAGCCTTTACGGTCTGAAGCAGGCTCCCCGGCAATGGTACCGGAAGTTCGACTCTTTCATGACCGACGAAGGGTACCACAAAACGCAGTCCGATCACTGCGTGTTTGTGAAGAAGTTCGAAGGAGGAGACTTTCTAATACTCCTCCTGTACGTGGACGACATGTTGATCGTCGGACGGGACCAGGTCAAAATACGGATGCTGAAGAAAGCGCTTCACCGAACCTTCTCAATGAAGGACCTGGGTCCGGCGAGGCAAATACTAGGGATGCACATCATCCGGGACCGGAAGAAGAAGCAGTTGTGGCTGTCACAGGAGTAGTACGTGACAAAGGTGCTTCACCGGTTCAACATGTCGGAAGCAAGACCGGTCGGGTCAACCCTCCCGGCAAACTGCAAGTTGTCCAGCAAGCAAAGCCCCAAGACAAAGGCTGAGAAGGAGGACATGATGAAAGTACCATATGCCTCTGCCGTCGGAAGCTTGATGTACGCAATGGTGTGTACAAGACCGGACATAGGATATGCAGTCGGAGTGGTGAGCCGGTACATGAGTAATCTCGGCAAAGAGCACTGGAACGCGGTCAAGTGGATACTCCGATACCTGAATGGCACGACAAACGTGTGCCTCCGATTCGGCTCCGGTAAGCCCGAACTCGACGGCTTTACCGATTCGGATATGTCGGCTGATGCAGATACCAGCCGGTCCACATCAGGGTATGTGATGACGTATGCAGGGGGAGCGGTGTCGTGGCAGTCGAGGCTGCAGAAGACAGTTGCGTTGTCAACCACGGAGGCGGAGTACATGGCAGCTGTTGAAGCCGGCAAGGAAATAATATGGATGAAGGACTTCATTAGAGAGCTCGGTATCCGGCAGGAGGAGTACCGACTCTACTGCGACAGTCAGAGTGCCATCCACCTTGCGAAGAACGCGACCTATCACTCCCGGACGAAGCACATCCAGCGAAGATATCATTGGATCCGGGAAAGGATAGAAGACCAGGAGTTCGTGCTGACAAAGATCCACACGGACGAGAACGGGTCAGATATGCTGACCAAAGTGCTCACACCCGACAAGCTGGAAGCGTGCCGGAAGAGGGTCGGACTGGAAAGACATCCCATGCCGAAGTGAAGGGGGAGTTTGTTGGGATTACGGTCCCTCCGGATGGGATGGTCAGATGTCCGGGAACCGGATGATGAAGACCCCGGCTACGGAGCCGGATGATGAATGTACCCGGAGAGAGATCCGGATGCGGGGACATATTTGTGAATATGTTTGCCAAGGGCCCTTGAGGCTATATTTGTAAATAGCTCGAAAGTCATATGTGTATAAATATGACTTAGGGCAAACAGTTTTGTTGTTGTTGCTCATTTTTCTGTTTTCCACTTAGAGGGAGCGAAGTGAGAGCAGCAGAGAGAGAGAGAGAGAGAGACGAAGAGGTCGTTGCCTCTGTGTATTACCGCCGCCTGTGGCGAAGATAGTGAGCACAAGGTTGTTGCCTTGTAGCTTCACCATTGTACATCCCTGTTTATAGTGATGGTTGGAGTCTGAGGACTCCCGTGGTTTTTCCCATTTAGGGTTTTCCACGTAAAACATTCTGTGTACTCTTCTCTCTATTGTCTCGTGCATTTTGTATTTCCTGTTTTCTGAGAGTTGATCCTATTCCTTGGTTGTGGCCGAGCACCGTGTTTAACACAAATCAGGGGGGACCAGAAAATGACGTGGTCCAAACAAAAAGAGAAAAAAAAGAGAAAAAAGAGAGAAAAAAAAAAAACAAAACATAGTAGTGATGGGGAGATCACAAGAGGTGGGAGCGCCACCATGCAACGAAGAGGCGCCATGCAGTAAAGGAGGACGTGCGCGTACTTGCTATTTAAAGCATGGAACGTGGGCACCGACATACGAGGTATTACTCACACGCGGCAAGCAAGAAAGGACATACTAATTATGGCGGGAGATAGACATGCGCGGGAAATGAAAAAGGGCGGCTCGAAGCAAAAGCCACTATATAAGACACAGGCCTGCGAAGGACTTACTTTTTACGAATTTTCCTACACACAGGCACAGAAGCACAGAAGAGCCATCCGACGCACAGTGCACACACATCCCGATCCCGAACAACAGACAACAGAAGAAGAATTCGAACCAATGGCACTGTCGGAGGAGGCAGGCCAATGGTTGATGGAGAACAGGTTAGAAGGATTGCTGCGGACCGCCGACGCTCCACCACACGCAGAACCAGAGCAGGCGGCAGCATCGATTGATTTTTCAGAAATCACGAAAGGAGCGGTGTAGGTGCTCACGGGGATAAAAGCAAGAGGACTTCAAACGATCGAAAACCCTTCAAGTGAAATCCTGTTTGAATATTTCGGTGAGTATTCCATCAGCAGCAAGGCGTACCGAACACAGGGCGGAGAGAACCTACTGTTCGGAGAAGTGGCCCACGCCTTGATGGAATACGGATTCGTGAATTCTCGTCCCCCGGCCATAGCTAGGTACCGGGCAGCGTTCTTAATTGCAACGTACGAAGGATTACAAGTGGACTGGCTCCATTTCATAACCGAAGGATTGAAGGAGGCCATCAAGAACCTTGTGGAAGGAAAAAAGCCATGGGCCGGGATAGCACAATGGCTAATGGTGTTAGTCCCACCGGTGCTCCCCATCAAACAAAAGAAAAGAGATCGGCAGGAGACGACGCCGAAAAAGGTCACAAAGCGCCGACATATCTTGGAGAAACACACCCCAGGATGGACCCAGGAAGAAGCAGAACAGTGGGAGGAAGGACCATCCCGACAGCAACAGGAACCGGCAACAAAGGAAAAACCGGTAGGAAAAGGCAAAGGAAAATCGGTCGAGGAGGAACCGGTAGCGCTCAAACAAATCAATATAACGCTGCGACGGCCGGAACCAGAACCAGAGGTCTTTATACAAAAGGTCCATCTGGTAGCCGCACCGGAGGAGGAAGCTGAAACAGAAGACTCATCCGAACCACTGGTAAGACCCCCAGCAAGACAAGGTCGGGAGAGACGGGCGAGAGGACCGGCTCCACCAGTTGACAAAACTCAGCAGAGGGCGCAAGGTCCACCTCCAGTAGCCGGGGCGGAAGCAGTACCGGAACCCGTACCGAGGGAAGCAGCACCGACACCGGTTTTGCCGGACTTCAGAGAACCGGTCATCCCAGAGAAGAGGAATGAACAAGCGCCGGAGCCAGAGAAAAGGCCGGAAAAACAGCCTGAGTTAAGGAGTAGAAGTGAGCAATGCTACCCCAACACAGGAAGCACAAAGCCACAATGGCTGAGATGGCTTTCAGAGTAGTTATCGGGAGTAGCGGACCAGTTAGAGGAAGAAGAAACGTGTAGGCAACACCTGACGCATACAACAACCCAGGAGTTGGTCGTGCTCCGAACACAGATCCAGGAATTGCAAGGGGAGCTGTTGCAGGCAAGGGAAGGAATTCAACAAGCAGAAGTTGTCACCGAGCCGGTCGGGACAACAAGGAAGCAACCAGAACCGGAACCGGAACCGGTAGCCTTGCAAACTGGCCCTGAGACCGAAAAAATAATAGAAACCTTACGGGAGGAGTTAAAAGCTCAGGAGGCATTAAGGGAAAAAGAAAGGGAGCAGCGGAAAGCGGTGGAGGACGACAGACGGAAAATGGAAGAGGGCCTCCGGAAAGGCCGAGCCACTAATGACCGACTGCAAGAAGAAAAAGAGAAGCTGCAAAAGGAGAAGGACCGACTGCGTCAACAGGCCGAGCAGGAGATAGAACGACTGCAAGAAGAACTCCGACAACAGAAGGACCGGGACGACCGGTTAAGAGCTCAAGTAAACCGACGCCTAAAACAGAAGACGGAGGACTTCGACCGACTCTACCGAGATCACAAGCAGGCCGAGTCGGACAACAAGAAACGGGCAGCAGACTACGACCGGCAAATAGAGAAGTTGAAAGAACAGCTCAAAGAGACCCGATTAGACCTGGCTAAGACAATGGACGAGGTCAGTGCCAAAAAGGAAGCATTGTCGGCAGAAATAACCCAAGCGACGGAGAGAAGGAAGGAATTAGAGGCACTAAGGCGGGAAAAGCTAGATCTGACCAAGATCAAGAATGAAGAAAAGGAAAGATCGACCTTCACGATCAACAAACTGCAAAGTACCTATGAAAAGCAGAAAGCGGATTACGAAGCCCAGGCTCAGATAATGGCCGACATTATAAAACGGGCAAGGAAGGAAAAGCAAGAAGCTTATGCGCATGCTAAGGCGGGGGTTGACCGGATCAAGCTCATCATGTTAGGTTGGAGTACCCGAGCTCAGGCAAGCATCAACGAAAGTACGGAAAAGCTATGGAAGGAGTGGTCACAACAGGCAGCCGAGCTGCAGACACTCCGAGCTGATGCCGAGAATCGGAGGAAGACTGGTGACAAGTTCTACAAGATGGATGAAGAAAGTATCGTCGCCATTCGGGAAGAATTGTCAGAGGATTTCTACGCTTTAGCGGAAGAACATCTCAAAGAAATCCGAGGGTTGGTAGAGAGGTTGGATGACGGGCAGCTCGCAACTCAGTTGGAGTTGGAGAAATACGAGCAGGACCGGTTACGACAGGAAGCCAAGGGAAGAACGACGCCAATCACTATAAGTGAGGGAGAGCGACCGGCTGAAGTTGAACCAACCGACACCGAACAACCCCGACAAGGAATACCCGAAGAAGAACTTCCGGTCGAAGGAAATCAAGAAGGGCAGGAGCAGACCGATGCCGGGGAAGAAGAAGAGCTGAGACCGGAAGACACTGGAGCAGAGGAAGAAGGCGCACCAAGCCGAGCAGTCGAGACCGGAGAAAGCGACACTGGTAACAGAACAGAGCCTGGAATGGAGGGAGAACAAGAAGAACCCGGACGGAGCAATGAGGAAGCACTGGTACCACAGAATCAAGCAAAGCCGGAGCAACAAATTTTTACGGAACAGCCAACCCAACCGGAGGTCGGAGATCAGGCAGGCAAGGAACAGGAATTGGAGGAAGAAGCACCACTTGACACCTTCGAGCAGAGTGTGCTCGATATTTTGGAGGAAGAATGAGGCCGGGAGTGGATTCGAAGTGCAAGGCACTTTCCCACGGGCGTGCCATGTGTTGACGGTCAGAAGAGCAAGGGCAAGTGGGAAGGCGGAGTCGGATCTGATAATAGGAAGTAAATAATAGTATAATTATTATTCGGAGGGACGGATTCGGTACAGTTGTACCGATCCAGAACCGGACCGATCCGGATCCGGACCGATTCGGATGCCGGTTGTAACCTTGCCGGATGCCTATAAAAGGATCCAATGATTTGTAAAGACGGGACAGAAGTAATACAAAAGTAATTATTGCGTGTTTATCTGTATCTTTGTATTGTTTTACCGTCTGTGCTTAATTGTAATCATCTTACGCGTGTAACCTAGCATCCAATCCTTCCCACCCCTTTGGAGAAGTGTCGGATAGACACCTGTGTTGAGGCTAGTCCGGCCAGGCAGACAACACAAGGCCCGGTAATCAACGACGAGATGAAGGGATCCATCTTTCTTCTTGACAAAGAAAATGGGTGCACCGGCTGGAGATTTCGAATGACGAATAAACCCGCTTGCCAAATTCTCCTCTATGTAGGCTCGAAGGACTTCCAATTCGGTTGGTGACAAGTTGTAAATTGGTCCCCACGGTGGCTCTTTTCTTGGTTGTAAATCGATGGGACCATCATAGGGACGATGATGATGAAGAGTACCGGCTTTTACCTTGTCAAATACATCAACATAAGGATGATATTTCACGGGAAGTTGAACTAAGGATTCCTCTTTAATAGTGCTAGAAGGATGTATGATATTGCAAATAGAAACATTGACTCTTTGAGTCCTTCTTGCGTAAATAATGGAGCAAACCATGCCAAGGCTGAGCCGCTGAGCAATGTGCCTATTAAACCTACTCAGGATTGCATCAATGGGGTATCGGGAAGGATGCATCTGAATGACAAAACGTACCTGATTAAGGAATCATCTGAATTGTGATCGTGTTCCATCAAATTTCACAGGAAGTCCAATCTTGGGCTCCTTATGAAGTCCTTGGGGACTTGATCCCTGTTGTTGCAACGCTACGATGGTTGCTTCGAGTTGTTGCACACGTAACGCTAACTCCCCATGTTGTTGTTGCGTTTGTTGTTTTTCTAAAGCAATTTGTTGAAGGTCCCCTAACAATTGTTTGTTTTCTTGTTCCAATGCAATGAAATTTTCTTTTAGACACTGAAACTTGGAAAAATTGGATTGATATGCTTGGGCGCTAACAATAGCCATAGTATTGGAAGAAAGGGGTAAGGGGATGAGAGAAACTGAAAAGAAGACCAAAGGGAGAAAATTGGTTCAAACTGTCAGGAATAGTACTAAAACAGAGAGAGAATCAGTACTAGAGAAGGGAAGTACTATTAGTACTAAGAGGATTGACTATGTAAGACTCACGAGAGAGGAAGAGAGAAAATGAGTGTTACCCGGACAAGTGGGCAAGGTTCGGAGTCGAAGTCGGAGTCGGATCGGTATAGAGGATTGATGAGTCAACATTTTGTCGAATTAAATTAAAACCGAAATTAAGTTAGAGATTTTGTAGTTTTTACCATTTTTGGCAGTATGTTTTCTTGATGAGAAAGTCCTTCTGGTTGCCTATAAAAGGAACCAAAGGCAATGTAAAGATCTATCGTTTTATTTAGTAATGTAAAGTTAGTTTAGGAAATTTTTGTGTACTAAACGCCTCTGTCAATCTATTTCCTTTCTGTCAGAACTTTATTGTTGAGAGACAAGCTCAACATCGGCCGGATCAGCTGAAGAAGCCGAGGACCGGATCGGCGGGGACCGATCGGTTAGGCCGTTAGGAAAGCTATTCCGTGAGGAATATATTTGGGAGTTAGTGTAGGAACTCTTAATGAGCATTGAAGTACTGTCAGTACTCCAGTTAGTCCTTCTAGGGCTTGTACAAAGTGTTCATTGAACACATATATGTATAGTTTTTTGTCTTTTCATAATATATTCTCCCCTTGGTGTCTTCTCTCCAACACTCTCGGTCTCTCCCGCGTAAGCTCAAGCTCTCCATTAAACTTGAGTGTTCTCCCTTCTGTTCTGTCTTTATACTTGCTTCCGCACGCTACTTTTTACATGGTATCAGAGCGCGAGGGTTGAGAACCTCTCTGCAGCCGACACAGCTTGACGAAGAAGAACAAGAAGAACGATGGATAGAGGCATGGCGAGCTCGCTTCCAACAGAGAAGCTCGACAGAACCAACTACGCGTCTTGGTCCTACAAGATGCACCAGTACTTGCTCGGGCACAGCTACTGGAGTTATGTCGAAGGAGCTAATGACGCAACACCCGAATCGACACACAGAGACTTCCCGTCATGGGAGCAATTGGAGAGCAGGGTATTATACTGCTTCGCGTCGTGTGTGGGCGAAAAACTATTGAGCTATGTTCGGGAAGCAAAGACATCGAAGGGTGCGTGGGAAAATCTGAAGAAGATTTTCACCGCGAGCACCACAACCAGGAAGCTTCAGCTCCGACAGGAGTTGAGCAACCTACGACAACGCGACTTGTCGGTGGCGGACTATACCTCGAAGATCAAGGATATTTGCGACTCCCTCGCCTCCATAGAGGTGAACATCGAGGAGAGCGAGATGGTCCAGATCTATCTCAGAGGTTTGGCGTCGAAGTTCGGAGCGTTCCGAACGGCTGTGTGTACCCGGGAGAATACGCCGTCCTTTTTCGACTTATAGTCGATGCTCCTGGTAGAGGAGAACCACGTGGGTGCGTCTACAAGCACGCACACTGACAGTAGAATGCTGTACACGGAGGGAGATAGGCCTCGTGGACGTGGAGGACGAGGCGAGTCGGCGCGCAATGGAGGCGGCCGACGAGATCAAGGAAGAAGGCACCGAAGTGATGCCGACAGCAACTCTGAACCCTCTGGAAACAGGGGGAGTCGAAGCGATGAGAACCGGCAAGGGAAGGCCATCGCGGAGTGCTGGTACTGTGGTAAGAAAGGCTACAAGGAAAGTGAGTGCTGGAAGAAGCGCGTCGATTCGGAGAGAAATGGCTCCAGACATACCGACAAGGGAAATCGGCAGCGATCGCACTACGCCGAAGACTCCGGGAGAGCCAGAGAAGGGTCTGCCTTCGTGTCGAGACACGAAGCAAACTCAATGAAACAGAGCACCCTGAGATCGGACGAGGTGTGGTACGTAGACTCCGGCGCGTCAAACCACATGACGAGCCATAAGGAGTGGTTCTCGTACCTTGAAAAACCGATACAACCTGGAGTAGTCGCAACAGGAGACGTCACTCTCCATCCGATCGCGAATGTCGGAGAAGTTCCCCTTAGCAATATCGGGCAGAAAGGGAAACTCATGAACGTGCTGCACGTTCCGACAATCACGAAAAACTTAGTCTCGGTCGGACAGATCGTCGACCAAGGGATGGAGGTTCGGTTTACACACCTCGGGTGCTTCATTGAGGAAGAAGGTCGTGTGATTGCGCAAGGGCGTAGAGACGGGAGGATGTTCATCCTTGACTCCACTGACGGCGGCACCGCAATGTTCGCGAAGGGACAAAAATCCGAGTCGGACATCGACTTGTGGCACAAGCGGATAGGCCACGTCAACCACCAGCGGCTTCAAGATCTGCAATCGAAACAGGTAGTGTTCGGATTGCCCAAATTTAGTGGCCGAAAGGCACAAATTTGTGAAGCCTGCCAGCTCGGGAAGCAACACCGACTTCCTTTCCCCAACGAGTGAAACCGGAGCCGGAACAAGCTCGACCTTATACACTCCGATGTATGGGGGCCGGCACAAAACGTTAGTCTTGGCGGGAGCCGATATTTCGTCTCCTTCATCGACGACCACACGCGGCACACGTGGATCTACCTCATTGAGAGGAAGAGCGAAGTCTTCGACTGCTTTCGGGACCTCAAAGGGTTCGTGGAAACCGAAACGGGACAGAAGATCAAGTGTCTGCGGTCGGATGGCGGGAAAGATTACTTTTCCAGTCAATTCAACGGTTACCTACAACAAATGGGAATTCGCCGCGAATTCAGTTGTAGATACACGCCGGAGTAGAACGGTGTGGCCGAGAGAAAGAATTGGTCAGTTGTGGAAGCGGCACGGGCAATGCTGGAGGAGAAGAGCTTGCCCAAGTTCTACTGGGCTGAGGCGGTAAGGACCGCGGTATACATCCAGAACGGGATCGGAGACAAAGTGTCGGCGCACGAGCTATATTTCGGAATGAAGCCGAACTTGCGACACTTGAGGGTGTTCGGTAGCATTGCGTATGTGCATATACCGAAGGAGAAAAGGAGGAAGCTGGACGCAAAGGCTGAGAAATGCATCTTGGTCGGTTACTCAGACGAGCAGAAGGGTTATAAGTGCTATAACCCTCGCACCAAACAAGTGCGTGTCAGCCGCGACGTTGTGTTTGACAAGTCCGCGTCCTGGTACCTGCCCCCGACTTCGAACCTCAACTCCAATCCGAGCTCTGAAGATGAGGTCAGCGAGGCTGAGATGCCTCCGGATGAGCCCGAAATTGAGACCCGCGAAGAGAGTCCGATTTCACTCCAGTTAAGTGGACCGATTGGACGACTGAGTCGGTACGACCAATCCGATGAAGAGCCGGCAAGTAGTGGAGACTTGGCCGTGCATTCCCCGCGCAGGAAGCCAAGGAGACGGCTTACGCGCAAAGAGAAAGGGAAGAAGAAGGTGTTGGATTCCGACACGGAAAGGAACGAGTCAGACCGACGCGAGTCCGACTCCGAGGGAACCGGTGACAGGTCTTTAAAAATGAAGATTGCGTCGATCGAGAAGGCCTCGACATTGGCTAATGTGAGATTACGCCGATCTACCCGCCAAAAGAACCCAGTTGTGCGGTTCGGATACGAGTACATGGCGCATCATTATGCGTACATGACCCGTATAGCGGAAGTGCGTGAGCCGGAGAGCTACGCAGAAGCGGCTAAAGACGCGAATTGGCGTGCCGCGATGGAGGAAGAGATGCACGCATTGGTGGAGAACGAGACCTGGGACCTGGTTGACGCACCAAAAAGGGTAAAACCGATCGGGTGTAGGTGGGTGTACAAAGTCAAGTACAACACCGATGGCTCAGTCAACCGGTACAAGGCTCGGCTAGTCGCAAAGGGCTACGCGCAGAAACACGACATCGACTACGATGAGACATTTGCGCCGGTCGCGAAAATGACGACCGTCCGTGTTTTGCTCGCAGTAGCCGCGGCCAAGGGGTGGCACTTACATCAAATGGATGTAAAGAATGCGTTCCTACAAGGTGACCTTGAGGAACAAGTGTACATGGTACAGCCCCCCGGATTTCCCTCCGGAACAAACTCCTCGGCAGTATGCCGACTGAAGAAGTCCCTTTACGAACTGAAGCAAGCCCCGCGTGCCTGGAACGCGAAGATTATGCAACAACTGCGTCGGATGGGCTTCGTCACGTCAAAATCGGACTCTTCCCTGTTCATTCGGAAAGGTCGACTCGGACCGGTTAGTATTTTACTATATGTTGATGACTTGGTCATCACCGACGCCGACCTAGGTGAAATCGACCGCGTGAAGCTCCACCTTGCGGCATCGTTCGACATGAAGGATCTAGGGGACCTTCATTACTTCCTCGGGATCGAAGTGATCCATACCCCCGAAGGCATATTGATCAGCCAACGTCATTACGTGCTGGGTATGCTCTTCAAACTCGGGATGGCCTACTGTAAGTCCGTCTCGACTCCTCTGGACAGAACCATCAAGCTTCGTCCCGATATAGGACAGGTATGCGACCCGACGAGGTTCCGACAAATTGTCGGAAGCCTCATATACTTGACCATCAGCCGACCCGACCTCAGTTATCTGGTCGGGGTGATCAGTCAATTCATGGCGCGACCTACCGAGGAGCACCTTCAGTGTGTGCAACGCATACTTCGGTATGTCAACGACACTAAGGACCGGGGACTGCTATATCGGATTGGTGCAGCCCCACGGTTAGTCGGCTACACCGATGCTGATTGGGCTGGCAATGCCGCCGATCACCGATCCACGTCCGGATACGCGTTCTCCCTTGGGAGTGCCGCGATCGCGTGGAGCCGTAAGAAGCAGCCGACAGTTGCATTGTCGAGCACCGAAGCTGAGTACTGAGGAGCGGCTGTCAGGACATGCGAAGCCATATGGTTGAAGTGACTACTTAAGGACCTACAAGTGGAGGTGTCAGATCCGACGACGATCTACTACGACAACCTCAGCAACATCCAACTCGCAAAGAACCCCATTTTCCACGTATGGACCAAGCACATTGAGGTGGATTACCATTTCGTCCGTGAGCGTGTCCTTTCCGGTGAAGTCAAACTTCAGTACGTGCCGACGGATCGACAGACTGCCGACATCTTCACAAAGCCTCTTGGTCTAGACAAGTTGCGGCAATTCTCAGGTGCGCTCAGATTGCGTCACCTCGACGTGCCAAACTTGAGGGGGAGAACAGTCCCGAACGACCAAGCAAGGCAGCAGGAAAGGAGCGGAGACCGCGACATTGAGTCCGAGTCTGTTGACTCGGTTGTCGAGTTCGACTTCGGATTGGCTGAAGAAGCCGAGGGCGGACCCATGGAAAAGTCCGAAAGCGGACAGAAGGGGAGCAGCCGAAGGAGAGAGCCAAAGCCAACCACGCATGGGGGAGACGACGCCATCGAGGGCGAGAAGACCGAAGATGAGTTGGAGACAGCCAACTCGGACGAGAGCGAAAACCGATCGGAGGTAGCCGAGTCGGTTCGGATGTTTGATTCAGACACGTTGAATCAACCGAGGCCCAAGCGGAAGAAAAGGCAGCAGAAGAAGTGTCGACACCGCAACAGCAGAAGAGCTGATAAGGGCCACATGAGCAGACAAGCCGACCGGAAGGGTCGAAGCGCGCGGAGTCGAACAGGTCGAGGAGCGCGAGCGAGGCGTGAAGCTAGGAGGAATCGGAGCTGTGAAGATTGTTAATCGGCTAATTACTAACTACTACCGATACAGAAGACTGAACGTCGCTACTCAACGTCCTAACAAGGAATTGTGTTTTACGAACGGAATTATACTATATTAATCGGTAATTACCGTGATCGTTACTTAGTTATAAATTAGGAAGCTTGCACTTAACAACATAGACAATAGAAAGAACACCGAATCCGTACAGGATATTCCTAACTTAAACTTATATTACTAAATAAAACGACCTTTCTTACAATGCCTTCGGTTCCCTTTTATAGGTATACTGAAGGTCTTTTCTCATCAAGAACTATTCCTACTTACTATCAAGAATTACAAAATTATCTAACTAACTTAGTTCTCTTCGTTTACTGCTGAGTCATTGATCCGAACAGTCGATCCGAACTGACTCCGTTTTCGACGCTTTCCCACTTGTTCGGTAAAACTGACTGTCCGGGTCCGGGTAACACTTGGCACGTCCGTGGGCCAGGACCTTGTCCAGCGAACCCACGCCTATTCCTGTAGCTCTTCATCCGAATCGTTCAGAATATCAAAAATCGAAGGCTCTTCTGGCCTTGGATGTATTCCACCTATATCTTCCTCTTCATCTTCATCTTCATCTGTGTCACAGTCGTCATTCGGAGCAGGTTTTGAATGTTGTGATTCGGTTGGCTGCTCTGGTTCACTTCTTCCGGGAGCTTGAAGACCAGGAGTCTTGTTGGTTCTTTTGGCTTCGATTTTATCCAACTGGACGGAAGTGCCTATATCATTTTTGTCGAATTCTTGCATAATACGTTGAATTTCTTCTCTGTAAAATGCCGCAATTTCGTCCATATCTTTCATGATATCCTCTTGGATATTGTCAATATCCTTTTGTGCCATTTTAAAAAAACCTGCACCTTGGACCTGACGGTTATTTTTGTCGGCACGCAATAACTGTAATTCCGCCGCTTGTGCCGTCCATAACTTCCATCCTTGCGCAAGGGATTCATCGATCATTTTCTTTGCTAGGTTTCGATGTTTCCCTATGATGTGCTGCACTTTGTCCCTAGTGATGCTTGCGACGTATTGGGCGGTTTGCAACTCTTTCTGTAAATCCGTAATAGTGGTTCGGTTCTCACTTTCAGCTCGCATTAGTTTGGATTCGACTACATATATATCCAGCCGTCTTTGTTCCGATATCTTCCGAATTTCGTCCAGTTGTTGTTCGAATGCCGATTTCTCTTTGCTCCATTCCTCCTGCTGTTCCGTAATTCTTCTGTTGACTTCTTCAAGACTCCGCTCTTTTTCTGTCAATTGACTTTCCTGTGACACTATATACCTTTCGAATTCTTCAATTTGTTCGGTATATGTATGATTGGCCGTCTTAGCTTCTTCTAGATTTTTCTGTAATTCGTTTATTACTTGATTTTTTTCTTCAAGAACTTTGTATTGACCATTCTGAATGGTTTCTATTTGTTTTTCTAATTCTGTAGTTCGAAATACAGCATTGTTGGCCCTTGTTGTTTCTGCTTGACGTGCTTTCTCAGCGTCCTCCAATTTCTGCTGCCATTCTGACTCCGACACCATAAGCCGTGCCTGTGTTTCCCATTTGTTCAGACTTTCTTTTAGTTCTTTATTTTCTGCCTGTATGTTACAAAACTGATGTTTCAGCACCTCCGCCGATGCTGATACACTTTTGTATCTTTCAGCCATATCACTGACTGCTTTGCGTGCCGTTTCATATTCTTTATGAATTTCAACCAGTGCTTCATGTAATGGTGGCATTTCAATAGCCTCCCCTCTATTCTGTGCACTTCTTTTCCGGCCGATTTTCTCTATCTCTACTTTTTCTTGACGTTCCAACACTCCTCGTAAGGCTTTCTGTATCATTATTCGGTCATTATGTTCTTGAGCCAGCCGTTCTGATACTTCTGTCAGTCTTTTAGCCAACCATTCAACCAGTTCGTATGAAGTTCCGAACTGTAAAATGGCAGCTAATTCATGTGCTGCTGGTGGAATATCCAAGTACCCATGTGCTTCCCGAATTGCTACTTTTGAAGATTGTCCTTGTTGAGGTTGTGTCGAAACGCTCTCATTCCCTGGTTTTATTACTTCTGCTACTACAGGCGTATTCGAATTTTCCTTTGTGCGTTGCCTTTTCGGTGCTGACCCCTCACTGTTTTCTGGTTAGAATTGCCGATTAGCCTTTTGTTTAATCCTTGTCCTTTGTCGCATCTTCTCTGCTTGTTGTCGATTTTCTGTCGGCTGTTGCTTGTTTATCAAATTGTCAACTGTTTCTTGTTCGGCCGCTGGTTGCCTGATTTCGGAATTCTCTGGTCTTGGTGGTTCCGACTGAGGCATATTCGTTTGTATATTATCGGCATGTGCCGATTCTTCCTCTATCCATTCTTCATGTACTACCTGTCGGTGTCTTCGCGGTGCTTGTACTATCGGTGGTCTTCTTGACTGAACAGGAGTTTCCGATTCTTGAATCGGAAACAATACCGATATCCAACGACCAAAAATTTGCTTCATCGGTTTTCTTGTTTTTACCCCTTGTAGCTGCTCTCTCAGAGCTTCCCCCGACAATAGTGGCCAGTTGAAATCCTCTTTTTCGTATGCGGCTATGATAAACCCAGCCCTTTTTTTCGGCATACAATAAAAACGAGGACCGACAAATCCCACCTCTAATAAAAATCTAGCCACTTCATGGAAAAACTCATCCCTACCTCCATAAGTCTGATATGCTTTTGCCGAGGGTGAGTATTCCCCGAAATACGATTGGAGTGCTTCTGATGAAGGTTTTTTAACTGCCTCAAAGCCTCCTCTTGGCATCTGTAATGCATTTCGTATTTTCTTTGTGGTGATTTTGGTGATGTCTATTTGTTGTACCAATTCTTCCGCCTGCAGATGAGGTTCCGCTTCTGCTACTTTGATGAAACCTTGTAAGTTTCTCTCATGAAGCCACAATCGCAGTTCTTCAGACACAGGAATCGGCATGACTTCTGTGTTTGTTTGTTCTGAATCACTTGTCGATGACGGTTGGAGATCTGCACAGCTTCTGTAGCGATGAAAATCAGAAAAACAGAGTTTGGGCGAACTAGGGCACGAAGGCTCAGACTGTTTCGATATCTGCACTCGTTTCTGTTGTTTTGGCGACACGAACGATACAGAAATATGCTTTAAAGATATTAACTTATGCATGATGACTTAAAGAATAGTAATTGCTATTAATGTAGGAATTAATTAGTATTCACTCTTCGTGTAGTGGTTGTACTACTTACTAATAATCATGCAATTCCTCTTTCTATTTATAGTCGATTCAGACTGTTATGGCAATATTGTATTTCTGCACTTGACAAGAACTATTGAGTGAGTTAGTTTTTTTTTTTTTTTTTTTTTTTACTCTTCCGTTTGAATAAACGGATTTACCGGCATATCTCCCAAATACGGTTTAAGCCGGAATCCATTTACCCATTTCGGTAAAACCTCTCCGGTTAATGATCCCAGCTGATACGTACCATTTTTACTATTAATTATCCATACTGGACCTGTCCATCTATACCGGAGTTTCCCAGGCATAAGTCCCATTCTCGTCTGGAAAACCAATACCGGTTTCCCAATTTCGAATTGCTCTTCCGATTTCCTTCGATGTCGATTTACGAATGCCTTGATTTGTCTCTGCTTGTTTTCTAGTGCTGACATTGATTGAATCCGTTCTTCTTCTAATACTAATAAAGCCTCTTTGCGAATCTGCTCCGATTCTATTTCATTTAACTTATTCGTCGCTTGGATACGAAGTGTCGGAATTTGAAATTCGATCGGCATAACGGCTTCCAGTCCGAATGCCATTCGGAAAGGTGTTGATTTAATGGATGTTTTGTACGAAGTACGATATGCCCATAATGCACTATTTAACTTTTGATCCCAATCAGTACGATTTTCATTCACTATCTTCTTTAAAATTGTTTGAATTGTTTTATTTGTCGATTCTGCCAATCCATTAGCTTGGGGATAGTAAGGCGTACTTTTCTTATGAACTACGGCATAGTAATTGGTTAATTCGTTAATTAACTTGTTAATAAAATGAGTGCCTTGATCGCTTACCAATTCTATTGGGCAACCGAATCGACACCATATATTTTCATACAGGAATTTTGTTGTGGATGCTGCTGTATTGTCTCTGAGAGCTTCTGCTTCAACCCATTTTGTGCAATAGTCAGTCGCAATTATGATATATCGATTACCGGTTCTTGCAGCTGCTGGTTTGAATGGGCCAACAAAATCTAAGCCCCATTTCTGAAATGGCTCAAGAGGTAAAACCAGTTGAAAAGGCATTCGATCCTTTTCGGTTGGTTGCCCCATTCTTTGACACAAATCGCATTTCTTACAGTATTCGTTAGCATCTTTCATCACCATTGGCCACCATAACCCGCTATTCCATATTTTTCTGGCTGTTGCTTCTCCTGCGTAATGACCGCCAGCAATTCCACAATGTGACTCTGTTAATATGGCTGATTTTTCAAATTTTCGTACTGCCCTTCGCCATATTCCATCCGCTCCTTTATGATACAACATGTCATTAAATAAACAAAAATTCCGACTTCGTACTGCAATTCTTTTTCTTTCATCTGTCGACATGTGTTCGGCCGGAATTCCTGTTGATAGAAATATCGTCATTTCGGAAATCCATTCATCCTCTTTTTCCTCATTCACTTCTTGTGCTTTTACTGCCTTAACCCGAAATAATTGAGTATCTGGAAAATCATCTTTAACCCCAACCGCTTCTTCTCCAGACTCAAGCCGACTGAGATAGTCAGCAATCGCGTGCTGTGCTCCTGGTCGATGTATAATGTCGAATTCAAACTCTTGAAGCAATAATGTCCATCTGGCTAACTTGCCTGTCAATTCTTGTTTGGAAACTAGATACAGTAGAGCCGAATGATCCACATGAAATGTAAATTTCTTACCCAAAAGGTAATGTCGAAATTTGTTCACACTATATATCATTCCCAAAGCTTCTCTTTCGGTTGTTGAATAGTTTCTTTCGGCCGACGAAAGTTTCCTACTGGCATAGTATACCGGCCTATACCAGTTTGGTTCGGATAATTGCATTAAAGCACTGCCTATGGCAATGTCCGACGCATCGACGAAAACATGAAATGGTTTGTTCCAGTCCGGTGGTTGAACTACCGGAACCTTCGTCAGCATCTTCTTGAGACATTCGTATGCATCTTGTTCTATACTTGTCCATATAAAAGGAACTTTGTGTACTGCTGTGTGTAACGGACTAGCAATGTCTGCTAGATATCTCATCATTCTACTGTGCCACCGAATTTGACCCAAAAATCTACTTAGAGCTTTAGCATTTGTTGGTGGTGTTGCCTCAATAATTGCTTTAACTTTGTCTGGGTCCACTGCAATCCCTTCTTGACTAACAATATGCCCAAGTAACGTACCACTCATTACTCCGAATGCGCATTTGGCTGGATTTAAGCTAAGACGCCCTTTTCGACATTTTTCTAAACATAGCCGTAAATGCTCAAAATGATCATCTTTCCGACTATATACTGCAAAATCATCTAAAAACACCTGCATGAAAGCTGGAATATATTCCCCGAATATTTCCTGTATTACCCGCTGAAATGTAGCTGGAGCTGTTTTTAAACCGAACATCATTACTACTGCCACAAAGACACCCCATTCTGTGACGAAGGCTGTCTTTTCCTGATCTTCCGGATTCATCCGTACTTGGTTGTACCCACTGAACCCATCCAAGAAACTATAAATTTCATGTCCCACTACTGCATCTAATATCCCATCTGTGAACGGCAACGGAAACACATCCGTAATTGTCGCTGCATTCAATTTTCTGTAATCCACACATACGCGAATTTTCCCATTCTTTTTCGGGACTACTACTATCGGACTCAGCCATGTTGATTTTTTGACGGGTCGAATAAATCCTACTTTTAAGAGATTATCGATTTCTTCTTTTACTTTGATAGCATAATTCGGATTCAACCTATACCTGCGTTGTTGTACTGGCTTTGCATCTTTATGCAAATTGATTTGATGTTGACAAAAAGCGGGATCCAGACCTTTCATATCGTCAAACGACCATGCAAAAACATCTTTATATTGTAATAGTAATGTTGTTAATGTCCGTTTGTCATTTTCCGCCAAATCTCTAGCAATCAAGACTGTTTTTCTTTCAGCATCCTCTACTCCTGCCAAATCGATCTCCTCCAATGCTGAGGCTTGCACTCTCTGAGATACCTTCATTTCCTTATCTGTAGCTTCTTGTTGCATTCGTATTTCTTTCATTGTTTGCTCATCTATTGGCACTTCTTCGTGTGAGTCTACATATGGTGTTAATGCTTGCAAAATATCTACCTCAAATAGAGGGAGGATTTTCTGATTATCATCGAAATACTGACTTTCTTCTTCCTCGTCCAATCCTTCCATCATATTAACTGCTTCTGCATGTACAGGTAAACTCTGTTTGCTTGTTGTCACTTTGTTGTGCGTCGGAATCCTGACCTTAGTTTTTCCTTTCCTAAATGTTAGCACATTTTGTTTCCAATTTTGTTTAATATTAGTTGTCTTTAACCATGGTCTCCCCAATAACAAGGGGTATGCTCCCTATGTTTCTAACTGCAAAATTACTGCCGAAATCTGAAAACTGTGTCCCCCGATTATTACATCCAGTTGTCGAAGCAAACCAATCGGTCGTACCGTACTTGTATCTGCCATTCGTAACCAAAACGGACATGCTTCCCATTCCGTGATTCCCAGTTTTTCACATGTAGTTTTGTTAATCACATTAACACCCGAGCCTCCATCTATAATCACATTTCCGATTTCTTGCCCGTAAAGTATTACCTTAATCGACGGATTCTGTTCATCCATGATCGAAGGGTTATTACTTGGCTGATTGTAGTGTACTGTTATTTGTTCGGAACCATTATATGCAATTAATGCTGCCACTTTTTCTGTAAACCTTGGTACTAACTTAAGTAAGCCCGTAAGTGGTAATGACACTTGGCAATCAGCCAACAGTTTCCAAGTTTCTTCCTGTTCCTTATTCCCCAATGACTGTTGTACAGCGATGTTCTGGTCAATGTTATTGTCTTGTAACATTTGATTCACATTACTTTGATTTGCTTCGTCCACCCATTCTTTTGCCGCCTTCCGAACTTCTTCCTGAATTTCCCACTCTGATTGTTTGCTTTTGCTGCGTGTCGTTACTTGCTGAACTTCCGGTATTACCATATTAACTGCTGGACCCTTTCCTTTAACCGGACATTGATTAGCATAATGGCCTAGTTGTCGACAAATATAACAAGTGGGTACAAATGTTGCACTGGTCTCTCCATGTGCAAATTGGCCGTTATTAAATTGCTGCTCTTCATTACCACTCGGGTTTTGTTGGTATTGACGTGTAGCTTTTGGTTTGTAAAATCTCTTGTTTTTATACCGATTCTGCCTAAATTGTTCAGTATTATCATTTGGTTGTGCTACATTTTGTGTTATCCCGAACTCCTGATTTGGCGGAAAATTATTCTGTTGAAACCTTTGATTATTTTGTGGAACGGTTTGAGTATTATGTTGAAAGGTCATATTACCCGGTTGAAATGCCGGATTTGGTTGAAATGTAGAATTCGGTTGCACATTCGGACAATTCTGTTGAAACCCTTGAAATGGTGGGTTACCTTGTTGGAAACTTTGATTATTTTGTTGAAAATATTGATTCGGATTCTATACGAATGGTGGGTTGGATTGAGCAAAACCTGGTTGAAATGCTTGAGTCACCTGAGTGGGTTGCATATTTTGTTGTGAAAAGATCTGATTTGGCTGTAGAACCGGATTTTGTTGTACATTTTGCTGATTTTGTGAAAAATTATTATTTTGATAACCATTGAACAGATTATTGTTATTTTGGTAACCATTTTCAGTAAAAATTTGTCGTACTGACGCCGTAGTCTTATTAAGCAGATTATATTCACATTGTTCTACTGAATGTAACTTTGAATGACATATTGTACAATGTGTTCTTAACGTACATTCAATTGCCGAATGCCCCGTATTTAAACAAGTGGTGCATTGAACTGCTTGTCGAAATTGTAACTCCTCTATTGTCGGTAATGTACGGTGTAATGCCGACATGTCCATACTCTGAACATTGACCAGTGGTCGACCCATTTCTATTGCTTTATCAATTACTTGTTCGATAGTCTGATTTCGAAAATCGAACACTTTCAATGTCGTCCTTAATGGTTCTTTTACAGCTTCCAGAAAGACTTCTTTTAATTCATTATCCGGAACCGGCCTTGAAATCTGAAGCTGTAAGTTCTGAAATCGTATCACAAACTGAGATACTGTTTCATTTTTTTCTTGATATAACGCATAAAATTGCGCAATCAAATCCTTCTGCGGAATTTGTTGATGAAATAATTGTAAAAATTTACTAGTTAACACTTCAAAGGATGGAAATCCTTGAAGACCGTTCTGCGCAAACCAATTGGCAGAATATCCGTCTAATGATAAGACGAACTCAGCGATTTTTGACTTATCTTCGGCATCTGCCGACAATCGCTGAGCTCCATGGTTAATCTCCCATGTCGTTAAGAAATCCATAACATGTGCTTCCGCATCTGTTCCTTCCCGGAACTTAGAATAAGTATAAGGCATATCGTCCCAAATGTCGTAAAACGATACCTCTTCTGTCTGTTTTTCGTCTGAAGGTAATTGATCGAATAAGTCAGGAAGTTTCGACCACTTTGTGCTTGATTCCGGTTGTTCTTGCGCAATGAACGCTTCCTGCACTGCCTTCGTAACTGACCTTGTACAAGGGCGCTTACAAGTGACCGGTGTCTCCTCTTTATACGACATCCATTCGATTTGTTCTCTGCTTAATTGCAGATGTAACCGGGCGTGCCAAAATTCTTCTATGTTAATCGGCTAATTACTAACTACTACCGATATAGAAGAGTGAACGTCGCTACTCAACGTCCTAACAAGGAATTGTGTTTTACGAACGGAATTATACTATATTAATCGGTAATTACCGTGATCGTTACTTAGTTATAAATTAGGAAGCTTGCACTTAACAACATAGACAATAGAAAGAACACCGAATCCGTACAGGATATTCCTAACTTAAACTTATATTACTAAATAAAACGACCTTTCTTACAATGCCTTCGGTTCCCTTTTATAGGTATACCGAAGGTCTTTTCTCATCAAGAACTATTCCTACTTACTATCAAGAATTACAAAATTATCTAACTAACTTAGTTCTCTTCGTTTACTGTTGAGTCATTGATCCGAACAGTCGATCCGAACAGTCGATCCGAACCGACTCCGTTTTCGACGCTTTCCCACTTGTTCGGTAAAACTGACTGTCCGGGTACGGGTAACAAAGATCCCGAAGAGCCTCAAGTTGAGCTTGAGGGGGAGTGTTGAAAGACAAGCTCAACATCGGCCGGATCGACTGAAGAAGCCGAGGAACGGATCGGCTGGGACCGATCGGTTAGGCCGTTAGGAAAGATATTCCGTGAGGAATATATTTGGGAGTTAGTGTAGGAGCTCTTAATGAGCATTGAAGTACTGTCAGTACTCCAGTCAGTCCTTCTAGGGCTTGTACAAAGTGTTCATTGAACACATATATGTATAGTTTTTTGTCTTTTCATAATATATTCTCCCCTTGGTGTCTTCTCTCCAACTCTCTCGGTCTCTCCCGCGTAAGCTCAAGCTCTCCATTAAACCTGAGTGTTCTCCCTTCTGTTCTGTCTTTATACTTGCTTCCGCACGCTACTTTTTACATTTATTACATAAATAATGATCTCGATGTCTGTTTAACATCAATAAGTTTATAGCCATTTTAGTATCTATTCATCTAACCACAATTCATTGGTAGAACGTTCGGTGAGCAACGTTCGACTTATACTATGTCGACAATATTTGTTTTCGACTGAAGAACACAATATAATTTTGGCATGCCCGGTTACATCTGCAATTAGCAGAGAACAAGTCGAATGGATGTCGTCTGATCCAGATACACCAGTCAGTTGTAAACGTCCTAGTACACGTTCGGTTACGAAGACACTAGAAAAAGATTCGGCTGCAGAGGTACAACCAGAAACAAGTAGAAGGTGGTCTGCACTTCCCGATTTAATTTATAGTCAAACTAGCGGTGAACCAATTTGGTTCGAAATAATTCCTCGTGCCTCCTTTTATAGTGTTCTCAAGAGTAGTCCTGAAGCTTCTAGAATGTTCCAGAGAAATCTGGAATATACATTAATTTTCTAGAGTAAAACTTAAATGAAAATAATATCCTATGTATTACAATAGATAGTGTAATGGTCAAGAGCTCGACCCATATAACATAAGGTCATGGGTTCGGGTTTTGCCATATCATGACAGAAAGAGGGCACTCCAAAATAAGTGGGTGTACAAGCTGAAACTGGGAGATGCTAGAAATCCACTAAGGTACAAAGCCTGGATCACGGTGAAGGGGTTTCAATAGAAGAAAGGTGTGGATTTCGATGAGATCTTCACCCCAGTTGTAAAGATGACATCCATCCAAACGATATTTGAGCATAGCTGCAAGCATGCACCTAGAGGTTAAGTAGCTGGACGTCAAGACGACGTTCCTTCATGGTGAACTCGAAGAAGAAATCTACATGCAGCAACCGGAAGGATTTGAGAAGAAAGGGAAGGAGCACCTACTGTGCCAGCTTAAGTAGAGCTTGTACGGATTGAAGCAAGCTCCCCGGCAATGGTACCCAAAGTTCGACTCCTTAATGACCGACTTGTTGAAGACAGCGCTCGGCCACAACCGAGGAATAGGATCTACTCACAGAAAACGGGAAATACAAGAATGCACGAAAACAATAAAGAGAAGGGTACACTGGATGTTTTACGTGGAAAACCCTAAATGGGAAAAACCACGGGAGTGCAAGACTCCAATTATCACTATACGCGGGGAATGTACAATGGCGAGCTGCAAGGCGACGACCTTGAGCTCGCTGTCCTCGCCACAGGCGGCGGTATTACACAGAGGCGTCGACCTCTTCCTTCCTCTTTCTCTCTCACTCTCTCTCGGCTGCTCTCACTTCGCTTCCTCTCAGTGGAAAACAGAAAAATGAGCAACAACAACATAAAACTGTTTGCCCTAAGTCATACTTATACACATATGACTTTCGGGCTATTTACAAATATAGCCTCAAGGGCCCTTGGCAAACATATTCACAAATATGTCCCCGCATCCGGATCTCTCTCCGGGTACATTCGTCATCCGGCTCCGTAACTGGGGTCTTCATCATCCGGATCCGTATCCGGGTACTCTTCATCCGGCTTCATGCCGGGTACTCTTCATCATCCGGTTCCGTAACCGCAACCGGGCTTGCCGTCATTCATCTCCGGACATCCCATCCGGAGGGACCGAAATCCCAACAAACTCCCCCTTCACTTCGGCATGGGATGTCTCTCCAACCCGACTCTCTTCCGGCACGCTCCCAGCTTGTCGGGTGTGAGTACATTGGTCAGCATATCTGACCCGTTCTCTTCCGTGTGGATCTTCGTCAGCACGAACTCCTGGTCTTCTATCCTTTCCCGGATCCAGTGATATCTTCGCTGGATGTGCTTCGTCCGAGAGTGATAGGCCGCGTTCTTCGCAAGGTGGATGGCACTCTGACTGTCACAGTAGAGTTGGTACTCCTCTTGCCGGATACCGAGCTCTCTAATGAAGTCCTTCATCCATATTATTTCCTTGCCGGCTTCAACAGCCGCCATGTACTCCGCCTCCGTGGTTGACAACGCAACTGTCTTCTGCACTCTCGACTGCCACGAAACAGCTCCACCTACATACGTCATCACATACCCTGATGTGGACCGGCTGGTATCTGCATCAGCCGACATATCCGAATCGGTAAAGCCGTCGAGTTCGGGCTTACCGGAGCCGAATCGGAGGCACACGTTTGCCGTGCCCTTCAGGTATCGGAGTATCCACTTGACCGCGTTCCAGTGCTCTTTGCCGGGATTGCTCATGTACCGGCTCACCACTCCAACTGCATATCCTATGTCCGGTCTTGTACACACCATTGCGTACATCAAGCTTCCGACGGCAGAGGCATATGGTACTTTCATCATGTCCTCCTTCTCAGCCTTTGTCTTGGGGCTTTGCTTGCTGGACAACTTGCAGTTTGTCGGTAGGGTTGACCCGACCGGTCTTGCTTCCGACATGTTGAACCGGTGAAGCACCTTTGTCACGTACTTCTCCTGTGACAGCCACAACTGCTTCTTCTTCCGGTCCCGGATGATGTGCATCCCTAGTATTTGCCTCGCCGGACCCAGGTCCTTCATTGAGAAGGTTCGGTGAAGCGCTTTCTTCAGCATCCGTATCTTGACCTGGTCCCGTCCGACGATCAACATGTCGTCCACGTACAGGAGGAGTATTAGAGAGTCTCCTCCTTCGAACTTCTTCACAAACACGCAGTGATCAGACTGCGTTTTGTGGTACCCTTCGTCGGTCATGAAGGAGTCGAACTTCCGGTACCATTGCCGGGGAGCCTGCTTCAGTCCGTAAAGGCTCTTCTTCAACCGGCATACCAGGTGCTCCTTCCTTTTCTTCTCGAATCCTTCCAGTTGCTACATGTAGATCTCTTCTTCGAGGTCACCGTGAAGGAATGCCGTCTTCACGTCCATCTGTTCTACCTCGAGGTCCATACTTGCCGCTATGCTCAGCACCGTCCGGATGGAGGTCATCTTCACTACCGGGGCAAATATCTCGTCGAAGTCGACGCCCTTCTTCTGCTGGAACCCCTTCACCACGATCCTGGCTTTGTATCTCGGGGGGTTTTCGGCATCTCCCGGTTTCAGCTTGAACACCCACTTGTTTCGAAGTGCCCGCTTTCCTTTCGGCAACTCCACAAGTTCATATGTGTGGTTCTCATGCAGGGAATCCATCTCCTCCTGCATGGCACTTAACCACCTGCGGCTATGGGTGTCAAGCTTTGCTTCTTCAAAACTCTCCGGCTCCCCCTCGTCGGTTAGCAGCACGTGCTCTGGTTCCGGAAATCTCCGGGGGGCCCTTCTCTCTCTTAGAGGATATCTCCGTTCCGGAGCTTCGGTAACCGGCTCCTCCGTTTCCTCTTCATCCGAATCCATTTCGGGATCGGGGCCGGTTCCGGTATCAGTTTCATCTTCCTCGGCCGGTTCTGTTTCTTCACCGTCTTCGGCCGGATCCTCGAGTGCTAACCGGTCCCTTGCCGGTCGGGACTGCTCCTCGTAGAGTTGATTCTCACCGGTCGACTTGGAGCTCTTCATCTTCTTCTCCGACTCCCAGTCGGCGAGCGTCTTGTCCTCCATGAAGATGATATCTCGACTCCTGAACATCTTCTTGTCGACCGGGTCCCATACTCGGTAGCCGAACTCGTCGTCGCCGTAACCGAGGAATATGCATGGCCGGGTCTTTGGATCTAGCTTTCCTCTCCGGTCCTTTGCCACATGCACATACGCGAGACATCCGAACACCTTCAGATGCCGATAGGACACTTCCTTACCGGTCCACACTTTCTGCGGCGTGTCTCCGTCCAAAGGTACTGAGGGTGATCTATTTATCACATACGTCGCCGTCGACATTGCCTCAGCCCAAAACCCCTTGGGTAATTTCGCATGCGCCAGCATACTCCGGACCCTCTCCATTATGGTCCGGTTCATCCTCTCGGCCAGCCCGTTCAGTTCCGGCGTCTTCGGCACAGTAAACTCGAGCCGGATTCCCTTCGAGCGACAGTACTCCTCGAACTGCCCCCGGTATTCCCCTCCGTTATCCGCTCGTATCGCTTTCAGCTTCTTGCCGGATTCTCTTTCCACTCTCGCGTGGAGTTCTTTGAAGACGCACAACACTTGGTCCTTTGTCTTCAACGGTGCCGTCCACAGCTTCCGGCTGTGGTCATCAATGAATGTCACGAAGTACTGGGCTCCGCCATGTGACTTCGTTTCTACTTGACACACGTCAGTGTGCACCAACTCCAATGGTGCGCTACGTCTCGTCGGTGGCCTTGAGTGGAAGGAGGTCCGGTTTTGCTTATCGGCCAGACAGTCGGTACACTTCCCCAAGTGTAAATGCTTTACCGGTATCAGGTTGTCTTCGGCAAGCCTCTTCATCCCCTTCTCGCTCATGTGGCACAGTCTCTTGTGCCATAGCTCACCGGCAGTGTCAGCTGCCACGTTCAGCTCCTCAGGACATAGCCGGGAATTCATCAGGTACAGTGTGTTGACCTTCCGAGCCCGAGCCACTATCAGGCTCCCTTTGCTGAACTTCATGACACCGTTCCGGATGCTACCCGTGTAGCCTTCATCGTCTAGCCTCCCGGCCGAAATCAGGTTCAATCGAACCTCCGGAACGTGTCGGACGTCCTTCAGCAGCATCTTGCATCCGGTTGATGTCGTCAGCCACACGTCTCCTATGCCGGCAATCCGGCATGTACCTTCATTTCCCATCCGGACACAGCCGTGCTCACCGGCTGTGTAGGATGAGAAGTATTTCTTCTCCGGGGTCAGGTGGAACGACGCTCCGGAATCGACCACCCAGGTCATCTCTTCACCGGCAAGGTTCAGCTCCCTCTCTTCGGTAATGAGCATTATCTCTTCTTCACTTGCCGCGAGTGCCGTCGTTCCTTTCCGGTCCTGCCCTCGCCGATCCGGACCTCTCCGGTCCGTGGCTCCCCGGTATGCGCCGTTTCGCTCCGGTGACTTCTTCGAATCGGTGTCGTCGGCTCCGTTGTCTTTTCGGTAATGCCGACAATTCTTCCGGAAGTGCCCCGGCTTCCCACAGTGGAAGCATGTGGGCCTTCCTCTTGACTGCGACCGGGTCCCCGACTTCTCCCGTCTTTGCGGACTCCGGTTCCGTTGTCTTCCCCGATCCGATTCGGTAAGCAGCATCTTCGGATCGGAGGCCGGTTCTTTATCTCTCCGACGCGCTTCTTCGTTCAAAATACTTGTCTTTACCGTTTGTAGGGACAAGTTTTCTTCGGTGCAGGAGGTGCTGAGAGTCACCACCAAGTTCTCCCAGCTTTCCGGCAATGTACACATCAGGATGATGGCTTGCATTGCATCCTCCAACGGGAACTTGATCGCCGCAAGCTGGTTCACGAATCCCATGAACGTGCTTACGTGTTCCACCATACTCTCGCCGTCCTGGTACTTGAGGTTCACTATCTTCCTCATCAGGGAGGTCCGGTTCAACGCATTCTTCCTCTCGTAGAGGCCCGACAGCTTCCGCCACATCTCATAGGCGTTCGTATCGTTCGCGACATGTTGCAGAACACTTACATCGACATATTGCCGGATCGTCGCTACGGCTTTCCGGTTCAGGAGCTTCCACTCCGACTCTATTACCCCCTTGGGTATCTCGGCATTGTCGATCGGTTCGTACAGGTCTCGGACGATGAGAAGGTCTTCCATCTTTATCTTCCAGTCGGCGTAGTTCTGTGAGTTCAACACCATCATGCCCGAAGGCCCACTACCGCCGCCTTCCATTTTCTGTGTTAACCTCGCTCTGATACCACTTTGTTGAAGACAGCGCTCGGCCACAACCGAGGAATAGGATCTACTCACAGAAAACGGGAAATACAAGAATGCACGAAAACAATAAAGAGAAGGGTACACTGGATGTTTTACGTGGAAAACCCTAAATGGGAAAAACCACGGGAGTGCAAGACTCCAATTATCACTATACGCGGGGAATGTACAATGGCGAGCTGCAAGGCGACGACCTTGAGCTCGCTGTCCTCGCCACAGGCGACGACCTTGAGCTCGTTGTCCTCGCCACAGGCGGCGGTATTACACAGAGGCGTCGACCTCTTCCTTCCTCTTTCTCTCTCACTCTCTCTCGGCTGCTCTCACTTCGCTTCCTCTCAGTGGAAAACAGAAAAATGAGCAACAACAACATAAAACTGTTTGCCCTAAGTCATACTTATACACATATGACTTTCGGGCTATTTACAAATATAGCCTCAAGGGCCCTTGGCAAACATATTCACAAATATGTCCCCGCATCCGGATCTCTCTCCGGGTACATTCGTCATCCGGCTCCGTAACCGGGGTCTTCATCATCCGGATCCGTATCCGGGTACTCTTCATCCGGCTTCATGCCGGGTACTCTTCATCATCCGGTTCCGTAACCGCAACCGGGCTTGCCGTCATTCATCTCCGGACATCCCATCCGGAGGGACCGAAATCCCAACACGACTAACGGTACCACAAGACGCAAGCCGATCAGTGCGTATTTGTGAAGAACTTCGATGGAGGAGACTTCCAAATACTCCTTCTGTACGTGGACGACATGTTGATCATCGGACGAGACCAAATCAAGATTCAAATACGAAGGCCCTGGACTGGACCTTTTCAATGAAAGATTTGGGTCTAGCAAGATGGATTTTAGGGATGCACATCATCTGGGACCAATCGAAGAAGCTGTTGTGGCTGTCATAGGAGAAGTACGTGACAAAGGTGCTTCAGAGGTTCAACATGGCAGACGCAAAGCTATTTGGGTCAACACTGCCGGTGAACTGCAAGATCTCCAGAAAACAGATCCCAAGGACGAAGGTAGAGAAGTCAAATATGATGAAGATACCATATGCCTCTCCCATCGGAAGCTTGATGTATGCAATGGTTTGCACCCGGTCGGATATTGCGTATGTTGTAGGAGTAGGCAGCCGATTCATGAGCAATCCGGGAAGAGAACACTGGAACACGGTCAAGTGGATACTCTGGTACTTGGAAGGCACTTCGACAATGTGCCTCCAATTCGGCTCAGGTAAACCTCAACTGGAAGGCTATACGGATCCGGATATGTTGGCTAATGCGGATACAAGCCGGTTCACTTACAGATATGTCATCACATATGCAAGGGGAGCTGTATCGTGGCAATCGAGGCTGCAGAAGTCCATTGCACTGCCACCAACGGAAACAGAGTACATGGCAGTTGTGGAAGCTGGCAAGGAAGTAATCTGGATGAAGGACTTCATCGGAGAGCTAGGGATTCGACAAGAAGAATATCGACTCTACTGCGACAGCCAAAGTGCCATCCACCTCGCTAAGAACGCGGCCTACCATTCTCAGACCAAGCACATCTAGAGAAGATATCACTAGCTCCGAGAGAAGGTAGAAAACCAAGACTTCACGCTCATGAAGATCCACACCGAGGAGAACGGGTCAGATATGCTGACCAAGTTGTTGTCAGCCGACAAACTGGACATGTGCCGGAGATGGATCAGACTAACGAGAAATCCCATGCCGGAGTGAAGGAGGAGTTTGTTGGGAATTCGGTCCCTCCGGATGAGATTCGGACGAGCCGAAGGAAGGAACCGAACCGGATGAAGCAACCAAACTGGACCAGAAGATATCTGGATGGATCCGGTGTGAACCGGATCCAGGGACATCTCTGCAAATATGTTTCTGGTGTGCCTGTAAATGCTATATTTGTAAATATGACTTAGGGCAATCACTTTGTAGAGTGAGTGTTGTTGTTGTTCTTAGTTGTATCATAGTAGTACAGAGAGAGAGAGAAGTGAAGCCGTCGGTTTGCAAAAATACAAAGCTCGAGGTCGTTTCCTCTGAGTTTCCTGGTTTACCTCCTTTCTTGTATAGTGATAGTTGGAGTCTATGGGCTCCCGTGGTTTTTCCCTATTAGGGCTTTCCACGTAAACATCTTGTGTCGTCTCTTCTATGTAAGTGTACAAACCTCCATTTCTGTTTTGTTCTTTCATAAAGTGTTTGAGTTTCGGTTGTGGCTGAGCGCTATTCCGCACACTGTCGACAACAGAGGCTGAGTATATAGCAGCATGGGAGGCAACGAAGGAAGCGATCTGGCTATACCGACTATCTGCTGACTTCTCATCTACAAGCAGAATCGACCGACTAGCCCCAACCATCTATTGCGACTCATAGAGCGCAATACACCTCATCCACAATCTTGTTTATCACACAAAGACAAAGCATATTGAGGTGCGGTATCATCACACTTGGGCGATCATAACTGAGAAGAAGCTCAAAGTTCGGAAGATCGACACTGAGGTAAACATCGTTGATTGCCTGATGACGCCACTCTCAGATCAACGCTTTGGAGCCCTAAGGACAAAAATGGGATTGCAACAAGGGACCCAATGGAAGAAGGTCGAACGAGGAGCAAAAGGTAAGTCGAACCGATTGACTCAGACAAGTCAATCTGATTGAGTAGCCAAACCAGGCTAGACATTCAACACATCTCTCCCAACTCAGCCACATGCCGACTGACTTGTAAATATAAATTTAGATTAATTTTTTAATCTAGGTTTATGGGGGAGATAACCCCAAACACTTGTACATGTAGGAAGACTAGTTCTTTTACGGGGGAGTTTGTTGGCATAAAAGGCCGACTCCTTCCAATTTGTATCCTAGTGTGAACTCGTCCAAAGAGTTAGGGCTTAGTATATCTCGTTTATGTGCATGTTGCAAAGGACTGGCGAGCAAAGTTGGATCCAAAGACCCGGCCTTGCATATTCCTCGGATACGGCGATGATGAGTTCGGCTACCGAGTGTGGGATCCGGGATCCGGTCGATGAGAAGGTTTTCCGGAGTCGAGATATTATCTTCATGGAGGACAAGACTCTTGCCGACTGGGAGTCGGAGAAGAAGATAATGAACTCCGAGTCGACCGGTAAGGATTAGTTCGATGAGATTCGGACCTACCCCGCTAAGAGCCTGTTAACACTTGAAGAACCGGCCGGTTACAGTGAGGATACCGAACCAGCAGAAGAAGAAGGAGAGGAAGCTAAAACCGGAACCGGCCAAGACCCCGAATCGGATTCGGATGAAGAACAAATAGAGGAGCCGGTTGCCAAAAGTCAAAGACGGAGATATCCTCTGAGAGAGAGAAGGGCCCCACAAAGATTTCCGGATCTAGAGCATGTGTTTTTGACTGATGAGGGGGAGTCGGAAAGCTTCGAAGAAGCGAAGGATGACACCCATAGCCGCAAGTGGTTGAGTGCCATGTAGGACGAGATGGATTCCCTGCATGAGAACCACACGTATGAATTGGTGGAGTTGCCGAAAGGAAAGAGGGCACTCCGAAACAAGTGGGTGTACAAGCTGAAACCGAGAGATGCCAACAACCCCCCAAGATACAAAGCTAGGATCGTGGTGAAGGGGTTCCATCAGAAGAAGGTCGTGAACTTCGACGAGATATTTGCCCCGGTAGTAAAGATGACTTCCATCCAAACGATGCTGAGCATAGCGGCAAGCATGGACCTTGAGGTAGAGCAGTTAGACGTGAAGACAACGTTCCTTCACGACGACCTCGAAGAGGAGATCTACATGCAGTAACCGGAGGGATTTGTGAAGAAAGGGAAGGAGCACCTAGTTCGCCGGTTGAAGAAGAGCCTCTACGGTTTGAAATAGCTCCACGGCAATGGTACCGAAGGTTCGACTCCTTCATGACTGATCAAGGGTACCACAAGACGCAGGCCAATCACTGCGTATTTGTGAAGAAGTTCGAAGGAGGAAACTTCTTGATACTCCTCCTATACGTGGATGACATGTTGATCGTCGGACAAGACCAAGTCAAGATACAGATGTTGAAGAAGGCTCTAGACCAGACCTTCTCAATGAAAGACTTGGGTCCGGCAAGACAGATACTTGGGATGCATATCATCCAGGACTAGTCAAAGAAGTAATTGTGGCTGTCACAAGAGAAATACGTGACAAAGGTGCTTCAACGGTTCAACATGTCAGACGCGAAACCGGTCGGATCGACACTCCCGGAAAACTATAGGTTATCCGGTAAGCAAAGTCCGAAGACGAAGGCAGAGAAGGCAGATATGATGAAGATACCATATGCCTCTGTCGTCGAAAGCTTAATGTATGCAATGGTGTGTACCCGACCGGATATCGGATACGCAGTCGGAGTGGTGAGCCGGTTTATGAGCAATTCCGGCAAGGAGCACTAAAATGCGGTAAAATGGATACTCCGGTACTTAAATGGCACCTCAACTATGTGGCTCTGATTCGTCTCTGGTAAACCCCAACTTGACGGTCTCACCGATTCGGATATGTCGGCTGATGCGGATACCAGTCGGTCAACATCCAGATATGTCATGACATATGCAGGGGGAGCCGTTTCATGGCAGTCGAGGTTGCAGAAGACGGTTGCGTTGTCAACCACGGAGGCGGGCGGAGTACATGGCAACCGTGGAAGCCAGCAAGGAAATACTATGGATGAAGGACTTCATCGAAGAGCTAGTGATCCGGCAAAAGGAATACCGGCTCTATTGCGACAGTCAAATTGCCATCCACCTTGCGAAGAACGCGGCGTATCATTCCAGGACGAAGCACATCCAGTAGAGGTACCACTGGATCTGGGAACGAGTGGAAGATCAAGAGTTCGTGTTGACTAAGATCCACATGAAGGAGAATGGGTTAGATATGTTGACCAAGGTGCTGACGCCCGACAAGCTGGACGCATGCCGGAAGCGGATCGGACTAACGAGGCATCCCATGTTGGAGTGAAGGGGGAGTTTGTTAGGACTTCGGTCCCTCCGGATGGGATGTTGAGTACCCGGCAAGGAAGACCCGGTGAGAACCGGATGATGCAGGCCCAGTGAGAAGCTCTCACCGGATGAAGGGACATATATGGAAATATGTTTCTGAGAGCCCATTGGGGCCATATCTGTAAATAGTCCTAATGTCATATTAGTATAAATATGACCTAGGGCAAAGATAGCAGAGTGTATTATTGAGTTGTCATTATTTTGTATAGAGTTATTGGTGTAATTGTTCTACAAAGCGTAGTAGAGAGAGAGAGAAACAGAGAGAAACAGAGTGAGTCTCTGTTGTAACCGCCGCCAAGCGAAGATTTTGAGCACGAGGTCGCTGCCTCCGTCCGTGTTTACCTGTTGTATTCCTCTCGACATAGTGATAGTTGGAGTTTGTGAACTCCTATGGTTTTTCCCATTTAGGGTTTTCCACGTTAACATCCTGTGCATTCTCTTGTGTTGTGTACTTCCATTTCCCATTTGTTTCTGTGTTTGATTATCATTAAGTGATCTAAGTCTCAGTTGTGGCCGAAGATTATTCCGCATATTCCTGTCACTTGCCTCTGGATTGTAGAGTCGATAGGCCTTTGACTCTTCACTATATCCAAGAAAGATACACCTCTTGCTTTTAGCATCCAACTTCTTTCTGCTCACATCTGGAACATGTGCGTAGCACGTACACCCAAAGGTTCTGAAGTGCAGCACTAAAGGTGTCTTGCCTAAATAAGCTTCTTGGTGTGTTTTCCCTTGAAGTGCCTTTGTGTAGCTTCGATTGAGGATGTAAACTATTGTATTCACTACTTCAACCCAGAATGGTTTAGGAAGGGCTTGTGCCTTCAACATACACCTAGTCATCTCGACAAATGTTCGGTTTCGACGTTCAACAACACCATTTTGTTGTGGGGTGTAGTCAATTGTAAGTTGGCGCTTAATTCCATGCTCTTTGCAATACTCACAGAATTCTATTGATAAGAATTCTCCACCTCGATCATAGCGTAACTCCTTCACTAACTTTTTGGACTTTCGCTTGACAAACTTATGCCATCTTTTGAAGATTTAAAAGCTTCAGCCTTCTCCTGAAGGAAGTAAACCCACATCTTTCTACTGAAGTCGTCGACTAGTAGCATATAGTAGAGAGATCTGCCCATTGCAAGAGTCACCATTTTTCCAAAGAGGTCAATGTGTATTAGTTGTAGAGTCTTTGTCCGATTTTGACTCTCTTTTGGAATGGCTAACCTTTGATGCTTGCCCATCATACAAGCACCACAAACATGAATTAAGTCAGATAGGGTTGGCAACCAAACTACCATATTCGACTTCTTCATCTCCTTCAACACACCAACATTGAGATGCCCAAATCTCTCATGTCATTGCTTTGTGTTAGTACTTGTGTTGTGGTCAATAGAAATCGTAAACGCGCTGAGCTCATAGAGATTGTTGCGCCTTACCCCTATTCCTACAACCTTGCCATCAGAATCTATTATTTCTTCACCCGACTTCTTGAATCGAACATCAAGGCCCTTGTCGGTCAGTGCAGAAATGGACAATAGATTCTTCTTGAGATCTGGCACGTACAACACTTGAGAGAGATGCTTTGTCCCGTCGGTCGTTGCTTTGAGGGAGACAGTTCTGGTTCCTTTGGCTGGACATCGAGCATTGTTCCCGACCACAACATTGATGGGTTCTTGTAGAGGTGTCCAAGAGCTGTACCAGTCACGATTATTGGTCATATGTCGGGACACTCCACTATCGAGAATCCAAGAGTCGTCGACAACTTGAGTGTCAACTGAAGAACACACTTCTTCGTTTGTGACCCATAACTCAAGCTCATCTACGACATTGTTGGCGGACTCGGGCTCTCTCCAAGAAGTCTTACTAGAACCATTCTTCTCATCCGCCATCTTCTTCCGACAATCCTTGATTGTGTGACCCTTCTTGTCACAGTAGAAACATGATCCATTGAACTTCTTCTTCTTTGGTATCCTATTCGCATTGTTTGAATTCGATGCCCCTTTACCCTTTGTCCTAGAGACAAATGCCGAATCTTCCCTTCCTTCTCTTGTCTTCAGTCGAAGCTCCTCTTCAAGCAGCATTGCACTTAGTTCATCAAATTTTAAAGGAGTGGGTTGAACCTGAGTGTTCAATGTTGTCACAATGCCATCATACTTGAAAGGAAGTACTCGAATGCACCAACAAGCCTTATCCTCTGGAGAGACAGCTACTCCAACAGCCGCCAGCTGATCTTGAAGATCCTTAATCCTTTTTACAAAGGATTCTACTTTCTCTCCATCAACGAGCTTCTGTGCAACAAGCTGATTTTCGAGGTTCTATATCCTTGTATAATTTATGGTTTCATACTGGCTGGCCAATATGCTCCAAGCTTCATGTACCCTGGTTGTATGTTGCACTAATGTCAGTACAGAGTCACATACACCAGTGACTATGGTACACAACGTATCAACATTCCTTCTCTTCTAGGTTCGAAGTAGATCAGCATTTGGAGGGATTGATGTGGTAGGGTGTGCAGGGTCAAAGGTCACCATGGGCTCAGGGTCTCCTCCTGTGGGTCCCATGATTGTCTCCAACAACTCGTAGGAGTCCAAAATGGCAGACATTTTGAACTTCCAAAGAGTGTAGTGTTGGGAGACAGGTCCCTCCGGATGGGAAGGGAGAAGAACAATGCCGATGAACCGAAACCGGATGGTGCAGACCCGGTGAGAACCGGATGAGGAGTACCCGGCTACGGAGAACCGGATGGTGTAGACCCGGTGAGAACTGGATGAGGAGTACCCGGCTACGGAGAACCGGATGGTGTAGACCCGGTGAGAACCGGATGGTGTAGACCCGGTGAGAACCGGATGAGGAGTACCCGGTTACGGAGAGCCGGATGGTGCAGACCCAGTGAGAACCGGATGAAGAGACATATTCGTAAATATGTTTCTGAGAGTCCATCGAGGCTATATTTGTAAATAGCCGAAAAGTCATATTAGTATAAATATGACTTAGGGCAAACTTGTAGTTGCGGTTGTCATTCTTGTTGGTGCAAGAATAGAGTGAGCGCGTAACAGTGTACAGAGAGAGAGAGAGAGAAAGAGGTCGTTGCCTCTGTTGTAACCGCCGCCTGTGGCGAGGATCGTGAGCACGAGGTCGTTGCCTCCGTGAACTCACTGTTGTACATTCTAGCATAGTGATAGTTTGCAGCCTGTGGGCTGCCGTGGTTTTTTCCCTCTTTGGGTTTTCCACGTAAACATCCTGTGCACTCGTTTCTTCTTCGTGTCGTGGTTTATTTCCCGTTTTCTGTGTATGATTCTAAGCTCGGTTGTGGCCGAGCGTTGTGCGAAAGGAGCGTTTGAGTTCCTGTCATGTAGTTGGTTCCATCTAGCTTTCCATCAGACAATGGAGGTGGGTGAATGCACAGTGGAGCAACTACAACATTTGTGGACAAGGCCATTGATACTCTCTCTCTCTCTCTCTCTCTCTCTCTCTCTCTCTCTCTCTCTATTTCTCTATTTCTCTATTTCTCTATTTCTCTGCGCTGCTAGACAGCAACTACCCGTATACACCTAATCTAGATCAACCTTGCTCTGATACCATGTTAGAAATATTGAGAATTGAATAGATAGGTATATAGAGTTACAACCACATAGATGGATATATGAAAACAAAACTTCTATTACATATGAGAGTAGCTCACAATGGTAGTTCACCCATGCGCTCACACCTTAGAGCTTAGATGGGATCTGGACCAGCTCACTACAAAATTAGTGGGGACTCATGATCAATCCAACCACTATGTAAGAAAGTGGATTATATTCTATCTTTGGTCTACGTATAACATTAAATGTGCAAGTCAGTTGATAGTAGTGGAGATATTCCTTTTTTTGTCAACTAACTTGTCATTTAATATGACCCAATTCCCTAGATATAGGCCAGTGCTAGATAGTACTTATCTTGAAGTCAATGGCACATACTTCAAGACTAAGTACATCGTAACTTGCCCACAAAATATTCTAGTTGACTTGATTAGCCAATCCTATTACCTATTTCTCTCTTTCCTAAATACATTGTGTCCTATACATCTACGGTTTCCTAGATTAACACCTTATCAACCCATATGGTCGAGTTGCACACTAGCCACTCCTCATTTGGGGAGCTATCACAAAATGTGCACTCTAAGAGCACATATGGGGATAGATTTACAACTTCAGGTTGATGATTGATTATATCTAACATATGCCACAAGTCGATATCCGACTCGACTTTTTGCCCTTTCGTGAACATGGCGGTGCCTACGTCATTGGTGTCGAGGATGAACATCCTCCCATCTATGCGCCCTTGCGCAATAACTTGGCCTTCTTCCTCGATGAAGCACCTGAGATGCGTGAACCGGACTTGCATCCCCTGGTCAACAATCTATCCGAACGACACCGGATTCTTCGTAATTATCGGGTCGTGTAGCACGTTCATTAGCTGCCCTTTTTGCCCGACGTGGCTGAGGGGAACTTCACCGACATGTACAATTGGACGCGGAATGTCGTCTCCTGTTGCGACTACTCCCGGTTGTTCCGGTTTTCCCATATATGAGAATCACTCTTTATGGCTCGTCATATGGTTTGACGCTCCGGAGTCAACGTACCACACTTCGTCCAATTTCGGGGTGGTCTTGTTCATTGAGTTCGCTTCGTGTCTTGTCACGAAGACTCCACCCTTTCCAACTTTTTCGGATCCTTCGGCGTAGTGCGACCGCTGCCAATTTCCTTGTTCAGTCTGTCTGGATGCAGATCCAGTTTTCTCCGAATCGGCGCGCTTCTTCCAGCACTCGCTCTCCTTGTGGCCTTTCTTGCCACAATACCAGCATTCCGCGACGTGTTTCCCTTGCCGGTTCTCGTCGCCTCCTTGACTCCCCCTACTTTTGGAGGGTCCGGAATTGCTGTCGGCATCACCACAATACCTTCTTCCTTGCTCCCATTGGCCGCCTCCATTGCGCACCGTCTCGCCTCGTCCACCACAACCACGGGACCTATTTCCCTCCGAGTACAACATCTTGCTATCGGCATGCGTACTCGGCGACGTACCCGCGTGATTCTCCTCTACAAGGAGCATCGACTGCAAGTCGAAAAACGACAACGTATTCTCCCTTGTACAAATAGCAATTCGGAATGCTCTGAACTTCGACGTCAATCCTCCGAGGCAGATCTGCACCATTTCGCCCTCCTCAACATTCACATCTATGGAGGCGAGGGAATCACTGATATCCTTTATCTTGGAGGTGTATAGTTAGCCACTGTCATGTCGCGTTGACACACATTGCTAAACTCCTATCGGAGTTGGAGCTTCCTGGTTGTGGTGCTTGCGGCGAAAATCTTTTTCAGATTTCCCCAAGCATCCTTCAACATTCTTGCATCCCGAATGTAGCTCAAGAGTTGTTCGCTCACACATGACGGGAAGTAGTAGAGAACTCTACTCGCCGACAGTTCCTAGGCCGGGATGTCTCTGTGTGTCGATTCGGGTGATGCATCATTCGCTCCATTGACATAGCTCCAGTATCCATGTCCGAGCAGGTACTGGTGCATCTTGTACAATCAAGATGTGTAGTTACTTCTATCGAGCTTCTCAGTTGGAAGCAAACTAGCCATACCTCTATCCATTTTTTCCTTTATGTTCTTCACCGAGATTAGATTTTTTTTTTGTGTGTTTCGAGTTGAAGTTGGTTGCAGAGGTTCTCAACCCTCGCACTCTGATACCATGTGAAATGTTACGTGAGGAAGCTATATGAAACACAGAATACCAACAGGGAAAAACAGGTTTAATGGAGAGCTTAAGACACGACATACGCGGGAGAGGCAGAGAGGGATTTAACACACAGAAAAAACTAAAATTCAAATAATGTGTAAACTCTATACATAGGATGTGCTCAGAGGGCACTTTTATACAAGTCCATACAGACTGACAGAAGTACTGACACGTACGTCAATGCTCATAATTGAGCTCCTACACTAACTCCCAAGTATATTCCCTCCCGGAATATCTGTTCAACGGCCTCTCGGTTTCTGCACTAATCCGGCCTCTTGTTGCGCACCGGTTTGCGCACCAATCCGGCCAATGTTGAGCTTGTATCTCAATAGTAATTAATACACATATGCCATGTGCCCTCTTTCTTTTTTACCAAGAGAACAGGTGCACCCCATGGAGATTTACTATAACGTATATAACCCATTCGTAAATAGTTCTTGAGTTGCTTAGATACCTCATCCTCTTTGGATCGACTTAAGTGATAAGGAGGTATACTTATTGGTGCAATGTCAGGTACAATATCCATACGATGGTCTATATTACATTTAGAAGGTATTAAACCCATGTGGTAGTTCACTCGGAAAAACATCACGAAAATCATTTATGATTTCATCAAGTTGTTTTTGTTCAAAATATGATAATTGACCCGAGACATTATCGATATTGTAAACGTGAATGTCTGAATCAAGTATACAATAAAATAAAGTAGAACAAGACAACTCGAATATTGATGGTGAGGAAACAATTGAAAGAGATTGTTTTTTAAAACATTGAATAAAATGAGTACAATCGTTCAGTACAAAAGTAATTGAATGATGAACCCAATCAATAGATAAAGAAGAGTTTTTATTAAAAAACCAGGGATAACCCAGTATTACATTAGTGGTACAAAGATTCATTACATGGAAGTCTACTTACTCTATATAAGTATCAATAGAAATTCCTAATAAGTGTGATCACTTACGGTGGGTTGGATTCCCCATATCTGAACCAAACGATCATTCACAAAATTGTGTGAGCTTCCCGAATCAAATAAAAATTGTATGGGAGATCCATTGATATACCCGTTTGCACGTAGTAAATCATTGGGTCCCAATACATAGTGAGGGAAAGAACATTGACAATTACTTAAATGATGTGTATAGACCTCAAGGACAATAGGAATCTGACCTTTATGGTCTGCAACTTTTGCATTGTTGTCCTGCTCTTTCCGTTGGAGCTTTAGACATTGTTCTTTTGTATGACCCTTCTTTTTGCAGAATACGCAAAAAGGATGTTGTCGCTTACAATCGCGATCCATGAATTCATTGGGTGTCTTGCATTTCCCAACAAATTGCGACTGCTGAGCCCCGGGTGCTTCGTTGTGTTTGTTATGTTTCTTCTTCGAAGTGCGTTGATAGCAAAGAACTATTTCAACGGCCTCTTCGAAGGATTTTGGATCCTTATCATGCACTATCTAGTGATAGTCCGAATTGGGGATGCCATTGACAAAACAAGCTATCAACCAATTGTCCCCTTCTAGACCCAATTTTTGGATTTGGGTTCTAGCATGGTGGACATAGTCTTCTAGCGAGGAAAACTTCCTACTAGAGAGGTTCATTAAAGCTTGTGCTATCTCGGTTCGAGAGGAAGGTTGCAGAAATTGGCCCTTGAAAACTGTGACAAAATTTGTCCAGGTATCGGGCAATTTTCCCAAAGTTCGGAGCCATACATCTAGCCAAGAACGCGACATACCATTCCCGGACCAAGCACATACAGAGAAGGTATTACTAGTTGCAGGAGAGAGTCGAAGAAGGAGAGTTTTCCCTTGTGAGATCCATATCGACAACAGTGGATCTGACATGCTGACGAAGAACCTACCTATGGACAGACTCAGAGTTTGTCGACAAAATATAGGACTGACAGATTTCCTCCCACAAGAGTGAAGGGGGAGTTTGTTGGAAATATGTCCCTCTAGTGGGAGGAAGAACCGACTAATCGGAAAGCCAACAGTTGATGACAGGGAAGATCCGACTGTTCAGAAAGCCGACAGTCGAAGAGTCGAAAACTGTGAGTCGACTGCTTGAAGATTCAACTATTATTATTATAGTAATAATGATGATGATGATGTGTGGAAACAAGTCCCTCCAGATGGGAAAGAGAGAGGAGCCGAGTTGATGAGTGACTGAAACCAGAAACGTGTATATAGCCAACTCGGGAGACTATAATTGTAAATAGTCTAAGTGTGCGCCCCATGAGGGCTACGTATGTAAATAACCAGAAAGTTGCGTAAGTATATATGCAACTAGGGCAAACTTTTAGCTAGAATTGTGTATGTGCAGAACAGTGTAAGAACCGAGGTTGTAGAACAGAAGAGAGTGAGAGTGAGAGAGAGAGAGTAGCGTGAGCCGCGCGCCATAGTTGTGTTTGTAACAGCAGACGCGAAGAGCCCTGTGTGGCTGATACACTCAACAGAGTGTTGTACTCCTCTCGGTGTTGTATATCCACTTTGTATAGTGAAGAATCTGTTCACCAGTGGTTTTTTCCCCGTTTTAGCGTTTCCACGTAAATCTCTGTGCACTGTTGTGTGTCTTGTCTTTCTGGCATTTTTGTAATTCGTATTTCAACATTGTCTGTTCATTGTGAATTAAATTTCCACAACGATTTCTCAACATTATCCACGTGTATAGAATACTACGGTAAATTCTCACCACGGGATATTATATGGTTGACCCACCACAAGAACAAAGTCTCGATGTAGTCAAGAGATGATGAAATTGACAAGAACACACGCTCCCGATGAACAACGCTCGGCCACAACCGAGCTTAGAATCATAAAACACAGAAAAACGGGGAAAGAAGGCACGACACAGTGAGGAGAAGAGTACACAGGATGTTTACAAGGAAAACCCAAATACGGGAAAAACCACGACAGCCCACAGACTGCAAACTATCACTATGTCAGAATGTACAAAATGGTAAAGCACCGAGGCAACAACCTCGAGCTTTCTATCTTCGCCACAGGCGGCGATTACAACAGAGGCAACGACCTCTTCCTCTCTCTCACTCTCTCTGTACACAGTTGCGCGCTCTAATCTTGCGCCAACAATAACAACAACATCACAGACCTCAACGATAGTTTGCCCTAAGTCATATTTATTATACTAAAATGACTTTTCGGCTATTTATAAATATAGATCCGATGGACTCTCAGAAACATATTTACGAATATGTCCCTTCATCCGGTGAGCACTCTTCACCGGGCCTGCATCATCCGGCGCTTGCCGGGTACTCGTCATCCGGTTCCCACCGGGTCATCCGTAGTCGGGTACTCCTCATCCGGTTCTAACCGGGTCTTCATCATCTGATTCTCACCGGGTCATCTGTAGCCGGGTACTCCTCATCCGGAGGGATCTGTTTCCTAACAGAAATGAGGGTAGCTAGGCTTCATATTTATAGCGATACCCAAGGCCCCCAGGCAAGTTCACACTTGGCCTAATGGGTTGTCTCAATCCCGAGGATTAAAAGTAATCTTCCCCTTCTTTACACTCTCATTTAACCCTCACACTTATCCACGAGTATAGAATACTATGGTAAATTCTCACCACGGGATATTATATGGTCATGCCCGTAACACAGACACACAGACAAGCGGTCGGTCGGACTTGTGTGTGTGTGTGAGTCCAGTTTACACCCGAGCACACAAGCGTTGTGACGCGCCCATAATATATTTATATTACATACATACATACATATGTATGTATGTATGTATAGAGTATGTGCACATAAATAAATGGTGGTTTTAGAGTAGGGAATCAGGATAGAACCTACGTAGTAATAGAAGAAGAAGAAGAAGAAGAAGAGTTTAAAGCAAACATGAAGTGAAAGCCCCTCCCAGGTTGGATAAACTCAGAGAAAAGAAAGAAAGAAAGGGCAAACGAGGTATGCTCTCATAGACAGATACATCAATAGATAGCAATGATATCTCCGCTTCACGCTGTGGGATTCCAAAGGAATCCATGGCTAAAACAGAGTTTGAATTCTCAGCATTTCAGTGGGCGATCACTTCTACCCCACCCACATGTGAAGACTCCATTCAAACCTCCAGGTAAACATGCTCTCAAAATCTCGTCTTCTCTTTCTTCTTCTTCTTCTTCCTCTTCTGCTGCTGCTGCTGATGATGATGATGAAAGTTTATGGAAGTCATGGATACCTGAGGGTTTAGCTTCACATAAGAAAGTGTCAACTTATTCTTATAAGAGAAAAGAAATCAGGGTTAATATACACCACCATGTCTTGCCATTCCTTGGAAAATGTCTCCTTATCTTAGGTCTAGGCCTCAATTCCAACATGAAGGCAATTGCAAGTACTTGTATCCAACCAACTAATATTACTTGCGAAGACAACCTTGAAGGATTTAAAACTTCTTTAAAGGAGACAGAAGTGGTCATCGATGATGCAAACTCTTCTTTATATAAGGTGAAAACAACAGTGGCTGATGATGAAAACTCTTCTTCGACTGAGGAGAAAGAAATGGCCACAGATATTAAGAGAAATGCCATTTCTTCTGATGTTTCGAAGAAAAATGCATCTTTAGATGCTTCAGGAAATGCCCAACCTTCTGATGTTTTGAAAGTTTGTGATTCTGATCTGAAGAGAAATAAGTCTTCCGATGCCATGGGAAGCACTCATCTTCCCAATGTTCGGAAATATGCAAGTTCCAATCCTAAAAAACGTGCCTCTCTAAATGCACTGAAGAATGATGACGTGAAATCTTTAGAGAGGTTTCGTCTCAGTGACGGTTTTTGGAGAGGAATTCCCACACCTGAGGGCTCATATATGTATAGTTTGCAGCAAGAGCTTTCCAAGCATCCAGGCGATTTTAGAATACTGGAGCTTCTGCTCCGTGCTGTCATAAAGAGGCAAGACATGCTCCGTGCCCTAACTGTGCTTGAAACGTTGCTCGAAATCCAACCTAATCGACTGAAATGGAAATTCTTCAAAGCTCGAACCCATGAGTTTCTTGGGGACATCCAGATGGCGAAAATGGAGTATCAAGAACTTCTTGATCATGAGCCCTTGTCTGCCAGGTTCCTACAGGTGAAATTTTAAATTCATAGTTCTGTTTGCATTATGCATTTATCAGTTTAATGGGAGAGTTACCAGATTGCACCTCTTTTGGAAAAAAAATTCCTCCAAAACGAGGGGCATAATTCAAACACTAGTGGTGTTTTTTAATTTTTATGACAATGTCTGCAAATGATCTTGGATTTAGTCTACTAACATGTTTTGTTAGAAAGTTTATTGTTAGAAATGTTTATTAACATCTGTATGACCAAGTTTTTCAAAAATGTTACCTCATTTTCAACGTATCAGATCAATTGAGTGTACCTAATATCTTCATGGATTCTGATGTTTCAATTAGGGATTTGTAATGCTTTTAAATAAAGTAGGTGAAGGGTCACGGGCCTTGAATCTCATTCAAAAAGCGCTGGAGAGAGCTCAGATGGAAAAGAAAAATATTGAAGCAAGAAATCTCGGAATGTTACTTGGTCAATTCTATATTCAACTTGTGAGTAGATGTTGCATATGTGTTTGTGTGTGTTCAAGAAACAAGTTATATACATTGTAGAAATTATTCTCTAATTGAGTAGACGAGGAATCGAGAATCAGAATCTAAACTTGTTTGCAATATCATAGGGGAAATTTGAACATGCATTACAACATTTGAGTAGGATGATAGATGAGGATCCAGATGATTTTCGACCATATCTGTGCCAGGTAAAAGAAAATACTTTTACATTTGCTCTCAATTATATTGATTTCAAGGTAAAAAAGAAGTGTGCATTCGTTCAAATTTGATTATATCAATTTAATTATTAATGACATCTTGAAAGATGCAGTAGTTTAGTTTTTGTTTATCAGGGGTATGCCATGATGTTTGTTGAATGAGGGTTGGTATTGATATTGGCCCTGATACGAGGGGTATTATTATATTAGCCAATTCGTTTTTCAAAATTTTGGCTTTTTTCTTAGAGATAAAAATACAGTTAAACAAGAATCACAACAAATATTATGTTTATTGAATAGCTTTGTTTTTCACCTTGTTATAAGGGACTTGTATACACATTGATGGACCAGAAGGATAAAGCTGAAGAGAACTTTAAGAAATACATGGAACTGTGTCCACCAGAGTCTTTAGAGAAAAGTGATTTGGATGAGCTCATGGTGGATGCCAAGGTTAATCGTATGAATGATGCTATTCGAATGGCATCATTGGAGTCGAGTTCTAAGAAAAACAAGAAATCAAAGATTATGCAACAACCTGGGATGCAAAGAATAGACCAAGAAAACTTTGAACAATAGTTGGACATATTGTACCAATAGCAGAGCTAAAATACCATAAGTTATGTTTCATTGAGGTGATTAAACTAGTTTGCTCTGCCATAAGCAGTATACAATTTCGGTTCCAAGTAACCTATTTTGGAAATGCGATTTTGATCAAGTAGGATTTGTCCATATGCAGTGGGTTTTGCATCGAGCAGCATGGAATATTTATAACTACAGCAAAATGGGTTTGCATTTCATTGGAAACAACACTAATCTGTATAATATTGGAAGTACTACTAGTAGGATTAATTTCTAATTTTTGGTGTGTATGACTATATATTGTAAGTTATTCGCATGCTAGAGATAAAGAGTAAAATCTTTCCGAAGATAACACAGTCGAAAAGAGTAGACATTAATGCTACCCTCACAAATTTTAATTGCATTTCCAAAGGTTGTGTTCTATTTGATGTATGATTGAGAGTGAGTCATTTTAAGAGTCGGTTTCAAGCTGTCACTGATTACTTTTATGTTCTACTTTTAGTATTATACTAGTCAGGTATAGGTTGGATTACTCTTATATAGCTATTCTTTCCAGACGACTGAGACCAATAAAAGCTTTTTTACAATTCACATAATCACACAAGGTTAAAATTATCATCCCCAATTCGTGTAGTTGAGACTTGCAAGTTAGTGGGTTTTCCTTCCCCCTATAGAGAGGTTTTCCCACTTGTATTACAAGCTTCACGAAAATGTGTTTTTAAAGATAGTACCAAGCTCAGGTTATTAGAGCGAAAATGGAGAAACCTAGTTTTATCCTCATCTATAGTTAGGATTGCCCCATTTGGAACTTTGATTAATAGAAACACTACTGCTTTATCCTACACATTCAGTCATCACATTTTTTAGTGACAACTACAAGATGTACATTTTCTTGAAGTGTTTATTCAAGCTTTTCCTCTTTAGCAATCAAAGGCAATAATCATTAGTATATCAATTATCAAACAAAATACAGTTTTTGGGCCTTTACACTGGAAAGGATTCCTATAACACAGAATAAGTCAGAGAATCATTTTCATTTCCACCAATAGAATTATATATATCAAACTTATGGAATCAAATACGTCAAACTTATGGACCATCTATAATTCTGCATTATCATCATAGGACAAAGTAAATGCTCATTAATTCATGTTTTTGACAGTCTGTCGGTTCCTAAAGGTAAGCCACATAAAGGGCCTGGGGATTGATTTCCTGTGAGGATCAAACATCATGAATCCAACGAAGGGAGTTCTAATGAATATAATGCATGCTTATTGCAAACATAATTGTATATTGGCCTATCACTCATATTTCATGTACCATGAAGACTGTAAGTTTGGGAAACAAGACAAGCAAGTGATCTTATAGGGGGACCATGAGACATATTATTGAACCAAAGTAAATATAAGCTGTGTACTCTCAATATATATTGTACGCCAAGTCAAAACAATCATAACAGGAAAGTTGAAATAGAGATAGATATGAAAGCTATCTGAACTAATGCTAATTCTCACTTGCTGAGATGCGTACTACATATCAAACAAGCCTTATCTAAATTGAACAGATTTCAAAGAGTTATATTTGGGGTTAGGAACAAGAAAAAAGAGATTAAAAATCCCCAAGCTTCCCAAATAAAGTCTTTATTAATTATATAAGCTTCAGATTGCTATTACCACCTGGTGCCTGTCTAACATTCTTTTCCATTTCATAAGTGTGTGAGTTCGCAGTCGAGAATATGTCATTTCCTATCATTTCCCTACGCTTTGCTTCACTCACATTGCGCTCATAATTACCACTATTATAATGTCCATTGTTCTTTCTCTCATCCTTACTGTTGTTATTGTTATGTCCATATTCAGCTGAATTTTTGTTCTCAAAGATATTGTTCCCAGATAGCTCTAAAGCTTTTTGGTTGTTGAAATGCCCCTTGCTGTGAATGCCATATTCTGATCCTCCACCATTGAACGAGTTTTGATTGTATTGACCCGCAGCCTATAGAAAGAAGCATATATGTAAGAGATTCAGAAATTTTGGTGAGAATAATGCTCACCAAAATAGAAGTGGTGCATACATTATAAGTTCAAGCAAAATGCGATCAGACACCCCCATATAGTAATATAAATGTATGCCTAAAGAAACACAGCTAGAGGCTCGTATTCCTCAGAAGTGCTTAAGTTCAAATGCTACTCTACAACCAACTTCTTACATTGGAGTTTTTAGCACCAGTTCTTGGGGTTTTATTCTCCTGTTGTTCAGCAATGGTTATATCGTTGTGATGATTCCAAGACATCAGGGACATATTGTCGTATTGATGCAATCGGCCAAAGATATTGCTACCTTCAAGTTCTTTGGTTTTAGCAGAAGAGCAAGACCTCCAGCTACCAGAGATATTACCTTCACCAAGATCATGATGTTGCTTTGCAACATCCAGCATCTTTGGAGTTGGAGGTTTGTCTTCAGAGCATGGTATTGCACCATCCACCACCTGTCAGAAGTTCATTATAAATATAAATATGAACTTACCACAACAAAATTCTTACATATATACCATAATATGTTATGAGTCCACCTCTACAAAGGGTGCATGAAACATATCAATATGGTCACATAAAATCATATACATATATACCATCTTTACAAAAGGGTGCATATATAGAAATCATAAAGAAAGACACTCTCACAATCCATTTTTTCCTTCTTTTCTTCCAAGATACTTATTGCATGCAATATGAGTCATTTATAAATTTCAAATTCAATGTACATGTGTGTCTGTGTTTTCAGAAAAATTCAATCAGTCAAATTTTTTTTTCTTTCTAACCAAGGTTTTTGCCACAGGATGAAACGCAGCTGGCAACTTCAGCTCTGGATCATAATGAAATATTCTACTCCCTGTCATTTCCCTTCTTTTAGAATCAGAGCTAGGACGCCTGCATTGAAGAAATATGTATTGACGCCCATTTTTTGTATGTGTATGTGTATGTGTGTGTGTGTGTGTATGTGTATGTGTATGTGTATGTGTATGTGTATGTGTATGTGTATGTGTATGTGTATGTGTATGTGTATGTGTATGTGTATGTGTATGTGTATGTGTATGTGTATGTGTATGTGTATGTGTATGTGTATGTGTATGTGTATGTGTATGTGTATGTGTATGTGTATGTGTATGTGTATGTGTATGTGTATGTGTATGTGTATGTGTATGTGTATGTGTATGTGTATGTGTATGTGTATGTGTATGTGTATGTGTATGTGTATGTGTATGTGTATGTGTATGTGTATGTGTATGTGTATGTGTATGTGTATGTGTATGTGTATGTGTATGTGTATGTGTATGTGTATGTGTATGTGTATGTGTATGTGTATGTGTATGTGTATGTGTATGTGTATGTGTATGTGTATGTGTATGTGTATGTGTATGTGTATGTGTATGTGTATGTGTATGTGTATGTGTATGTGTATGTGTATGTGTATGTGTATGTGTATGTGTATGTGTATGTGTATGTGTATGTGTATGTGTATGTGTATGTGTATGTGTATGTGTATGTGTATGTGTATGTGTATGTGTATGTGTATGTGTATGTGTATGTGTATGTGTATGTGTATGTGTATGTGTATGTGTATGTGTATGTGTATGTGTATTTGTATGTGTATGTGTATGTGTATGTGTATGTGTATGTGTATGTGTATGTGTATGTGTATGTGTATGTGTATGTGTATGTGTATGTGTATGTGTATGTGTATGTGTATGTGTATGTGTATGTGTATGTGTATGTGTATGTGTATGTGTATGTGTATGTGTATGTGTATGTGTATGTGTATGTGTATGTGTATGTGTATGTGTATGTGTATGTGTATTTGTATGTGTATGTGTATGTGTATGTGTATGTGTATGTGTATGTGTATGTGTATGTGTATGTGTATGTGTATGTGTATGTGTATGTGTATGTGTATGTGTATGTGTATGTGTATGTGTATGTGTAGCTGTGCCAATATCTAAGACTATGAGTGTCTGTGTGGCTACGGCTATTATCTATGTTGCTATGGCTATATATCTGTGCTTGTGGAAGTGTCTATGCGGCTATATCTTTGTCTGTAGCGGTGTGCCTATACCTATTATGGCTATATTTGTGTCTATAGCTGTGTGGCTATATTTTCCTCTAGGTCTATGTAAAACATGGAAATCTTTAATTTTGAATAGTATATTGTGCTTCTGTAGATTATACTAACAAAAATTAATTTGCAACTAACAAACAACTGTTTTCATGGTTTTGGAGATACCTTCTCTGGAATAATGGGTCTGGCTCTTCTAATGATAAATCTGCACCGAACGAAATCGTGCTTACTCCACCCGCGGGCTAAAGTTTGGTGAGAAAAAATAAGTAAAGTTTGTTAGAAAACTAGAAGAGGCAAATAGTAAATTAGCAAAGATTTGCTTCAAAACATGTGATTATGGAAGGCACACGAAAAAAGACGATAAAAACCAAATAGTAACAACCACTAAATATTGACAATTGTCCATGGTACTGTTCCCGCAGAAAACTTCCTTAGGAATGATGAGTTTGTTGACCAAAGGTTGTTTTGATTTTCAATGTTATCTTGTCAACCTAAGACTTATGAATTCAAGGGTTGAGACTGGCTTTAGATTAGATAGACTTGGTTTTCAGCAATTGTTTTCTTTTCTTAGAGATCAAATAGAGCGCTCAAGGTATTCCTTGATAATCTTGGAGACAGTAACAGAATCTAAGACAGCCAAGAAAACAAGAGAGGCTTAGTCAGAGAGATTTTATAGAATAGAGGATCTTAATGAGACAGTATTTCCATGCACACAGAGCAGAGCGCTCTACTCGGTCTTGTCCCGAGTTCCAAAAGCGGCCCTACTAGTCTTTGGGGAGGGTAGTGAGAGGTAAATTATTGGCAAAGAAGAAGAACCTTACCTGGTTCGTGCGTACAACAACAGAGCGGGGAGGCATGGGGGGGTGTGGTCGTTCATCCGAGGCGTTCATGAAGGCACTGCTATCATTAGTTGCAGATGATCGGCGAGGAGGGCAGTGGACACCGTTGCTTGCGGGAGCTTCATCACACCAATACAGGAGGTCCAGCGACGGCGGAGCTCTGCCGGATGCCGCAAATCTGTCACAACCATCGCCATGGCCATGGCCATGACCTTCTTCTTCATGCTCATCATCATCATCATCAGCAGCAGCAGCGTATGCCTCAGACATGGTATGGTGGTTTCTGTGGAGGGAAACAGAGCAAAAGGAAAGAAGTATGTATGTATGTATGTATGTATGTATGTAAAGCAACAACCCTAGCCAAAGAAACATAAACAGGAGGAAGAAATCATCATCATCGTCATCATCCTTCTTCTTCTTCCTTCTTTTTCTACTGCAGGAAAAGCAAAGCGGCTATCTATAACTTACACCCAACACAACCCCCATCCCATCCCATCCCATCCCATCCAACAACGTTTTTTTACTTCATCATCGTCTGTCATTTCACGTGAACAACAATGAAACAACTGCTACTACTGCTGCTACCACTAGTAACATATGCACATAACACACATACATATTAGCCATAGCCATTCCCATTCTCGTCTACCCATTCCATCTGCCCAAAGGCATGCATGCATGCATGTATGCACCACATCAGCGGGGACCACTGGGGGTGGTCCGGCGGTCACATTCGACCTCCTCCCAAGGCACATAATAACATACCTTTGGTCTCATAGGTCATATTTGACCTCCAAAGACGATAATATAATCTCTTTCTCTCCCTCTTTTTTTATTATCATAATTAGCTTACCCTATTGGTAAGTTGTTACACTTAACAAGTCACTATATCTTGGGTTCGAAACCCAATTTTACTCACCTCTCTATTATATACTCCATACATATCTCTTAATTCACTAGATGCCACTGTGGAATGTAGGGAGGGTTGAACCCATGACCACGTGGTCTCCATTGGGCAACCTTACCAACTGAGCTATATCCATGTGAGCTCTCTCTCTTTCTCTCGTCGTCTGCTACTGTCATCACTTGCTACCACCGTCGTCTACGGTCGCCGTCGTTTGCCAACTATTGTCTTCGTTGTTTGTCATCTGCCATCGTCACCGTTGTTGTCAGTTCTTGGCCGTCATCTTTGCCGTTGTCATATGTAGTCGTTGTTGTTGTTGTCGTTGTCCGCTATCACCTACACTTCTAACGACGTAATCGGCTGAAAACAAGACAACATACATGTCTTTCTACACTCGAACCTAGCGCGCAAGGCATCGATGCTCGACTAAGTTTTTTCTGTCATCTTTGTCTTTTCTTTCTTTTATCTTTTGATTTACAACATGACTTCTAGACGAAACCACAAGGAAACACATGAAGAAATTATAAGTAAGGAAGAATTTTTAGATGTCCTTAACCGTTTAGTTAAGATAGAAAAATGGGCGAAAGAGATTGAAGCTGAAAAACAAAAAGATAAGGAAGAAAAAGAAGTGCTTATTGCTGAAATAACGAAACTTAAAGTAGACAACATGAACCTTTAGAAACAAGTTACGGACCTTGAGACATCTAGGGAAGATGGTGAAATATCTTCCCTAGAGGATATTAAGGACGAGATCAAAAAGGTTAAGGAAGAGGTTAAAAGTGATATGGAATTAGCAAAAACTGGGTGGGTTGAAGTAGTAAAACGTAATATTAAAAAGGAACTAAAGGATGAAAATATTGTAAACACTACCCTTGAGGAGCTAAAAAAGCATCAAGATCGACGCCTAAATGTACGAGTTACTGGGCTCAAGGAAGGGACATCTCCTGACGAAGATGCACAAACATTAGGGAAAATGTTGGGGTACGAAGCCCTACCAATCACTAAAACTTGGAGGGTAGGACGTGACACCACCAGGAAAAGAGCTTTGGTCCTTCAGTTTAAGGACTAAGAATTTAGAATCACATTTTTTTAAAAGAGAACAATTCTTCGAGGATTGGGCGGGGACCCTATCTACCTTGATGAAGACCTGACCAAGATGCAAATTGAGCATCGTAAAATGTGTATGCCGCGAGTCATACAAGCTCGTAAAGAGGGGCATCGTGCTTTTTACCGAGACGGGCGTGTGATAATAAATGATCGCGTCGCCAATTGACGGCGTGTGGTCCATGTGACAAACAATAAACTTAGGATGACATCCATGTGGAACTGTAACGGTGCATTTTGGACACACCCTGACCGCCTAGAGGAGATTTTGAAGGTATTTGACATACTTTTTTTTACTAGAAACACATTAGAGCCCAAATTGAGGACTGCCACGAGTTGATGGTTTTCATTGGGAATCTATCTTTAGACAAACCTCACGTCGACATACTACTATAGGGTCTAGAGGGGTTGCGATACTATTTCGGAGAGAGATACAAAATAGGATAGAAATACTAAAGAAAGACCCAGAAGCCCGTTTTATGTGGGTGAAAGTCCTTAGTAGCAAGGATCAGGTGATATTTATCGTCATGTGTTATTTCCCCCCGAAAGGATACAGATATAATATGGCTGGAGAGGTGAGTATAGTTGATGAAGGAACGCCGCATGGGCCTTCTCCATACGAACCTTTATCAGATGACATAATCCAATATTCTTCTTAAGGGGAAGTCTTCCTTGTAGGAAATTTCAATGCGAGAACCCAATCCTGACAATGCACAATATTTCAGATGGATAGAAACCTCGAAATGGTGAATGTCAACCCTTTAGACTTAGACATAATGCGTACTTCAAATGATCAAGGTGTAGAGGCCACAAGCTTTGGCCATCATCTGCTTGAACTTGGAAGCTAACACCAGATGATCATATATAATGGCTTAGCCAAGTGGCTGGGCTCGGAAGCACTCACATGTTTCCCACATGGAGGAGGGGAAAGCACAGTTGATTACCTAATAGGACGCCATGAAGCTACCCACATGGTTAACTCCTTCCAGGTGGCCCCATGCCCCATTGGTGCAGACCATAGATTCCTATACTTTGAGCTAAAATGCAACATCTCCCACGCCACCAACTCTAGTCAACCAAACTATCACACCACAATACATTTCACGCATGAGATCGCTGACATCTACTCTCGACATGTTCAAGCCCATCTCTCCTCTTTTGATTCTTCTTTGCCTTTAGAGAACCTCACTACAGAACTTGCACACACCCTTCACTCAGCAGCAATTAATAGCTTCCCATACACGAAACACTCCAATCATAGTAGAATAAGGTCTATGCCATAGAACAAGTGGTATGATGAGGATTGTAGAGATTTGTATAGACAACTTAAAGTTCGCGACTTAGTGGTACTATTTCCTCAGTACAGGCTCGAAAAGAGATGCGCAAGATGACATGTCATAAAAGACAACCTTGGGAATCATCCCAATATTGGGAACTCTACCATATGCTCATGAGTAGGGATTGCGCCCTTGCATGGAAGAGACTACTGGAACCATAACCACAAACACCCATTGAGGATCCCAATATTTGGCACACATATATCGAGAGACTCTACCATGTCCCGAACCAACCACCCATCCCAATGCCTTCCACACCTCGACCTACCATGGGGACACTTTTCATGACCTCTAGGGTCACGAAGGTCATAAAAAAATTACAACATAGGAAATCCATGGACCACATAGGATTGCGAGCCGATCACATCATATATACTCGAGAGTGCCTAGCCCCCTTTCTCACTCTAATCTTCAACCGCACCCTTGCTGAGGGTTTTCCACCACAATGGACCATGAACACAGTGGCCCCTATACATAAAGGAGGGGACCCAATGGACCCAAATACATATAGGACCATTATGATAGGCCATACGCTCGCTAAACTATATGGTGCGGTAATGGAAGCAGAGCTTAGCAATTATATGGAAACATTAAGTCTTCGAGCACCTGAGCAGGCTGGCTTTAGACGAGCCTTCTCCACTATTGACCATATCTTCACACTTAGGTGCTTAATTGACTAAACAAAGGTTTGTAGGAAGAAACTATATTGTTGCTTTGTGGACTTCCGCAAAGCCTTTGACATAGTTCCTAGGGAGAAGTTGTTTGATAGACTTAAGAGCTTGGAGGTACCAAATGACATGATCTGGGCCATTTATGCCTTATATGAGCAAGCCTCTAGGTGTGTAAGATGCCCAGGTGGCCCATCCGATTGTTTCACTAGCACCATTGGTATAAAATAGGGGCCCCCCCTATCACCGACTCTTTTTGGGATCTACATTGATGAGATCACTGATTTTATTGCTCGTAAGGGAAGCAAGGGAGTAGCTATTGGGGATACGCAAGTTAGTCTCTTACTCTACACAGACGACATTGTCTGGCTCGAGGAGTCGGAACATGACCTACAAAAGCATCTTAATGCCCTAGATGACTTTTGTACACAACGAGGACTGGTAGTGAATCTAGCGAAAACTAAAGTCCTTATCTTTCATACATTGTCTCGAGTTAGGAGTCAATGTCAGCTAATCCTCTCTCATAAACTAGTTGAGGTAGTTGGATCATATATATACTTGGGAATCACTTTTAGTGCTCGCTCAAGTAAATTCTCGATGACCCGGGCTGCCAAAGATAGGCTAACGAGAGGGTATGCATCCCTCTCACTCTTAGAGAGACAATGCCACCAAGCATACTTTCAAGAGCCACGGACTAAGGAATGGCTCTTCGACTCATTAGTGACCCCTTCCCTCATGTATGCATCGGTAGTATGGGCTCTAGGTCTACCATCTTTCATGTGGACGCAATTAGAGAGACCTTTGGTGACGATGTTATCACGTCGACTTCGAAGCAAATCGACAATACCACATAACATTATTAGAGCAGAGTTCAGTCTACCCCCGATGTTAGTAGAAGCACTGTTTCAAGTGGTAGTTTTTATTCATCGGATACATAGCCAACCACAAGATAGGATATCTCGTCGAGCCTTTGAGGCATCTCGATCCCTACATGCGTATGGAGACACTAGCTCTTGGTATAGCAATGTGGTGAGTTGGTTACTTGCAAACGGCATAGACATTAATAACCTACCCCCCCTTAAGTACAACCATGGGACTGACCAAACTCTAATATCTCATGAAGACCGTAATAAAGTGATATGCCAAGAAATATGGCAAATTTACAGCTGATATAAATGGATCACCCCACGAGGGCCACTCCCATCTAAAATGTTGTACTATAAGGAACACTTCTTGTACTTCTCTTAGTTAGGTTTTATTACACGACCAAGATATCCAGATACATTCTTATCAAATGCACTAAGGGTTGCCATTGGACAACTTAGGATATCATCTCACCAACTTGAGATTGAGAGTGGTCGGGCTAATAGAGTCCCTAGGGAGGAAAGGCTATGTAGGTTGTGCCACATAGAGATAGAGGATGAGTATCACTTCACATGCAAGTGCCCAACTTATGCTAAGATACGAGTGGAATACCAAGACATATTAGGACCCTCTCCCACCCTCTCCAAACTATTAGATACCCCGGATGTAAAGAGACTAGGTAGGTATATCTTAGAGCTAAAACAACATAGGGAGAATAAATTACAAAGTGTTAACCATAACCCGTTTACTATTCATAAACTTGTAACTAGTGTAATTTTTCAGGAACAATGGGAGATAATGAATGTGGATACACTTACGGCATTCAGCCTCTCTCTTGACGAAGCCGAAACGCAAAGAACAACCAAACGCCCTTGGATGTTGGGTTTCAAAACAAGTCGACACAAAGTAGAAAGGATTAAGAAGATAAGGTAATGTGAGCTACGTCGACTAGAAGCTATGGTTGGGGTACCTTTTACATTGGGGCCACGGGCCACATCCACCTCAAAACCCTTTGACCTCCCGCTTCTCTTCAAGAGACTTGGATGGAAATGAAATTAGGCCTAGTATACATCATTTTCATTGTAGAACATGTTTGTTATTTTATTTTACTAGAACTATTTAGCTTAAAACTCTATTTTTATTTTTACTTTCGATGAATGGGTAAATATCCCATTTTTTGTTGTAAACCATTTGTCTCACGGGCCAATTTTGGTCTTAGAAGACGTTAATATAGGCAACTTTTTTTTTCCCCAAAAGAAAAATTTATAGGTAGCTAATTAGGTACTGTGGTAGCTAAATAGCTATGAATGGTAGCTAATTAGTTATTCTAGTAGCTATATAGCTATGTTCGATATACTATGGTAGTAGCTAATTAGCTAAGTGTTAGCTAATTAGCTACTTAGCTACTTAGCTACTTAGCTACTACCATAGTTTAGTACAATAGCTAAATAGTTAAGTGGTAGATAATTAGCTACTACGATACTTTAGTTATAGTGGCTAATTATCTAGTACCATACTTTAGTTGAGTCACTAATTAGCTAACTAGTAGCTAATTAGCTACTACCATACTTCAGTTGAGTAGCTAATTAGCTAAGTGGTAGCTAATTAGCTACTACCATACTTTAGCTGAGTAGCTAATTAGCTAAGTGGTAGCTAATTAGTTACTACCATACTTTAGTTATAGTGGCTAATTAGCTACTACCATACTTTAGTTATAGTGGCTAATTAGCTACTACCATACTTTAGCTGAGTCGCTAATTAGCTAACTAGTAACTAATTAGCTACTACCATACTTCAACTGAGTAGCTAATTAGCTAAGTGGTAGCTAATTAGCTACTACCATACTTTAGCTGAGTAGCTAATTAGCTAACTAGTAACTAATTAGCTACTACCATACTTCAGTTGAGTAGCTAATTAGCTACTACCATACTTTAGCTGAGTAGCTAATTAGCTAACTAGTAGCTAATTAGCTACTACCATACTTCAGTTGAGTAGCTAATTAGCTACTACCATACTTTAGCTGAGTAGCTAATTAGCTAGTATCATACTTTAGCTGAGTAGCTAATTAGCTAGTACCATACTTTAGCTGAGTAGCTAACTAGCTACTACTATACTTTAGTTAGAGTGGCTTATTAGCTACTACTATTGTTATGGGCATGACCATATAATATCCCGTGGTGAGAATTTACCGTAGTATTCTATACACGTGGATAAGTGTGAGGGTTAAACGAGAGTGTAAAGAAGGGGAGGATTACTTTTAATCCTCAGGATTGAGACAACCCATGAGGTCAAGTGTGAACTTGCTTGGGGGCCTTGGGTATCGCTATAAATAAGAGGCCTAGCTACCCTCATTTGGGAATCTTTTGACTACATCGAGACTTTGCTCTTGTGGTGGGTCAACTCTTGTAGCGAGTGCGCCAGCACCAGGTACGACTCAACGCCACGGCTGTGGTATGGGACGCCGATCGAGGCTCGAGTCCGTCTCGATCCCTTCGCTCGGGGGTGGTCGGGTGGATCGGCACCCTTCTTTCTCTTTCTCCTTTCTATCTATCATTAGTTTATCCTTATCTTAAGCTTACTTTAGTACCAAGATCTCTAATATTTGGTATCAAAGCTATGTACTAATGTTTCTTTGTTTGTCTTTTGTCTTTTGATTGATGGTGATCGATTGATGTGCGGTCGGCCTTGATCCAGACAACGATCAACAAAGAACTTCGGTAACTCTTTCCATAATTTTTTCTTCTATTCTCTCTTCTCCCATTTAATCATGTGTTTAGTTTATATGTCATTTTTTTTCATTAAGTCAATGATGTTGTAGTGGTCTTTAATTGATTATCTAAAACGTTTACATATGTGCACGAGGTCAATACCTCGTTTGACATATAAATAATATGTGATGAGTGTCGTATGCGTACGAGGTTAATACCTCAATTACATATTACGTTCACGAACATATGTTTTGTTTGCGTATGAGTTTAATACCTTGATTTATTGTAAAGGATATGTGTTTGGTCTTGTATGCGTAAGAGGTCAATACCTCAATTGCGTATTACGATGATCTCTTATTTGTGGATGTTTCATGTGCGTAGAGGTATATACCTCGATTACATATCTCGATCACATCACTTGTGGCTATTTAATATAATGATATGTTTAATATAGGCATATGTGGTTACGTATATACGTGTTTGATCGTATATATGTGATAAGTAAACATATGTGTATATTCGTTATTACGTGATTATATCGAAAGTTGTCCTTGTCGGGAAAAGGATGTCGGTGGCCGTCCTCACATTTTTGTGAGAATGGCGTTGTCACCATCCCTTTTTCAACAATTTTTTATTGTTCACAACCCCGTTGATGACCTCGATTTCGTTATGTAAAGAAACGCCTATAGCCATAATGATGTTGAGTACGTAGGGCTTGACCCACTTCAAGTGAGGTCGCTCCAATGACACACGTATCCAACATCCCTCCCTCGTTACATGGATACGATGCCACCATGAGCTCGTTCTTACGAGAGGCATTCGTAATGACGTGACCATGTGATGGGCCACGTGGGCCTACTACGAAACGAGGGCTCATTTGGCTTGACCATTAGGTTCCACTTTGGCATATGCCATCGTAATTACGAGACTTGAGGTTAGGTAACGTACCAACATAGTTTTGGTAAATGAGGACGAAATAAGGACCCTTGACATATATGTTCTTTTAAAAAAAACATATATGATCAAATGCCTCGCATATCTCTTATGACCAAGACCATACAACATCCTTGATACATATGACTATAACACATGTTTAGACTTAAGGTCTAAGTGCACCTAGGGGTACTCATAATAGGACTTAAAGAGCCGAAACCACATATGTGGGCACCGAAACATAGTTTATTGTTAACATTTTTTTCGTGTATAAACTATTCATGACGCGAACATACATGGTTGAGCCTTGGGGAGCCACCATGAAAAAATCGATATAGAGATCAGGGAAAGACATTTATTTGTCACCCCCATGGTTTTTAAAACACCTTTGTGTCACCATAGTAACTTGATCTTGAACCTCATCTCCTACGTCTAGAGGGGTATTGACGTGAGATCATGATATCGATTAATGTTTGCCCATGATATGTTTACATCACGACATGATGTTATGACTATCTCTCTGACCTTATCCTATTTCTTTTCCAGAAATAATCTTTAATGGCTCAAATTAACGACCCGATGTCATCCGCTCAAGCGGAAGGAACTCAAGGGAATCCTCCTGGACAAATGTCCACTGAGATGTATTTGGCACAAATAACCCAATACCTTAGTTTCGCCGCTCAACAGATGACCGAACTTCGGCAATCTCAAAGTGCTCTCGAGGCACGTGTCATTAGTCTACAACGTGAGACTAATAGACCTAATGAGTGACAGGGTGAACCATCGTTTGTCGTTAAGCCATTTACGGGAGACAAAAAGGAAAGAATCGAAGAAGCAATCTGCACGTGGCTGGGCCGATGGGAGTCTCATTTTGAGCTCTATCCCACGCCAGATAGTACGAAGATTGCATATGTCGACCGAGAACTCGGGGGTAAGGCCGCCGCCTGGTGGCGTGGCCTCCGTACTATGGGGAAATTGCCCGATACCTGGACAGATTTTGTCACGGTTTTTAAGGGCCAATTTCTGCAACCTCCCTCTCGAACCGAGGCAGCACAAGCTTTAATGAACCTCTCTAGCAGGAAATTTTCCTCTCTAGAAGACTATGTTCACCATTATAGAACCCAAATCCAAAAATCGGGTCTAGAAGGGGACAATTGGTTGATAGCTTGTTTTGTCAATGGCATCCCCAATTCGGACTATCACTAGATAGTGCACGATAAGGATCCAAAATCCTTCGAAGAGGCCGTTGAAATAGTTCTTCGCTATCAACGCACTTCGAAGGACCACAACAAACCCAACGAAGCGCCCGGGACTAAGCAGTCGCAATTTGTTAGGAAACGCAAGACACCCAATGAATTCCTGGATCACGATTGTAAGCGACAACATCCTTTTTGCGTATTCTGCAAAAAGAAGGGTCATACAAAAGATCAATGTCAAAAGCTCCAATGGAAAGAGCACGACAACAAAGCTAAAGCTGCAGACCATAAAGGTCAGATTCCTAATATCCTTCAGGTCTATACACATCATTTAAGTAATTGTCAATGTTCTTTCCCTCACTATGTATTGGGTCCCAATGATTTACTACGTGCAAACGGGTATATCAATGGATCTCCCATACAATTTTTATTTGATTCGGGAAGCTCACACAATTTTGTGAATGATCGTTTGGTTCAGATATGGGGAATCCAACCCACCGTAAGTGATCACACGTACACGGTGCACTTGGCTGATGGAAGAGTACAATACATCAACGGGGCGATTCATTCATTAGGAATTTCTATTGATACTTATATAGAGGAAGTAGACTTCCATGTAATGAATTTCTGTACCACCGATGTAATACTGGGTTATCCCTGGTTCTATAATAAAAGCTCTTCTTTATCTATTGATTGGGTTCATCATTCAATTACATTTTTACTGAACAACTGTACTCATTTTATTCAATGTGTAAAAAAACAATCCCTCTCGATTGTTTCCTCATGTCCATCAATATCCGAGTTGTCTTGTTCTACTCTATTTTATTGTGTACTTGATCCGGACATTCACGTTTATAATATCGATAATGTCTTGGTTCAATTAACATATTTTAAATGATTTTCGTGATGTTTTTCCAAGTGAACTACCAGATGGCTTACCTCCTAAATGTAATATAGACCATCGTATAGATATTGTACCTGGTGTTGCACCAATAAGTATAACTCCTTATCGCTTAAGTCGATCCGAAGAGGATGAGGTATCTAAGCAACTCAAGGACTATTTACGAATGGGTTATATACATTATAGTAAATCTCCATGGGGTGCACCAGTTCTCTTGGTAAAAAAGAAAGAGGGCACATGGCGTATGTGTATTAATTACCGACGCTCGAATAAAGTGACGATCAAGAATTCGTACCCATTGCCCCGAGCTGACGATCTAATTGACCGTCTCCAAGGAGCTCGGTATTTTGCGAAACTTGATCTCCGTACTGGCTACCATCAAATACGAATAAGTGAGGACGATGTTCCTAAAATGGCATTTCGTATGCGCTATGGCCATTACAAGTTTTTGGTTATGCCTTTTGGTTTGACCAATGCTCCGGCTACTTTTCAACAAGAAATGAATGACATTTTCCGAGAACAACTTAGAAAATTTGTCGTTATTTTCTTGGATGATATTTTAGTTTATAGCCGTACATTACAAGAACATGCTAGACATGTCCGCTTTGTTTTACAAACATTGCGTGACAAACAGTTTTATGCGAAGATCTCAAAATGTGAGTTCTTCAAGAAATCAATTACTTATCTTGGACATCTCATAACCGAACGAGGAGTTGAAATTGATCCTTCTTGCATGGAGAAAATCAAGCTTTGGCCCACTCTTCGGAATATTCGAGAAGTTCGATCATTCCTTGGTTTTGTCAGGTTTTTGCGAAAGTCTCTTCGTAATTACTCCCAATTGACGACGCCGTTTATTGATCTTTTAAAAGGTCAAACGCATAAGTCTACAAAACCTATTGTGTGGAATGCTACAGTAGACCACATCTTTAAGGAACTCAAGGACCTGGTTTGCAAGGCTCCTTCACTTCTTTTACTTGATCCTTCAAAACCTTTTGAGGTTGAAACCGATGCAAACGATTATGCTATAGGTGCTGTCTTACATCAAGATGGTAAACCAATAGCATTCGAGAGTAAGAAACTTGATTTTGCTCAATGTTAGTATACTGTTCAAGAAAAGGAATTATTTGTAGTTATACATGCGCTCAAAACATGGCGCCATTATCTTTATGGAAATCGCTTTGTGGTAACTACGGACCACGAGTCCTTGAAATATTTTTGTGACCAACAAGACCTGAAAGGTCGTAAGGCATGATGGGCTGATCTCATCCAGGACTTTGATTTTTCCATACAATATCGTAAAGGTTCCATGAACACTGTCTCTGATGCACTAAATCGCATCCGTGAAGTTAACATGCTTAGCTTCACTGAAATAACATCAGATCTTTATGATCACCTTCGAGGAAAGTATCCTGATGACAGTTATTTTGCAAAATATTGGGCAAGAGTTGAGTTTGGAACAGACACCACCACATCCTCGAAGGAATACTTCCACATTGCTAACGGTTTGCTCTACTGTAATGGGAAGGTTTGTGTTCCAGATTTACCCGAGGTCAAAAAGAGGATTCTTTTTGAATGCCATGATGCACCCTCAACAGGGCACCCTGTAATACATCGTACACTCGTTCTCATCTCCACTCAATTTTATTGGCCTAAGATGTGTCCTGACATACATAGCTATGTGACTAAATGTCACTAGTGTCAGGTTAACAAAGCCGAGCGACTTAAAGCCGCGGGACTTTTACATCCCTTGGACATTCCCAATAATAAGTGGGAAAGTATATCCATGGATTTTATTGTTAGCCTTCCTCGCACCCAAAAAGGTCATGATGCCATCTGGGTTGTCGTTGATTGACTAACTAAAATGGCCATATTTATTGTTACTAAAACCACGGTAACAACTCCTGAATTGGCTTACCAATTCGTTTTTATGGATTGCCGTTGGATATCATGAGTGATTGAGATCCAAAGTTTACTAGTGACTTCTGGATGCAAGTCTTTAAGAAGTTAGAAACTACGTTGAGCATGAGCTCCACGGATCATCCTCAATCCGATGGACAGATAGAACGAGTAAATCAAATTATTGAGGACATGCTTCGAGCATACGTTGGTGCAAAACCAACAAAATGGGAACGTTATCTCCCAATTTTGGAGTTTGCATATAACAACTCCAAGCATACGTCGACAAGATATAGTCCTTTTATATTGATGTATGGTTTTCAGCCACAAGCCCCGATTGATGTTAATATACATCATGATGAGTTGCAAAGTATGCAAAACTTTCTTCGGGATATGCAAGATGTGTTGCATATTGCATGAGATAATATAAAAACAGCTCAAGATAGAGCGCGTTTTTATGCCGACCATCATAGGCAACCTCGTGTATTCACCCCTGGACAGAAGGTATTTTTGCGTGTACCTCACAATTTAAGACATTGTCTACGGGTAAGTGCGCTAAGTTAGCCCCACGGTTTTGTGGACCTTTTACAGTCCTCAAACGCATTGGGTCATCAACCTATCGTCTCGCTCTTCCCGATGGTGTCAGAATTCATCCAGTCTTTCATGTGAGTCGTCTAAAAGAACTTCTAGGTTCTGGCAACAATAAAGTTACAACTGAAACTCTGGGTACTTCTGAAGAATTATCTTCTAAACCACATGTACCAGAAAGAATTCTCGATGTTAAAACAAAAAAATTACGTACTAAAGAAATCCGAGAATTTAAAATAAAATGGATTGATAAATCAATAAAAGATGCCACATGGGAACGCGAAAATACTCTTAGAACTAACTTCCCTAACTTTCCATTGCAAGAGTGCAATGTTTTAAAGAGCTCAGGATTGAGACAACCCATGAGGTCAAGTGTGAACTTGCCTGGGGGCCTTGGGTATCACTATAAATAAGAGGCCTAGCTACCCTCATTTGGGAATCTTTTGACTACATCGAGACTCTGCTCTTGTGGTGGGTCAACTCTTGTAGCGAGCACGCCAGCACTAGGTACGACTCGACGCCACGGCGGTGGTATGGGACGCCGATCGAGGCTCGAGTCCGTCTCAATCCCTTCGCTCGGGGGTGGTCGGGTGGATCGACACCCTTCTTTCTCTTTCTCCTTTCTATCTATCATTAGTTTATCCTTATCTTAAGCTTACTTTAGTACCAAGATCTCTAATAACTATACTTTAGCTGAGTTGCTAATTAGCTAATCGATAGCTAATTAGCTACTAGCATACTTCAACTGAGTAGCTAATTAGCTAAGTGGCAGCTAATTAGCTACTACCATACTTTAGTTGAGTAGCTAATTAGCTAAGTGGTAGCTAATTAGTGTGAAAGTGTTTTTAGAATCTAAGCCATTGTACATTAGAATAATATAAAGTATGGATAATTCACATTTGGAGGCTAAGAATACGAACCAAGACCTTAGGAAGAAGTCAAAAGTAAAAGTAAGAGACCAAGAGAAAAGTAAAAAGAGAAAAAGGGGACCATAAAAAATATTAAAAAAGGAATGGTCATAACTCCTTCGTTTTTCACCCAAATATTATGTTTAAATATGGGTTAGAAAGGCTGTAAAGAGACCTATCTATAACATTTTAAATCACTAAATGTGGAGCTTTGATGAGGGAGATATGACGATTAGAAGGTCGCTGGGTCTTAGCTAAAATAGGAGATAAAAAGCTTCTAAAAATAGCGTGAACGAGGAGGAAGAAGAAAATTATAATAAAGGAGGGGGATTAGGCAGAAGAAGAGGAAGAAGGGTCTTAGTGGAAGGAGGGGATCATAATAGAGGAGGAGGACGATTAGGAAGAAGGGTCTTAGTGGAAGAGGAAGGGTCTTAATTGTGGGTTTGAGTGATTGGTAGTAAGAAGGTCCTTGGTTTCTTAGTTGAATGTGGAGTTTATCTCCTTTGTATTGTCTTGATATTGGAATATCATAACAATCTTATCTCTTTCTCATCTTCTCAATCTTTTTTCTTAATTTCTTGAGTCTCTCTCTCTCTAATTCGTAGATACCATGATCTATATAATATATTATGAGTCACAATTCGATCTAACCGGTTTGGTCAAGCCCTCATATAGTGAAAGATTACCCTTTGTCTTAAACACCCTATCAATTAGCTACTACCATAGTTTAATACAGTATCTAATTAGCTAAATGGTAGCTAATTAGCTATTACCATAGTTTAATACAGTAGCTAATTAGCTACTACCATAGTTTAGTACAGTAGCTATTCCAGGAGGGGATTAGAAATTTGGGTAGCTAATTAGCTATAGTCATAAGCAGCTAATTAGCTATAGTCATAAGCAGCTAATTAGCTATTGTTATAGGCAACTAATTAGGTGTTGTGGTAGCTAAATAGCTATGAATGGTAGCTAATTAGTTATTCTAGTAGCTAAATAACTATGTTCGATATACTTAGGGAGCTAATTAGCTATTATTGGTAACTAGTTAGTTATGGTCATATTCTGAGGTAGGTAATTAGCTATTCGGGTATGGTCATATTCAGAGGTAGCTAATAAGCTAACTAACCAAGCTCAAAAGTCAAAACAAATGTAGAGATAAATGTAAATACCTGAGGTACATCAAGAAGATGAATGGGATGCTCCTCGAATTGACTCCTTCCAACACGTTTCCTACATAAATCCTTCTTATTGGGTGAAACCCTACTCTCATTAGTCCAAAATATTGTGATTATATTCTTGATTTCTGTTGTTATGGGTGTCATTGGCTTACATCTTGTTGTTAGCTTTAGCATACTAGTTCCTTCACCCGAGGAAACTATCCGATTCAATGTATTGTACACACTTTTTCTACTAACACCAATTACCTTAGATAGCACACCGATGTTAATATCGTCAACATCACTATTAAGTAACATCATTAGAGTAGACCTGTTTAAGACAAGATTATCTTCTGACCTGCTCATGGATACGAAACTATTACGAAGATTATTTACCAATAGAGATGTTATGTTTGCATTAAGACCATCACAATCAACTAACTCCTTTATCGATGGATCATTTAATATTCCATAGAGTACTACCTTCTTTTCTTCATTGCTGATGTGCTTGGTTTGAACATTGAAATAGTCTACAACCTTTCTCTCTATGATAGTAGTCTCATTACTTCCATTCTCATTGATATTTAAACCTATATCCCAACCAATACTATCTTTACCTTTAGTGAGTGTGGCTTTCGTATCCTTCAACAATTGTCAAATTTTTTTTTTCTGTCCAATACTTTCGTATTGCTTGTTGTGTCCTGATAGCGTCATCCCTATCCTGATGATCATTGAGGGGTAATTCTAAACACCCTCCTTCCTCTTCCATTTGGCTTGACGGGTTTAAACCCTAATTTTCCTGAAAAAAAGACACGTATTAAAGATGGTTATGGGCAACAACAATACACAAAAATATTCCGCAATACACAAGATTATACACAACAATACACAAGATAATTAATAGACAGAATAGTTATTCAAATCCAAGACCGAACAATGGCGGTAATCCAGGGGCGGCAGTGGAGGAGTGAACTCTGTTTGATCGAATAGTTTTGACAATCTAGGACCAAACAATGACGGCAACTGAGTGTAGAATGATGGCAATGGAGGAGTGAATTCCGTCGGATCGAATAGTGGCAGATGATCTCATAAGTTTCATCAATTTTTTTTTAAAATGAAATATTATTTCTTGTTTGGTTTTCTTACTTTTGTATGTGTGATTGTTTATTTACAAACGATGACTGCATGTGCTCTTAATTTGTTTAGGAACTGCGTCGCATTAGAAAAGGACCCCGACCAAGTCAATTTTATTAAGATGAGGATCCAAGGCATCTGGGAATGTCCCGACTAGGACCAAGAGGTTGGGGCAAAGCATATCAACGAAACAGGGATGTTTCAGATGGCCTCTAGAGAGCCGATGGAACCTATAAACGAGAAAGGAGGCAACCTTGTCGACCTTGAAGATGCACTGGGTTCTGATCATATACAAGATTCAATTGAGGAGGCAGAACATGTTGATGTAGCACCACTGTCAGCTGATCTTGGAGAGTAGCTTGTTCCAGACCTCCTAATGGAGTGATTGTATAGTAGTTTGAATTTGTAACTATAAAATTGTAAAACTAAACTTGTTTTGGAATATAAGATTATTTTGTTTGAGTACCATTTCTTTACATTATCTGATTGGTTTGCCAACTTTAAGTATCCATCATATATTTGTATTGGTTGACTCGCAAAGTATGTGGTTGTTAAGTATAATTTTTATTGAATAGATGATGATGAACTTATCTATTGTATGACAAATGTTGGTTATAATAGTTTCTTTATTAATATAATTGAATTTAGCTTTATTCTAGGATTTCTGAGCTCTTTAATCTTGGTTATTTAGTTTTGAGTGTACAGAATAATATTAAGTCAATGTTGTTGCTCACTTGATCTTACATTTAGGTTGTTCGTATATGATTGGATATAATGTTCGTAGAAGTTTTTGGGCATGTGAGGTATATAATGTGATATTCACTTGTGAATATGTGTCTAATTATATTCAAAAATGCAATTTGCTCATTTAATATAACAAGCTTTATGGGAGTTAGAGAGAAATATAGCATTAAATTTGTGTTTCTAAAATTGTTCAATTGAATTCAAATTCAACATTATGTAAAATGAAACATATTACAATGATAGTTGAAAGCATTCTCGTAATCCAAGCGAATGTCTGGCTAAATATGTGTATATATTTAAAAATATAGGTTAAAATTGAAATCTTGATAATATTAATTGTGTTTTTTATTAATGTTTTTAAAAGTCATGTGCGCATGTGTGATACATTCTTGAAAGTTTGTTATAAAATTGTAATTCTTGACATCTCATGTATTTATCAATAAAGGTATGCGACATATTACCTGTTCTAAATGACCCGGTGTTAGTTGTAAAATTTCAAATTGGATCACAAATTGTGATACCGTTTCGTGTGACTCTTGATAGGCCAGATAGAGTTGACCTATTAGATCCTTGTATGGGATCTTTTGATGAAACAATTGTGTGAATTTCGCAGCTAATTGTTTGAACGAGTCGAACGCGTTTGGCCCGTTCTGGGCATACCAATTTGTCGACGGACCGTCAAATGATAAGACAAACTTAACAACTTTTAATTTTCCCTCAGTTGCTGCCGACAATCGTTGTGCCACTTGTTTCACCTCCCATGTGGTCAAAAAATCTCTTATATGTGCTTCCACATTAGCACCATCTCAATACTTCGAGTTAGAGTAAGGCATAGTGTCGTCTCCCTAAATGTCGTAAAAAGAATTTTCATCAAACCTCTCCTCGTTTGAATGATTATTTGTTAGATCCGGAATTTTGCTCCACTCCCGATCAACTTGTTGCTGATGTTGATGGCTATGTTCGAAATTGTCAGCACTACCTTCTGCTACACGTTAAGACTTTGCTCGTGTGCAAGGATGTTTACGGCTGACAGGTGTTTCTGGACTAGACGAGATCCATTCTACCTTGTTCTCTACCTATTGCGGATGTAACTGGGCGTGCCAAAATTATTGTGTTGTTCGACCGACAGTCGATTTAAGTACATAGCGGACACAATAGGTCAAGCGTTCAGATCCGAACGTTCTATCAAGATGACTGTGGTAGAAGGATGGATAGACGTACTAGTCAATAAATAAGACTTGTTGTCTGAGTAACTATGATCGACTATTAGATTTTAATATAATTACTTAGTGAGCAAAGCAATTCAGAAGTCGACACTTAGAATAATAATGAATAGAGAGACCTGCCGACACAAAGATACTCTAACCACTAACTATATTAATTTACAAAATAGAACAACAACTTTATAATGTTTTCGTTCCCTCTTTTATAGTAAAACTGAGAGTCTCTTTTCAAGATTACATTTGCCCTTGTTCGGCAAGAACTATTACAAAACTGTCTAACTAATTCTAATACATATTTTTACTACTTGGGAAAATTTGTAACTGTTGACTCATTGATCCACCGCAACAATCTGACTCCGACTCCTTCGTACTTCCGAACATTGTCGACTCCGATCCTTTCACACCTGTCTGATTCCGACCTTTCGACCCTATAGCTGACCGACTAACAACTGGAGTGAGCAGCGCCTCGGCCTAGAAACCATTTCATAGTCCTGCGTGTTGCATCATGGAGACAATTTGTTCCTGAATTATCCGATTCATCTGTCCGGAAATTCCATTATGCTTCGGACTATATGGTGTCGTATATTCACATCGAATGCTGTGCTGTTGGCAAAACCTGATGAATTCCTCTAACTTGTACTCTCTTCCATTATCAAACCGCAAGCATTTTAGCTTCCGGCCGGATTGGTTCTCCACCAAGGCAAGCCATTCCTAGAAGCTCGAGAACACTTGATCTCTACTTCTAGTTGGGTATGCCCACACTTTCCTGGTCGAGTCGTTAATAAAGTACACGAAGTAGGAAGTGCCACCAAGGGATTGATGTGACATCGGGCCACAAACTGACCTAGGGCAAGTACCCTTTCCACTATTTACAGAAATAGCGTAAACCTAGTATGTTCAATGGGACAATGTGAATACGGCCATTATGCACCCGTATTCAACATTTGTGTCGTTAGCCACATGTTGTAGGACAATTACACTATTTGATGGTGGCCACAACCTTCTTGTTTAGGATCTTCCATTCAAACTCTAACACACCTCTGGGTATTTAACCTAGTCTATGGGCTCGTATAGGTCTCTAACTATCAGAAGATATTCCATCTTGATCTTCTAGTCAGAGTAGTTGTGTGAGTTCCAAACTATCATACATGGGAAACCACTCACACCTCCTTTCATCTTGCACCTCAAGCTCTGATACCAATTTGTTATGATTAGGATGGTAGATTTCTAAATGATAGACTAAAATATACAAAATAGAATAGAAAGTAGAAAACAACAAAATAGATAGAATACACAGTACACTAGATTTACGTGGAAAACCCTAAAATAGGGAAAACCACTGGGCAACAGATCTATACTATATGATAGAGACACAAGAAGAAAAATAGGTTACAAAGACTCTGCTGAATAGAGTATATACCACTTAGGGTTTTGGCAAGTTCACCTAACTATGCCTACACTACCTCTCTTGTCTCCTTCCACTCTCTATGCATACACACACTATCTCTCTATTGTATTATGTTCTACACCTTCTACACCATATATATGAAATGTTTTCCCTAGCTTCACATATTTATAGAAGGAATATGTTATTATTATTATTATTATTATTTAATAATAATAATAGCAGTTTATCGCCCGAGTGGTCGACTCGATTGTCTGACCCACAAGTCGATAGTCTAGTCGATTAGACCTGACTCCTATGTCAACTATCCAGTCGGCCCGACTAGCAAACTTTGTCATCGACCATCCTCTGGATGTGCTTAGTCCGGGAATGGTAGGCCGCATTCTTCACGAGGTGGATGGCACTTTGATTATCACAATAGAGCTGGTATTCCTCCTGTCGGATTCCTAGCTCTTCGATGAAGTCCTTCATCCAGATTACCTCCTTGCCGGCTTCTATAGCCGCCATGTACTCCTCTTCTGTTGTCAATAGTGCACATTGAAGTCCTTCATCCAGATTACCTCCTTGTCAGCTTCTATAGCCACCATATACTCCTCTTCTGTTGTCAATAGTGCAATGGACTTCCGTAGCCTCGACTTCCACGATACAACTCCCCCTGCATATGTCATGACGTATCCGGATATAGACTAGTTGGTATCTGCATCAACTCACATGTTTGAATTGGTGAAGCCTTCCAATAGAGGTTTACCAGAGCCGAATCGAAGGCACATACTCGTGGTGCCTTTTAGGTACTGGAGGATCCACTTGACAGCGGCTGAGTGGTCCTTTCCCGGATTTCTCAAGAACCGGTTGACCACTCCGACTGCATATCCGATATCCAGTCGTGTGCACAACATTGTGTACATTAAGCTTCCGACGGCAAAGGAATATGGTATCTTCATCATCTCCGACTTCTCCTTCTTGGTCTTCGGGCTTTGTTTCTCTAAAAGCTTGTAGTTTGCCGGAAGTGTCGATCTGACCATCTTCACGTCCGACATGTTGAACCTTTGGAGCACCTTTGTCACATACTTCCCCTCTGACAACCACAATAGCTTCTTCGTTTGGTCCCAGATTATATGCATCCCCAATATTTGTCTCGCCGGACCCAAATCTTTCATTGAGAACGTCCAGTTCAAGGCCTTCTTCAGATTCTTGATTTTGATTCGGTCTGGTCCAATGATCAGCATGTCATCCACATACAACAAGTGTAGTAGGATGTCGCCTCTATCAAAATTCTTCACGAACACGTAGTGGTCAGACTGCGTCTCGTGGTATCATTGGTCAGTCAAGAAGGAGTCGAACTTCTGGTACCATTGCAGGGGAGCTTGCTTCAGTCCGTATAAGCTCTTCTTCAACCGGCACATCAGGCTCTCCATGCCTTTCATGACAAATTCCTCTGGTCGCTGCATGTAGATCTCCTCCTCGAGGTTCCTGTGAAGGAATGTCATCTTAACATCGAGTTGTTCGACCTCGAGGTCCATGCTCGCTGCTATACTCAACACCGTCCGAATGGATGTCATCTTCACTACTGGGGTAAAGATCTCATCGAAATCCACTCCTTTCTTCTACTGGAAGCCCTTTACCACAATGCGGGCTTTGTATCTCAATGGATTTTTGGCGTCTCCCAGTTTCAGCTTGTACACCCACTTGTTCTAGAGTGCTCTCTTTCCTTTCAGAAGCTCCTTCAATTCATATGTATGCTTCTCATGTAGGGAATCCATCTCATCCTGTGTGGCACTTAACCACTTGCGGTTGTGGGTGTCTTTCTTTGCTTCTTCGAAGATTTTCGGCTCCCCCTCGTCGGTCAACAGTATTCGCTCTTTTTCTAGAAATCTCTGGGGGACCCTTCTCTCTCTTAGAGGGTATCTCCATCCTTGGTTTTCGATCACTAGTTCCTCTGTCACTTCTTCATCAGAATCTGATTCAGGGTCTTGTCTGGTTCTGGTGTTTGATTCTTTGTCTTCGGTCGATTCCGTTCTTTGTCCGAATCTAACCGGTTCCTCATGTTCTTTGGTTAACGTCTGACTTCCGACTGGATGTGTCCTAGCATCTTCCAACTGATCTCTGTTGCTCGACCCAGAATCCATTATCTTCTTCTCCGACTCCCAGTCGGCAATGGTTTTGTTTTCCATGAAGACTATGTCTTGACTTCGGAAAACCTTCTTGTCAACCAAGTCCCACGCTTGGTAGCTGAACTCATCATCGCCATACCCAAGAAATATGCATGGCCGGAACTTCGGACCCAATTTTTCTCTCTTGTCCCTTGCTACATGTACGTAGGTGAGACAACTGAACACCTTCAAGTGCTGGTAAGACACATCTTTACCGGTCCATATTCTCTGCGGTGTGTCTCCATCCAAAGGTGCTAAGGGTGATCTGTTTATCACGTACGTCGTTGTCATTAGTGCCTCAGCCCAAAACTTCTTGGGTAGCTTAGCATATGCCAACATGCTCTAGACTCTCTCCATCAAAGTCTAGTTCATCCTTTCGGTCAATCTGTTCAACTCCAGTGTCTTCGGCACGGTAAATTCAAGCCGTATTCCTCGAACTACCCCTAGTACTCTCTATTGTTGTCGGCTCGAACCGCCTTCAGTTTCCAGCCTGTTTCTCTTTCCACTCTTGCATGGAGCTCCTTGAAGACGGTCAATACCTGATCCTTTGTCTTCAACGGTGGGACCCACAGCTTCTGACTATGGTCATCTATGAACGTCACGAAGTACTGTAGCCTAGCATGTGACTTCGTGTCCACATGACATACATCAATATGCACAAGCTCTAGTGGTTCTTTCCATGTTGACGATGGTCTTGACTGGAAAGAGGTTCGGTTCTACTTGCCGACCAAATAGTCGGTGCACTTCTCAAGTTGCACGTCTTTCTCCTCCGGAATGAGGTTATCTTTGGCAAGTGTCCACATTCCCTTCTAGCTCATGTGGCACAACCTCTTGTGCCACAACTCACCGGCAATGTCGAATACCACGTTCACTTCTTCCCTGCATATCCAGGCATGCATAAGGTACAATGTGTTGATATTTTGGGCTCGGCCACGATCAAGCATCCTTTTCTGAATTTCATAACGCCATTCCGGATGCTACATGTGTAGCCTTCATCATCCGGCCGATGGACTTATATCAGGTTCAACCGAAGCTCTGCAATGTGTCTGACGTCTTTTAGCAACAACTTGCAACTGGTTGACGTTGTCAACAATACGTCTCCTATGCCGATACTTCTGCGCACACCTTCATTCCCCAGCCGGACACAACCATGTAGGATGAGAAGCACTTTCAGTCGCGGGTCAGATGGAACGACGCTCCAGAGTCGACCACCCACGTTGTTTCGTCGCTGCTAGATGTAGCTTGCTCTCTTCGGTGATAAGCATCAATTCTTCTTCACTTGTCGCGATTTCCAACTTTCTTCTCCGATCCGAACCCTTCTTAGAGACAACATTGTTGGTCCCCCCTTTCTCCTTTCAGAAGTGTTGGCAATTCTTCTGGAAGTGCCCCGGCTTCCCACTATAGAAGCACATGGGCCTCCTCCTTGACTTTGACCTCCTCCCCGATATTTCCCGGTTCTGAGGACTCCAAATCCGGCATCTTCCCCTGTTATTGTTGTCTTCTATAACCAAGGGCCTTCGGATTTGTTCCGGATTCCTGGTACTTCTGGCAAGCTTCTTCGTTTAACAAACTTGACTTCACTCACGCCAGGGATAAGTTCTTTCCTTCTCGTCCGACATTGCCTAGAGTGACAACCAACATCTCCCAGCTATCCAGAAGGGATCCAAGCAATAGCAATGCGAGTAACTCATCGGCTAATGGTACTTCAAATGAGGTAGTTTGGTTTATCTGCCCTTGGAAGGTGTTCATATGCTCTGCCATGTGGGTGCCGTCTTGATACCGGAGACTCTCTATCTTCCGGAATACTGAGACCCGATTTACGGCGTTCTCGTTCTCCAAACATCGTGCCGATCTTCTCTCAGGCCTCATTGGCCTTGTTCTCTTCATTTAAGTTATTGTACAGGCTCATGTCAATGAAGCACCAAATGTATGGCGTCGTTTTCATGTGCATTACCTCCCAGGTCGCGGCATCGATCTTGTCCGGTCTGTGGTCCCCAAATTATACCGGCAACCAAAGATCTTTTACGACTAACATGTCCCTCATCTTCGACTTCTACACCGGTGAGCTTGAACATGCTAGCGAATTACTCTTTCAATTTTCTTTCCTTTGCTGTTTTCTCTAATACGAGTTTGTACGGAATAGCGCTCGGCCACAACCGAGACTTGATTGGAAAATGGAAAGACAGAATAGAAATAAAGATTAATGCACTTACCCAGAATGAGACGACACTATATGTTTACGTGGAAAACCCCAAGAGGAAAATCCACGAGATTTCGCAGACTCCGAGCACGATGACTATAGGGTAGAGGTACTACAAAGCGAGACTCAGCAGCAACGACCTCGAGCTCTGTCTTCGCCAGCTGGTGGTTACAACAGAAAAGCTTTCTGTATCTCTCTCCCTCCCTCTCTCTCTCTGTACAATGATAATGATACCAACGACTACTATCATATTTTCCCTAAGTTATATTTATACTTATATAACGGCCTCAATGGCCTATAAGAAACATATTTACAAATCTATCTCTCTTCACGGTTCATACCGAATCCGGCCGGACCCGTTCCGGGTTCATCCGATCCGGTTTCCGGATATCCTTCTGGTCTCTCCAATCCGTTTACCTTCTTCTCCGGCTTCTCTGATCCCCATCCGGAGGGACCAGTATCTCAACAAAGGGGATGTGAGTTACCCCTCCTAGAAACTTACGATGGAATGCCATTTACGAGCCATAGCGGCATCAAAACCATTCAACCCCCAACTCGTTTTCAAGAGACTTGGATGGAAATGAAACTAGTCCCAACACATAGGCATTTCCTTTATAGAACCTGCTATACCCTGTTAGGAATTGACGCTTTCAAAACCTTCACCTCTCGGCCACAACCGGGGAAACACGAATCAATGCAACAGTAAATCGAAAACACAGAGAGAGACTCGAATGCACAGGGTTTAGCGTGGAAAACCCTAGACGGGAAAAACCACGGGAGTGCAAGACTCCAACTATCACTATACGCAGGGAATGTACAATGGCGAGCTGCAAGGCGACGACCTTGAGCTCGCTGTCCTCGCCACAGGCGGCAGTATTACACAGAGGCGTCTACCTCTTCCTTTCTCTCTCTCTCACTCTCTCTCTCTCGGCTGCTCTCACTTCGCTCCCTCTAAGTGGAAAACAGAAAAATGAGCAACAACTACAAAACTGTTTGCCCTAAGTCATATTTATACACATATGACTTTTGGGCTATTTACAAGTATAGCCTCGAGGGCCCTTGGCAAACATATTCACAAATATGTCCCCGCATCCGGATCTCTCTCCGAGTACATTCGTCATCCGGCTCCGTAGCCGGGGTCTTCATCATCCGGATCCGAAACCGGGTCTTCATCATCCGGTTCCGATACCGGGTACTCCTCATTCGGGTCTTCATTCCCGATTCCCGGACATCTGACCATCCCATCTGGAGGGACCGTAATCCCAACAAACTCCCCCTTCACTTCGGCATGGGATGTCTTTCCAGTCCGACCCTCTTCCGGCACGCTTCCAGCTTGTCGGGTGTGAGCACTTTGGTCAGCATATCTGACCCGTTTTCGTCCGTGTGGATCTTCGTCAGCACGAACTCCTGGTCTTCTATCCTTTCCCGGATCCAGTGATATCTTCGCTGGATGTGCTTCGTCCGGGAGTGATAGGCCGCGTTCTTCGCAAGGTGGATGGCACTCTGACTGTCGCAGTAGAGTCGGTACTCCTCCTGCCGGATACCGAGCTCTCTAATGAAGTCCTTCATCCATATTATTTCCTTGCCGGCTTCAACAGCCGCCATGTACTCCGCCTCCGTGGTTGACAACGCAACCGTCTTCTGCAGCCTCGACTGCCACGAAACAGCTCCCCCTGCATACGTCATCACATACCCTGATGTGGACCGGCTGGTATCTGCATCAGCCGACATATCCGAATCGGTAAAGCCGTCGAGTTCGGGCTTACCGGAGCCGAATCGGAGGCACACGTTTGCCGTGCCCTTCAGGTATCGGAGTATCCACTTGGCCGCGTTCCAGTGCTCTTTGCCGGGATTGCTCATGTACCGGCTCACCACTCCGACTGCATATCCTATGTCCGGTCTTGTACACACCATTGCGTACATCAAGCTTCCGACGGCAGAGGCATATGGTACTTTCATCATGTCCTCCTTCTCAGCGTTTGTCTTGGGGCTTTGCTTGCTGGACAACTTGCAGTTTGCCGGGAGGGTTGACCCGACCGGTCTTGCTTCCGACATGTTGAACCGGTGAAGCACCTTTGTCACGTACTTCTCCTGTGACAGCCACAACTGCTTCTTCTTCCGGTCCCGGATGATGTGCATCCCTAGTATTTGCCTCGCCGGACCCAGGTCCTTCATTGAGAAGGTTCGGTGAAGCGCTTTCTTCAGCATCCGTATCTTGACCTGGTCCCGTCCGACGATCAACATGTCGTCCACGTACAGGAGGAGTATTAGAAAGTCTCCTCCTTCGAACTTCTTCACAAACACGCAGTGATCGGACTGCGTTTTGTGGTACCCTTCGTCGGTCATGAAAGAGTCGAACTTCCGGTACCATTGCCGGGGAGCCTGCTTCAGTCCGTAAAGGCTCTTCTTCAACCGGCATACCAGGTGCTCCTTCCCTTTCTTCTCGAATCCTTCCGGTTGCTGCATGTAGATCTCTTCTTCGAGGTCACCGTGAAGGAATGCCGTCTTCACGTCCATCTGTTCTACCTCGAGGTCCATGCTTGCCGCTATGCTCAGCACCGTCCGGATGGAGGTCATCTTCACTACCGGGGCAAATATCTCGTCGAAGTCGACGCCCTTCTTCTGCTGGAACCCCTTCACCACGATCCTGGCTTTGTATCTCGGGGGGTTTCCGGCATCTCCCGGTTTCAGCTTGAACACCCACTTGTTTCGAAGTGCCCGCTTTCCTTTCGGCAACTCCACAAGTTCATATGTGAGGTTCTCATGCAGGGAATCCATCTCCTCCTGCATGGCACTTAACCACCTGCGGCTATGGGTGTCAAGCTTTGCTTCTTCAAAACTCTCCGGCTCCCCCTCGTCGGTTAGCAGCACGTGCTCTGGTTCCGGAAATCTCCGGGGGGCCCTTCTCTCTCTTAGAGGATATCTCCGTTCCGGAGCTTCGGTAACCAGCTCCTCCGTTTCCTCTTCATCCGAATCCATTTCGGGATCGGGGCCGGTTCCGGTATCAGTTTCATCTTCCTCGGCCGGTTCTGTTTCTTCACCGTCTTCGGCCGGATCCTCGAGTGCTAACCGGTCCCTTGCCGGTCGGGACTGCTCCTCGTAGAGTTGATCCTCACCGGTCGACTTGGAGCTCTTCATCTTCTTCTCCGACTCCCAGTCGGCTAGTGTCTTGTCCTCCATGAAGATGATATCACGACTCCGGAATATCTTCTTGTCGACCGGGTCCCATACTCGGTAGCCGAACTCGTCATCGCCGTAACCGAGGAATATGCATGGCCGGGTCTTTGGATCTAGCTTTCCTCTCCGGTCCTTTGCCACATGCACATATGCGAGACACCCGAACACCTTCAGATGCCGGTAGGATACTTCCCTACCGGTCCACATTCTCTACGGCGTGTCTCCGTCCAAAGGTACTGAGGGTGATCTGTTTATCACGTATGTCGCCGTCGACATTGCCTCAGCCCAAAACCCCTTGGGTAATTTCGCATGCGCCAGCATACTCCGGACCCTCTCCATTATGGTCCGGTTCATCCTCTCGGCCAGCCCGTTCAGTTCCGGCGTCTTCGGCACAGTAAACTCGAGCCGGATTCCCTTCGAGCGACAGTACTCCTCGAACTGCCCCCGGTATTCCCCTCCGTTATCCGCTCGTATCGCTTTCAGCTTCTTGCCCGATTCCCTTTCCACTCTCGCGTGGAGTTCTTTGAAGACGCACAACACTTGGTTCTTTGTCTTCAACGGTGCCGTCCACAGCTTCCGGCTGTGGTCATCAATGAATGTCACGAAGTACTGGGCTCCGCCATGTGACTTCGTTTCTACTTGACACACGTCAGTGTGCACCAACTCCAATGGTGCGCTACGTCTCGTCGGTGGCCTTGAGTGGAAGGAGGTTCGGTTCTGCTTTCCGGCCAGGCAATCGGTGCACTTCTCCAGGTGCACATGCTTCACTGGAATAAGGTTGTCTTCTGCAAGCCACTTCATCCCCTTCTCACTCATGTGGCACAGTCTCTTGTGCCACAGCTCACCGGTAGTGTCGGCTGCCACGTTCAACTCCTCCGGACACAACCAGGCATTCATAAGGTACAATGTGTTGACTTTCCGGGCCCGAGCCACTATCAGGCTCCCCTTGCTGAACTTCATTACGCAGTTCCGGATGCTACCTGTGTAGCCTTCATCGTCTAGCCTCCCGGCCGAAATCAGGTTCAATCGTACCTCCGGAACGTGTCGGACATCCTTCAGCAACATTTTGCATCCGGTCGAGGTTGTCAACCACACATATCCTATGCCGGCAATCCGGCATGTACCTTCATTTCCCATCCGAACACAGCCATGCTCACCGGCTGTGTAGGATGAGAAGTATCTTCTTTCCGGGGTCAGGTGGAACGACGCTCCGGAATCGACCACCCAGGTAGTCTCATCGCCGGCAATGTTTAGTTCACCTTCTTCGGTGATGAGCATGATCTCCTCTTCAATTGCCGCGAGTGCCGTCGTTCCTTTCCGGTCCTGCCCTCGCCGATCCGAACCATTCCGGTCCGTGGCTCCCCGGTAAGCATCGTTCCGTTCCGAAGACTTCATCGAATCGGTGTCGTCGGCTCCGTTGTCTTTTCGGTAATGCCGACAATTCTTTCGGAAGTGCCCCGGCTTCCCACAGTGGAAGCATGTGGGCCTTCCTCTTGACTGCGACCGGGTCCCCGACTTCTCCCGTCTTTGCGGACTCCGGTTCCGTTGTCTTCCCCGATCCGATTCGGTAAGCAGCATCTTCGGATCGGAGGCCGGTTCTTTATCTCTCCGACGCGCTTCTTCGTTCAAAATGCTTGTCTTTACTGTTTGTAGGGACAAGTTATCTTCGGTGCAGGAGGTGCTGAGAGTCACCACCAAGTTCTCCCAGCTTTCCGGCAATGTACACATCAGCATGATGGCTTGCATTGCATCCTCCAACGGGAACTTGATCGCCGCAAGCTGGTTTACGAATCCCATGAATGTGCTTACGTGTTCCACCATACTCTCGCCGTCCCGGTATTTGAGGTTCACTATCTTCCTCATCAGGGAGGTCCGGTTCAACGCATTCTTCCTCTCGTAGAGGCCCACAGCTTCTGCCACATCTCATATGCGTTGATGTCGTTCGCCACATGTTGTAGAACGCTCACGTCGACGTATTGCCGAATGGTTGCAACGGCTTTCCGGTTCAGAAGCCTCCATTCCGTCTCAAGTACCCCCTTGGGTATTTCCGACCTGTCGATCGGTTCATACAGGTCCCGAACAATGAGCAGATCCTCCATCTTTATCTTCCAGTCGGCGTAGTTCTGCGCATTCAGCACCATCATCCCCGGCTGCCCGCTGCCGCCGCCTTCCATTTTCTGCACTGCAGTTGCTCTGATACCAGATTGTTAGGAATTGACGCTTTCAAAACCTTCACCTCTCGGCCACAACCGGGGAAACACGAATCAATGCAGCAGTAAATCGAAAACACAGAGAGAGACTCGAATGCACAGGGTTTAGCGTGGAAAACCCTAGACGGGAAAAACCACGGGAGTGCAAGACTCCAACTATCACTATACGCAGGGAATGTACAATGGCGAGCTGCAAGGCGACGACCTTGAGCTCGCTGTCCTCGCCACAGGCGGCGGTATTACACAGAGGCGTCGACCTCTTCCTTTCTCTCTCTCTCACTCTCTCTCTCTCGGCTGCTCTCACTTCGCTCCCTCTAAGTGGAAAACAGAAAAATGAGCAACAACTACAAAACTGTTTGCCCTAAGTCATATTTATACACATATGACTTTTGGGCTATTTACAAGTATAGCCTCGAGGGCCCTTGGCAAACATATTCACAAATATGTCCCCGCATCCGGATCTCTCTCCGGGTACATTCGTCATCCGGCTCCGTAGCCGGGGTCTTCATCATCCGGATCCGAAACCGGGTCTTCATCATCCGGTTCCGATACCGGGTACTCCTCATTCGGGTCTTCATTCCCGATTCCCGGACATCTGACCATCCCATCCGGAGGGACCGTAATCCCAACATACCCTATAACGTCATGCCCAAACTCTTTAAATTTGTTTATTTATATTTTCGATGATTGTGAACACATACCCATTATTGTAATCGATCGTCTAATGGGCCAAATTTGTTCTTAGAAGAAATTAATATATATTTCATTCATTTTTCTTTGTTTATAGACCTTAATGACCAATAACATTGTGTGTCACTCATTTCTCAACTTCATCTTCATAGAAGATTTTAAAATTTAAAATCTTCGTCTTCGTCTTCATCTGTCATCTGTCATCTATCATCTTTAAATTTCAGATTAATATTTTCGATGATTGTGAACACATACCCATTATTGTAATCGATCGTCTCATGGGCCAAATTTGGTCTTAGAAGAAATTAATATGTATTTCATTCATTTTTCTTTGTTTATAGACCTTAATGACGAATAACTTTGTGTGTCACTCATTTCTCATCTACATCTTCATAGAAATTTTTAAAATTTAAAATCTTCATCTTCGCCTTCATTTGTCATCTGTCATCTGTCATCTTCATCTTCATCTTTAAATTTCTGATTAAGATTTTCGATGATTGTGAACACATAGCCATTGTTGTAATCCATTGTCTCATGGGCCAAATTGGGTCTTAGAAGACATTAATATATATTTCGTTCAGTTTTCTTTGCTTATAGACATTAATGACCAATATCTTGTGTGTTATCTCATCTTGATCCCTACATTATTAAATGAGGATGTTGTTAATTGTATAAACAAGATTGTAGCATTAATTGCATAATACAAACATATACACTTGCTTCCAATGGTTGTCCATTCGATGGAGATATGAATCACAAGTGCATTGAACCTCTTTTTGAACATCTATGGAAATTGATGATGTCTCATTTTGAGGTTAACCAAGTGCCATGCTCATAAATCACATGTGGAGCATTTGGGGCCATGGTAGAAGTCAATTAATTATGACATCTACGACGTCTCAAGTAATGTGTCTAGGAAAGAGATTTGTTGGAAGAGAAATGGAATGAGATAGTTTAAAGCGAGAGGAGCGAAATAGCCATAGATACTATCTCGAAAGAAAGAACTACAAACTATCATGCCAAATCGCCAGTGGATGTGATCGATTGAGAGATATGGGTCTGTTGATGAGAGAGTCATTGATAATTAGTTCCATCTATTTTATGATTCTATGACATTACACGTGATATAAATCCGTTTTGTGAGTAAACGGTAAGAGTGATGTTGATTGAGCATCACTTTTGAGGATAATGTTGGGAACCACATGAATTGCATAATTAGTGCTCGGTAATTACGTATGGAAGGATGGCCATCGTCATCATTTTCTTGTCGTGAGATAATTAACGCATCTACAAAAAGAAAGAAAGAAAGTAATGAGTGTGCTTGACCATTTCCTTTCCTTCAACTTCTCACGATATATCATCTCTCTCTCTCTCTCTATCGACTATATACATACCATCGTGGGTGTGTGTGTGTGTGTAAAACATATATATTTTCGTCTATATTGTCATTCCAATCAATATGTACAGATAGATACAGATTATGTACATACATACATAGTAGTGTGTAGAATATGTGTATAAAACATATATATTCTCTTCTTTATTGTCATTCCAATCAATATGTACAGATAGATAGAGATTACATCCATAGTAGTGTGTAGAACGTGGCAACAACCATCACCTCCACACCACACACACACACACACACTCTCTCTCTCTCTCTCTGAGTCTGCCCACCTGCTACTTAAACAGGCCCCCGTCCTTGCTGCCTTTCTCATCATCATCATACATCAAAGTATTCGCTGCATCATAGATAGATAGATAGATAGATAGGTAGATAGATAGATAGAAGCCATTGATATATTTACATAGGGAGTGGGAGAGGGAGAGGGAGAGGGAGAGGGAGGCATGGCGTTATCCATGAGCTCAGTGCTGGCATCATGGTTGTTATGTATCATCCTTGTGGTTGTGGTTGTGGTTGTGGCTGTTGATGGCAACAGGGTGGTACCTCAGAGCTTCGATGGGTGGGTCGAGGAGGAGGTGAGAGGTTACCAGCCGGACAACCACGACACAAACTTTAGGCAGATCCTGAAAGATAGCCAAAAGAAGGCCTATCACCTGTTCCCCAGGCGTTCATTGGCCACTGCAGCCGCCAACAGCACTACCAGCCCCACAGTCATCGTGGTAGCCAAGGATGGTTCCGGCAATTTCCGGAAGGTGCAGTCGGCTATCAACAGCGTGCCCACTCTAAACACCAAACGTGTGATTATCTACGTCAAGAACGGCATCTACAACGAGAAGATCGTTATCCCCTCCGGCAAGAACTTCATCACACTCAGAGGCCAGAGTGCGGCCGGCACTTACCTCCAATGGAGCGACACCGCTTATGCTCTCGACAAGAATGGACAGCCCCTCGGCACGTATGCCAGTGCCTCGGTCGCCATTGAAGCCAACGACTTCATCGCCACCAGCATTTCCTTCAAGGTACCCAAAAAAAGAAAAACAATCCACCTCCTCTCTCTCTCTCTCTCTCTCTCTCTCTCTCTCTCTCTCTCTCATCCATCCACACCTTTTATCCATTCTCGCTTTTAACTATATAACTTACTTACATCCTCCTCTCCACATACTATACTATACTATGCTAGAACACTGCTCGCCACCCGGCCCCAGGTGCAGTGAACAAGCAGGCAGTCGCTCTCCGAGTACAAGGTGACAGGGTAGCTTTCTACAACTGCAGCTTCTACGGCGCTCAGGGCACTCTTTACGATAAAGAAGGTCGCCATTACTACAACAATTGCTACATCGAGGGCTCCATCGATGTCATCTTTGGAGATGCCCGCTCTCTCTTTTTTGTATGTAGCTATAACTGTTGTAAACTCATCAATATCAATGAATTAATCAAATGAGGCTTATAATTTTCCCCGTGTTGTTTGTTTCCTTCCTTCTCTGTCCAGGGATGCCAGATTCACTCCATCGCCACTACCTATGGTTCCATCTCGGCACAAAAACGTTTGTCGGCAGCTTCCAACACCGGCTACTCCTTCGTGTCGTGCACTGTGACTGGCACTGGCTCCATCTACCTTGGAAGAGCCTGGGGTGCCTACTCCCGCATTGTCTTCGCCTACACCAAGCTTGCCAACATCATCCGGCCCGAGGGCTGGGACGACTTCGGTGTCCCCGCAAGTCAAAAGTGAGTTTGCCTCCTCTCCCCCCCCTGCCATTATTCCACTCTTCTTCTTCCGGCATATATGTACATATATGTTTCCACCATTATTCGAGTCTTCTTCTTCCTCCATATACATATACTGTACTGTATACATATACATATACATATACATATACATATATCTTTCTGTCGAAAGTTGGAACACCTTATAGCCTTTAACTCCACCACCATGCAAATTATGAACTTTAATGCAGGACTGTGTTCTATGGCGAGTACAAATGCACCGGCCTTGGATCCAACCGCAGCGGTCGTGTCTCATGGTCTCGCAGCCTCACGGATCTGCAAGCCAAGCCATTCCTCAGTATCACCTTCATCGATGGTCAGCAATGGCTCCCCAAGTGATCCCATCATCCGACCCACCAACACATGCATGGATCAACCCATGCTAATTTATACCCACTGATTGACCGACCAACCTTGACGCTCTCACTTAATCGGTAATCCTATCATAATATTACCTATCATAAAATAAGACACCCGATGAGAAGTGCCATTCATTCATGTCTCCCATTGTCCATTCGAGTACATTGGGACTCCTTTTAACTATGGAATTTTCTTGTAACTCCCACACCACCCACATGTCTACACGGACACACGAAACACATCCCAATCCGTGTAGTGTGTGTCGTGCATTTCTACTTCTAATTGTTTAAGCAAAAATTTTAAGCTATTTTCTTTGTTCATCTCTATAGATGCTCATTGCCAGATTGCATTGGATACATATTGTGTGTTCGTTAGAGATTATCCAATATGATTGCGATAAGATGAGACATTCAGATAAGACATGCAAATTTCAATTGATGAGTGGCATTTGCATTATGGAGTAATAATAATACACATCGTCTAGCAATGGCATAAACATTGCGCTACCTCACCAAAGTATACAATGTACGTGATTACTAAGTGATTTCTCTATCTATAGTAGAATTTGGTGCATAAATAACTTCTGGCATTTTAGGGCCAAAATCTAGTAATTGTGCATTGCATAAGATGTGGACCATGTTGACGAATACATGTTTTTGTGGTTCAAAACCATGCCAATTAAGCTGGATGCATTTACATAATTATTTTTACAAATCTATTTTGCTCAAACTTTAGCAAATCAACTTATAAACCATCAAGTGGATCTTTGTCTTCAAGCAAAATCCGGTCAACTTATAAACCATCAAGTGGATCTTTGTCATCAAGCTAAACCGATTTGACATTATTTCTTCATTGGAGAAAGTTTAACCAAAAGATCTTTTGACCATGATTGGGTGTTTGCCCATCTTTCCCTGCTTTGTTTGCATGTATAATAAATATGTATACTTCTAGTCCCAAAATGTGATCCCAATAGTGTCATCCTATCTTATAGGTGCTTTCTAGCATTCTATTACATGGCTCTAATACCTGACAAAATTTACCAGATCTAAGAGATCTATTACAACAAGCCATTCAATGACAAGGATTATCTTCCACTTAAACAATATAGAAAACACAATTGCCTATTTTTAGCCAATGTATCTTTAGTGCGAATCCCAAGGATGGACCGCATATCAGTACTTTCGAAATGAAGATCATTGCAAGTGGCAATTTAAAATGTCATTTACATTTCCAGATCTACTACTATCCATAATCAATGGTATCAACCATCCATTCTTATTTAACCTGAGATGATTGTCATCAAAAGACTCAATAGGGGAATGGTAGAAGAGAGCGACAGTCTCTCTCTCTCCCTCTCTCTCTTTGCCTTCTCTTCAAGAAACCATAAACAAGCAAAGTGAAGAGATTGGGATACTAATGAAAGATAACGCTAAGCTCCAAATAGTTACCCTTGACAATGAAGGCCTTAAGAAAATTGTTGCAAAACTTGAAGAAGAGATTCAAGAATGGAAAAGAGTTTCTTTCGAAACAAATGAGCGCCTCGACAAGATTGAGTTAAAGGAAGCACTAAAGGAAGAAACAATGGATACGATGTGGCGGGATGTAAGTGACATGAAAAAATGTATGCACGACGAAATCATGGGCCAATGTATGTGGTATCAAACTCATCTTTTATGCATGTGATGAATATAGAAAGCATAGATGCTCGAGAATTGAAAGAACACGAACGAAGATCAAAGAACATTGTCAACCGTGGGATTAAAGAGGAGCATCCCTCGTAAAGGCCATTGGTGAAATTTTTAGCATGCATTATGGTATGTTGGATGTGACTGTATATGTGGCACACCGAGTTGGGAAACATGGTGTTACTCGCTCTAGAGAAAGGCCTATTGTATGCACAATGACGGATAATGCAAAGCCGCGGATCATACTCGAAAATAGTTGGGTATACCTCAAATGTACACAATACTTTGTGAGTGAAGATCATACTATCTCACAACAAAATGCCCATCATAAAGCATATGAAGAATGATTGAAAAATAAGGTTAAGGGTTTGCCTAAAGATGGAAATGTAGGCAAATAGGGACACGTGACATAGGAGACTAACCCACGTCTTTTACGACCATGCTTTTGGAATTGCAATGGATACCCATGGAATGCAGGATTTGTCATAGAGGAGTTCACGGATGACTCGGATATCACTCTTCTTGTTGAAACATGGGAGCATGACACTCAAAGGATTCAAGGTTTACGTAACTATAATGTACACTCTTTGATATGGAAAAAAAATTCCAAAAGAAAGAAGAGGACAAGGAGGGGTGGCATGTTTGATTAAAAAAGAAATAGAGAAATATGTGTCAATCGTAAAAAATGATGAGCATAATTGCTACATATAGCTCAAAATAGAAACACCTAATGATTTCCCCACTTTTGTAGCTGGATGTTACATTCCTCATCAAGATTCTAACTTTTATGCTTGTTTGGATAAAGATGAACCTTTTGTTGATGGAATAAAGATGAACCTTTCAGTCGGTGTAGCCAGATCGCTTATTAGAGATATGATCTAATGTAAGCGTATGATAAGGAGAAAAGAATGATAGATAGATAGATAGAAAGGAGAGAGAGAAAGAAGGGTGCCGATCCACCCGAGCGAAGGGATCGAGACGGACTCGAGCCTTGATCAGCGTCCCATACCACCGCCGTGGCGTCGAGTTGTACTTGGTGCTGGCCCTCGCTACAAGAGTTGAACCACCACGAAACAGAGTCTCGACATAGTCAAAATATGATGGAATGAGGGTAGCTAGGCCTCTTATTTATAGCGATACCCAAGGCCCCCAGGCAAGTTCACACTTGGCCTAATGGGTTGTCTCAATCCCGAGGATTAAAAGTAATCCTCCCATTCTTTACACTCTCGTTTAACCCTCACACTTATCCACATGTATAGAATACTACGGTAAATTATCACCACGGAATATTATATGGTCATGCCCGTAACATACTCCCCCTCTTTAAAACATTGCACTCTGGCAATGGAAAGTTAAGGAAGTTAGTTTTGAGAGTATTTTCGCGTTCCCATGTGACATCTTTTATTGATTTATACATCCATTTTATTTTAAATTCTCGGATTTCTATAGTATGTAATTTTTTTTGTTTTAACATCAAGAATTCTTTCTGGCACATGTGGTTTAGAAGATAATTCTTCAGAAGTAAACAAAGTTTCAATTGTAACTATATTGTCGCCAGAACCTAGAAGTTCTTTTAGACGACTCACATGAAAAACTGGATGAATTTCAACACCATCAAGAAGAGCGAGACGATAAGCTGATGACCCAATGCGTTTGAGGATTGTAAAAGGTCCACAAAACCGTGGGGCTAACTTAGCGCACTAACCCTTAGACAATGTCTTAGAATTGTGAGGTACACATAAAAATACCTTCTGTCTAGGGTTGAATACACGAGGTTGCCTATGATGATCAACATAAAAACGCGCTCTATCTTGAGTAGTTGTTATATTATCTCGTGCAATATGCAACATATCTTGCATATCCCGAAGAAAGTTTTGCGTACTTCACAACTCATCATGATGTATATTAACATCAATCGGGGCTCATGGCTGAAAACCATACATCAACATAAAAGGACTATATCCTATCGATGTATGCATTAGGAGACTCAGATGCAACAACAATAACAACTGGAAGGAATAGACCCAACACAACAATAGAGGACGTTGTCATGAAGACATACATTTTGGCCTTACAAAGATTCGAGCCCAAGACGTGTTCGTCTATATGTTAGACCTTTAACCATTATAATAACATATATGATGTATAATTATAATAAATGTATTATTAGTTATTACAAGATATTTAGAGTATTCTAGAACATTCTAGGATATTCCATGATTATATTAAATATCATACATATCTAAAATATTCTAGAACATTCTAGAATACTCCATAAGGACCTATAAATAGGTGTCTATTCATTTATCACAACTCATTTAGTTCAACACCAGTTTGTAGCCCCTTAGCCTACTCTTTGTAATCCTTGCTCTCTTATAATATAACCTCTCTTTCCATTTCTAGTGTTCTGTGTGTGTGTGTGTGTGTGTGTGTGTGTACGTTCTAAAGTCATCTTATCTTTCTCTCTCCTATTCTCAAGTCTCGATAGTTTGAACCGAATATCTCTCTTTTCTTCTTCTTATATTAACCTTATTCAAGAAAATCTAGCAATTTTCTCTCATAACTATGGAGTCCGTCAGCAAGCAAGAATATATGTGTGTTCTCTCCGAGCTCGACATGCTAACAACCAAATTTGTGGCACTGGAGCATGAAAATCAAAGATTTTTGGGAGACCTACAACAAGTAAGTGTTGAGAAAGTACAACAGTATGAAGAATTATCTCAACAGGTGCATCAATTAGAGACTACTCTATTGCAACGACAAGCGGCGGAAGTTCAAACCTTGCCGAAGGAACCCAAGATTAGTCTGCCCGCCAAGTTTGATGGTACAAGGTCTCAATTTTGTGGATTTTTAAATCAGGTATGGTTTGTGATTAAATTGCATCCTAGCCGTTATCCAACTAATGTTGCTCATGTGGGACTAGTTGCTACCTTGTTAACGGGTACCGCATTTGCGTGGTTTGCACCACTCTGAGAGAAGCACTCACCATTATTAAAAGATTTTGAAGGGTTTATTAATGAGTTCCAAGCCAAATTTGGAGACACCGATAGTATGAGGACAGTAATAATCAAAATTCGATGATTACGACAAGGAGATCGTCGTGCTTCCGCTTATGCTGCAGATTTTCGCCTTCTAGCATTGATATTCCATGGGACGAGGCAGCGTTAATGGATCAATTTCGTCAAGGTCTGCGCAATGATGTGAAGGATTTACTTCTTACCTTCCATGATGATCCAAAATCTCTTACTGAAGTAGTAAGTCGGGTCGTGCAATGTGACAATCGCTTATTTGAGCCCCATTTTGAGCGCCAACAAATGTTACGCTTCTGATCAACAGAAACATATGCTTCGGTGGTCGCAACTCCACCCCAAGTATCAAAGTCAAGTGTGGTGGAAGGCCCTACTCCACAATGGAAATCGAGACAACATGACATTGAGGACCATTATCGGATGCTGAAAGCAACGACGACGAGCGAATTGTGTATGCCTCTATTGTGGTGGTCCTGGGCATACTGTTGTGACTTGTCCACATAAACCACGACGACAAGTTAACCAAGTGCTCATGACAATTCCAGCTCAATTTTTGCTCCGCCTTCTCGTAACCCAAGTAGGCCTAGTAGTCCCATAGTCGAGACTTGAGAATAGGAGAGAGAAAGATAAGATGACGATAGAAGGTATACACACACACACACACACACACACACACACACACACACACACACACAATACTAGAAATAGAAAGAGAGTTTATAATATAAGAGAGCAAGGATTACAAAGAGTAGGCTAAGGGGCTACAAATTGGTGTTGAACCAAATGAGTTGTGATGAATGAATAGACACCTATTTATAGGTCCTTATGGGGTATTCTACATATCACATATGGGCCAAAACGTTGATAATCCAATTTGCAGCAAAGTCGGGTTGTTTTAATGCGACCTTGTAAAAGCCATACTTGATCTACCACTTGAAATGTAGTTGATGAATCGCGTCGATGACGATCGGCAACCTTCTGTTGAGTGTTTTGAGCATCACATAAATGGTGCAAAAAGATATCTTGAACTTCTTGGAGTCGGATGAGCCGATCTTCAGCATTCGGGTTTGTCGAGAGTTCGGGATGTTCAAGCATAGTCCAACGAGGATGGTACCCAATGTTTGCAGAAAATGGGGAATATCCAGTAAAAGAATGTTCTAAGTTGTTGTAAGCAAATTCTGCCAAATGTAATAGATCAACCCAATCATCTTGTTGATAGTTGACAAAACAACGAAGATATTGTTCTACTGTTTGGTTGGTGCACTCACTCTGTCCGTTACTTTCTAGATGGTAGCCGGAAGAGAGTTTGCAAGAAGTATGTAAGAATTTGAACATGTGTTGTCAAAATTTTGAGATGAACTAGGGACCCCGATCACTGATAATATCATCAGGAAGACCATGATGCTGAAACACCTTTTGTATGAGTAACTACTCGGTTGTCTCTTGGCTCGTAATGGCCTTTGTGCAGGGAAGAAAATGGGTCATCTTGGTAGAAAGATGTACTACCGTGAGAATAGAATCAAAACCCTTGGAAGGTGGTAGATCCATAATGAAGTCCAATGAAATAGATTTCCATGGACTCTCAGGAATAGGCATTGGCTGTAATAAGCCATATGGATGATGTCGAGGTTTTTTGGATCGGCAACATGTATCACAACTACAAACATAATCCGTAACAAAATGGGGAAGTCGTGGCCACCAATACCTTCGAGAAATTAACGCCAAAGTCTTGTGGATGCCGAAATGTCCAGCCATTGGTGTGTCATGACATTGTTGCAAGACTTCGAGTCGAGAATGACCATCAAGCACATATAAGAGATTTTGTCGAAAAAGTAAACCATCATGCCAATTGAACTGGTTGTAGTCTTGATGAGGATTTTGAGATTGTGAACAAGAAGCATGATCTGGGATAATATGGTTCAGAATGTCTTGGGTGAATTCATCAGTCTCAATATGCTCCCGAATGGAGTCCAGAAGACTTGAATCCCTGGGTGTGTCTATAGCATGAAATGCCATTAGTCGTAGACGGTTAGGACCCAAGAGGATTTGCTTCTGACTTTCAAATGCGGTCTCTCCTGGTTGAAGTTCCATATACGAACGCCAAGATAAAGCATATGCTTTTCCTTGTTGCATCCCAAGGCGATATAGAATTATGAAATCAAAACGAGTTAAGAACTATGCCCAACGAGCTGGTCGACGACTCAAGACTCGAGCACTTTGGAAGTACGTTAGATTTTTGTGATCATTATAGAAAATGATTTGTTGAGATGAACCCTCCAAAAAATGATGCCATTGTTAGAAAGAGTCCACAATGGCAAGAAGCTCTTTGTCGTGAATCTCATAGTTGATTTCTGCAGCTTCGAATTTCCGTGAATGAAAAGCCACAGGGTGCAGTTGGCCATCATTGCTAATGTGGGATAATACATTTCCTAGTGCGAAGTTGGATGCATCAGCTTCGAGTATAAAACACTTCAATGGATCAACATGCATCAAAATTGGTGCGGATGTAAATGCTTGCTTTAATCCTTCAAATGCAGAGTTTGCATTTATACTCCACACAAATGGTTGATTCTTTTGTGTCAGTTGAGTGAGGGGCAACACGATCTTTGAATAATCTTTGATGAACTTGCGATAAAAGTTTGCGAACCCCAAAAAACATTGTACATCTCGCACAGACTGTGCTGTTTGGCAATCCAAAATTGTTTGAACCTTTGCTGGATCCATAGCAATGCCATGTGAAGAGACTATGTACCCCAAAAATTCCACTTGACGCTAGTCAAAACTGCACTTCTCCAATTTTGCATAGAGACCATATTCACGCAACCATTGCAATGCTTGTCGAACGTGTATATTGATCCTCTTAAGTTTTTGAGTGGATCAAGATATCATCCAGGTAAACTATGACGAAAATATCGAGGAAATCTCGAAAAATGTCATTCGCCATATGTTGGAAAATTGTCGGTGCATTTGTGAGACCAAATGGCATCACTATATACTCAAAATGGCCATAGCGAGTACGGAAAGTAGTCTTCCATTCATCCCTAGGAAGAATTCGAACAAGATTGTAAGCACCTCGAAGATCTAACTTTGTGAAATACTTAGCTCCATCGAGGCATTCCAGAAGGCTCGAAATCAATGGTAGAGCATATCGGTTTCAAATAGTTACTTTATTCAATCCTCGATAATCCACGACCAGATGAAGTGAACCATCTTTCTTCTTAACGAAAAATATGGATGCGCTAGCAGGAGATCTTGAATGCTGGATAAACCCATTCGCCAACTTCTCATCGATATATTCCCGAAGAACATGGTCGATGCAAATCAATTGGGCAATCATATGGTTGATGCTCTGGTACTCTATTGGCCTTCACCTTATCAAACACATTGGAGAATTCTATATATTTCTTTGGTAGTTGGACCCCCGATTATTGTGAGCTCGATGTGGGGGTTGCTAAAACTACGAAGATCAACATGTCTTCCTTCCGTCCTTCCTCAAGTAATTGATGTATAGACATTGTCGAAATCTTTTGGAATATCATATCCTTTGTTGGAGTTTTAAGAGACTCAGATTGTACTGTGACCTCTTCAATGGTTCTTTTTCTCCAATTAATAGTTGGGTTATGTAGCTCAAACCATGGAAGACCAAGAACTAGGGAATACTCTAGACTACTAATGATGTTGAATGAGATGACACTAGCCAAATTGCCTAGGACTACACGAATTGGTTTAGACTCTTCAACTATATCACTTGATGCTATCGGGCGTCCATCAATGACTCCGACAGACAATAGGCTTGGGAGCTTATGCAACTGAATATTATGCATTACAACAAACTCACGATCCATGAAACAAGAGTTCGCTCCAGAGTCTAAGAGGGCAGAAGCTGGGACTCGATGGCACCTAGATGTGTTAAGCTCAACTTGTGCAGAGAAACTCGACTAACTTGACTGGATGAAATGGAACCACAACTAGGGACAGTCCAACCAAATGGCTCCGATTTTGGTCGAACGTACTCGTTTAACACATCATCTAATTGGCTCCAGACATCAAATGTATTTTTATGTTCTAGAATGTTCTAGAATACTCTAAATACCTTGTAATAACTAATAATACATTTATTATTACTATACATCATATATGTTATTATAATGGTTAAAGCTCTAACATATAGGCCAAGACGTCTTGGGCTCGAATCTTTGTAAGGCCAAAATGTATGTCTTCATGATAGACGTCGTCAGAACACACGATCAACAAAACATACTGAACATTTTGGAGGAGAATTGAGGGTGTGTGGGTCCGACGTGCAAGGCATTATCCCACGGGCATGTCAAGTGTTGTCAAGTAGAGATGGACCTAGAGTTAAAAGAGTGAAAGGATGGACAACTAGAGTCCGGATAAAGTATGAACCGGATTAGTTATGAACTGAATATTAGGAAAAAGAAAGAGTAGTTGAAAATATATGAAATGTTGTAATCTTACAAGGTATTGGATACAGAAACATGTACCGATCCGGGTAAATGCCTTTTTGTAGCATAACCGGATGCATATATAAGGAAACCGGATTTTATGCATTCATAACGAGTAATATAGTTTATTGTGTTCCATCTTGAGTACTTCCCTTCTACACTTTTAAGCTATAAGCTTACGTGTGTTAATTCATTACCGGATATTGTGTATGTGTATTGGATATATAGCTAAATTGCCTTTAATTGTCTATGTGTGACAATCCACCTCCCTAACTACATCTTGGAGCGTATTCCGGAGAAGGGATAACTTGTGTTTGATGTTGGTTAGGGTCAATGATAATGATAATATCTCCCTCTCTCACGTTGAACCCCCATTGGGAAAGAGAAAGAGAAAGACGTCAAGAGAGAGAGATTGAGAGAACTTATTCATGTTTTATTCATTCCTCATAAGGGGTTAAATAGTTACAATGAGGTTAGATACATAAGGGTGCAAGCCCCGTTAGCCATCTAATCACTCCCTCACACCTTTTCTTGTCTGTCCACATGCACACGCATGTGTATGTGTTCACATACGTATCTACTCCTATTCACGATTACACTTGTGCACATTTACACATATACATCAACACTTTACTCTTTCACCCTCACTTGTCATTCTCAAATCTCTGTACATCTCGTACGGTAACACATTATGGAACACCCGTGTGATAGTGCCTTGCACATCGATTCCACGTGCCTTGATCATCATCTTCAATATCTTGTTCAATTAGAACTTCATTGGTCTTCTCTGTGATCGACTCCCCCGACTAGAATGCTTGACCCAAACATATCCGTCCGACAACGAATCTTCCTCAAGATGAACATTCTGGTTCTGTTGGCTCACAAACATCATCATGGGTCCAAAATCACATTGTCCGTATGTGTGTTCTTCTTTTTATTTTGCAAGTTGTTATGAATTGATCTCGTCTATCTCCTCCACATTGTGTTTTTAAAATCTCATCAAAATCGACCCCCTTTTTCTACCGAAACTCCTTGTTTCTCAGGGCTCTCTTACCTTTCAATAGCTCCACCAAGTCTTAAGTGAAATTTTCAAGGCAAGAAGTCCATTTCATCTTGCATTGCACTTTGCCATCTCTCCTTTTGGTCATCTGCCATGGCTTCTTCGTAAGATTATGGCTCATCTTCATCAGTCAATAGAACATATTGAGTGGAGGATAGAGTGGGTGCTCTCCTTTTTCTAAGTGGATATCTTCAACCACCCATGGTCGGCTCAGGTTCATACATGTCAATAGGTTTCTGAAGGTCGACCGATTCTGACTTGTATGCCTCACTTGATCTTTGCAAGTCAGCCAATTCCAACTCATATGAATCAATCAGTTGCTCCAAGTCGACTAATTTAGATTCGTCTATGTCGACGAGTTGTCTCCTAACAGTCGATTGTGTAGAGTGGACTAGTCCTAAGTCCTTAGTAGTGGGAGTCGATTGGGAAGACGACCTTGATTGCTGCTGTTTCCATTCTTCGAGCATCTAATCTTTCATAAATACTATGTCTCGACTCCTCACCACTTTCTTGTCGAGTATATCCCACAACTTGTACCTAAATTCATTCTCAAAGTACCCTAGAAATATGCATGGTTTCAACTTGTTGTCGAGCTTCAACCTCTGATCCTTTGCAACATGCATATACGACAGGCATCCGAACACCTTCAAGTGTTGATAGGAGACATCTTTACCTATCCATCGCCATTGTGGGACATCACCTTTGGCGGGCAGTAAGGGAGACCTATTGATCAGATAGACTGCTATCAACATAAGCTCATACCAATATGACTTTGGAAGCTTTTCATGTGACAACATGCTCCTCAATCTTTCCATTATATTTCGATTCATCCTCTCTACAAGACCATTCAGTTCAGTGGTGTTAGGCACCGTATATTCGAGTCTTATGCCTTATGTCTTGCAATATTTCTCGAATAGTCCTCTATAGTCTCCACCATTATCAATCCGAACAACCTTCAACTTTATTCCAGACTCTCTTTTAGCTCTGGCCTGAAATTCCCTAAAGACCGACAACACTTAGTCTTTCGACTTTAGTACGAAACCCCACAACTTTTTGCTGCAGTCTTCAATGAATGTCACAAAATATTGTCCACCTCGATGTGATTGGGCATCCACATAACACACATCTGTGCAAATTAGTTCTAATGCACATTGTCTTCTCTTTGGTGGTCTTGAGTGAAGTGAAACTTAGTTTTGCTTTTCGACTAGACAATCGACACATTTCTCGAAGTGCACCCATTTTACTTATGGAAGAAGTTTCTTGTCAACCAAGATATGCATGCCTCTCTCGCTCATGTGACCTAGCCTCTTATGCCATAGCTCTCGACTTGAGTTGGCTGCGACATTTGCTTCATGCTTGCACAACTTGGCATGCATCACATGTAGTGTACCCTGTTTCTCTGCTTGGGCCATTATGAGACTTCCTTTATAGAACTTCCACATACCACTTTAAGAACTACCATTGTAGCCTTCATCGTCCACTCTTCTAGTTGACATCTTATTTAACTTGATATCGGGCACATGTCCAACATCCCTTATGGTCAATCTACAACCAATCGATGTTGTTAGACATACAATTCCGATGTTGTCAGACATACAATTCTGATGTTGGCTATCTTGCATGCTTCATTATCTCCCATCTTTACACAGCCATAGTGACCGCCTGTGTACGATGAGAAACATTCTCTTGAGGGAGTTAAGTGGAACAATGCACCGGATTCAATCACCCAAGTGTGCTCTTCATTTGCGAGGTTTACACTCACTTGCTTGCAAATGAACATGAGCTTTTCTTCATTAGTAGCTATGGTTGAAGTCCCCTTCTTCTCAGAAATCTTCCTAGGTTCAACATCGTTCGAAGCACCTTTGTCTTTCTTAAGGTGTCAACAATCATTTTGGAAGTTTCCATGTTTTCCGCTGTCGTAGTGTAATTCGCACACTACGTGAAAAATTACATTTTTGGTTTCTCCGGATAGGCTAGTAGTGTAGTAGTCCTAGTACCTCATCGGCGAGAAGCAATCATTAACCGACAAACTAGCAAGATGGACACTTCTGTTACAAGAGATCAAATTCGACATTATTGATTGTCCTTGCGTACAACACGTAGTAGCCGACTATTTAAGTCAAGTAGAGTCGAGAGAATCGAGTACAGATGTTCATGATGATTTTCCAGATGCACAACTATTCTAAGTCGAAGCAGTGGATTTGAAAGATGCCGACGATGAATTAGCCGATTTATGGATCACAAAGATGATGACATTTCTCAGTACAGGACTACCACCTAAGGGTATTTCGCCCGATGAACGGAAATGACTGGCTGTTGGGAGTTAAAAATTTTGTCTGCTTAAGGAAACACTATATCATAAAGGAGCTGATGGAGTCTAGCGGCGAGTGGTTAGACAATTCAAAAAGGAAGCTATTTTATGCGAGGCGCATTGTGGAATTGTTGGCGGACACTATGCAAGTGACATAACCACTCGGAAAGTCAGACCATTTATGCCAACAAGAACAAGAACCGACAACCGATATGTGATAGTCGTTACCGACTATTGCACGAAATGGGTCGAAGCAAAGGCTCTTAGAGATAATATGGTGGCATCCATGGCTAAATTCCTGTACGAATGTATATGGTGTTGATTCGGGCTGCCCAATTGACCTTGTAAGTTATCGAGGTACTCATTTTATTAAGAAACTCATCTATGAGTTATCAAATTATTATGAAATAGTGCATAAAAAGAGTCCACCATACTGTCCGCAAGCCAATGGATTAGTAGAGTCAAGAAATATAACGATTCATATGATTACGAAGAAAATCGTCAATGAGAATTAGACTAATTGGGAGCAGAAGCTACATAGTGCCCTAGGGCATATACAACAACCTACAAGACTATGATCAAGTCGACTCCATTCCGGATTGCATTCGGCTTAGAAGTGGTCATGCCGATTGAATTTCTAGTGTGGACGAAGTGGAAGTGAGAATGTCGGCTTGAGTAACGCAAACATATTCCCAGCTTACGAGTGCAGGTGACAGAGTGACTGGATGAAGAACAATCGGAATAGATTCGAAAAGCCCAGTTGCTAACACTAGAAGAAAAGTTGACTACAGGAAATGTGGTATCTAGAGTAGAAACAAAGGAAAATAAAAGCCTTTGTTGATCGACACGGATGGGGTAAATAATTTTTTTTGACATTGGCAAACCCCTCTTGGTATTTCGGACGAAAATGGGGTTTACGCCAGGAAAACTGCGATTTAGATGGACCGACCCTTATTGGATAGTCAACAACAACAACGGAACGTGTCAGATCGGAACGTTAGACGGCAAAGTCTTACCAAAGTGGGTGAATGGGATCTGATTTAAACCTTATCAGGGGCCAACACCGACTAACCTATTCAAACCAGGAATAGCACAAGGAAATCAGATGAGTACCCTAGTGATGGTCGGTGGATCATGACCAATGCAAGGGGGCATAAGTGTAAATATTATTATTATTAGAAAAAAACAAAAATAGAAAAGAAAATCGAATCTTGGCATGATTACTTCTTGACATTGTCCTTTTCAGACTATATATGCACATGCAAGTTTATTATTTGGTCATTATGATGAGTGGTGGCTATTGAAGAGTCATTAATAGAATATTCTATTCTTAACATCACTTTTTCTAGAGTTATGGACCACAATCACACAAATGCTTTATCAGTCCATTTTCCTGAGAAAGAAAAGCACAGAGAATCCCTAACACACAGAAAAATAACACAGGTGAATAGAGTGAAGCAAACAGAAGTATAGGCGGACTGAGCGAGAAGCAAAGAAACGCAGATGAGCAGAGTTGTCACTGACACACCAAGCGCAAACTAGGATAGAGCATAGATGATGGGTCTATGAGCGACAGATGAACTTGGAGCTAGATGTGGCAAGGCTAGGAACTCTAGATGTTGTGAGCGACATGAGAGCATGAAGAAAGAAATAAAGATCAAGGACACAAAGATGAGGCGAAACAAGAATACTAGATTGATGTGTCAATGACTAGTGTTGAATCCCTTGAAAGGGACCAAGGATGTTACAAGTATTTATACAATTTCCGAGATTCAATACTCGAGAAATATCTTGAGAATATACCACAGAATAATTCTAGAATATACTAACGACTAGAATATTCTTGAATGTACTATACACTAGACTCTACAATATATACAAGTTCACAATCGAATGTGGACAGGTCACAAGAGTTTCCATATGGTTAACACAACACAATGTACTGTGTGTGTTAAAAGTCAGAGGTTCGAGTTTAGAATGTGACAAGAGCAAAGAATAGCGAAGCAAATATGGACAACCAACATCGACTCTCGGAGTCCAACATAGAAAACAACGAGGTTGCAGATGACAACAAAGGACAACAAGAAATCATGCCGATGCAAGTCTTAGAGCACCTACGCAACTAGTTGCAGACCAGCAGGTTGCAAGGATACGTTCAAGTCGCAGATGCTGAACACCACCCGCAGGTGGCGGAAATAAATATAAAGATAAACGTCGGCAAGATTACCAACAAATAGGTACACCCCTTATTAAATCTCAAGAACAAGGGTTACAATCAGATGGATCCCATCAAGATAGATGTTCTTGAGTCATATTTTGGGGAATACTCGCCATCGGCAAAGGCATACAGAACACAAGCAAGACAGGATCTGTTCATCCATGATGTCATGAAATTCCCGTTAGAAGTGGCTTGTGTTTGTTAGAGATCCTATTTAATGCCCAAGCAGGGGGTTGGATTTATCATTGTTGAGTGGACAAGCTCAACCGGATCCAGATTGGCTGAATAAGCCAGAGCTGGATCGGAGTCTGCAATGATGAACCGGATCGGTATCTAGAACCAAGAGCCGGATCGTAATCCGGATTGAATTGTAACCGGTAAGCCTTTAGAGGCCTACAACTCTAGCCTAGTATGTGGGAATATTTTTTAAAGTCAGTGTTTGATGCTCTGTATGAGCATTGAAGTACATGTTAATACTTCTGTCAGTCCTTTAAGGAGTTGTATAAAAGTGCTCACTGAGCACATTGTATGTACATAGAGTTTTTTGAGTAATTTGAAATTGAGTTTACTATTCTGCTCTTACACTGTCTCTCCCACATACTATATTCGTGCTTTCCATTAAACCTTGACTTCTGTGTTCTGTTGTTATCTGGGTGAGCTGGTTGTGTCTTATCTTCCATTCATTCACTTTTACAATCATAGCGACATATGAAGGAGAAATTATTGATTGGGAGTGTCTCAGTGGAAAACCAACGAAGAAATTTTTTGCAGAGTAGTTATCAATATTATGCCCATGGCCAGTCACCACACGACGATGTCATACCCTAGTAAGGGATGAGGGGCAATCATCAAGGGCATTGCTGCAACAATCGGCAAGAAGAAAGATTCTGACCCAACCACAAGAACAATGGAAAGACGCTCAAGACAACACTAAGCGATTGAACACCCAAGCACCAATCCAGCCTCCACCCACTAAAAATGATGAAAACCCTCCTAAGGCATAACAGGAAGCTAGTCGACCACAAGCGGAACCAAGACCATCACCACGTCCGAAATAAAGGAGTCGGTTGGCATTACAATGCGTTTCAACTGAACAATAGAATCAAGAAGAGAGTTGACTGGCAAAAAGGACTAGAGTCGAACAATAGTAGTCGACAAAAAGAACAAAAAGAAGCATCGACAACAACATAGGAGCTAGTCAAACCTGTTCGGAAAGCCACCACGGAGAGAGGGAAGGCATCGACAATATCATTGAACAAGGTCCTTGGCCTAACCGACATCCGACCAACGGCCCATGAATTCGCGGCCTTACTACAGTTCGGCACATCGTACGAGCTAATGGATTGGCTAGCTAAGGGATTACAATTCGCCTATGATCAGCTGGCACGAGATCACAAGGATCAAGAAATGATCTAGAGGTCAATGGTCAGTATACTAGAGCCAGAGGAGGAAAGGGAGTTGCAGAGGATTGATCGGCAACGTGACGCCAGGAACAAAGGTATGGCGAATCAAATGCCTCCTCTGAATACAACTCTTGTTGAAGTACACTAGGAATTAACAAAACCCACTTGAGCGGCAAAAGAAGTTGCCAAAGTCTACAAACGGACCACAAAAGCATATGACTTGAGGCACATAGAGTGGTCAACAACCAAAAAGGTCAATGAAGAGTTATCGGCCCGACTCCAACAAGCTGAAGCAAAGCTAAAAGAAGCGGAAGAACATCTTCAAACCTACAACTATGCAAGGATCCCACATATACCGGACCAACAATTATAGGATCAACTACAAGAAACGGAGAATGTAAGGTGAAAGCACCTACCAGAGGGAAGAAAAAGCCAAAACAAAGGTCTAGAAACTGAAAGGTCGAATCCAACAGCAAAGACCAAACTCGAGGCCTTGTTTCAAGCCACGTAGGGAGAAATAAATGACCTCCATCATCAGCTAAAGCAACAGATTATGCATATGAAGGAGCAATAAGAGAAGAACAGATTCTGGATATGAAATGCAGGAGGAACATTATTCGGAGGACAATGCTAACCAATACGAGCAACTAACGGAAAAGTATGAACTAAAGAGGCTGGCATTATTGGTAGCAGAAGCAAAACTACAATTTGATCAAGGCTCGGCCAAAGCTCAAATTGCTGACATGTGAAAGGAACTGGCCATCATGCAATACAAGCTCAGCATGGGAGAGGAAAAAGTGTGCCTGATCTTGTCTAGACATAAGGACATGATGTGCCAAATGGTGTCCAAGTCCTTGGACAATGGATGGAAGACGTGGTCGGCTCAAACTGCCGAATTACAACTATTACGAGCTGACCATGTGAACAGGAAGAAGCAAGGTCAAAACTTCTTCAAACTCAACAAAGCAGTTATCACTACAATCCAAGAAGAGTTGGCCAATGACATATACGAGCTTTGAACACGCCACAGGGAACATATCACCAAGTTGATGGAAGAATACAACTATCAAAACCAAGAGAAAAGATAGAGTGGCGGAAGAAAGATTTAAAGAGATCACATGAAGAGAGGAATGAAGTTATAAGAGAAGAATGAATGTATTAAGATAGAATGAGAATGGATACAAGATAGGCGATGAGAGCTTAAGAATGGTTTTGATTCGAATTGGTTTGAGAAGAATTGTATGTCTATATTTATAGGTTCCTATAGAATAGCCTAGAAATTTCTATATGTTCTAGACCTAGAATATTCTAAGATGTTTTAGAATGTTTTAGAATGTTCTAGAGTATTTACAATAATCAGTGTATTTCAAGAAGTAGCTTTTATCATCTCATACGATCATAGGTTTTCTTAATGGTTAGGTTCTTGATTATGATCATCTCATACGATCATACGAACACTGGATTTTTTGCGAGCTGAATGTTGCTCATATTGTCGCACCAAATTGTGACTACACCATTTATATATTGTCCCAAATCAACAAGCAATCTTCTGATCCATACCTCTTCACAGGTAGCTATTGCAACTCCTCTATATTCAGCTTCAGTACTTGATAATGCAACAGTAGCATGTTTCTTGCTACTCCATGAAATAGCTGCACTTCCCAATGTAAACATCTATCCACTTGTGGATCTTCTGTTAGTTTGGCTTCCAGCCCAACCAACATTTGTATATCCTTCCAGCTTTATGTCCAAATCAGCCTTGTAAAATAGTCCATAATTTTTAGTAGCTTTTACATACGTCAAAATTCTTCTTATGCAGTCCAAATGTGGCTTTGTTGGTTGTTGCATAAACTGGCTAACTAATCCAACAGCATAACTCAAATTAGGTCTTGTTATGGTCAAATATATGAGGTTGCCCACCATAGACCTATACATGTTTACGTCTTCTATTTTGGCTCCCAAATCAGCCTCAATTTGCAGTTCTAATCTAGTGGTATACCAATCGTTTTGCATCCAAGCATACCATACTTCTTCAACATAGTTGTTGCATACTATTTTTGCAACCTAGATATACCACTTTCAAATCTGATCATCTCAATGCCAAGAAAGTCTCTCAGCTCTCCCAAATCCTTCTTTGTCTTCATTTTCATAGTCTTCATCAGTTTCTACATTTCCTTTTGGGTTGTACCAGCTGCCCAACTCATCTAATATAATTTGTTGTGTTTACGACTTCTGCCTAGTAATACAATGACATATTTTTTTCTGTCATTAAAGCCCTTGCTATGTTCACCAAAGTTCTATTTTTTCTCTTAGCAACTCCATTTTGTTGTGGAGTATATCTACATGTGAATTGTCTTCTTATTCATTGATTGCATATAAAATCAAAAAATTCATTTGAGAAGTATTCTCCTCCTCCATTAGATCTTAAGCATTTTATTCTAGTTCCAATCTGCTTTTCCACCATACATTTAAACTTACAAAAGTAATCAAATACTTCACTTTTTTTCTTTCATGAAGTAAACCCATGTTTTCGTTGAGCAATCATCAATAAATGTTACATAAAACTTACATCCACTAATTGAGGCATTTTTTGTTGGTCCCCATACATCCGTATGTACCAAATCCAACAAATTTTTGCTTACATGTCTTTCATGAGGGAAATGCAACCTGTTTTGCTTTCCATATTGACATGCTTCACATATTTTGCTCATCTCGCATTCTTTCAACTTAGGCAGTTCAGCCACTGCATTTCTCCTCAACATATTTTTCAATGTTTGCATACTTATGTGATCGATTCTTTTATGCCACATTTCCACATCTGAGATTACACTCATTCCTTCTACAAACATGTTTGTAATCTTTTTAGGCATATCCACATTTAACGCAAACATTCTTCCTTGACGTTTTCCTTTTGCAATAAGCTTTCCCTGTTTCTCTATAAAGCATCCACTTTGCTTAAACTTAACTTACATTCCTTGCTCCACTATCATGTCATATGATTAGATGCCCCAGAATCTACATACCACATAAACTCTTCATTGCATCTCTGTGAACATTCAACCACTGCTACTGTTTCATGTTGCATCACAAATGCACCATCTTTATCATAGTCTTCACTAGTTGAAGCATAATTATTTTGTTGTCTCTTCCCTTGTTTTTCATCATTTTGTTTTTTATAGCATTCAGCCTGTGTATGGCCTAGTTTTCCACAATACCAATAGCTATCATCATTCAAATAAGTTTGCTTACCTCTGCCTCGATTACTCCCCCTGCCTCTGATGTTGTTTCTTCCACTTACAGCCTATTGTCCTCTTCCTTGATAATTGTTGTTGGTTCTAGCTGAACCAAATCTTTTGTGGCCTCTTCCTTAGCCTCTTCCAGCACTATTGTAGAGGGATTGCCCCTCAGTCTCAGAGTTTCCTTTGTTCACATCATCCATCTGATTTCTTTCTTCCACTACAAGCATTGAAACCAAATCTGGAAAACTTAGGATGCAATCCCTTGTGAGAATAGATGTTTTGAAGCTTTTATATTGAGGTCCTAAACCTCTTAAGCATATTTCCACCTTCACATTAATAGAAGCAAGTGATTCACACATGCTCTTTATTTTCAAAGCATATTCATTCACTGACATCTTACCTTTTTCCAAGGTATTTAGCACAGTCTTCAACTGAAGCTTTTTAGCCTTTGTGTTCACTGCGAATAGTTTTACCAAACTGTCCCAAGCTTCTTTTGGAAGCATAGCATCCTGTATGTGTCCAAGCATCGAATCTGAGATGCCAAGTGAGAGCCAATGCCATACCTTTCTTGCCCCTTGATTCCATTCCTTAATTACTTTAATCTGTGTAGCAGTTGCATTTTCTTCAGGGATCTCTGGAGCCTCTTCTAGGTCTCCTTCAATATAATAATCCCAATATCCTTCAGGGATTGTAACCGGTAGGCCATTAGAGGCCTACGGATGTAGCCTAGTACGTAGGGATATTTTTGGGAGTAGGTGTCATTTGCACATCTGAACATTGAAGTACATGTCAATCCTTTCATGGACTTGTACAAAAGTGCTTACTGAGCACATTGTATGTACAAAGTGTTACAGAGTGTTATTTTTGAATCTCGAGTTTATGCTTTCTGCTGTCTCTCTCTCTCTGTCTCTCCCGTGAAATGTGTATTCTAAGCTTCCATTAAACTTGTGTTTACTCTTTGTTGCTATTTAGTGTAACCAGTTTTGTCAAAGCTTCCGTGCGTATTCTTTCACATGGTATCAAAGCACGAGGGTTGAGAACCTCTACTGCTGACAAGCGATTTCCAAAGATAAACCCTAACACCCGGTAGAGAACAGGAAACAAGATTAGAATAGACAGAGGAATGGCTAGCTCGCTCCCAACAGAGAAGCTCTACAAATCTAACTACGCATCTTGGTCGTACAACATGTACCAGTACCTGCTCAGGCACGGTGTCGTAGTGTATTTCGTACATTGCGTGAAAAACATGTAAAACTGATTGAATAAATATGAAGAAAAAGAAAAAAACATCATGCATAGGGGAAGATTCAAACCTTCTACCTCCATGTTAATAATTTGAAGCCTTACCATTATACTAACACATCATAAGTGTTAAAAAGTAGATATCCCACATAGAAAGGTAAGTTCACGTATATTTTCTAGGAAAAGCTTTAGTTATAAGAAAAACGCATGATAGAAAAAGTTACATCTAGCGTGTATGACCACTATAGTTGATAAAAACGCACGAGGTTAGAAAAAGCATGATCACTTTTAGGAAAAAAAAGATGTTAGAGAAAGCGTATAGTCTATAGTTAGAGAAAAAGCATGGATTGCTAAGACTCTCTCATCATTATATAAAGATGGGGAGCACAATGTAATAGGGGAGTGTGAAAACTTTGGAAATTGGATATATTTCTAAAATCACCAATTAATAAATTATATTCGTGGGATTCATGAAATAAACTATACTTGTGGGATTCACGAGGTTTCGATATCTCTTTTTCAATCTAAATTCATATTCTTATCTTAATATTGATTAATCTAATTAAATACATTATAGTCGTGGGATTCATGAGGTTTTTATATCTCTTTCTTAAAATCTATTCATAACTAGATTCGTCTCAAATTCTTCCTCCTCCTAGTACAAAATCCCAACGGTTCCCACCCGACTCACGCAACGATCCAGCGCCGAAAGGCATGACAACAGTTACTAGAGTTATGTTGAAGGAGCTAACGATACGACACCTGATGCGGCACATAGGAACTTCCCAACTTGGGAACAAGCGGCAAGCAGAGTTATGTATTGCCTTGCGTCTACTACTAGTAACCAGCTCTTGAGCCATATCCGGGACGCTAAGACGCTGAAGGAACCTTCGGGAAACCTGAAGAAGGTCTTTGTCGCAAGCACCACGACCCGGAAGCTGCAACTTCGACAAGAGTTGAGCAATGTCCAATAGAAGGACATGTCGATGGCCGACTATACGGCCCGGATCAAAGACATTTGCGACTCACTTGCCTCTATCAATGTGACCGTCGAGGAAGATGAGATGGTGCAAGTTTGTTTCGGGGGCTTGGTGTCAAATTTTGGAGCATTCCGAAGAATTTATGCATACAATCCAAAATACCTTCAGAAATTAGCACATGGTCGATCATGCTATTTCCGAACGTTGTGTTTTCCACATGTAAAACCATTAGTGTTGAGCCATAAGGAAACACCATTTGCAATATGCAATCCGGTACTATTGCACATTAGTAGGAGTAACTTCCCAAATTAGTTCAGATCTTTTTCATCACTAGAAGAGCGGCTATACATTTGCATATCCTCGTGCATCCTCGAGATATGTGGCATGAAAGATTCTTGTGCATCAAGTTGGAGACTTCTTGTACGAGCATTCATGTCACTTCTTGTATGAGCATTCATGTCTCCAAAGGCAATAACTTACCCTTTCAATTGGAAATAAGAAATATCATCTTCTAGATTGGCAAAAGGTGTTGGCATAAAAAGCTGACTCCTTCCACCTTGTATCCTAGTCTGAACTCGTCCAAAGAGTTAGGGCTTAGTATATAAGCAATAACCTAACATTGTAAAGAGAGTTCTTCTTGATCATTTTCTATATCGAGTCTCAAAGAGAGAGAGAGAGAGAGAGAGAGAGAGAGAGAATGCAATAACAAACTGTGCTTATCAATGGCCTATCTTCTTGCCTTCCTTCTATGTTGTTTGCTGAGCACATACGACAGATCCTCACATACGTTTCCGCACGCATATTCCATCAACAACTGGTATCAAAGTGACTTACAGTTCGGAAGAAACAAACAACTCAAAAGCTGAAAAGAAGAAGAAACAAAAATAGGTCAGAAAAATCTCACTTTCGAAGAAGAACATACATGGCTTCAACATCCGGAACAGGAGTTGAAATCAGAAAATTCGACAACAAAAACTTTTCCCTATGGAAGGAGATGATAAGTCAAAGCGATTCGACACAATGAAAAACATGCCTCGATGAGAACCGAAGAGTGGAGATCTGCAGACGAAATTGCACACTCCACCATTAGAATGCATCTGGCCCAAAACATCTACTTCAACATGGCAAAAGAAACAATAGTGTTCAGGGTACAATCCAATGAGGCAATGGGCAGGAGTGAAGAATCACAGGGACTGGAGAGGTTCCCATCTGATTGCCTAATGGCAACATGATCACCTTGCACCAAGTTTGGCACATATCTATTCTGAAAAGGAGTTTGGTCTCCATCAGCATGTTAGCCAAAGACGGATCAGTGAGTCAATATGAATGATAAGCCGTGGAAATCTGAAAATTGGAAGCAGACAAAAGTACAATAACTTGTACCCATTAATGGCGATCAATCCAGAAGGGGCTCTGAACGTAGTCGAAAAGACCGACCCAAACCAATGGCATGGACAACTCGACCATATGTCTCAAGCTAGACTCGATCGACTAATGGTGGTGGGTTACATCCTGAAACTTCAAGCAAAGACGAACTTTTGCGAGCATTGTCAATACGGGAAACAGAACCGAAGTCCTCACTCTCTCCACTACGAGATGGTACGACAACCCCTAGAGCTCATGCACACAGATATATGTGGGCCCATGCTAGAACAATCATTAGGACATTCCCGATACTTCATCACATTTGTAGATGATTGTACACGGAAGGTCTGGGCCTACTCGATTAGGTCTAAAGATGAAGTGCTCAAGGTCTTCACTTGATGGACATCTTAGGTGGAGAACTGGTCGGGACATAGAGTGAAGAAACTTCGTTCTGACAATGGAGGAGAATATACCTCCACGGCCTTCAAATAGTACTTGTTCGACAAAGGGATCCAACATCAAAGGATCGTTCCTTACACACCCATGCAGAATGGAGTGGCAGAACGGATCAACTAAACGATCCAAGAGAGGGTGATGGCAATGCTCTAGCAAGTCGGAGTAAAGCTGGAGTTCAGGGTCGAGGCATTGCAGACGATAGTATACCTGATAAATCTGTCGTTGTTGAGAGCCATAAGGCTCAAGGTGCCCTAGGCACCATGGTCAGGCAAAAAGCCGACCTACGATAGGCTCAGTATATTCGGATGCGAAGCCTATGCTTCTATCCTCAAGGAGAAAAGAAGTAAGTTGGCGCCCCATGAGACGAAGTGCATATTTCTCGGTTATGGAACCGATGGGGACTTCTGCTACAAACTACCCTTGCGAAGTGGAAACTGATGTGGAGGAATGACGTATTCTTCAATCAAGAGATGTCGGTAAAAAGTAGAAGAAAGTAGTTGGTAAAAAGGTATCCTTGGAAGCCGACAGAGATGTCGTAGAAGGACCTTCCCAGCTAGCTGAATTGGAGATTCGACGTAAACCTGAACTTGAGCAAGTTGACAACATACCTGCCGACGTCGAATCGGTAGGAGGTCCACGAGTCGAACTCGAAGACAAAGTCAAATTGTCCAGAGTCAGAAATGACAAAGTCAAAAGAGACAAAGTCCAACCGACTGAAACACCAGATACGATTCAAGGGAAAAATAGATCCGAGTCGACAGAGTACCCAAGGGAGAACGTCACGACACCGCTAAAATCCCAACATGGGGCCGGATCAACCAACAAGACTCCTAACACAAGTGGCTTAACAAATGCCGATTATCGAATAGAGACGATCAAAGGATCTGAACCACTCATTGTCAGGAATAGTACTAAGAGAGAGGGAATTAGTACTAAAAGATGCGAATTAGTACTAAGAGAGAGAAAAGGGTGTAGAACTCATGAGAGAAGGAGAGAGAGAGAGCTCTAATGATGATAGCAAAAGATATATTATATTATATGAAGAATAAGTACAAGAATAACTATGAGACTTAAGACTGGCATTCAACAGATTTGGTTCAAAATAATGCCTTGTGCCTCCTTTTATAGTGTTTTTAGGAGTACTCCTGAAGTTTCTAGAATGTTCCAAAGAAATCTAGAAATATGCATAAATTTTCTATAGTGAAATAATAAATGAAAAAAATATCCTTCGTATTACAATATATAGTCTAATGGCAAGGACTTGACCCATGTAACATAAGGTCATGGGTTTGAATCTTGCCATATCATGACACTATCCCCCCTTTAAAACGACGAGTGTTACGAGTCATTTTAGATTGAGGAACCGGTTTGTCTGGATATTAACGATGGAAGTCTTCAAGAAGAGCATGAGCATTGGTCACATTCTCTATTGGTTCCCAAGTACGCTCTCTAGGGCTTATATCCTAGCCAATCGACCAAATAGTAGAGCTTGTTGTGAACAATCTTAGAATCGAGGATGGCGGCAACCTCGTACTCAGGTCCATCTTCAAGTTCGATCGGCGGTGGAGGTGGGTTGATACGACTTGGGATAGTTCTATCCTGATAGGGTTCTAGAAGAGAACTATGAAATATCGGATCTATCCGTTGTTATTGAGGTAGATCGAGATGAAAAGCAACATCATTAATTTTTCCGATAATACGGAAAGGACTCAATCGCCGATAATCCAATTTATCGCATGGGCGAGTAGTCTTGATGTATCGTCGTAATAGCCATACCCGATCTCCAATGTTAAAATAGGATGGAAGCCAATGACGATCCGCATAATCCTTGTGTGTTTGTTGAGCTTGTTGTAAATGAGTAGATAAATTTGCTTGTATCTTGCATAACCGCTCCAAACGATCCTCTACACAAGGACTTGTGGATAACTCCGGAGTTTCGAATACACACCACCGGGGGTGATAGCCTGTGTAAACATAAAATGGTGTGAGCTTTGTTGATGAGTGGACAGAGTTATTATACGCGATTTCGGCGAAGTGGAGAATATCTGCCCAGTCATCTTGATGATAGCTTAGAAAACACCGAAGATACTACTCCAGCGTTTGATTTGTTCGTTCTGATTGGCTGTCTATTTGCGGGTGGTAGCCCGAGGAGAGGTTACAAGTGACAAGTGACCTTGAGCATTTTGAAGAGGTGTTTCCAGAATTTCGAGACAAACTGGGTGTCCATAGTCGTTGATGATACTATCGGGGAGGCCATGATGTCGACATACCTCACGCATGACAATTTCAGTGGTTTCTTCACTAGTGATTTCCTTAGTACATGCCAGGAAATGGGCCATCTTTGTATATCGATATACTACTGTTAAGGTCACATCGAATCCCTTAGAAACTAGAAGATCTGTGATGAAATCTAGAGCAATGGATTGCCATGGCTTGCTTGGAATTGCTAATGGTTCCAATAAACCATATGGATGATGTCTTGGCCGCTCTATGACATGTATCACATGTCCAAACATAATCTTAGACAAATTGTCGCATATGGGGCCACCAGAATGATCGTTGTACTAAATCTAAAGTTTTAGTACTACCAAAATGCTCAGCTGTATATGTGTCATGAAAATTTCGGATTACTCGAAGGTGACAAGAACCATTAAGAACATACACGAGCTTCTTAAAGAATAGTAATCCATCATGACATTCGAATTGTCGATAATCTGTACCTGGTTGTGACGAATGTGAACAAGATGCTCAAGAGGGATGAATTTGTGCTAGAATGGTTGACCGAAAGCATCTCACTTCAAGTTCTCATGTATGGTATTGATAATGCGGGAATCCAATGGCATATCGAAAACCTGTGTTGCTTGCAGTCATGATGGTCCTAGGATTACTTGCTTTTGGTTATCAAATGTTGGCTCACTGGGACATGGTGCTAGATATGAGTGTCGCGATAACGCATCTACCTTCCCTTGCTTCTTCCTAGGATGATATGTAATTTTGAAGTTGAAATGAGTGAGCAATTGGGCCCACCGATCTTGATGTCGATTTAATACATGAGCATTCTAGAAGTAAGCAAGATTTTTGTCATCACTGAATACAGTGACTTGATGAGAAGCTCCCTCTAGAAAATGCCTCCATTGCGTAAACAGTCCACTATTGCTAATAGCTCTTTATCATGAATTTTATAGTTGATTTCGGTGGCGTCAAACTTGCATGAGTGGAAAGCCACAGGATGTAGCTTTTCATCGTCGCCTTGTTGTGAAAGAATGATACCCAAGGCGAAATCCAACGCGTCTGCCTCAATGATGAAAGGTTTTGCCGGATCAACATGAGCTAGAATAGGAGCTGATGTCAATGCATTCTTAAGACTCTCAAAAGCCATGTCCGCTTCTTTAGAACAAACAAACGACTGCGCCTTCCTTGTAAGTTGTGTGAGAGGCAAAATAATCTTAGAGTAATTCTATACAAACTTGCGGTAAAAATTGGCAAAGCTTAAAAGCATTACACATCTCACAACGAACGTGGAGTTGGCCAGTCTATCACAGTTTTAACCGTAGCTGGATCCATAGACATGCCTTTCGAGGAGATGACATAACCCAAAAATTCCACTTGGTTACACTCGAAACTACATTTTTCGAGTTTTGCATAAAGACCATGTTCTCGAAGCCGTTTTAGTACTAACATTACATAAGAATCATGCTCTTCTTGGGTCTTCGAATAAACCAGTAGATCATCCAAATAGATGATCAAACAAACATCCAAGAGATCTCAGAATATATCATTTTCCATGTGTTGGAAAACTTCTGGTGCATTAATGAGACTGAATGGCATGACCGTCCGTATACTCGAAGTGCCCATATCTAGTGCGAAACGCAGTCTTCCATTGATCTCTTGGTCGGAGCTATACAAGGTTATATGCTCCTCGTAAGTCGATCTTTGTGAAGAACCTTGAACCATTGATCCGTTCTTAAAGACTTGAGATAAGAGGGAGTGGATACCTATTTTTGATGTTGAGCTTATTTAAGCCGCGGTAATCTACAACGAGACGAACTGATCCATCCTTTTTCTTGACAAAGAAAATGGGTGCGCTAGCCGGAGATTTCAAATGTTGAATAAAACCGTTTGCCAAATTCTCCTCTATATAGGCTCGAAAGACTTCAAGCTCGGTTGGTGACAAGTTGAAGATCAGGCCCCATGGTGGCTCTTTTCCCGGTTGTAAATCAATGGGGCAACCATACGGTCGGTGGTGAGGAAGCGTATTTGGTTGTACCTTATCGAACACATTCGCATAATGATGATACTTCTCTGGAAGTTGAACTGTGGATTCCTTTTTAGTTGTTTCAGAAGATTTTACTGATATTATGAAGACAAACATTGCTTCCTTGTGTCCTTCCTCACGCAATTGATGTAGCCAAATGGTTGCAATCCTATGAGTAGATCCCTGGATTTCTCTTGTTCTCTAAACTATGTTTGGGTTATGTAATTCGAACCGTGGTAACCCCAACACAACTGGATGGTCTGGACTACTAATTATATTAAATAATACTACACACACCAAGTTATCTAGGACAACCTAAATTGCCTCTAACTCTTTTACGATTCTTCAGGAAGCAATGGGAGGATCATCAATAACAACTACAGATGTTGTGTAAGAAAGTTTTCTTAGGGATATCTGATGAGCTTGGGCAAAATTCTGATAGGAATACGGTTTCTTAAGCTATGCTCGGCCACAACCGAGACGTCGGATCAATCACAGAAAACTGGGATGTGGTGAGATGTATCTACACACGAAACAGTAAAGAAGAGAGTGCACTGGATGTTAACGTGGAAAAAACCCAAATCTGGGAAAAAACCACGACAGCCCTCTGACTGCAAAATATCACAATATCAAGATTACAACAATGGGGCACAGAGGCAATGACCTCTTGCTCCCTCGCTTCGCCACAAGGCGGTTACAACAGAGGCAACAACCTCTTTCTCTCTCTCTCTCTTCTCTGTACACAGTTGCGCTCTGAATTATCGTCACAACGATAATAGCACAACCAACTCTACATCATCTCTATCAAGTTTGCCCTAGGTCATATTTATACTAATATGACTTTCGACCTATTTACAAATATAGCTTCAGTGGGCTCTGCAGAACATATTTACATATATGTCCGTTCCATCCGATGAGAGGTTCCTACCGGGCCTGCAACATCCGGTTCTCACCGGGTCTTCCATTGTCCGGTACTCGTCATCTGGTTCTTCTCACTTCCCATCTGGAGGGACCTATTTTCTAACAAACTCCCGCTTCACTCGGGCATGGGATGTCTTGCTAGTCCGATTCGCTTCCGACATGCATCCAGCTTGTCGGGTATCAGTACATTGGTCAGCATATCTGACCCATTCTCAGCCGTGTGGATCTTTGTCAGCGCGAACTCTCGATCTTCTACTCGCTCCGAGATCCAGTGATACCTAGTACGTGTGATGTGCTTCGTCCTGGAATGGTACGCTGCGTTCTTAGCAAGGTGGATGGCACTTTGACTGTCGCAATAGAGCGGGTATTCATCTTGTCAAATACCGAGCTCTCCGATGAATTCCTTCATCCATAATATTTCCTTGCCGGCTTCAACAGCCGCCATGTACTCCGCCTCCGTTGTTGACAACGCAACCGTCTTCTGCAGCCTTGGCTGCCACGAAACAGCTCCCCCTGCATATGTCATTACATACCTGGATGTAGACCGGCTGGTATCCACATCAGCCGACATATCTGAATCGGTAAAACCGTCAAGTTGAGGTTTACCAGAGCCGAATCGGAGACACATATTCGAAGTGCCCTTCAAGTACCGGAGTATCCATTTGATCGCGTTCTAGTGCTCCTTGCTGGGATTGCTCATAAACTGGCTCACCACTCTGACTGCGTATCCAATATCCGACCGAGTACACACCATTGCGTACATCAAGCTCCCGACGGTAGAGGCATATGGAACCTTCACCATATCCGCCTTCTCTGCTTTCGTCTTCAGGCTTTGCTTACCGGATAATCTGCAGTTTGCCGGGAGTGTCGATCCAACCGGTTTCACTTCTAACATGTTGAACCGCTGAAGCACCTCTGTCACGTATTTCTCCTATGACAACCACAATTGCTTCTTTGACCGGTTCCGGATGATGTGCATCCCAGTATTTGTCTTGCCGGCCTAAGTCTTCCATTGAGAAAGTTCGGTTGAGAGCCTTTTTTCAGCATCCGTATTTTGGCTTGGTCCCGTTCGACGATCAACATGTCGTCCACATACAGAAGGAGTATCAGGAAGTCGCCTCCTTCGAACTTCTTCACAAACACGCAGTGATCGGTTTGCGTTTTGTGATACCCTTGGTCGGTAATGAAGGAGTCGAACTTCCGGTACCATTGTCGGGGAGCCTGCTTCAGTCCGGCAAACCAGGTGCTCCTTCCTTTTCTCCACGAATCCTTCCGGTTGCTGCATGTAGATCTCCTCTTCGAGGTCACCGTGAAGGAATGTCGTCTTCACATATAGCTGCTCTGCCTCGAGGTCCATACTTGACGCTATACTCAGCACCGTCCGGATAGACGTCATCTTTACTGCCAGGGCAAATATCTCGTCGAAGTCCACGCCCTTCTTCTGCTAGAACCCCTTCACCACCATCCTGGCTTTGTACCTTGGAGGGTTGTCGGCATCTCCCGGTTTCAACTTGTACACCCACTTGTTTCAGAGTGCCCTCTTTCCTTTCAGCAACTCCACCAATTCATATGTGTGGTTCTCATGCAAGGAATCCATCTCGTCCTGCATGGTACTTAACCATTTGCGGCTATGGGCATCACTTTTAGCTTCCTCGAAGCTTTTCGGCTCCCCCTCATCGGTCAGCAGCACATGCTCTGCATCCGCAAATCTCCGGGGGGGCCTTCTCTCTCTGAGAGGATATCTCTGTCTTTGGCTTTCGGCAACCGGCTCCTCTATTTGTTCTTCATCCGAATCCGATTCGGGGTCTTGGCCGGTTCCGGTTTCAGCTTCCTCTACTTCTTCTTCTGCCGGTTCGGTATCCACACTGTAATCGGCTGGTTCCTCGAGTGTTAACCGGCTCTTAGCTGGGTGGGCCCGAATCTCATCGAAGTTCATTATATTCTTCTCCGACTCCCAGTCGGCAAGAGTCTTGTCCTCCATGAAGATAATATCTCGGCTCCGGAAAACCGTCTTGTCAACCGGATCCCACACTCGGTAGCCGAACTCATCATTGCCATATCCGAGGAATATGCATGGCCGGGTCTTTGTATCCAACTTTCCTCTCCGGTCCTTAGCAACATGCACGTACGTGAGACACCCAAACACCTTCAAATGCCGGTAGGACACTTCCTTACCGGTCCACACCTTTTGCGGTGTGTCTCCATCCAAGGGCACTGAGGGTAATCTGTTTATCACATACGTTGCTATCGACAATGCCTCAGCCCAAAACGTCTTGGGTAATTTAGCATGTGCTAGCATACTTCGGATCCTCTCCATTATGGTCCAGTTCATCCTCTCGGCTAGCCCGTTTAGTTCCGGCGTCTTCAGCACGGTAAATTTGAGCCGGATTCCCTTCGAGCGGCAATACTCCTCGAACTGCCCCTGGTATTCTCCTCCGTTATCTGCTCGAACCGCCTTCAGCTTCTGTCCGGTTTCTCTTTCCTCTCTTGCATGGAGCTCCTTGAAGACGGATAACACCTGATCCTTTGTCTTCAACGGTGTGGCCCACAGCTTCCGACTGTGGTCATCTATGAACGTCACGAAGTACTGCGATCCAGCATGTGACTTCGTGTCCACTTGACACACATCAGTATGCACCAACTCCAGTGGTGCGCTACATCTCATCGGTGGCCTTGATCGGAAGGACGTCCGGTTTTGCTTACCGGCCAGACAATCAGTGCACTTCTCCAAGTGCACGTTCTTCACCGGAATTAGGTTGTCATTGGCAAGCCTCTTCATCCCCTTCACGCTCATGTGACACAATCTCTTGTGCCACAGCTCACCGGCAATGTCGGAAGCCACGTTCACTTCTTCTAGGCATAACCGGGCATTCATCAGGTACAACGTGTTAACCTTCCAAGTCTGAGCCACTATCAGGCTCGGTTTGCTGAATTTCATTACATCGTTCCGGATGCTACCCATGTAGCCTTCATCATCTAGCCGACCGGCTGATATCAGGTTCAGTCGAACCTCTGGAACGTGTCGGACATCCTTCAGCAGCAACTTGCATCTGGTTGGTGTTGTCAACCACACGTCTCCTATGCCGACAATTCGGCATGTACCTTCATTCCCCATCCGGACACAACCGTGATCACCGGCTGTGTAGGATGAGAAGTATTTACAGTCCGGGGTAAGGTGGAACGACACTCCGGAATCAACAACCCACGTTGTCTCGTCGCCAGCAAGGTTCAACTTACTCTCCTCGGTGATGAGCATCAACTCTTCTTCACTTGCCGCGATTGCCGTCGTTCCCTTCCGGTATTTACCATTCCGATCCGGTGTCCGCTTCGAATCGGTACCATCGGTTTCCTTGTCTTTTCGAAAGTGCCGACAATTCTTCTGGAAGTGTCCCGGCTTGCCGGAATAAAAGCAGGTAGGCCTCCCCCTTGACTTTGACCGTGTCCCCGACTTCTCCCGGTTCTGGGGACAACGGTTCCTTTGTCTTCCGCGTTCCGATTCGGTAATGAGCGCTTTGGAGTCAGAGTTCGTATCCTTGTCTTTTCGACGTGCCTCTTCATCTAGCAAGCTCGACTTCACTCTTGCTAGGGATAACCGTTTCCCTTCCGGCCCGGCGTTGCCCAAAGTGACAACCAACGTCTCCCAGCTGTCTGGGAGGGAACCGAGCAGGAGTAGTGCTAGTATCTCATCGGCGAGAAGTACTTCCAATGATGTTCCCTGGTGTATTAGCCCCTGGAAGGCATTCATGTGCTCCGCCATGCTGGAGCCATCTTGGTACCGGAGTCTTGCTAGCTTCCGAAATACCGAAACCTAATTAACAACATTTTTGTTCTGAAACATAATGTCGATCTTCTCCCAGAGCTCATGAGCCTTGCTCTCTTCATTGAAGTTGTTTTATAGACTCATGTCGATGAAGCACCGTATGTACGCCGTTGTCTTCATGTGCATCACCTCCCATATCGTGGCATTGATTTTGTCCGGTCTCTTGTCCCCGAACTTAACCGGCAACCAAAGATCTTTAACCACGAGCATGTCCCTCATCTTCGACTTCCACACTGAATAGTTGGAGCCGGTGATCTTGAACATGGCTCCCAACGAATCATCCATTTTTCTGTGTCGTTTCGCTCTGATACTAATAGTGATAGGAATACGGTTTCCTAAGCTATGCTCGGCCACAACTGAGACATCGGATCAATCACAGAAAACTGGGATGTGGTGAGATGTATCTACACACGAAACAGTAAAGAAGAGAGTGCACTGGATGTTAACGTGGAAAAAACCCAAATCTGGGAAAAAACCACGGCGGCCCTCAGACTGCAAAATTTCACTATATCAAGATTACAACAATGGGGCACAATAGCCACGACCTCTTGCTCCTTCGCTTCGCCACCAGGCGGTTACAACAAAGGCAACAACCTCTTCCTCTCTCTCTCTCTTCTCTGTACACAGTTGCGCTCTGAATTATCGCCACAACGATAATAGCACAACCAACTCTACATCATCTCTATCAAGTTTGCCCTAGGTCATATTTATACTAATATGACTTTCGGGCTATTTACAAATATAGCTTCAGTGGGCTCTCTAGAACATATTTACATATATGTGCCTTCCATCCGATGAGAGGTTCTCACCGGGCCTGCAACATCCGGTTCTCACCGGCTCTTCCTTGTCGGGTACTCGTCATCCGGTTCTCACTGGGTCTTCCATTGCCAGGTACTCCACATCCAGTTCTCACCGGGTCTTCCGTTGCTGGGTATTCCACATCCGGTTCTCACTGAGTCTTCCGTTGCCGGGTACTCGTCATCCAGTTCTTCTCACTTCCCATCAGGAGGGACCTGTTTCCTAACAAATTCCTATCCATAAAGCAAGAGTTGGCTCCAGAATCTAAGAGTGCTAAGACATGTACTGGAGGAATATTTTTAGTACTAACCATTACTTGCTAAGAACACATTGCTAGCTTGCTTAGAGGAAATGGAACCACTAATGGGCTACACAGATCTAGGGTTGTCCAACCAAACGGCTCCTATTTTGGTTGGGCTTAATCATTTAACTCTTCTTCTAGTACTATTAGGATTATCAGATATTCCTACTAAAATAGCCTCGGGTTTAGTACAATTAGAACTAGCGACTATTTGGTTTACCTGTCTTCTTGGCCTATGGGAACAACTCATCGCAATATGCTTTGGTCCACCGTAATAGAGACATAGTCAATTTGCTCGGCGTTGCTGCTTTTCCTCTTCCGATAATGGTCCGCGATGATGTGTGGTGTCAATTTCCATCCGAGTTGGAGTATTTGCTGGAGAGACATTATATGACTCCCTTGGAAAAGGTTTTGCTACAACTAAGGCATAGGTGGGCTCTGATCTTGTACTTGGCATCTGGAACTAACGTTCCCAACGTCGTTCGAAAAGGCGGTTATCGCATCGCACCACGCGACTGATTGCTTCTGTCAATGACTTTGGCTCTTCGGGGAAAGTTAAAAGTAAATCCTTGACATCAATACATAGGCCAAAATGAAATTGCTCCATTAATGTCTGGTCATCCCAGAGAATATCGGTCATGAGAAGACGGAAATCCGCAACATAAGCCAAGCGTAAACTCACTAATAAACTCTTCGAAATTATTTAACAAGGGAGAGTTTTTATCTTAGAGGGGGGCGAACCATGCCAAAGTTGTGCCACTAAGTAGCGTGTCAACTAGTCCCATTTGTGATGCATCAGTGAGCTATTGAGAAGGATGCATTTGAATCACTAAGCGTACCTGATTAAGAAAACCTCTGAACTGTGATCGGGCCCCATCAAATTTCATAAGAAGTCCGATCTTGGGTTCTTTGTGAGTCCCTTGAGCACTTGATCCTTGTTGTTGTAGTGATACAATAGTCACTTCAAGTTGTTGTACACTAACGTCAGCTCCCCGTGTTCTTGTTGTTTTTCTAAAGCTATTTGTTGAAGATCCCCCAAAAGACTATGATTTTCTTGTTCTAGTGCTACAAACTTCTCTAAGCACTGAAGCTCCGAGAAAACAGATTGGTACTCCTGAGCGCTAAAAGTTGCCATTTTACTAGGGAGGATAAGAGGATTAGTATGACAGGAAGGAGGGGTAAGAGGATGAGGCGAAATCAGTTCAAACTATTAGGAACAGTACTAAGAAAGAGAGGGAATTAGTACTAAAAGCGGAGAATTAGTACTAAGAGAGAGAAAAGGGTGTAGAACTCATGAGAGGAGAGAGAGAGAGAGAGAGAGAGAGAGAGAATGATGATAACAAAAGATATAATATCTTATATGAAGAGTAAGTACAATAATGACTGAGGCTTAAGACTGGCGTTAAACCTATTTGGTTCGACATAATGCCTTGTGCCTCCTTTTCTAGTGTTTTCAGGAGTACTCCTAAAGTTTCTAGAATGTTCCAAAGAAATCTGGAAATATACATCAATTTTCTATAGTGAAATAATCAATGAAAATAATATCCTTCGTATTACAATATATAGTCTAATGCCAAGGGTTCGACCCATGTAACAAAAGGTCATGGGTTTGAATCTTTCCATATCATGACACTCATTTCAGCACCCAAGAGATCTAGACGAGCTCGAAGGCCAACAGAGTTTCATCAACCAGGCCTCGACTAGGTCCATTACACCGATGCCGACGAATCTAGCACATATGAAGAAGCTATTGCCGCACTAGACGCCGATACATGGCTACAAGCCATGAAATCTGAAAAGGATTCGATTCAGAAGATTTAGACACAGGAGCTAGTTGAACTACTAGCTAGAAGAAAGCCGCTACCTTGCAAATGGGTTTTCTGATACAAATATGTATCTGACTCAGACAAACCCAAGCCAAAGCTCGGCTCATCGCAAAAGGATTCAAACAAGAATGTGGGGTCGACTACGAGGAGATATTCTCACCAGTAGTTAAGATGACCACCCTCCGACTCCTACTTGGAGTTGTGGCGATAGAAGATCTAGAGCTTGAGCATATAGATGTAAAGACGACATTCCTACACGGAGATCTGGAAGAAGACATTTACATGTCTCAATTGACCAACTTCACGACGACTGGGAAGGAAATCCATCTTGTATGTTGACTGAAGAAAAGCCTTTATGGCTTGAAACAAGCGTTGAGGATGTGGTACCAGAAGTTAGACTCCTACATGAGGCAGCTTGGATACCGCCGATCAGACTCCGACACATGTATGTAGATTTGGCAACTGGCCGAGGAGTCTAGGATTTACCTGATCCTATATATCGACGACATGTTGATTGGAGGAAGTCATCAAGCAGATATTGGAAAGCTAAAGCGGAGCCATCATGAAAAGTTTGTGATGAAGGAACTCGGAGAAACCCGTCATGACACTCATTTCAGCACCCAGGAGAGTTGGACAAGCACAGAGGCCAACAAAGTTTTATCAACTAGGCCTTGACTATGTCCATTACACCAATGCAGGCGAATCCAGCACATATGAAGAAGCTTTTATTGCGCCGGACGCTGATACATGGGTACAAGCCATGAAATCCGAAATGGACTCCATTCACAAGAATTAGACACAGGAGCTGGTTGAACTACCATTTGGAAGAAGGCCGCTACCTTGCAAATGGGTTTTCTGACACAAATATGTATTTGACTCAAACAAACCCAAGTAAAAAGCTCGGCTCGTCGCAAAATGATTCAAACAAGAATATGGGGTTGACTATGACAAGATATTCTCACGAGTAGTTAAGATGACCACTCTCTGACTCCTACTTGGAGTTGTGGCGACAGAAGATCTAGAGCTTTAGCATATAGACGTAAAAACGACATTCCTACATGGAGATCTGGTAGAAGACATTTACATGTCTCAACCCATCGTCTTCACAACGACGGGGAATGAAAGCCACCTCGTATGTCGACTGAAGAAAAGCCTTTATGGATTGAAACAAGCGTTGAGGATGTGGTACCAGAAGTTCGACTCCTACATCAGGTAGCTTGGATACCTCCGAATAGACTCCAACACATGTATGTAAATTTACTTGATCCTATATGTTAACGACATGCTGACTGCAGGAAGTAATCAAGCAGATATCGGAAAGTTGAAGCGGAGCCTTCATCACAAGTTTGCGATGAAGGAACTCGGAGAAGCCCATCACATATTGGGCATGAGTATTGAGTGAAATCAGACAACCAAGATTCTCCAAGCCCGACTATATCCGGAACGTGATGAAACGCTTCAACATGGAGAATGCAAAGCCAACACCAACACCGCTTCCGACGTTGATCTGACTATCGGACAAAGACTCTCCTTCAATGGACAAGGAGAGAACCGGATTGGTTGGGACCGATCGGTTAGGCCAGACCGGTGCATAAACTGGTGCGCAACAAGAAGCCGTAGCGGTGCGTAAACCGCAAGGCCGTTGGAAAGATATTCCGCGTAGGAATATATTTTAGGAGTTAGTGTAGAGCTCATTTATGAGCATTTATACTTCTGTCAGTCCGTATGGACTTGTATAAAAGTGCTCATTGAGCACATTCTATGTACAGACTGAGTATTATTTTTTGAATAGAGTTGTGTGTATTGACTCTCTCTCTCTCTCTCTCTCTCTCTCTCTCTCTCTGCCTCTCCCACATACTATGTGTGTCCAAGCTCTCTCCATTAAACCTGTGTTTTCCTACGTTTTTCTTTCTGTTGCTTCCGCACGTTCTTCTTTTCACAACAAACATATGTTATGTTTGCATATGATGTCATTACCTTGATTTGTATGTAAATGATATGCATTTGGTGTCATATGCGTATGAGGTCAATACCTCAATTGCGTATTATGATTAACCCTTATTTTTAGATGTTTCGTGTGCATAGAGGCTATATGCCTCGATTACGTGTCTCAATTTCATCATATGTTGGCTATTTGATGTTGCGATTTTTTCTTAATATACGCATATGTGGTCATGTGTATACGTATTTGATCGTATGTGTGATAAATATACATATGTGAATGTTAGTTATAACATAATTTCTATATCGATTGTTGTCCTTTTCGGGGAAAGGATCTTGGTGTCTGTCTTTACATTTTTGTTGACATCCCCGTTGGTCACTTCGATTTCTTTACGTAACGAAACGATCATAGCCACAATGATGGTGAGAACGTAGGGGTTGACCCACTTCATGTGAGGTCGCTTCTAGGACACACATATCTAACATCCCTCCCTCATTACATGGATACGATGCCACCATGAGATCATTCTTACGAAAGGCATTCGTAATGACATAACCATGTGATGGGCCATGTGGGCCTACTACGAAAAGAGGGCTCATTTGGCTTGACCATTAGGTTACACTTTGGCGCGAGACTTGAGGATAGGTAATGTACCAACATAGTTTACAGTGGTAAATGAGGGGGAAATAATGACATATATGTTTCTTTTAAAAAAACAGATATGAGCAAATGCCTCACATATCTCTTATACGCATAAAACATTAAATATTCAACATGAGAAACCTATTTAGTTAGCTCAAGTGTTTAATGCATTTTTTCTCGAGGTCTCGAGTTCAAATATGACCAAGACCATACAACATTGTTGATACATATGACTATAACACATGTTTAGACTTGAGGTCTAAGTGCACTTTGGGGTCCTCGTAATAGAACTTAAAGAGCCGAAACCACATATGTGGGCACCGAAACATAGTTTATTGTTAACATTTTTTGTGTGTAAACTATTCATGACGCAAACATACATGGTTGACCCTCAGGGAGCCGCCATGAAAAAATCGATATAGAGATCAGGGAAAGACATTAATTTGTCACCCCCATGGTTTTTAGAACACCTTTATGTTACCATAGTAACCTGATCTTCAACCTCATCTCATACGACTAGGGGGTATTGACGTGAGATCATGATATTGATTAATGTTTGCCCATGATATGTTTACATCACGACATGATGTTATGACTATGTGTCTGACCTTATCCTATTTCTTTGCCAGAAATAATCATTCTATGGCTCAAAATAACGACCAGATGTCATCTGCTCAAGCACAAGGAACTCAAGGAAATCCTCCTGGACAAACATCCATTGTATTTTTCACAAATAAGCCTTGATACCTTAGTTTCACCGCTCAACAGATGACCGAACTTTGACAATCTCAAAGTGATCTCGAGGCAGGTGTCATTAGTTTAAAACGTGAGACTAATAGACCCAATGAGCGACAGGTTGAACCATCGTTTGTCCTTAAGGCATTTACGGGAGAAAAAAGGGGAAGAACCAAAGAAGCAATCTGCACATGGTTGGGCTGATGAGAGTCTCCTTTTGAGCTCTATCCCATGCCAAATAGTATGAAGATTGCATATGTGGGCCAAGAACTAGGGGTTAAGGCCGCTGCCTGGTGGCATGGGCTCCGAACTTTGGGGAAATTGTCCGATACCTGGACAGATTTGTCACAGTTTTTAAGGGCCGATTTCTGCAACCTCCCTCTCGAACCGAGGTAGCACAAGCTTTAATGAACCTCTCTAGTAGGAAGTTTTTCTTGCTAGAAGACTATGTTCACCATGCTAGAACCCAAATCCAAAAATCAGGTCTAGAAGGGGACAGCTGGTTAATAGCTTGTTTTGTCAATGGCATCCCCAATTCGGACTATCACTAGATAGTGCACGATAAGGATCCAAAATCCTTCGAAGAGGCTGTTGAAATAGTTCTTCGCTATCAACGCACTTCGAAGAAGGAACACAACAAACCCAACAAAGCACCCGGGACTAAGCAATCGCAATTCTTTGGGAAACGCAAGACACCCAACGAATTCATGGATCATGATTGTAAGTGACAACATCCTTTTTGCGTATTCTGCAAAAGAAGGGTCATACAAAAGAGCATTGTCGAAAGCTCCAATGAAAAGAGCACGACAGCAAAGCTAAAGCTGCAGACCATAGAGGTCAAATTCCTAATGTCCTTGAGGTCTATACACATCATTTAAGTAATTGTCAATGTTCTTTCCCTCACTATGTATTGGGTCCCAATGATTTACTACGTGCAAACGGGTATATCAATGGATCTCCCGTACAATTTTTGTTTGATTCACGAAGCTCACACAACTTTGTGAACAATCGTTTGGTTCAGATATGGGGAATCCAACCCACCATAAGTGATCACACCTATACGGTGCACTTGGCTGATGAAAGAGTACAATACATCAACGGGGCGATTCATTCATTAGGAATTTCTATTGATATTTATATAAAGGAAGTAGACTTCCATGTAATGAATCTTTGTACCACTGATGTAATACTTGGTTATCCCTGGTTCTATAATAAAAACTCTTCTTTATCTATTGATTGGGTTCATCATTCAATAACTTTTGTACTAAACGATTGTACTCATTTTATTCAATGTGTAAAAAAACAATCCCTCTCGATTGTTTCCTCTCCATCAATATCTGAGTTGTCTTGTTCTACTCTATTTTATTGTGTATTTGATCTCGACATTCACGTTTACAATATCGATAATGTCTCGGTTCAATTAACATATTTTGAACAACAAGAACTTGATGAAATCTTAAATGATTGCCGTGATGTTTTTCTGAGTGAACTACCAGATGGGTTACCTCCTAAACGTAATATAGACCATCGTATAAATATTGTACCTGGCGTTGCGCCAGTAAGTATACCTCCTTATCGCTTAAGTCAATCCGAAGAGGATGAGGTATCCAAGCAACTCGAGGACTATTTACGAATGGGTTATATATGTTATAGTAAATCTCCATGGGGTGCACCAATTCTCTTGGTTAAAAGAAAGAGAGCACATGGCGTTGTTGTAGTGTAATTCGCGCACTACGTGAAAAATTACATTTTTGGTTTCTCCAGATAGGATATGGAGTACCCAGTGTGAACCGGAAGGAAGAACCGGTGAGGACCGAAACTGCTAAGGAGACCGGCAAGAGCCGGATGAAGAAGGCCGGTGAGAGTCGGTGAGAAACGGACGAAGAGGATCGGTAAGAACTGGATAAAGAAAATCGATGAGAACCGGATGAAGCAAAACCGGCAAGAGCCAGATGAAGAAGGCCGGTGAGAGTCTCTCATCAGATGAAGAGACATATTTGTAAATAGAAGAAAGTATAAAATTATATATTACATGCATAGGGCAAGATTCGAACCTTGCACCTCCATGTTAATAATGTTAAGCCTTATCATTATACTAGCGTATTATGAATTTTAAAGTTATACTAAAATTTATCCCATGTAAAATTTCTAGACATGCATGGTACAAAAAGTTATTCATGCATAGACACTCGAGTTAAAAGAAAAGATGAGATAGAAAGCTAATAATGCACATGTAGTGTGCATGAAAACTAAAGATAGGAAAAGCATGATGCTTGCATGTGATAAACTTAAACTCTTCCAACACTATATAAGGAAGAGAGAATGATGTATAGTTGTTGTTGATTATTTTACAAGGGTTGATTAATATAATATAATCGTGGGATCCACGAATTTGCTAACTATTTTTCTCTCTAAATTTGAGTACTCACTAATACACTATACTCGTGGGATTCACGAGTTTTTCATATCTTTCATTCCTACAATATATTTCACATTCTTAATTGCCTTAGAATTTTCTTTCCTCCTAGTCGAAAACCCTAGTGGTTCCCACCTGACTCACGCAACGATCCGGAGCCGAAAGGCACGACACAAGTGGTGACCTTGACATGAACACCGGTGGCAAGGAGATGGAAAATCAACCGGAGGCTAACAACATGATGATGATGTTCGAGTGGATGCTTCAGGAACAACGTGCGATGTCGGAGATAGCGGCGGCAGTAGAGCGGCTCGTGCACCAGATCGGGCCGCTCAACGGAAAGGACGTATCACGCTATCTTCGGGACTACAAGGCGGAAATGCTATGATGTGGGATTTTAGAAGGACTGCAAGTGGCATCCTTCAACCGGGTGGCTACCGACGGGCTTCAAGCAAGTATCCACGGGCTACGACAACAAAATCCGACGTGGGAAGCGTTTGAAGAGGCGCTAAAGACCACGTTCGCTATCGAGGACTCCTCCAAGGCAACGCGGAGAGGATTCGAGGATTGGGTAGAAACGCCGGACAAGGGGATGAAGGTTCTCGATGTGTTTTCGGCAATCGAAGGTCGGTTCGGGAGGTTGTCTGCGAGAGATCAAGCTATCCTCGCACCGGACAAAGTTATCATGTTCTTACAAGCCGTAGATGTCCGAGACTGAAACGATCTTGGAATGCTTCTAGAGGACACGAATACCGAGAGTGGCCTCACCGAGACATGGGAAAGCGTGCGAGATATCGTCGCGCGATACTCAAAGAGGGGGCAATGGCTTGCCAACGAAGAAAAGAGGGTTTCGGAACCGATTCCGAAACCGAGATCTGGATCGGAAGACCATCAACCGTGGGCTCGGGAAGCTACGACTGAGAAGGGAATCCATGCAACTACGGTGGAGCAGTTGCTGAAGGAGATGGAGAATCTAAAAATCGCGATCGTGAAGAAGTCGGATGACCGTCCCACAAGTTCCAAGTATATGGACCGTCGATGCATATGGTGCGATAGCACCGAACATGATCAGAGGGATTGCGACAAGCACAAGGAGGCGTTACGACGGGATCTTATCTACTACGAGGGAAATCGGATTCATTCAATGGACTCTCGGAAGCCACTCCGACCGAACTTCCGGAAAGGCGGCATGAAGAAGATCCTAGAGGAGGAAATAGCAGCGAAGAACAATTACGCGACAACCGCGGGAATACGTGTCGGGGAGTCATCGGGATCAAAGGTGTCTTTTTGGCCGGAAGTGCTAGAAAACACCGAGAAAACCGACTCTAACGAGATCCAAAGCACCGCGGAAGGCATCCGGGAAGCTACGAGATGGGAGTGCCCCGTCGATAAGAATAGCGTGTTTGCTTTATGCCAATTGCATGAAGTGTATGTAGATGAGAAGCGACGGCGTACGGATGAGGCGGCCAGTCCATCGAAGACACCGGAAAGCTGGAACTCTGGAGGTAAGGGAAAAGAAAAGATGATTCCAACATTCAAGCTCGCCTCGGACATCGAACAACAAACGGACTTGAAAAAGGTGTTCGAGGAGAGAATCCTCGATAGCAGGGTAGATTTTTCGCTTCGAGAATTACTTGGAATAGCGAAGGAGTTCCATGATCTTCTTTTGGACCTCGTGAAGAGAAAAAGCCAAAGTACGGAGGAGAACGCTCCAAGGGTGAATGCAAATACTGTTCTAATGAATGACACAAAATTGGAGGACGAAATACTGAACTCTCACTACACAAAGCCACACTGGGCACGCGCAACTATGGAGACTCCGGTCCGAATCGGTAACATCAAAGAACCTGTGCTAGCATTGATTGATCACAGATCGGAGATCAACTTGATGTCCAAGGAATTCTACTGGAAGGGTAAGTGGCCTATTAACACGAATCATGGGTGGAAGATCCGGGCGGCCACTAAAGCAACAGAAGATCTATTTGCGGCTTGTTCGGATGTGACGGTGAAGATCGGGGATGTCGAGATCGACCAAAATTTCTTCGTACAAGACGAGGTCTCACACTCCGTGATCCTCGAGCAACCCTTTATCACGGCATCACGGATGGAGACAAAGGTGCTCGATAGCGGCGCGGCTTTTGCGTGAATTCGGAGCCAAAATGGAGGGAAATCCGTCCAATTCCTAACGGTGCCGGCAAATCATGAAAGGAACAAGAGAGAGCTCTTGTCCCAAACAAGAATGGATTTTTAGAGCGGACTATTGTGGAGTGGGGAAGTGATAGTCCGAGAAGCCCTGATACCCCACACAGGAAGAAACCTCTCAGTGCAAAACAAGTGTGAATCGGTCCGGATGGGGCATCCACGTACACGGCCGTAACCAGAGGAATGAAGAAAGAATACCGAAAAGTGGAGGATAAGTTACGGTCGGCATCAATAATAAAAGAAGACGAAGAAATCGTGGGAATAGTCAAAGAAGTGTTCTATGGGAGCACACTACAACGGCTTGAAGAGCTCGCGGAAGATACAAGCCAGGGAAACCGGGTAATTCCGGTGGAGTCGGTCGATATGAACGAGATCATTGTGAAAATGGGGCTGGATGCGCTCCGCAAAGAAGAAGCAATGGTAAGTACGAAATACAAGACCGTGGAGAAGAAAGTGAAACTGGCCGCGGGACTGTTACCCGCAAATAGCGAACAAAAGAGGAAAGAAGTCTCGGGGGATCTGACACTTCGGGAGTCCATGGATATCGGACATGCCTTCATGGATGAGACCCGGAAGAAACTTCGGATCGGTGGAGGTGGGTTCCTATTTAAGAATGAAGAAGAACGATTCCGTGGGATGCTAGAGCGACATGGGAGAGCATTTACATTTACATCGAAAGAAATAGGATGCGCTGACCCGAAGACAGTGGAGCCGATGGTGATCTTCACGATTGACCATGTGCCGTGGAACCTGAAGCCGATTCCGGTGCCACGGGCACATATTCCGAATATCATCGACTTGCTCAAGGAGAAGGTGGCGATGGGGATTCTAGAGCCATCAAATGCCGCGTACTCAAATCGATGGTTTACGGTTCCAAAGAAGAATGGGTCACTCCGATTTATTCAAGATTTGCAACCGGTAAACAAGGTCACGATCTGGAACTCCGGAGTCGGTCCGATAGTGGACGAATTTGTGGAAGCATTTGCCGGTCGCGCGATATACTCCATCGGAGACCTATATTCCGGATATGACCAATTCCAACTAGTCGTCGAGAGCCGAGACATCACTACCATGCGGACACCGATAGGATTACTTCGGATGTGTACGCTACCACAAGGCGCGACGAACTCAGTCGCACATATGATGAATGCGATGAACAAGGTGCTCCGGGATTGCATACCGGAGATAACGATGCCGTTCCTAGATGACATTCCAATGAAAGGGTGTGCGGTGGAAGAAAAGGATGAAGCTATGGATGAATGGGGATGCTGAAGGTTCGTAGTCAACCATATGCGTGATTGTGAGAAAGTGTTACGGAAGTTAGAAGATGTGCATCTAACACTTTCCGGAGAGAAATCGGCATTCGGACAAGAAGAAATATTGGTAGTCGGACATCTATGTGGGCCCTACAGGCAAAGACCGTCACCAACCAAGATCGATGCGATTCAAGCTATAAAAAAAGTATGTGAGTCACAATCCGAAGTTCGAAGGTTTCTTGGAGGATGTGCATTCTACCACATATGGAGTCTGCAGTATGCACATATAGCGGACCCACTCTATCACTTGTTGCGGAAGGGTAAGAAGTTTGATTGGAAACCGAAGCAAACCAAAGCCATGAGGAAGCTCAAGAAATCACTACGGAGGGCAGAAGCACTAAAGAAGCCGAACTATGACCAACCGATCATAGTAACGGTTGACCCAAGTCCAACCGGAATCGGATGGGTCATCAATCAAGCCGATCCGGAAGGTTCACGATATCCGATCCGATTCGGAGGAAAGTTTCTCAACGAAAGGCAATGCGGATATGCACAAGTTAAAAGAGAATTATGGGGAGTCGTGTCGGCAATCAAATCGGATCGAGATTATTTGATCGGAGCCGAAGTAGTGATCGAAACGGATTGTCTTCCGATACTCGGGATGATGCGGTGTTGCACGATACCGGATTTGGCTATGCTAAGATGGATTGCATATGTTAAGTCACTTAATCTGGAGGTAAGAGACATCTCCGGAAAAGACAACGTTGTAGCGGATATGCTATGAAGGGCGCGGTTCGGAGATGACATAACCGAATCCGATAATGAAGAAGTTTCCGAAGACTACTTTGCTTCGGAGCACATATGCCGGGTGGACGTAATCCAAGAATTCCGGGAAGAAGAATACGAGGGAGAAAGCTTGTTGATCAGGAAAATGCTACGAGAAATCGAGGAATCATCGGACAATAAAGAGAAGAAAGCCGAGATCCGAAGTAAGAAACTAGCAAGCACCGGATGAAGCAGAACCGGAAAGAGCCGGATGAAGAAGGCCGGTGAGAGTCTTTCATTGGATGAAGAGACATATTTGTAAATAGAAGAAAGTATAAATATATATATATATATATTACATGCATAGGGCAAGATTCGAACCTTGCACCTCCATGTTAATAATGTTAAGCCTTATCATTATACTAACGTATTATGAATTTTAAAGTTATACTAAACTTTATCCTTGGCAAAAGAAACAATAGTGTTCAGGGTACAATCCAATGAGGCAATGGGCAGGAGTGAAGAATCACAGGGACTGGAGAGGTTCCCATCTGATTGCCTAATGGCAACATGATCACCTTGCAACGTCGAACCAACGAAGCTTGGGCTCACGAGCACTTCAAGTGCCGACGCGAAGAAGACGAGCACGTGGTGATGGGGGGATGAAGGGGTATGAGAAGAAGAGAAGTGGTGAATAACAAGATGAAGAGCTTCTAAGGAAAATTGGCAATAGTCTCCTCCTCCCAAAATGTCCTCCCGAATGAGCCCCCCTTGACCTCCTTTTACAGGAAAAAAGGAAGGGGGGTCGCCAATTTTGTCTTCAATGAGAAAGGAATAAAATTCCTTAAATCACGCTGCACTGTAAGACTAAATTTGAACTGTGCACCTCTAGCTAGAAGTGAATGTGACTATCCACTAGACCATTAACTCTCTCTTGTGTAATATATAATTCTATCTCTATAAATTCATAGGCTGTCTCCCCTCTACCTTTTATCTCTCCTCTCTCTTACTGTTGGCATGAGCTTCTATACCTCCTTTCCACCCTTTGTTTTCCTTTTTTATTTTGCATATGCACAATTAATCGCTTTTGTGTGCACACACATTGCACATGCACATTTTTTACCCCCCCCTTTCGCCGGTTTTTCCCGCTCTCGAGCACGCCACATCACGACATCCATCCATCCTCCGGTATGTGCCAAGAATGGCGAGCTGAGGGTGGTCAATAGTTCATTTCCTCGTCCTCATTTACCCGGCTTGTTGTTTGCTCACCTTTATCTTCGTCAAGGTCATCGAGGTTTGGCTCCCTGTCGTGTTGCTTTTTGAAGATTTGGACCCACTTCCTGGCTATTGGTACTGCCAGCTTAGTCCCATCGAGTTCAATGAGGTGGTAGGTAGCATTATCGTTTGCACTCGTTACCACGTACGGCCCGAACCATCGCTTTGCGAATTTCCACATCGAGCTATGTTAATTGTTGAGACTACTATCATATACAATCACCCAGTCTCCTTCTTCGATCTTCCGAGGGCGTAGTCGGTGTGTCTTGTCGAATCAGGCTTTGTTACTTAGCCTAACCGCTTCTAACCTCTCCTTTGCCAACTCCAAGTCTTCGGGTTTTCTCTCAAGTGGCCTTATCCTTGTGGCTAGAAGCTCTTCTCGACTCATCTCGTTTTCTTAGGGCATCGCTACCCATGAAGCGATCGTGTCTTCAATGGGCATCACCGGCTTTTGTCCATACATGAGTTCAGCTCGCATGAAACCTATAACTGAGCTATGAGTTGTTCTGTCGGCCCACAAGGCATAAGGTAGTAACCGAGGCCAATTCCTGACTCGCTGATCACAAACTCTTACAATGGCTTTTACGATAGGCCCATGTCCGCGTTCTATCTTTCCATTAGCATCCAGGTTATAAGCGGTTGTGAGAGAGAGCTCTGTAGCTTTGTGAGCATTCAACTCTCCGTACTGGCAAATGACATCCTCAAGTAAGAATTTACACACCCCCGCCGTCATTTTGTTTGCTAAGGTTCGCCCTTCTACTTGGTTTGTTAGGTCTTCTCTTGCTAGCACCAAATATTTCATTGGTCCCACTCCCATCGGCATCGAAACCAAATCCACCATCCATTTGAAGTGTATGGTGAGTGGGTAGTCGGGTGCAACTCGTCCCTATGGCGTATGTTGGAGTGTATCTGGCAGCTTTCACACGTCCCCACAAAATGGGCGACATCCTTGTACATTCCCAGCCAACAATACTTCTCCTTTAACTTCTCAAATGTTGCCCACGTTCCTCTATGGCCCGCCCAAGGACTCTCGTGGAACTCAGACAACAATGTTGTCTAGTCCTCTTCCTTTATGACCACTCGTGGAACTCAGACACCAATGTGGCGTCCCCGTCCTTCTCTTCGGGTGCCTCCAAAGGAATCCCCCTCGTAGGAAGTACTTGTACGCTTTCTTTCGGACTCTACGTGCTTCCTCCTTCGACCATGAACTATCCACCGTCATTGAGCTTAAGAACTTGCCAATGTGTAGCCACTCCCCCTCGTATTCACTTTCGTTGAAGGTGTGGAGCACTCGCACATCTCGATCATGTATAGACACTTGGGCCGTCTTAAAGAAGTCAAGAGCGACATCCTCATCTTCAGACACCATGTCTCTTTCGCCCTCGAACCTTGCCCTCGATAGCATATCTTCCATGGCATTGTTCTTCCCTGAAATGTGGTGAATCTCCAGGTTCATTGATTTGATGTAAGCAATCCATCTTAGCATAGCTAGGTCAGGTGTTGCACACCCCGAAACCATCCCTAGGATTGGAAGGCAATCTGTCTCCATTACCCCCTCTAACCCGATTAGGTAATCTTTATCCGCCTTCACTGTGGACACAATACCCCAAAGCTCACGTTTTACTTGGGCGTATCCTCATTGTCGCTTGCTTAAGACCTTGGCTCAAAACCGGATGGCATAGCATGTACCATCCTCTCCTTCTTGGTTGATGACCCATCCGATCCCTGTTGGACTCGTATCTACCATCACGTAGATGGGCACCCCTTCCTTGTATACGACTTTCCGTAAAGCTGGTGCCACTACCAACATTCCTTTGAGCCTCTTCATTGCCTCTGTGTGCTCTTCCTCCCACTTGAACTTCCGCCCCTTCTTGAGTAGCCCATACAAGGGCTCGGCTAGGTGAGCATAGTGCGGGATCTAGATGTGGTAGGATGCACTGGCACCAAGAAATCGCCTCACCTCTGTTTGCGATTTACATTCTTCCCTCATGTCTGTGATGGCATCCACCTTTGTCGGGGATGGCTTCCGTCCGTACGCCCTACACAAGTGTCCCACCACAAGGATCTCCGGTTGGACAAATGTCGATTTCTCACCAAAGAAGGTCAAGCGTGCATCTTCGAGTCTTTGTAGAACCTTCTCGCAATCGGAGATGTGATATGCCACAAAACGTCTGCACCCATCCTCGTCCAAGGTTTCATCTTTCTTCGCTTCAGAGCACCCTTTTATGGGGATGTCATCGAGGAACGACATGGTGATGTCGGGAATGCAATCTCTCAATACCTTGTTGATTGTATTTACCATGTGGGCTACAGAGTTAGTGCCTCCTGGTGGCAAGGTACACATTCGCACTAGGCTGATAGGGGTCCGCATCGTCGTGATGTCCTTACTCTCCACAGCTAGTTGGAATTGATCATACCCCGAGTATAGATCACCAATCGAATAAATAGACCTTCCAGCGAAGGCCTCGGCGAATTTGTCAATGCTCGGTCTGACCCCGGCATTTCGAATTGTCACTTGATTAACAGGTTGTAGATCCTGGATGAAGCGTAATGCGTCGTTCTTCTTTGGCATAGTGAACCACCGATTCGAGTATGGGGCTCTTGATGGCTCGAGGATACCCATCTCGATCTTTTCCTTGAGTAGCTCAATCAACTTCGGGATGTGAGCTCTCGGAACGGGGATTGACTTGATGTTCCACGGTACATGCGGCACCGTAAAGATCACCATTGGCTCCACGATCTTAGGGTTTACACACCCTATCTCACCTGACGAGAAGGTGAAAGCCCTTCCGTGGCTTTCGATCATCCTTCTAAATCTTTCCTCCTCCCTAGGCAATAGGAAGCCACCCCCACCAATCCGGAGCTTTTGTCACGTCTTGTCGGTGAATCGGTGCCCTATGCCTCGTGGGTCCCACAAGCTAGGATCAGCCGATACCCCCTTTATCTAATCCCAACTATCGTTAGGCAATGGGGCAACCACACGCTTCACCTTCTTGTCCACGGTCTTGTACTTTGTTTGCACCTTGACCGTCCTCGCTTCCTCAATCAACCGCCCGAGCTCTTCAATGGCGGTGTACATGTCAACTGAGTTGACTGGAATTACCTTGTCTTCATTGAGGCTCGAAACGACTACCCTCTCCATCTCTCTGAGAGTGTTGTCGACCGAGACCGCCTCCATGGCGCCGCTTATGGTGTCATCTTCCCCAAATAAATTACATTGTTTGAGATACCTTTCGTATCTCTTGGCCCTAGACTTATCTCTATCACTTAAACTAGTAATTTTACAAACTCCATTTTCGGAGAACCAAAATTGTTTCCTATTACATTTAATAGTTTTACAAGGGTTTAGGGTCTTAGTTTGCCTCGGGCTATTGCGGCCCCACTCTTTAATAGCCCGAATCAAAAATCCTCTCGGCTATCCCCTTTGAGGGAGGCTCGATTGCGCTCATGGTTGGGCCTCACTGTAGGGAATTGGACTGAATGCTTCCCATCTTAGCTCTTGACCCTCGCATATGCCGACCTGTTGTCTAGCACCTTCGTCTCCATGCGAGCCGCCGTGATGTATGGTTCACCCAAGATGACCGGGTGCGAGGACGTCTCTTGAACAAAGAAATGTTGATCTATTTCTACGTCCCCCACCTTCACACGTACATTCGGGCAAGCCCTGTATAGCTCCTCGGTTCCTCGGGTTGCCGCTCTAATCTTCCACCCGTGCTTCGTGTTGATCGACCACTTTCCCTTTTTATAAAAGTTCATGGACATAAGGTTGATCTCAGAGCCATGGTCGATCAATGCTACCACCGGCTCTTTTACATCTCTGACCCGTACCGGTGTCTCCGTTGTCGCTCTCGCCCAATGCGGCCTCGTGTAGTGACTGTCCGCATAGTCTTCGTCTTCCTCGGGAACCTCAGTTGACAATGCATTTACAATCGCAGGTTTTGCCACTTCTTGCTCCATCGAGAGCCGCTTCCTCTTCATTAGGTCAATGATGACCTCGTGGAATTCTTTCTTGGCAATTTCGAGAACCTCTCGCAGAGTAAACTCTACGCGACTATCGAGGATCCTCTCCTCCACCACCTTCTTCAAGTTCGTTGCTTGTTCAATCTCCGAGCAAAGCTTGAAGTTGGGGGGGTTCCCCTTCTCTTTCCATCTTTCATCGCATGCTTGAGACTGGTTCGGCTCTTCCCTTCTTTGTGCACCTCGAGCGTCGTATGTCCTTGATGGAACGGCTCCCTTGTCATTTCCTACCTTCTTCTCTTCTACCATTACTTCGTAGTTTTGGCAAGCGGCTTCCACTAAGCCTGTTTTTTCTTCCACCGGATCCTTCCACCCAGTTGCTTCTTGGACCCTTCTTTCCGCTTTGTCCGCTTCTTCTCTTTTGAACTTCCCCTTAGAGAGGCTTCCAAGGATTCACGGCCAAAAGTCAAACTCTTTCTCCTCTTGCCTCCTCACCTCTTTCCCCACTCGGATCCCAGCCGACGCCGAGTAGTCGATGGCTTCAACATGTCATGCTTCGGCCTCCTCCATTTGCCTTCTCATGCCCCCTCGGCCTTGATTCAATCCCAAGGGGCACCTTGTCTCCGTCGAATAGACCCTATTGTTCCAAAGATAGACAATATCCTTTCTTAGGGCCTCTTGAAAGTCTCCAAACTCCCTTCGTAGGTGGTCGGGGTTGTCGCACCACATACATCTTTGCGCGAACGGGGGATGTCGATCTTGAGGGCCACCACTCTCTCTCCTAGCTTGCGCTATTTGGAGATCTCGCACCATCTTTGTGAGCTCGTCTATTGCCGACCCTCCCGACGGTGCTTCAATCACGTTTCTCTCGGGGATGAACCTTGCATTAGCTTTCTCTCTTTCTTGAGGTATTCTTCCACCCTTGGGTTCGTGTGTCTCACTAATGGAGCATGTGGATGTTTGACCCCTCAACGGAGACCCGTCACTCCATTCCCTTCTCTTATCGAAGTGGCTACAAACCCGTTTTACCATACCCCAATCCGTCGTGAGCCCATCATCAGTTTCGAGGAGGGACCCCACCTTCTCTCGGTCTCGTGCATCAACAGTCTTTATGAATAGTAGGACCGTGCTTGTGTCAAGCACCATCCCATCGAGTGTCGAGAGTCGCGCGAAGCGCTTCTCAAATTCTTGTAAAAGTACCACAGTATTTCTCCCCTTGCCAGGAAGCTCAACCCACTCCATTAGCTCCCTTTTCAAAATTCTCGAGGAGTCTTTCTTCGAACTCCACCCAATTGCAACAGTCCGCTTGGATCTCGAGTACCTCCGCGTGGATACTCGGTGTTACCACTCTAGCGAATCCGGTTGGCTGCCTATCTTCGGGGACGTTTCGCATAAGCATTTCGGCCTTATAGGCATCCAAGTAGCTCGTCATATCTCTTCCATTGAACTAACCCGTTGGGCTGACCACCGTCTCTATGGCCCGGTCTAGGCCGGCAATGCCTTCTCGGGCATTTACCAAGTTGTCCACCGCCACCGCCATCGCTTCAACGAGTTCTCCTCCTCGCATCTTGGTTCTCCCTTGCCACCCTTTCATGTCGGGTTCACCAATTTATGTCGCGAAGTTTCGCGCACGTGTGTTACATGGGCAGGACCACAGGGGTCTTGGACTAGGGAGTACTCAAGGGATAGAGAAGACCCGAGGTTTGCTTTACGACAATACTACTTCCCGACCCCTTCCCGAGCAAGGTCTAGTTGCCCTTTGTTTTGTGAGGCCGGTGGCTCTCGTTGATCACGACTCGTCGACCTTTCGAGATCACCGCACGGTCCAAGTGACCAAACAGGTACAAGCAAGATGAGCACACAACATGAACGCACAAGGGGACGATAACACAAACATCGAATGTCCGTACGTCTTTATGAGAAGGAGAGGTACAAGGGCAAGCCCAAACGCTCCCTCATCACAAGACGACCGAACGTACAAGGAACACACAAACACACGCACAAAATGCTCGTATGCCTTTATGAGGAGGAGAGGTGCATGGGCACGCCCGAAACGCCCCCTCGTCACAAGACAACCGAACGTACAAGGAAGACACAAACACACACACAAATGCTCGTACGCCATTATGAGGAGGAGAGGCGCATGGGCAAGCCCGAACGGTCCCCTCGTCAGAAGACGGCCGAACGTACAAGGAAGACACAAACACACGCACAAATGCTCGTACGCCTTTATGAGGAGGAGAGGTGCATGGGCAAGCCCGAATGGTCCCCTTGTCACAAGATGGCCGAACGTACACGGAAGACACAAACACACGCACAAATGCTCGTACGCCTTTATGAGGAGGAGAGGTGCATGGGCAAGCCCGAACGGTCCCCTCGTCACAAGACGGTCGAACGTACACGGAAGACACAAACACACGCACAAATGCTCGTACGTCTTTATGAGGAGGAGAGGTGCATGGGCACGCCCGAAACGCTCCCTCGTCACAAGACGGCCAAACGTACAAGGAAGACATGAATAAAGAAAGAAGGAGAGAAAGAAACATGAATGATATCAACCAAAGAGATAAATATGTGTTTGATTCCAACGCAAGAGGACCCTTTATAAAATAGGGTTTTGTTTACAATGGCAACTTATAGTTAACCACAAGCTCAATCAAAACATAAATATTAAATGCCCTTAGAGACAAAAGCAAATCTGAACACGACAAAGATGAACACATGAGTACCACCAAAATGCCAATCCCAACGAACCACGACCTCCCGAATGGCGAGCACACGGGCTCGCAACGACGAACGGGGCGGAGCAACGTCGAACCAACGAAGCTTGGGCTCACGAGCACTTCGAGTGCCGACGCGAAGAAGACGAGCACGTGGCGATGGGGGGATTAAGGGGTGTGAGATGAAGAGAAGTGGTGAATAAAAAGATGAGGAGCTTCGAAGGAAAATTGGCGATAGTCTCCTCCTCCCAAAAGGTCCTCCTGAATGAGCCCCCCCCGACCTCCTTTTATAGGAAAAAAGGAAGGGGGGTCGCCAATTTTGTCTTCAATGAAAAAGGAATAAAACTCCTAAAATCACGCTGCATTATAAGACTAAATTTGAACCGTGCACCTCTAGCTAGAAGTGAATGTGACTATCCACTAGACCATTAACTCTCTCTTGTGTAATATATAATTCTATCTCTATCAATTCATAGGTTGTCTCCCCTCTACCTTTTGTCTCTCCTCTCTCTTACTTTTTGCACGAGCTTCTATACCTCCTTTCCACCCTTTGTTTTCTTTTTTTATTTTTCATATGCACAATTAATCGCTTTTGTGTGCACACACATTGCACATGCACATTTTTGACCCCCCACCTTTCGCCGGTTTTTCCCACTCTCGAGCACACCACATCATGACATCGTTTAAGAAAAGGAGTTATTTGGAGTTATACATGCGCTCAAAACATGGGGCCATTATCTTTATGGAAATCGTTTTGTGGTAACTACGAACCACGAGTCCTTGAAATATTTTTGTGACCAACAAGACCTGAAAGGTCGTAAGGCACAATTGGCTGATCTCATCTAGGACTTTGATTTTTCCATACGATATCATAAAGGTTCCATGAACACTGTTGTTGATGCACTAAGTCACATCCGTGAAGTTAACATACTTAGCTTCACTGAAATAACATCAGATCTTTATGATCACCTTCGAGGAAAGTATCCTAATGACAATTATTTTGCGAAATACTAGGCAAGAGTTGAGTCTGGAACAGACACCACCACATCCTCGAAGGAATACTTCCACATTGGTAACGGTCTGCTCTACCGTAATGGGAAGGTCTGTGTTCCAGATTTGCCTGACGTCTAAAAGAGAATTCTTTTTGAATGTCATGATGCACCCTCTACGGGGCACCCTGGAATACATCGTACACTCGTTCTCATCTCCACTCAATTTTATTGGCGTAAGATGTGTCCTGACATACATAGTTATGTGACGAAATGTCACCAATGTCAGGTTAACAAAGCCGAGCGACTTAAGGCCGCAGGACTTTTACATCCCTTGGACATTCCCAATAATAAGTGGGAAAGTATATCCATGGATTTTATTGTTAGCCTTCCTCACACCCAAAAAGGCCATGATGCCATCTAGGTTGTGGTTGACAGACTAACTAAAATGGCTAGATTTATTGCTACTAAAACCACGGTAACAACTTCTAAATTGGGTTACCGATGAATATTGTGAGTGATCGAGATCCAAAATTTACCAGTGACTTCTGGACGCAAGTCGTTAAGAAGTTAGAAACTACATTGAGCATGAGCTCCACAGATCATCCTCAATGTGATGGACAAACAGAACAAATAAATCAAATTATTGAGGACATGCTTCGAGCATACGTTGGTACAAAACCAACAAGATGGGAACGTTATCTCCCAATTTTGGAGTTTGCTTATAACAGCTCCAAGCATACATCGATAGGATATAGTCCTTTTATGTTGATGTATGGTTTTCAACCATGAGCCCCGATTGATGTTAATATACATCATGATGAGTTGCAAAGTACGCAAAACTTTCTTCGGGATATGCAAGATATGTTGCATATTGCACGAGATAATATAACAACTACTCAAGATAGAGCGCGTTTTTATGCCGATCATCATAGGCAACCTCGTGTATTCAACCCTAGACAGAAGGTATTTTTACGTGTACCTCACAATTCTAAGACATTGTCTAAGGGTTAGTGCGCTAAGTTAGCCCCACGGTTTTGTGGACCTTTTACAGTCCTCAAACGCATTGGGTCATCAGCTTATCGTCTCGCTCTTCTTGATGGTGTTGAAATTCATCCAGTTTTTCATGTGAGTCGTCTAAAAGAACTTCTAGGTTCTGGCGACAATATAGTTACAACTGAAACTCTGTTTACTTCTAAAGAATTATCTTCTAAACCACATGTACCAGAAAGAATTCTCGATGTTAAAACAAAAAAAATTACATACTATAGAAATCCTAGAATTTAAAATAAAATGGATGTATAAATCAATAAAAGATGCCACATGGGAACGCGAAAATACTCTCAGAACTAACTTCCTTAACTTTCCATTGCTAGAGTGCAATGTTTTAAAGAGGGGGAGTATGTTACGGGCATGACCATATAATATTCCGTGGTGATAATTTACCGTAGTATTCTATACATGTGGATAAGTGTGAGGGTTAAACGAGAGTGTAAAGAATGGGAGGATTACTTTTAATCCTCGGGATTGAGACAACCCATTAGGCCAAGTGTGAACTTGCCTGGGGGCCTTGGGTATCGCTATAAATAAGAGGCCTAGCTACCCTCATTCCATCATATTTTGACTATGTCGAGACTCTGTTTCGTGGTGGTTCAACTCTTGTAGCGAGGGCCAGCACCAAGTACAACTCGACGCCACGGCGGTGTATGGGACGGTGATCGAGGCTCGAGTCCGTCTCGATCCCTTCGCTCGGGTGGATCGGCACCCTTCTTTCTCTCTCTCCTTTCTATCTATCTATCTATCATTCTTTTCTCCTTATCATACGCTTACATTAGATCATATCTCTAATAAGCGATCTGGCTACACCGACTGAAAGGTTCATCTTTATTCCATCAACAAAAGGTTCATCTTTATCCAAACAAGCATAAAAGTTAGAATCTTGATGAGGAATGTAACATCCAGCTACAAAAGTGGGGAAATCATTAGGTGTTTCTATTTTGAGCTATATGTAGCAATTATACTCATCATTTTTTACGATTGACACATATTTCTCTATTTCTTTTTTAATCAAACATGCCACCCCTCCTTGTCCTCTTCTTTCTTTTGGAATTTTTTTCCCATATCAAAGAGTGTACATTATAGTTACGTAAACCTTGAATCCTCTTGGGTCCTAACCGTCTACGACTAATGGCATTTCATGCTATAGACACACCCAGGGATTCAAGTCTTCTGGACTCCATTCGGGAGCATATTGAGACTGATGAATTCACCCAAGACATTCTGAACCATATTATCCCAGATCATGCTTCTTGTTCACAATCTCAAAATCCTCATCAAGACTACAACCAGTTCAATTGGCATGATGGTTTACTTTTTCGACAAAATCTCTTATATGTGCTTGATGGTCATTCTCGACTCGAAGTCTTGCAACAATGTCATGACACACCAATGGCTGGACATTTCGGCATCCACAAGACTTTGGCGTTAATTTCTCGAAGGTATTGGTGGCCACGACTTCCCCATTTTGTTACGGATTATGTTTGTAGTTGTGATACATGTTGCCGATCCAAAAAACCTCGACATCATCCATATGGCTTATTACAGCCAATGCCTATTCCTGAGAGTCCATGGAAATCTATTTCATTGGACTTCATTATGGATCTACCACCTTCCAAGGGTTTTGATTCTATTCTCACGGTAGTACATCTTTCTACCAAGATGACCCATTTTCTTCCCTGCACAAAGGCCATTACGAGCCAAGAGACAACCGAGTAGTTACTCATACAAAAGGTGTTTCAGCATCATGGTCTTCCTGATGATATTATCAGTGATCGGGGTCCCTAGTTCATCTCAAAATTTTGACAACACATGTTCAAATTCTTACATACTTCTTGCAAACTCTCTTCCGGCTACCATCTAGAAAGTAACGGACAGAGTGAGTGCACCAACCAAACAGTAGAACAATATCTTCGTTGTTTTGTCAACTATCAACAAGATGATTGGGTTGATCTATTACATTTGGCAGAATTTGCTTACAACAACTTAGAACATTCTTTTACTGGATATTCCCCATTTTCTGCAAACATTGGGTACCATCCTCGTTGGACTATGCTTGAACATCCCGAACTCTCGACAAACCCGAATGCTGAAGATCGGCTCATCCGACTCCAAGAAGTTCAAGATATCTTTTTGCACCATTTATGTGATGCTCAAAACACTCAACAGAAGGTTGCCGATCGTCATCGACGCGATTCATCAACTACATTTCAAGTGGTAGATCAAGTATGGCTTTTACAAGGTCGCATTAAAACAACCCGACTTTGCTGCAAATTGGATTATCAACGTTTTGGCCCATATGTGATATGTAGAATACCCCATAAGGACCTATAAATAGGTGTCTATTCATTCATCACAACTCATTTGGTTCAACACCAATTTGTAGCCCCTTAGCCTACTCTTTGTAATCCTTGCTCTCTTATATTATAAACTCTCTTTCTATTTCTAGTATTGTGTGTGTGTGTGTGTGTGTGTGTGTGTGTGTGTGTATACCTTCTATCGTCATCTTATCTTTCTCTCTCCTATTCTCAAGTCTCGACTATGGGACTACTAGGCCTACTTGGGTTACGAGAAGGCGGAGCAAAAATTGAGCTGGAATTGTCATGAGCACTTGGTTAACTTGTCGTCGTGGTTTATGTGGACAAGTCACAACAGTATGCCCAGGACCACCACAATAGAGGCATACACAATTCGCTCGTCGTCGTTGCTTTCAGCATCCGATAATGGTCCTCAATGTCATGTTGTCTCGATTTCCATTGTGGAGTAGGGCCTTCCACCACACTTGACTTTGATACTTGGGGTGGAGTTGCGACCACCGAAGCATATGTTTCTGTTGATCAGAAGCGTAACATTTGTTGGCGCTCAAAATGGGGCTCAAATAAGCGATTGTCACATTGCACGACCCGACTTACTACTTCAGTAAGAGATTTTGGATCATCATGGAAGGTAAGAAGTAAATCCTTCACATCATTGCGCAGACCTTGACGAAATTGATCCATTAACGCTGCCTCGTCCCATGGAATATCAATGCTAGAAGGCGAAAATCTGCAGCATAAGCGGAAGCACGACGATCTCCTTGTCGTAATCATCGAATTTTGATTATTACTGTCCTCATACTATCGGTGTCTCCAAATTTGGCTTGGAACTCATTAATAAACCCTTCAAAATCTTTTAATAATGGTGAGTGCTTCTCTCAGAGTGGTGCAAACCACGCAAATGCGGTACCCGTTAACAAGGTAGCAACTAGTCCCACATGAGCAACATTAGTTGGATAACGGCTAGGATGCAATTTAATCACAAACCATACCTGATTTAAAAATCCACAAAATTGAGACCTTGTACCATCAAACTTGGCGGGCAGACTAATCTTGGGTTCCTTCGGCAAGGTTTGAACTTCCGCCGCTTGTCGTTGCAATAGAGTAGTCTCTAATTGATGCACCTGTTGAGATAATTCTTCATACTGTTGTACTTTCTCAACACTTACTTGTTGTAGGTCTCCCAAAAATCTTTGATTTTCATGCTCCAGTGCCACAAATTTGGTTGTTAGCATGTCGAGCTCGGAGAGAACACACATATATTCTTGCTTGCTGACGGACTCCATAGTTATGAGAGAAAATTGCTAGATTTTCTTGAATAAGGTTAATATAAGAAGAAGAAAAGAGAGATATTCGGTTCAAACTATCGAGACTTGAGAATAGGAGAGAGAAAGATAAGATGACTTTAGAACGTACACACACACACACACACACACACACAGAACACTAGAAATGGAAAGAGAGGTTATATTATAAGAGAGCAAGGATTACAAAGAGTAGGCTAAGGGGCTACAAACTGGTGTTGAACTAAATGAGTTGTGATAAATGAATAGACACCTATTTATAGGTCCTTATGGAGTATTCTAGAATGTTCTAGAATATTTTAGATATGTATGATATTTAATATAATCATGGAATATCCTAGAATGTTGTAGAATACTCTAAATATCTTGTAATAACTAATAATACATTTATTATAATTATACATCATATATGTTATTATAATGGTTAAAGGTCTAACATATAGACGAACACGTCTTGGGCTCGAATCTTTGTAAGGCCAAAATGTATGTCTTCATGACAACGTCCTCTATTGTTGTGTTGGGTCTATTCCTTCCAGTTGTTATTGTTGTTGCATCTGAGTCTCCTAATGCATACATCGATAGGATATAGTCCTTTTATGTTGATGTATGGTTTTCAGCCATGAGCCCCGATTGATGTTAATATACATCATGATGAGTTGTGAAGTACGCAAAACTTTCTTCGGGATATGCAAGATATGTTGCATATTGCACGAGATAATATAACAACTACTCAAGATAGAGCGCGTTTTTATGTTGATCATCATAGGCAACCTCGTGTATTCAACCCTAGACAGAAGGTATTTTTATGTGTACCTCACAATTCTAAGACATTGTCTAAGGGTTAGTGCGCTAAGTTAGCCCCACGGTTTTGTGGACCTTTTACAATCCTCAAACGCATTGGGTCATCAGCTTATCGTCTCGCTCTTCTTGATGGTGTTGAAATTCATCCAGTTTTTCATGTGAGTCGTCTAAAAGAACTTCTAGGTTCTGGCGACAATATAGTTACAATTGAAACTTTGTTTACTTCTGAAGAATTATCTTCTAAACCACATGTGCCAGAAAGAATTCTTGATGTTAAAACAAAAAAAATTACATACTATAGAAATCCGAGAATTTAAAATAAAATGGATGTATAAATCAATAAAAGATGTCACATGGGAACGCGAAAATACTCTCAAAACTAACTTCCTTAACTTTCCATTGCCAGAGTGCAATGTTTTAAAGAGGGGGAGTATGTTACGGGCATGACCATATAATATTCCGTGGTGATAATTTACCGTAGTATTCTATACATGTGGATAAGTGTGAGGGTTAAACGAGAGTGTAAAGAATGGGAGGATTACTTTTAATCCTCGGGATTGAGACAACCCATTAGGCCAAGTGTGAACTTGCCTGGGGGCCTTGGGTATCGCTATAAATAAGAGGCCTAGCTACCCTCATTCCATCATATTTTGACTATGTCGAGACTCTGTTTCGTGGTGGTTCAACTCTTGTAGCGAGGGCCAGCACCAAGTACAACTCGACGCCACGGCGGTGGTATGGGACGCTGATCGAGGCTCGAGTCCGTCTCGATCCCTTCGCTCGGGTGGATCGGCACCCTTCTTTCTCTCTCTCCTTTCTATCTATCTATCTATCATTCTTTTCTCCTTATCATACGCTTACATTAGATCATATCTCTAATAAGCGATCTGGCTACACCGACTGAAAGGTTCATCTTTATTCCATCAACAAAAGGTTCATCTTTATCCAAACAAGCATAAAAGTTAGAATCTTGATGAGGAATGTAACATCCAGCTACAAAAGTGGGGAAATCATTAGGTGTTTCTATTTTGAGCTATATGTAGCAATTATGCTCATCATTTTTTACGATTGACACATATTTCTCTATTTCTTTTTTAATCAAACATGCCACCCCTCCTTGTCCTCTTCTTTCTTTTGGAATTTTTTTTCCATATCAAAGAGTGTACATTATAGTTACGTAAACCTTGAATCCTTTGAGTGTCATGCTCCCATGTTTCAACAAGAAGAGTGATATCCGAGTCATCCGTGAACTCCTCTATGACAAATCCTGCATTCCATGGGTATCCATTGCAATTCCAAAAGCATGGTCGTAAAAGACGTGGGTTAGTCTCCTATGTCACGTGTCCCTATTTGCCTACATTTCCATCTTTAGGCAAACCCTTAACCTTATTTTTCAATCATTCTTCATATGCTTTATGATGGGCATTTTGTTGTGAGATAGTATGATCTTCACTCACAAAGTATTGTGTACATTTGAGGTATACCCAACTATTTTCGAGTATGATCCGCGGCTTTGCATTATCCGTCATTGTGCATACAATAGGCCTTTCTCTAGAGCGAGTAACACCATGTTTCCCAACTCGGTGTGCCACATATACAGTCACATCCAACATACCATAATGCATGCTAAAAATTTCACCAATGGCCTTTACGAGGGATGCTCCTCTTTAATCCCACGGTTGACAATGTTCTTTGATCTTCGTTCGTGTTCTTTCAATTCTCGAGCATCTATGCTTTCTATATTCATCACATGCATAAAAGATGAGTTTGATACCACATACATTGGCCCATGATTTCGTCGTGCATACATTTTTTCATGTCACTTACATCCCGCCACATCGTATCCATTGTTTCTTCCTTTAGTGCTTCCTTTAACTCAATCTTGTCGAGGCGCTCATTTGTTTCGAAAGAAACTCTTTTCCATTCTTGAATCTCTTCTTCAAGTTTTGCAACAATTTTCTTAAGGCCTTCATTGTCAAGGGTAACTATTTGGAGCTTAGCGTTATCTTTCATTAGTATCCCAATCTCTTCACTTTGCTTGTTTATGGTTTCTTGAAGAGAAGGCAAAGAGAGAGAGGGAGAGAGAGAGACTGTCGCTCTCTTCTACCATTCCCCTATTGAGTCTTTTGATGACAATCATCTCAGGTTAAATAAGAATGGATGGTTGATACCATTGATTATGGATAGTAGTAGATCTGGAAATGTAAATGACATTTTAAATTGCCACTTGCAATGATCTTCATTTCGAAAGTACTGATATGCGGTCCATCCTTGGGATTCGCACTAAAGATACATTGGCTAAAAATAGGCAATTGTGTTTTCTATATTGTTTAAGTGGAAGATAATCCTTGTCATTGAATGGCTTGTTGTAATAGATCTCTTAGATCTGGTAAATTTTGTCAGGTATTAGAGCCATGTAATAGAATGCTAGAAAGCACCTATAAGATAGGATGACACTATTGGGATCACATTTTGGGACTAGAAGTATACATATTTATTATACATGCAAACAAAGCAGGGAAAGATGGGCAAACACCCAATCATGGTCAAAAGATCTTTTGGTTAAACTTTCTCCAATGAAGAAATAATGTCAAATCGGTTTAGCTTGATGACAAAGATCCACTTGATGGTTTATAAGTTGACCGGATTTTGCTTGAAGACAAAGATCCACTTGATGGTTTATAAGTTGATTTGCTAAAGTTTGAGCAAAATAGATTTGTAAAAATAATTATGTAAATGCATCCAGCTTAATTGGCATGGTTTTGAACCACAAAAACATGTATTCGTCAACATGGTCCACATCTTATGCAATGCACAATTACTAGATTTTGGCCCTAAAATGCCAGAAGTTATTTATGCACCAAATTCTACTATAGATAGAGAAATCACTTAGTAATCACGTACATTGTATACTTTGGTGAGGTAGCGCAATGTTTATGCCATTGCTAGACGATGTGTATTATTATTACTCCATAATGCAAATGCCACTCATCAATTGAAATTTGCATGTCTTATCTGAATGTCTCATCTTATCGCAATCATATTGGATAATCTCTAACGAACACACAATATGTATCCAATGCAATCTGGCAATGAGCATCTATAGAGATGAACAAAGAAAATAGCTTAAAATTTTTGCTTAAACAATTAGAAGTAGAAATGCACGACACACACTACACGGATTGGGATGTGTTTCGTGTGTCCGTGTAGACATGTGGGTGGTGTGGGAGTTACAAGAAAATTCCATAGTTAAAAGGAGTCCCAATGTACTCGAATGGACAATGGGAGACATGAATGAATGGCACTTCTCATCGGGTGTCTTATTTTATGATAGGTAATATTATGATAGGATTACCGATTAAGTGAGAGCGTCAAGGTTGGTCGGTCAATCAGTGGGTATAAATTAGCATGGGTTGATCCATGCATGTGTTGGTGGGTCGGATGATGGGATCACTTGGGGAGCCATTGCTGACCATCGATGAAGGTGATACTGAGGAATGGCTTGGCTTGCAGATCCGTGAGGCTGCGAGACCATGAGACACGACCGCTGCGGTTGGATCCAAGGCCGGTGCATTTGTACTCGCCATAGAACACAGTCCTGCATTAAAGTTCATAATTTGCATGGTGGTGGAGTTAAAGGCTATAAGGTGTTCCAACTTTCGACAGAAAGATATATGTATATGTATATGTATATGTATATGTATACAGTACAGTATATGTATATGGAGGAAGAAGAAGACTCGAATAATGGTGGAAACATATATGTACATATATGCCGGAAGAAGAAGAGTGGAATAATGGCAGGGGGGGGAGAGGAGGCAAACTCACTTTTGACTTGCGGGGACACCGAAGTCGTCCCAGCCCTCGGGCCGGATGATGTTGGCAAGCTTGGTGTAGGCGAAGACAATGCGGGAGTAGGCACCCCAGGCTCTTCCAAGGTAGATGGAGCCAGTGCCAGTCACAGTGCACGACACGAAGGAGTAGCCGGTGTTGGAAGCTGCCGACAAACGTTTTTGTGCCGAGATGGAACCATAGGTAGTGGCGATGGAGTGAATCTGGCATCCCTGGACAGAGAAGGAAGGAAACAAACAACACGGGGAAAATTATAAGCCTCATTTGATTAATTCATTGATATTGATGAGTTTACAACAGTTATAGCTACATACAAAAAAGAGAGAGCGGGCATCTCCAAAGATGACATCGATGGAGCCCTCGATGTAGCAATTGTTGTAGTAATGGCGACCTTCTTTATCGTAAAGAGTGCCCTGAGCGCCGTAGAAGCTGCAGTTGTAGAAAGCTACCCTGTCACCTTGTACTCGGAGAGCGACTGCCTGCTTGTTCACTGCACCTGGGGCCGGGTGGCGAGCAGTGTTCTAGCATAGTATAGTATAGTATGTGGAGAGGAGGATGTAAGTAAGTTATATAGTTAAAAGCGAGAATGGATAAAAGGTGTGGATGGATGAGAGAGAGAGAGAGAGAGAGAGAGAGAGAGAGAGAGAGAGAGGAGGTGGATTGTTTTTCTTTTTTTGGGTACCTTGAAGGAAATGCTGGTGGCGATGAAGTCGTTGGCTTCAATGGCGACCGAGGCACTGGCATACGTGCCGAGGGGCTGTCCATTCTTGTCGAGAGCATAAGCGGTGTCGCTCCATTGGAGGTAAGTGCCGGCCGCACTCTGGCCTCTGAGTGTGATGAAGTTCTTGCCGGAGGGGATAACGATCTTCTCGTTGTAGATGCCGTTCTTGACGTAGATAATCACACGTTTGGTGTTTAGAGTGGGCACGCTGTTGATAGCCGACTGCACCTTCCGGAAATTGCCGGAACCATCCTTGGCTACCACGATGACTGTGGGGCTGGTAGTGCTGTTGGCGGCTGCAGTGGCCAATGAACGCCTGGGGAACAGGTGATAGGCCTTCTTTTGGCTATCTTTCAGGATCTGCCTAAAGTTTGTGTCGTGGTTGTCCGGCTGGTAACCTCTCACCTCCTCCTCGACCCACCCATCGAAGCTCTGAGGTACCACCCTGTTGCCATCAACAGCCACAACCACAACCACAACCACAAGGATGATACATAACAACCATGATGCCAGCACTGAGCTCATGGATAACGCCATGCCTCCCTCTCCCTCTCCCTCTCCCTCTCCCACTCCCTATGTAAATATATCAATGGCTTCTATCTATCTATCTACCTATCTATCTATCTATCTATCTATGATGCAGCGAATACTTTGATGTATGATGATGATGAGAAAGGCAGCAAGGACGGGGGCCTGTTTAAGTAGCAGGTGGGCAGACTCAGAGAGAGAGAGAGAGAGTGTGTGTGTGTGTGTGTGGTGTGGAGGTGATGGTTGTTGCCACGTTCTACACACTACTATGGATGTAATCTCTATCTATCTGTACATATTGATTGGAATGACAATAAAGAAGAGAATATATATGTTTTATACACATATTCTACACACTACTATGTATGTATGTACATAATCTGTATCTATCTGTACATATTGATTGGAATGACAATATAGACGAAAATATATATGTTTTACACACACACACACACCCACGATGGTATGTATATAGTCGATAGAGAGAGAGAGAGAGATGATATATCGTGAGAAGTTGAAGGAAAGGAAATGGTCAAGCACACTCATTACTTTCTTTCTTTCTTTTTGTAGATGCGTTAATTATCTCACGACAAGAAAATGATGACGATGGCCATCCTTCCATACGTAATTACCGAGCACTAATTATGCAATTCATGTGGTTCCCAACATTATCCTCAAAAGTGATGCTCAATCAACATCACTCTTACCGTTTACTCACAAAACGGATTTATATCACGTGTAATGTCATAGAATCATAAAATAGATGGAACTAATTATCAATGACTCTCTCATCAACAGACCCATATCTCTCAATCGATCACATCCACTGGCGATTTGGCATGATAGTTTGTAGTTCTTTCTTTCGAGATAGTATCTATGGCTATTTCGCTCCTCTCGCTTTAAACTATCTCATTCCATTTCTCTTCCAACAAATCTCTTTCCTAGACACATTACTTGAGACGTCGTAGATGTCATAATTAATTGACTTCTACCATGGCCCCAAATGCTCCACATGTGATTTATGAGCATGGCACTTGGTTAACCTCAAAATGAGACATCATCAATTTCCATAGATGTTCAAAAAGAGGTTCAATGCACTTGTGATTCATATCTCCATCGAATGGACAACCATTGGAAGCAAGTGTATATGTTTGTATTATGCAATTAATGCTACAATCTTGTTTATACAATTAACAACATCCTCATTTAATAATGTAGGGATCAAGATGAGATAACACACAAGATATTGGTCATTAATGTCTATAAGCAAAGAAAACTGAACGAAATATATATTAATGTCTTCTAAGACCCAATTTGGCCCATGAGACAATGGATTACAACAATGGCTATGTGTTCACAATCATCGAAAATCTTAATCAGAAATTTAAAGATGAAGATGAAGATGACAGATGACAGATGACAGATGAAGGCGAAGATGAAGATTTTAATTTTTAAAAATTTCTATGAAGATGTAGATGAGAAATGAGTGACACACAAAGTTATTCGTCATTAAGGTCTATAAACAAAGAAAAATGAATGAAATACATATTAATTTCTTCTAAGACCAAATTTGGCCCATGAGACGATCGATTACAATAATGGGTATGTGTTCACAATCATCGAAAATATTAATCTGAAATTTAAAGATGATAGATGACAGATGACAGATGAAGACGAAGACGAAGATTTTAAATTTTAAAATCTTCTATGAAGATGAAGTTGAGAAATGAGTGACACACAATGTTATTGGTCATTAAGGTCTATAAACAAAGAAAAATGAATGAAATATATATTAATTTCTTCTAAGAACAAATTTGGCCCATTAGACGATCGATTACAATAATGGGTATGTGTTCACAATCATCGAAAATATAAATAAACAAATTTAAAGAGTTTGGGCATGACGTTATAGGGTATGTTGGGATTACGGTCCCTCCGGATGGGATGGTCAGATGTCCGGGAATCGGGAATGAAGACCCGAATGAGGAGTACCCGGTATCGGAACCGGATGATGAAGACCCGGTTTCGGATCCGGATGATGAAGACCCCGGCTACGGAGCCGGATGACGAATGTACCCGGAGAGAGATCCGGATGCGGGGACATATTTGTGAATATGTTTGCCAAGGGCCCTCGAGGCTATACTTGTAAATAGCCCAAAAGTCATATGTGTATAAATATGACTTAGGGCAAACAGTTTTGTAGTTGTTGCTCATTTTTCTGTTTTCCACTTAGAGGGAGCGAAGTGAGAGCAGCCGAGAGAGAGAGAGTGAGAGAGAGAGAAAGGAAGAGGTCGACGCCTCTGTGTAATACCGCCGCCTGTGGCGAGGACAGCGAGCTCAAGGTCGTCGCCTTGCAGCTCGCCATTGTACATTCCCTGCGTATAGTGATAGTTGGAGTCTTGCACTCCCGTGGTTTTTCCCGTCTAGGGTTTTCCACGCTAAACCCTGTGCATTCGAGTCTCTCTCTGTGTTTTCGATTTACTGCTGCATTGATTCGTGTTTCCCCGGTTGTGGCCGAGAGGTGAAGGTTTTGAAAGCGTCAATTCCTAACAATCTGGTATCAGAGCGACTGCAGTGCAGAAAATGGAAGGCGGCAGCAGCGGGCAGCCGGGGATGATGGTGCTGAATGCGCAGAACTACGCCGACTGGAAGATAAAGATGGAGGATCTGCTCATTGTTCGGGACCTGTATGAACCGATCGACAGGTCGGAAATACCCAAGGGGGTACTTGAGACGGAATGGAGGCTTCTGAACCGGAAAGCCGTTGCAACCATTCGGCAATACGTCGACGTGAGCATTCTACAACATGTGGCGAACGACATCAACGCATATGAGATGTGGCAGAAGCTGTGGGCCTCTACGAGAGGAAGAATGCGTTGAACCGGACCTCCCTGATGAGGAAGATAGTGAACCTCAAATACCGGGACGACGAGAGTATGGTGGAACACGTAAGCACATTCATGGGATTCGTGAACCAGCTTGCGGCGATCAAGTTCCCGTTGGAGGATGCAATGCAAGCCATCATGCTGATGTGTACATTGCCGGAAAGCTGGGAGAACTTGGTGGTGACTCTCAGCACCTCCTGCACCGAAGATAACTTGTCCCTACAAACGGTAAAGACAAGCATTTTGAACGAAGAAGCGCGTCGGAGAGATAAAGAACCGGCCTCCAATCCGAAGATGCTGCTTACCGAATCGGATCGGGGAAGACAACGGAACCGGAGTCCGCAAAGACGGGAGAAGTCGGGGACCCGTTCGCAGTCAAGAGGAAGGCCCACATGCTTCCACTGTGGGAAGCCGGGGCACTTCCGAAAGAATTGTCGGCATTACCGAAAAGACAACGGAGCCGACGACACCGATTCGATGAAGTCTTCGGAACGGAACGATGCTTACCGGGGAGCCACGGACCGGAATGGTTCGGATCGGCGAGGGCAGGACCGGAAAGGAACGACGGCACTCGCGGCAATTGAAGAGGAGATCATGCTCATCACCGAAGAAGGTGAACTAAACATTGCCGGCGATGAGACTACCTGGGTGGTCGATTCCGGAGCGTCGTTCCACCTGACCCCGGAAAGAAGATACTTCTCATCCTACACAGCCGGTGAGCATGGCTGTGTTCGGATGAGAAATGAAGGTACATGCCGGATTGCCGGCATAGGAGATGTGTGGTTGACAACCTCGACCGGATGCAAAATGTTGCTGAAGGATGTCCGACACGTTCCGGAGGTACGATTGAACCTGATTTCGGCCGGGAGGCTAGACGATGAAGGCTACACAGGTAGCATCCGGAACTGCGTAATGAAGTTCAGCAAGGGGAGCCTGATAGTGGCTCGGGCCCGGAAAGTCAACACATTGTACCTTATGAATGCCTGGTTGTGTCCGGAGGAGTTGAACGTGGCAGCCGACACTACCGGTGAGCTGTGGCACAAGAGACTGTGCCACATGAGTGAGAAGGGGATGAAGAGGCTTGCAGAAGACAACCTTATTCCAGTGAAGCATGTGCACCTGGAGAAGTGCACCGATTGCCTGGCCGGAAAGCAGAACCGAACCTCCTTCCACTCAAGGCCACCGACGAGACGTAGCGCACCATTGGAGTTGGTGCACACTGACGTGTGTCAAGTAGAAACGAAGTCACATGGCGGAGCCCAGTACTTCGTGACATTCATTGATGACCACAGCCGGAAGCTGTGGACGGCACCGTTGAAGACAAAGAACCAAGTGTTGTGCATCTTCAAAGAACTCCACGCGAGAGTGGAAAGGGAATCGGGCAAGAAGCTGAAAGCGATACGAGCGGATAACGGAGGGGATAACCGGGGGCAGTTCGAGGAGTACTGTCGCTCGAAGGGAATCCGGCTCGAGTTTACTGTGCCGAAGACGCCGGAACTGAACGGGCTGGCCAAGAGGATGAACCGGACCATAATGGAGAGGGTCCGGAGTATGCTGGCGCATGCGAAATTACCCAAGGGGTTTTGGGCTGAGGCAATGTCGACGGCGACATACGTGATAAACAGATCACCCTCAGTACCTTTGGACGGAGACACGCCGTAGAGAATGTGGACCGGTAGGGAAGTATCCTACCGGCATCTGAAGGTGTTCGGGTGTCTCGCATATGTGCATGTGGCAAAGGACCGGAGAGGAAAGCTAGATCCAAAGACCCGGCCATGCATATTCCTCGGTTACGGCGATGACGAGTTCGGCTACCGAGTATGGGACCCGGTCGACAAGAAGATATTCCGGAGTCGTGATATCATCTTCATGGAGGACAAGACACTAGCCGACTGGGAGTCGGAGAAGAAGATGAAGAGCTCCAAGTCGACCGGTGAGGATCAACTCTACGAGGAGCAGTCCCGACCGGCAAGGGACCGGTTAGCACTCGAGGATCCGGCCGAAGACGGTGAAGAAACAGAACCGGCCGAGGAAGATGAAACTGATACCGGAACCGGCCCCGATCCCGAAATGGATTCGGATGAAGAGGAAACGGAGGAGCCGGTTACCGAAGCTCCGGAACGGAGATATCCTCTAAGAGAGAGAAGGGCCCCCCGGAGATTTCCGGAACCAGAGCACGTGCTGCTAACCGACGAGGGGGAGCCGGAGAGTTTTGAAGAAGCAAAGCTTGACACCCATAGCCGCAGGTGGTTAAGTGCCATGCAGGAGGAGATGGATTCCCTGCATGAGAACCACACATATGAACTTGTGGAGTTGCCGAAAGGAAAGCGGGCACTTCGAAACAAGTGGGTGTTCAAGCTGAAACCGGGAGATGCCGGAAACCCCCCGAGATACAAAGCCAGGATCGTGGTGAAGGGGTTCCAGCAGAAGAAGGGCGTCGACTTCGACGAGATATTTGCCCCGGTAGTGAAGATGACCTCCATCCGGACGGTGCTGAGCATAGCGGCAAGCATGGACCTCGAGGTAGAACAGATGGACGTGAAGACGGCATTCCTTCACGGTGACCTCGAAGAAGAGATCTACATGCAGCAACCGGAAGGATTCGAGAAGAAAGGGAAGGAGCACCTGGTATGCCGGTTGAAGAAGAGCCTTTACGGACTGAAGCAGGCTCCCCGGCAATGGTACCGGAAGTTCGACTCTTTCATGACCGACGAAGGGTACCACAAAACGCAGTCCGATCACTGCGTGTTTGTGAAGAAGTTCGAAGGAGGAGACTTTCTAATACTCCTCCTGTACGTGGACGACATGTTGATCGTCGGACGGGACCAAGTCAAGATACGGATGCTGAAGAAAGCGCTTCACCGAACCTTCTCAATGAAGGACCTGGGTCCGGCGAGGCAAATACTAGGGATGCACATCATCCGGGACCGGAAGAAGAAGCAGTTGTGGCTGTCAAAGGAGAAGTACGTGACAAAGGTGCTTCACCGGTTCAACATGTCGGAAGCAAGACCGGTCGGGTCAACCCTCCCGGCAAACTGCAAGTTGTCCAGCAAGCAAAGCCCCAAGACAAACGCTGAGAAGGAGGACATGATGAAAGTACCATATGCCTCTGCCGTCGGAAGCTTGATGTACGCAATGGTGTGTACAAGACCGGACATAGGATATGCAGTCGGAGTGGTTAGCCGGTACATGAGCAATCCCGGCAAAGAGCACTGGAACGCGGCCAAGTGGATACTCCGATACCTGAAGGGCACGGCAAACGTGTGCCTCCGATTCGGCTCCGGTAAGCCCGAACTCGACGGCTTTACCGATTCGGATATGTCGGCTGATGCAGATACCAGCCGGTCCACATCAGGGTATGTGATGACGTATGCAGGGGGAGCTGTTTCGTGGCAGTCGAGGCTGCAGAAGACGGTTGCGTTGTCAACCACGGAGGCGGAGTACATGGCGGCTGTTGAAGCCGGCAAGGAAATAATATGGATGAAGGACTTCATTAGAGAGCTCGGTATCCGGCAGGAGGAGTACCGACTCTACTGCGACAGTCAGAGTGCCATCCACCTTGCGAAGAACGCGGCCTATCACTCCCGGACGAAGCACATCCAGCGAAGATATCACTGGATCCGGGAAAGGATAGAAGACCAGGAGTTCGTGCTGACGAAGATCCACACGGACGAAAACGGGTCAAATATGCTGACCAAAGTGCTCACACCCGACAGGCTGGAAGCGTGCCGGAAGAGGGTCGGACTGGAAAGACATCCCATGCCGAAGTGAAGGGGGAGTTTGTTGGGATTACGGTCCCTCCGGATGGGATGGTCAGATGTCCGGGAATCGGGAATGAAGACCCGAATGAGGAGTACCCGGTATCGGAACCGGATGATGAAGACCCGGTTTCGGATCCGGATGATGAAGACCCCGGCTACGGAGCCGAATGACGAATGTACCCGGAGAGAGATCCGGATGCGGGGACATATTTGTGAATATGTTTGCCAAGGGCCCTCGAGGCTATACTTGTAAATAGCCCAAAAGTCATATGTGTATAAATATGACTTAGGGCAAACAGTTTTGTAGTTGTTGCTCATTTTTCTGTTTTCCACTTAGAGGGAGCGAAGTGAGAGCAGCCGAGAGAGAGAGAGTGAGAGAGAGAGAAAGGAAGAGGTAGACGCCTCTGTGTAATACCGCCGCCTGTGGCGAGGACAGCGAGCTCAAGGTCGTCGCCTTGCAGCTCGCCATTGTACATTCCCTGCGTATAGTGATAGTTGGAGTCTTGCACTCCCGTGGTTTTTCCCGTCTAGGGTTTTCCACGCTAAACCCTGTGCATTCGAGTCTCTCTCTGTGTTTTCGATTTACTGTTGCATTGATTCGTGTTTCCCCGGTTGTGGCCGAGAGGTGAAGGTTTTGAAAGCGTCAATTCCTAACAGGGTATAGCAGGTTCTATAAAGGAAATGCCTATGTGTTGGGACTAGTTTCATTTCCATCCAAGTCTCTTGAAAACGAGTTGGGGGTTGAATGGTTTTGATGCCGCTATGGCTCGTAAATGGCATTCCATCGTAAGTTTCTAGGAGGGGTAACTCACATCCCCTTTGTTGAGATACTGGTCCCTCCGGATGGGGATCAGAGAAGCCGGAGAAGAAGGTAAACGGATTGGAGAGACCAGAAGGATATCCGGAAACCGGATCGGATGAACCCGGAACGGGTCCGGCCGGATTCGGTATGAACCGTTGTCGTGCCTTTCGGCTCCGGATCGTTGCGTGAGTCGGGTGGGAACCACAGAGGTCTTGGACTAGGAGAAAGAAGTTCGTGAGATAGAGATTAATTATGAGTAAATAGCAAAGAGAAAGATAAGAAACTCGTGAATCACACGAGTATACTATATTAATTGGTACTTAGGGTGTTAAGAGAGAAGTAGACGTATAAATCGTGAATCCCACGAATAATTTTTGTATTGATTAATTCTTAATCCAAATAATCAACAACCCTTTATATATTTCTCTCCTCCTTATATAAGGAAGGAAGAGCTAAGCATGGCTTCATGCTTTTTTTTTACAAAAAGTGTTCATGTCCACTAAATGTGCATGTGATGCTTTTTTATTTCCTAAGTATAGGGCTCATGCACGCTAGATGTGCATGAGTTATTTTTTAGTGTCTCGTGTTTTTCTTTTTCATATATTAAAAAAATACACGATTTACCTTTTAATAAAGGTATGCATAAATAAAGGTCTTATACGTATTAAATCTATATTTAAAACACTTAAGATAAGTTAATGTAATGGTAAGGTTGGGGTTTGTCAACGTGGAGGTGCAGAGTTCGAATCATGCCCTATGCAGTAGTGAGTATCTCCTTTTTTTTTACATTTATGTCTCTTTATCCGGCTCTTCCTTGCCGGTATGCCGTTTTCTTCCTTGCCGGTATACCGTTTTCTTCCGGTTCTCACCGAGCACTCCATTCTCTATCCGGAGGGACAAAAATATAATCTCCACATAGTGTGCAACCTACACTACGACACTCGCCCCCTCCAAACCCGCACATCCTCCGGTATGTGCCGAAGTTCTTGATTCTTCGTATCCGTCTTCATCCGAAGCTTCCTCCGATTCTCCCCTTATGTTGACTATGAGTTGCAATCCACTTTCTTCGCTTCCCGCATCATTGTGGTCTTCGTCCGATTGCTCCTCGTTGTCGGCCTCGACTTGGATCACATAAGGTTTGTCGTCGGTCCGCTTCTTGAAAATCTTCACCCGCTTCCCGGCTATCGGCACTCGTAGTATTGTTCCATCCAACTCGGACAGTCGGTACGTCCCGTTGTCGAAGACCTTCCGAACCTCGTACGGCCCGAACCACCTTTTCGCGAATTTCCGCATCGTTGTATGTTGATGGTCCAAGCTACTATCATAGACGATCACCCAATCTCCTTCTTCAATCCTCCTCGGTCGTAGTCGGTGCTTTGTGTCGAACCGGCTTTTGTTCCGAAACCGTGCTTCTTGTTGTCGGCGTGACGCTTCCGCTACATCTTTCGTTCTTCCCTCCAGTTGTCGTATCCGGACCGCTAGTAGGTCTTCCCGGCTCATCTCTTCCTTCCACGGTAGTATTGCCCATGTCGCGATTGCGGTTTTCGTTGGCATTACTGGTGCTTGTCCGGTCATGAGTTCTGCCGGCATGTAACCGGTCACGGAGCTATGCGTCGTCCGATCCGAACATAGTGCATACGGAAGCATTTGTGGCCAATCCTTCACCCTTCCGTCGCATGCCTTCGCAAGTGCTTTCACGATCGGACTATGTCCTCGTTCGATCTTCCCGTTGGCCTCCGGATTGTAGGCCGTTGTCAACGTTAACCGAACTCCATGTTTGGCGAAGAATCCCCTAGCTTTGTCGGAGTCGAGTTCTCCCCGGTCCGCAATCACTTGTCCTACGCAGCCGTACCTACAAAACACTTCTTCCAAAAGAAATTGGCACACCGCGGCACACGTTTTCCTCCGAAGCGCTCGACCTTCAACTTGGTTTGTGAGATCTTCTCGAGCTAACACCAAGTATTTCTTTTGTCCAATCCCGGTCGGCATAGCTACAATGTCGACCATCCACTTGAAGTTGATTGTCGGTGAGAATGTCGGATGCAGCTCATCTCGGTGTCGGACCCCGGAGTAGACTTGACATTTCTCGCAGCTTTCTATGAACTCCGCGACATCTTTATACATGTTCTTCCACCAATATCTTTGCTTGATTTTCACAAAAGTTGCCCATGTTCCTCGATGTCCAGCCCAATCGGATTCGTGGAACTCGGACATTATCCGGTTTCGTTGCTCTTTCGTCCCGACTACTCGAAGTGGTATCCCATCCGGTCTTTTCGGCGTCCTCCATATTAAACCGTTTTCCAAGAAGAACTTTTGGACTTGCCTCTTCTTCCTTCGGATCTCGGCTCTCCTTTCTTTATCATTGGTTGAATCCTCGACCTCTTGTAGCATCTTCCCGATCATCAAGGTTTCCCCCTCGTATTCTTCTTCCCGGAATTCTCGGATCACGTTCACTCGGCACATGTGTTCTGACGTGAAGTAGTCTTCGGAAACTTCTTCATTATCTGATTCGGTTATGTCGTCTTCAAACCGCGCCCTCGATAACATGTCCGCTACCGCGTTGTCCTTCCCCGAGATGTGTCGAACCTCCGGATTAAGTGACTTGACATATGCAATCCACCTTAGCATAGCCACATCCGGTATCGTACAACACCGCATCATCTCGAGTATCGGAAGACAATCCGTCTCGATCACCACTTCAGCTCCGATCAAATAATCCCGATCAGATTTTATCGCCGACACGACTCCCCACAATTCTCTTTTGACTTGTGCATATCCGCGTTGCCTTTCGTTGAGGACCTTTGCTCCAAATCGGATCGGATACCGCGAACCATCCGAGTCGGCTTGATTGATGACCCACCCGATACCGGTTGGACTTGTATCAACCGTTACTATGATTGGCCGCTCGTAGCTTGGCTTCTTAAGTGATTCCGCCCTTCATAGTGTCTTCTTGAGCTTCCTCATGGCTTTAGTGTGTTCCGGTTTCCACTCGAATTTCTTACCTTTCCGCAACAAATGATAGAGCGGGTCCGCTATATGTGCATAGTGCGGAATCCATATGTGATAGAATGCACACGCACCCAGAAACCTTCGGACTTCCGATGTTGACTCACATACTTCCTTCATAGCTTGAATCGCATCGATCTTTGTTGGTGACGGTCTTCGGCCGTAGGGTCCACATAGATGTCCGACCACCAATATTTCTTCTTGCCCGAATGCCGATTTCTCCCCGGAAAGTGTTAGGTGCACATCTTCTAGCTTTCGCAACACTTTCTCGCAATCATGAATATGGTCGACCACGAACTTTCGGCATCCCCGATCATCCATAGTCTCATCTTTTTCTTCCACCGCGCATCCTTTCATCGGAATGTCATCTAGAAACGACATCGTTATCTCCGGGATGCAATCTCGAAGCACCTTGTTCATCGCGTTCATCATATGTGCAACCGAGTTTGTCGCTCCTTGTGGTAGTGTGCACATTCGAACTAGTCCTATCGGTGTCCGCATGGTAGTGATGTCTCGGCTCTCCACGGCTAGTTGGAATTGGTCATACCCCGAGTATAGGTCCCCGATGGAGTATATCGCACGTCCGGCAAAAGCTTCCGCGAATTCGTCCAATATCGGACCGACTCCCGAGTTCCGGATCGTGACCTTGTTCACCGGTTGCAAGTCTTGGATGAATCGGAGTGACCCATTCTTCTTCGGAACCGTAAACCATCGATTTGAGTACGGAGCACTTGATGGCTCTAGAATCCCCATCGCCACCTTCTCCTTGAGCAAGTCGATGACTTTCGGAATATGCGCCCGTGGCACCGGAATCGGCTTCAGATTCCACGGTACATGATCAATCGTGAAAATCACCATCGGCTCCACTATCTTTGGATCAATGCATCCGATCTCCCTCGATGTGAACGCGAATGCTTTGCCATGTTGCTCCAACATCTCTCGAAACCGTTTTTCTTCTTCTTGTAAGAGGAACCCACCTCCACTGATCCGAAGTTTCTTCCAGGTCTCATTTGTGAAGGCATGTCCGATATCCACGGACTTCCGAAGTGTCGGATCTCCCGAGACTTCTTTCTTCTTTTGTTCGCTATCGGCGGGTAGTGGTCCCGCGGCCGGTTTCACCTTCTTCTCCACGGTCTTGTATTTCGTACTTACCATTGCTTCTTCTTTGCGGAGCGCATCCGGCCCCATTTTCGCAACGATCTCGTACATCTCGACCGATTCCACCGGGACTACCCGGTTCCCTTGGCTTTTATCTTCCGCTTTAAAAATCCATTCTCACTTGGGACAAGAGTTCCCTCTTGTTCCTTTCGTGATTTGCCGGCACCGTTAGGAATTGGACGGATTTCCCTCCGTTTTGGCTCCGAATTCGCGCAAAAGCCGCTCCACTATCGAGCACCTTCGTCTCCATCCGTGAAGCTGTGATAAAGGGTTGGCCGAGGATGACAGAATGTGAAACCTCATCCTGCACAAAGAAATTTTGGTCAATTTCGACATCCCCGATCTTTACCATCACATCCGGACAAGCCGCAAATAGGTCTTCTGTCGTTTTCGTGGCTGCCCGAATCTTCCATCCATGGTTGGTGTTTATAGGCCACTTCCCCTTTCGGTAGAACTCCTTGGACATCAAGTTGATCTCTGATCCGTGATCAATCAATGCTAGCACGGGTTCTTTGATGTTGCCGATTCGGACCGGAGTCTCCGTAGTCGCACGGGCCCAGTGTGGCCTTGTATAGTGGGAGTTCGGAATTTCGCCTTCCACTTCGGTGTCGTTCGTTGAAACGGTATTTGCATTCACCCTTGGAGCAATTTCCTCCGTACTTTGTCTCTTCCTTTTCACGAGATCCACGAGAAGATCGTGAAACTCCTTCTTCGCTATTCCGAGTAGTTCCCGCAACGAAAAATCTACCCGGCTATCCAAGATTCTTTCCTCGAACACTCTTTTCAAGTCGGTTTGTTGTTCTATGTCCGAGGCGAGCTTGAATGCCGGAGTCGCCTTTTCTTTTCCCTTACCTCCGGAGTTCCAGCTTTCCGGTATCTTCGATGGTCCGGCCGCATCCTCCGTGCGCCGTCGTTTCTCGTCCACATACACCTCATGTAATTGACACAGGGCGTATATGCTATTCTTGTCGACAGGGCACTCCCATCCCGTAGCTTCCCGGACGCCTTCCGCGGTGTTTCGGATATCGTTGGAGTCGGTTTTCTCGGTGTTTCCTAGCACCTCCGGCCAGAAAGACGCCTTCGCTCCCGATGACTCCCCGACACATATTCCCGCGGTTGTCGCATAGTTGCTTCTTGCCGCTAACTCCTCCTCGAGCACCTTCTTCATGCCGCCTTTCCGGAAGTTCGGTCGGAGTGGCTTCCGAGAGTCCATCGAATGAATCCGGTTTCCCTCGTAGTAGATGAGATCCCGTCGTAGCGCCTCCTTATGGTCGTCGCAATCCCTCCGATCGTGTTCGGCGCTATCGCACCATATGCACCGTCGATCCGTATATTTGGAGCTTGTGGGGCAGTCATCCGACTTCTTCACCATCGCGATCTTTAGATTCTCCATCTCCTTCAGCAGCTGCTCCACCGTAGACGCGTCGACTCCCTTCTCGGCCGTAATCTCCCGAGCCCTCGGTTGATGGTCTTCCAGTCCCGTTCTCGGTTTCGGAATCGGTTCCGAAACCCTCTTTTCTTCGTTGGCAAGCCATTGCCCCCTCTTCGTGTACCGCGCGACGATATCCCGCATGCTTTCCCATGTTTCGGTGAGGCCGCTTTCGGTGGTCGTGTCCTCAAGAAGCACTCCGAGATCTTTCCGGTCCCGGACGTCCACAGCTCGCAAAAACATGATGACTTTGTCCGGTGCAAGAATAGTTTGATCTCTCGCGGACAACCTCCCGAACCGACACTCGAATGTCGAAAACACTTCGAGGACCTTCAGCCCCTTACCTGACATTTCCACCCAATCCTCGAATCCCCTCCGCGTTGCCTTGGAGGAGTCCTCGATGGCAAACGTGGTCTTTAACGCCTCTTCGAATGCTTCCCACGTCGGATTTTGTTGTTCCAACCCGTGGATACTCCCTTGAAGCCCGTCGGTCGCCACCCGGTTAAAGGATGTCACTTGCAGTCCTTCCGAAGCCCGGCACCGGAGCATCTCCGCCTTGTAGTCCTGCAAATATCGCGACACATCCTTACCATTAAATTGCCCGTTGCGTTGCACGAGCCGCTCTACTGATGCCGAAATCTCCGACATCGTGCGTTGTTCTTGAAGCATTCGTTCGAACATCGCCATCATATTGTTAGCTTGTTGAGCCTCCATCTCCTTGCCACCCGTCTTCACGTCGGGTTCACCAACTGTGTCGTGCCTTTCGGCTCCGGATCGTTGCGTGAGTCGGGTGGGAACCACAGAGGTCTTGGACTAGGAGAAAGAAGTTCGTGAGATAGAGATTAATTATGAGTAAATAGCAAAGAGAAAGATAAGAAACTCGTGAATCACACGAGTATACTATATTAATTGGTACTTAGGGTGTTAAGAGAGAAGTAGACGTATAAATCGTGAATCCCACGAATAATTTTTGTATTGATTAATTCTTAATCCAAATAATCAACAACCCTTTATATATTTCTCTCCTCCTTATATAAGGAAGGAAGAGCTAAGCATGGCTTCATGCTTTTTTTTTACAAAAAGTGTTCATGTCCACTAAATGTGCATGTGATGCTTTTTTATTTCCTAAGTATAGGGCTCATGCACGCTAGATGTGCATGAGTTATTTTTTAGTGTCTCGTGTTTTTCTTTTTCATATATTAAAAAAATACACGATTTACCTTTTAATAAAGGTATGCATAAATAAAGGTCTTATACGTATTAAATCTATATTTAAAACACTTAAGATAAGTTAATGTAATGGTAAGGTTGGGGTTTGTCAACGTGGAGGTGCAGAGTTCGAATCATGCCCTATGCAGTAGTGAGTATTTCCTTTTTTTTACATTTATGTCTCTTTATCCGGCTCTTCCTTGCCGGTATGCCGTTTTCTTCCTTGCCGGTATACCGTTTTCTTCCGGTTCTCACCGAGCACTCCATTCTCTATCCGGAGGGACAAAAATATAATCTCCACATAGTGTGCAACCTACACTACGACACCGTGAAGAGAGATAGATTTGTAAATATGTTTCTTATAGGCCATTGAGGCCGTTATATAAGTATAAATATAACTTAGGGAAAATATGATAGTAGTCGTTGGTATCATTATCATTGTACAGAGAGAGAGAGGGAGGGAGAGAGATACAGAAAGCTTTTCTGTTGTAACCACCAGCTGGCGAAGACAGAGCTCGAGGTCGTTGCTGCTGAGTCTCGCTTTGTAGTACCTCTGCCCTATAGTCATCGTGCTCGGAGTCTGCGAAATCTCGTGGATTTTCCTCTTGGGGTTTTCCACGTAAACATATAGTGTCGTCTCATTCTGGGTAAGTGCATTAATCTTTATTTCTATTCTGTCTTTCCATTTTCCAATCGAGTCTCGGTTGTGGCCGAGCGCTATTCCGTACAAACTCGTATTAGAGAAAACAGCAAAGGAAAGAAAATTGAAAGAGTAATTCGCTAGCATGTTCAAGCTCACCGGTGTAGAAGTCGAAGATGAGGGACATGTTAGTCGTAAAAGATCTTTGGTTGCCGGTATAATTTGGGGACCACAGACCGGACAAGATCGATGCCGCGACCTGGGAGGTAATGCACATGAAAATGACGCCATACATTTGGTGCTTCATTGACATGAGCCTGTACAATAACTTAAATGAAGAGAACAAGGCCAATGAGGCCTGGGAGAAGATTGGCACGATGTTTGGAGAACGAGAACGCCGTAAATCGGGTCTTAGTATTCCGGAAGATAGAGAGTCTCCGGTATCAAGACGGCACCCACATGGCAGAGCATATGAACACCTTCCAAGGGCAGATAAACCAAACTACCTCATTTGAAGTACCATTAGCCGATGACTTACTCGCATTGCTATTGCTTGGATCCCTTCTGGATAGCTGGGAGATGTTGGTTGTCACTCTAGGCAATGTCGGACGAGAAGGAAAGAACTTATCCCTGGCGTGAGTGAAGTCAAGTTTGTTAAACGAAGAAGCTTGCCAGAAGTACCAGGAATCCGGAACAAATCCGAAGGCCCTTGGTTATAGAAGACAACAATAACAGGGGAAGATGCCGGAATTGGAGTCCTCAGAACCGGGAAATATCGGGGAGGAGGTCAAAGTCAAGGAGGAGGCCCATGTGCTTCTATAGTGGGAAGCCGGGGCACTTCCAGAAGAATTGCCAACAGTTCTGAAAGGAGAAAGCGGGGACCAACAATGTTGTCTCTAAGAAGGGTTCGGATCGGAGAAGAAAGTTGGAAATCGCGACAAGTGAAGAAGAATTGATGCTTATCACCGAAGAGAGCAAGCTACATCTAGCAGCAACGAAACAACGTGGGTGGTCGACTCTGGAGTGTCGTTCCATCTGACCCGCGACTGGAAGTGCTTCTCATCCTACATGGTTGTGTCCGGCTAGGGAATGAAGGTGTGCGCAGAAGTATCGGCATAGGAGACGTATTGTTGACAACGTCAACCAGTTGCAAGTTGTTGCTAAAAGACGTCAGACACATTGCAGAGCTTCGGTTGAACCTGATATAAGTCCATCGGCCGGATGATGAAGGCTACACATGTAGCATCCGGAATGGAGTTATGAAATTCAGAAAAGGAAGCTTGATCGTGGCCGAGCCCAAAATATCAACACATTGTACCTTATGCATGCCTGGATATGCAGGGAAGAAGTGAACGTGGTATTCGACATTGCCGGTGAGTTGTGGCACAAGAGGTTGTGCCACATGAGCTAGAAGGGAATGTGGACACTTGCCAAAGATAACCTCATTCCGGAGGAGAAAGACGTGCAACTTGAGAAGTGCACTGACTATTTGGTCGGCAAGTAGAACCGAACCTCTTTCCAGTCAAGACCATCGTCAACATGGAAAGAACCACTAGAGCTTGTGCATATTGATGTATGTCATGTGGACACGAAGTCACATGCTAGGCTACAGTACTTCGTGACGTTCATAGATGACCATAGTCAGAAGCTGTGGGTCCCACCGTTGAAGACAAAGGATCAGGTATTGACCGTCTTCAAGGAGCTCCATGCAAGAGTGGAAAGAGAAACAGGCTGGAAACTGAAGGCGGTTCGAGCCGACAACAATAGAGAGTACTAGGGGTAGTTCGAGGAATACGGCTTGAATTTACCGTGCCGAAGACACTGGAGTTGAACAGATTGACCGAAAGGATGAACTAGACTTTGATGGAGAGAGTCCAGAGCATGTTGGCATATGCTAAGCTACCCAAGAAGTTTTGGGCTGAGGCGCTAATGACAACGACGTACGTGATAAACAGATCACCCTTAGCACCTTTGGATGGAGACACACCGCAGAGAATATGGACTGGTAAAGATGTGTCTTACCAGCACTTGAAGGTGTTCAGTTGTCTCACCTACGTACATGTAGCAAGGGACAAGAGAGAAAATTTGGGTCCGAAGTTCCGGCCATGCATATTTCTTGGGTATGGCGATGATGAGTTCAGCTACCAAGCGTGGGACTTGGTTGACAAGAAGGTTTTCCGAAGTCAAGACATAGTCTTCATGGAAAACTAAACCATTGCCGACTGGGAGTCGGAGAAGAAGATAATGGATTCTGGGTCGAGCAACAGAGATCAGTTGGAAGATGCTAGGACACATCCAGTCGGAAGTCAGACGTTAACTAAAGAACATGATGAACCGGTTAGATTCGGACAAAGAACGGAATCGACCGAAGACAAAGAATCAAACACCAGAACCAGACAAGACCCTGAATCAGATTCTGATGAAGAAGTGACAGAGGAACTAGTGATCGAAAACCAAGGATGGAGATACCCTCTAAGAGAGAGAAGGGTCCCCCAGAGATTTCTAGAAAAAGAGCGAATACTGTTGACCGACGAGGGGGAGCCGAAAATCTTCGAAGAAGCAAAGAAAGACACCCACAACCGCAAGTGGTTAAGTGCCACACAGGATGAGATGGATTCCCTACATGAGAAGCATACATATGAATTGAAGGAGCTTCTGAAAGGAAAGAGAGCACTCTAGAACAAGTGGGTGTACAAGCTGAAACTGGGAGACGCCAAAAATCCATTGAGATACAAAGCCCGCATTGTGGTAAAGGGCTTCCAGTAGAAGAAAGGAGTGGATTTCGATGAGATCTTTACCCCAGTAGTGAAGATGACATCCATTCGGACGGTGTTGAGTATAGCAGCGAGCATGGACCTCGAGGTTGAACAACTCGATGTTAAGATGACATTCCTTCACAGGAACCTCGAGGAGGAGATCTACATGCAGCGACCAGAGGAATTTGTCATGAAAGGCATGGAGAGCCTGATGTGCCGGTTGAAGAAGAGCTTATACGGACTGAAGCAAGCTCCCCTGCAATGGTACCAGAAGTTCGACTCCTTCTTGACTGACCAAGGATACCACGAGACGCAGTCTGACCACTACGTGTTCGTGAAGAATTTTGATAGAGGCGACATCCTACTACACTTGTTGTATGTGGATGACATGCTGATCATTGGACCAGACCGAATCAAAATCAAGAATCTGAAGAAGGCCTTGAACTGGACGTTCTCAATGAAAGATTTGGGTCCGGCGAGACAAATATTGGGGATGCATATAATCTGGGACCAAACGAAGAAGCTATTGTGGTTGTCAGAGGGGAAGTATGTGACAAAGGTGCTCCAAAGGTTCAACATGTCGGACGTGAAGATGGTCAGATCGACACTTCCGGCAAACTACAAGCTTTTAGAGAAACAAAGCCCGAAGACCAAGAAGGAGAAGTCTGAGATGATGAAGATACCATATTCCTTTGCCGTCGGAAGCTTAATGTACACAATGTTGTGCACACGACCGGATATCGGATATGCAGTCGGAGTGGTCAACCGGTTCTTGAGAAATCCGGGAAAGGACCACTCAGCCGCTGTCAAGTGGATCCTCCAGTACCTAAAAGGCACCACGAGTATGTGCCTTCGATTCAGCTCTGGTAAACCTCTATTGGAAGGCTTCACTAATTCAAACATGTGAGTTGATGCAGATACCAACTAGTCTATATCCGGATACGTCATGACATATGCAGGGGGAGTTGTATCGTGGAAGTTGAGGCTACGGAAGTCCATTGCACTATTGACAATAGAAGAGGAGTATATGGTGGCTATAGAAGCTAACAAGGAGGTAATCTGGATGAAGGACTTCAATGTGCACTATTGACAACAGAAGAGGAGTACATGGCGGCTATAGAAGCCGACAAGGAGGTAATCTGGATGAAGGACTTCATCGAAGAGCTAGGAATCCGATAGGAGGAATACCAGCTCTATTGTGATAATCAAAGTGCCATCCACCTCGTGAAGAATGCGGCCTACCATTCCCAGACTAAGCACATCCAGAGGATGGTCGATGACAAAGTTTGCTAGTCGGGCCGACTGGATAGTTGACATAGGAGTCAGGTCTAATCGACTAGACTATCGACTTGTGGGTCAGACAATCGAGTCGACCACTCGGGCGATAAACTGCTATTATTATTATTAAATAATAATAATAATAATAATAACATATTCCTTCTATAAATATGTGAAGCTAGGGAAAACATTTCATATATATGGTGTAGAAGGTGTAGAACATAATACAATAGAGAGATAGTGTGTGTATGCATAGAGAGTGGAAGGAGACAAGAGAGGTAGTGTAGGCATAGTTAGGTGAACTTGCCAAAACCCTAAGTGGTATATACTCTATTCAGCAGAGTCTTTGTAACCTATTTTTCTTCTTGTGTCTCTATCATATAGTATAGATCTGTTGCCCAGTGGTTTTCCCTATTTTAGGGTTTTCCACGTAAATCTAGTGTACTGTGTATTCTATCTATTTTGTTGTTTTCTACTTTCTATTCTATTTTGTATATTTTAGTCTATCATTTAGAAATCTACCATCCTAATCATAACAAATTGGTATCAGAGCTTGAGGTGCAAGATGAAAGGAGGTGTGAGTGGTTTCCCATGTATGATAGTTTGGAACTCACACAACTACTCTGACTAGAAGATCAAGATGGAATATCTTCTGATAGTTAGAGACCTATACGAGCCCATAGACTAGGTTAAATACCCAGAGGTGTGTTAGAGTTTGAATGGAAGATCCTAAACAAGAAGGTTGTGGCCACCATCAAATAGTGTAATTGTCCTACAACATGTGGCTAACGACACAAATGTTGAATACGGGTGCATAATGGCCGTATTCACATTGTCCCATTGAACATACTAGGTTTACGCTATTTCTGTAAATAGTGGAAAGGGTACTTGCCCTAGGTCAGTTTGTGGCCCGATGTCACATCAATCCCTTGGTGGCACTTCCTACTTCGTGTACTTTATTAACGACTCGACCAGGAAAGTGTGGGCATACCCAACTAGAAGTAGAGATCAAGTGTTCTCGAGCTTCTAGGAATGGCTTGCCTTGGTGGAGAACCAATCCGGCCGGAAGCTAAAATGCTTGCGGTTTGATAATGGAAGAGAGTACAAGTTAGAGGAATTCATCAGGTTTTGCCAACAGCACAGCATTCGATGTGAATATACGACACCATATAGTCCGAAGCATAATGGAATTTCCGGACAGATGAATCGGATAATTCAGGAACAAATTGTCTCCATGATGCAACACGCAGGACTATGAAATGGTTTCTAGGCCGAGGCGCTGCTCACTCCAGTTGTTAGTCGGTCAGCTATAGGGTCGAAAGGTCGGAATCAGACAGGTGTGAAAGGATCGGAGTCGACAATGTTCGGAAGTACGAAGGAGTCGGAGTCAGATTGTTGCGGTGGATCAATGAGTCAACAGTTACAAATTTTCCCAAGTAGTAAAAATATGTATTAGAATTAGTTAGACAGTTTTGTAATAGTTCTTGCCGAACAAGGGCAAATGTAATCTTGAAAAGAGACTCTCAGTTTTACTATAAAAGAGGGAACGAAAACATTATAAAGTTGTTGTTCTATTTTGTAAATTAATATAGTTAGTGGTTAGAGTATCTTTGTGTCGGCAGGTCTCTCTATTCATTATTATTCTAAGTGTCGACTTCTGAATTGCTTTGCTCACTAAGTAATTATATTAAAATCTAATAGTCGATCATAGTTACTCAGACAACAAGTCTTATTTATTGACTAGTACGTCTATCCATCCTTCTACCACAGTCATCTTGATAGAACGTTCGGATCTGAACGCTTGACCTATTGTGTCCGCTATGTACTTAAATCGACTGTCGGTCGAACAACACAATAATTTTGGCACGCCCAGTTACATCCGCAATAGGTAGAGAACAAGGTAGAATGGATCTCGTCTAGTCCAGAAACACCTGTCAGCCGTAAACATCCTTGCACACGAGCAAAGTCTTAACGTGTAGCAGAAGGTAGTGCTGACAATTTCGAACATAGCCATCAACATCAGCAACAAGTTGATCGGGAGTGGAGCAAAATTCCGGATCTAACAAATAATCATTCAAACGAGGAGAGGTTTGATGAAAATTCTTTTTACGACATTTAGGGAGACGACACTATGCCTTACTCTAACTCGAAGTATTGAGATGGTGCTAATGTGGAAGCACATATAAGAGATTTTTTGACCACATGGGAGGTGAAACAAGTGGCACAACGATTGTCGGCAGCAACTGAGGGAAAATTAAAAGTTGTTAAGTTTGTCTTATCATTTGACGGTCCGTCGACAAATTGGTATGCCCAGAACGGGCCAAACGCGTTCGACTCGTTCAAACAATTAGCTGCGAAATTCACACAATTGTTTCATCAAAAGATCCCATACAAGGATCTAATAGGTCAACTCTATCTGGCCTATCAAGAGTCACACGAAACGGTATCACAATTTGTGATCCAATTTGAAATTTTACGACTAACACCGGGTCATTTAGAACAGGTAATATGTCGCATACCTTTATTGATAAATACATGAGATGTCAAGAATTACAATTTTATAACAAACTTTCAAGAATGTATCACACATGCGCACATGACTTTTAAAAACATTAATAAAAAACACAATTAATATTATCAAGATTTCAATTTTAACCTATATTTTTAAATATATACACATATTTAGCCAGACATTCGCTTGGATTACGAGAATGCTTTCAACTATCATTGTAATATGTTTCATTTTACATAATGTTGAATTTGAATTCAATCGAACAATTTTAGAAACACAAATTTAATGCTATATTTCTCTCTAACTCCCATAAAGCTTGTTATATTAAATGAGCAAATTGCATTTTTGAATATAATTAGACACATATTCACAAGTGAATATCACATTATATACCTCACATGCCCAAAAACTTCTACGAACATTATATCCAATCATATACGAACAACCTAAATGTAAGATCAAGTGAGCAACAACATTGACTTAATATTATTCTGTACACTCAAAACTAAATAACCAAGATTAAAGAGCTCAGAAATCCTAGAATAAAGCTAAATTCAATTATATTAATAAAGAAACTATTATAACCAACATTTGTCATACAATAGATAAGTTCATCATCATCTATTCAATAAAAATTATACTTAACAACCACATACTTTGCGAGTCAACCAATACAAATATATGATGGATACTTAAAGTTGGCAAACCAATCAGATAATGTAAAGAAATGGCACTCAAACAAAATAATCTTATATTCCAAAACAAGTTTAGTTTTACAATTTTATAGTTACAAATTCAAACTACTATACAATCACTCCATTAGGAGGTCTGTCTGGAACAAGCTACTCTCCAAGATCAGCTGACAGTGGTGCTACATCAACATGTTCTGCCTCCTCAGTTGAATCTTGTATATGATCAGAACCCAGTGCATCTTCAAGGTCGACAAGGTTGCCTCCTTTCTCGTTTATAGGTTCCATCGGCTCTCTAGAGGCCATCTGAAACATCCCTGTTTCGTTGATATGCTTTGCCCCAACCTCTTGGTCCTAGTCGGGACATTCCCAGATGCCTTGGATCCTCATCTTAATAAAATTGACTTGGTCGGGGTCCTTTTCTAATGCGACGCAGTTCCTAAACAAATTAAGAGCACATGCAGTCATCGTTCGTAAATAAACAATCACACATACAAAAGTAAGAAAACCAAACAAGAAATAATATTTCATTTTAAAAAAAAATTGATGAAACTTATGAGATCATCTGCCACTATTCGATCCGACGGAATTCACTCCTCCATTGCCATCATTCTACACTCAGTTGCCGTCATTGTTTGGTCCTAGATTGTCAAAACTGTTCGATCAAACAGAGTTCACTCCTCCACTGCCGCCCCTGGATTACCGCCATTGTTCGGTCTTGGATTTGAATAACTATTCTGTCTATTAATTATCTTGTGTATTGTTGTGTATAATCTTGTGTATTGCGGAATATTTTTGTGTATTGTTGTTGCCCATAGCCATCTTTAATACGTGTCTTTTTTTCAGGAAAATTAGGGTTTAAACCCGTCAAGCCAAATGGAAGGGGAAGGAGGGTGTTTAGAATTACCCCTCAATGATCATCAGGATAGGGATGACGCTATCAGGACACAAGAAGCAATACGAAAGTATTGGACAGAAAATTTTTTTTTGACAATTGTTGAAGGATACGAAAGCCACACTCACTAAAGGTAAAGATAGTATTGGTTGGGATATAGGTTTAAATATCAATGAGAATGGAAGTAATGAGACTACTATCATAGAGAGAAAGGTTGTAGACTATTGCAATGTTCAAACCAAGCACATCAGCAATGAAGAAAAGAAGGTAGTACTCTATGGAATATTAAATGATCCATCGATAAAGGAGTTAGTTGATTGTGATGGTCTTAATGCAAACATAACATCTCTATTGGTAAATAATCTTCGTAATAGTTTCGTATCCATGAGCAGGTCAGAAGATAATCTTGTCTTAAACAGGTCTACTCTAATGATGTTACTTAATAGTGATGTTGACGATATTAACATCGGTGTGCTATCTAAGGTAATTGGTGTTAGTAGAAAAAGTGTGTACAATACATTGAATCGGATAGTTTCCTCGGGTGAAGGAACTAGTATGCTAAAGCTAACAACAAGATGTAAGCCAATGACACCCATAACAACAGAAATCAAGAATATAATCACAATATTTTGGACTAATGAGAGTAGGGTTTCACCCAATAAGAAGGATTTATGTAGGAAACGTGTTGGAAGGAGTCAATTCGAGGAGCATCCCATTCATCTTCTGGATGTACCTCAGGTATTTACATTTATCTCTACATTTGTTTTGACTTTTGAGCTTGGTTAGTTAGCTTATTAGCTACCTCTGAATATGACCATACCCGAATAGCTAATTACCTACCTCAGAATATGACCATAACTAACTAGTTACCAGTAATAGCTAATTAGCTCCCTAAGTATATCGAACATAGTTATTTAGCTACTAGAATAACTAATTAGCTACCATTCATAGCTATTTAGCTACCACAACACCTAATTAGTTGCCTATAACAATAGCTAATTAGCTGCTTATGACTATAGCTAATTAGCTGCTTATGACTATAGCTAATTAGCTGCTTATGACTATAGCTAATTAGCTACCCAAATTTCTAATCCCCTCCTGGAATAGCTACTGTACTAAACTATGGTAGTAGCTAATTAGCTACTGTATTAAACTATGGTAATAGCTAATTAGCTACCATTTAGCTAATTAGATACTGTATTAAACTATGGTAGTAGCTAATTGATAGGGTGTTTAAGACAAAGGGTAATCTTACACTATATGAGGGCTTGACCAAACCGGTTAGATCGAATTGTGACTCATAATATATTATATAGATCATGGTATCTACGAATTAGAGAGAGAGAGACTCAAGAAATTAAGAAAAAAGATAGAGAAGATGAGAAAGAGATAAGATTGTTATGATATTCCAATATCAAGACAATACAAAGGAGATAAACTCCACATTCATCTAAGAAACCAAGGACCTTCTTACTACCAATCACTCAAACCCACAATTAAGACCCTTCCTCTTCCACTAAGACCCTTCTTCCTAATCGTCCTCCTCCTCTATTATGATCCCCTCCTTCCACTAAGACCCTTCTTCCTCTTCTTCTGCCTAATCCCCCTCCTTTATTATAATTTTCTTCTTCCTCCTCGTTCACGCTATTTTTAGAAGCTTTTTATCTCCTATTTTAGCTAAGACCCAGCGACCTTCTAATCGTCATATCTCCCTCATCAAAGCTCCACATTTAGTGATTTAAAATGTTATAGATAGGTCTCTTTACAACCTTTCTAACCCATATTTAAACATAATATTTGGGTGAAAAACGAAGGAGTTATGACCATTCCTTTTTTAATATTTTTTATGGTCCCCTTTTTCTCTTTTTACTTTTCTCTTGGTCTCTTACTTTTACTTTTGACTTCTTCCTAAGGTCTTGGTTCGTATTCTTAGCCTCCAAATGTGAATTATCCATACTTTATATTATTCTAATGTACAATGGCTTAGATTCTAAAAACACTTTCACACTAATTAGCTACCACTTAGCTAATTAGCTACTCAACTAAAGTATGGTAGTAGCTAATTAGCTGCCACTTAGCTAAGTAGCTCCTCAGTTGAAGTATGCTAGTAGCTAATTAGCTATCGATTAGCTAATTAGCAACTCAGCTAAAGTATAGTTATTAGAGATCTTGGTACTAAAGTAAGCTTAAGATAAGGATAAACTAATGATAGATAGAAAGGAGAAAGAGAAAGAAGGGTGTCGATCCACCCGACCACCCCCGAGCGAAGGGATTGAGACGGACTCGAGCCTCGATCGGCGTCCCATACCACCGCCGTGGCGTCGAGTCGTACCTAGTGCTGGCGTGCTCGCTACAAGAGTTGACCCACCACAAGAGCAGAGTCTCGATGTAGTCAAAAGATTCCCAAATGAGGGTAGCTAGGCCTCTTATTTATAGTGATACCCAAGGCCCCCAGGCAAGTTCACACTTGACCTCATGGGTTGTCTCAATCCTGAGCTCTTTAAAACATTGCACTCTTGCAATGGAAAGTTAGGGAAGTTAGTTCTAAGAGTATTTTCGCGTTCCCATGTGGCATCTTTTATTGATTTATCCATCCATTTTATTTTAAATTCTCGGATTTCTTTAGTACGTAATTTTTTTGTTTTAACATCGAGAATTCTTTTTGGTACATGTGGTTTAGAAGATAATTCTTCAGAAGTACCCAGAGTTTCAGTTGTAACTTTATTGTTGCCAGAACCTAGAAGTTCTTTTAGACGACTCACATGAAAGACTGGATGAATTCTGACACCATCGGGAAGAGCGAGACGATAGGTTGATGACCCAATGCGTTTGAGGACTGTAAAAGGTCCACAAAACCGTGGGGCTAACTTAGCGCACTTACCCGTAGACAATGTCTTAAATTGTGAGGTACACGCAAAAATACCTTCTGTCCAGGGGTGAATACACGAGGTTGCCTATGATGGTCGGCATAAAAACGCGCTCTATCTTGAGCTGTTTTTATATTATCTCATGCAATATGCAACACATCTTGCATATCCCGAAGAAAGTTTTGCATACTTTGCAACTCATCATGATGTATATTAACATCAATCGGGGCTTGTGGCTGAAAACCATACATCAATATAAAAGGACTATATCTTGTCGACGTATGCTTGGAGTTGTTATATGCAAACTCCAAAATTGGGAGATAACGTTCCCATTTTGTTGGTTTTGCACCAACGTATGCTCGAAGCATGTCCTCAATAATTTGATTTACTCGTTCTATCTGTCCATCGGATTGAGGATGATCCGTGGAGCTCATGCTCAACGTAGTTTCTAACTTCTTAAAGACTTGCATCCAGAAGTCACTAGTAAACTTTGGATCTCAATCACTCATGATATCCAACGGCAATCCATAAAAACGAATTGGTAAGCCAATTCAGGAGTTGTTACCGTGGTTTTAGTAACAATAAATATGGCCATTTTAGTTAGTCAATCAACGACAACCCAGATGGCATCATGACCTTTTTGGGTGCGAGGAAGGCTAACAATAAAATCCATGGATATACTTTCCCACTTATTATTGGGAATGTCCAAGGGATGTAAAAGTCCCGCGGCTTTAAGTCGCTCGGCTTTGTTAACCTGACACTAGTGACATTTAGTCACATAGCTATGTATGTCAGGACACATCTTAGGCCAATAAAATTGAGTGGAGATGAGAACGAGTGTACGATGTATTACAGGGTGCCCTGTTGAGGGTGCATCATGGCATTCAAAAAGAATCCTCTTTTTGACCTCGGGTAAATCTGGAACACAAACCTTCCCATTACAGTAGAGCAAACCGTTAGCAATGTGGAAGTATTCCTTCGAGGATGTGGTGGTGTCTGTTCCAAACTCAACTCTTGCCCAATATTTTGCAAAATAACTGTCATCAGGATACTTTCCTCGAAGGTGATCATAAAGATCTGATGTTATTTCAGTGAAGCTAAGCATGTTAACTTCACGGATGCGATTTAGTGCATTAGAGACAGTGTTCATGGAACCTTTACGATATTGTATGGAAAAATCAAAGTCCTGGATGAGATCAGCCCATCATGCCTTACGACCTTTCAGGTCTTGTTGGTCACAAAAATATTTCAAGGACTCGTGGTCCGTAGTTACCACAAAGCGATTTCCATAAAGATAATGGCGCCATGTTTTGAGCGCATGTATAACTACAAATAATTCCTTTTCTTGAACAGTATACTAACATTGAGCAAAATCAAGTTTCTTACTCTCGAATGCTATTGGTTTACCATCTTGATGTAAGACAGCACCTATAGCATAATCGTTTGCATCGGTTTCAACCTCAAAAGGTTTTGAAGGATCAAGTAAAAGAAGTGAAGGAGCCTTGCAAACCAGGTCCTTGAGTTCCTTAAAGATGTGGTCTACTGTAGCATTCCACACAATAGGTTTTGTAGACTTACGCATTTGACCTTTTAAAAGATCAATAAACGGCGTCGTCAATTGGGAGTAATTACGAAGAGACTTTCGCAAAAACCTGACAAAACCAAGGAATGATCGAACTTCTCGAATATTCCGAAGAGTGGGCCAAAGCTTGATTTTCTCCATGCAAGAAGGATCAATTTCAACTCCTCGTTCGGTTATGAGATGTCCAAGATAAGTAATTGATTTCTTGAAGAACTCACATTTTGAGATCTTCGCATAAAACTGTTTGTCAGGCAATGTTTGTAAAACAAAGCGGACATGTCTAGCATGTTCTTGTAATGTACGGCTATAAACTAAAATATCATCCAAGAAAATAACGACAAATTTTCTAAGTTGTTCTCGGAAAATGTCATTCATTTCTTGTTGAAAAGTAGCCGGAGCATTGGTCAAACCAAAAGGCATAACCAAAAACTTGTAATGGCCATAGCGCGTACGAAATGCCATTTTAGGAACATCGTCCTCACTTATTCGTATTTGATGGTAGCCAGTACGGAGATCAAGTTTCGCAAAATACCGAGCTCCTTGGAGACGGTCAATTAGATCGTCAGCTCGGGGCAATGGGTACGAATTCTTGATCGTCACTTTATTCGAGCGTCGGTAATTAATACACATACGCCATGTGCCCTCTTTCTTTTTTACCAAGAGAACTGGTGCACCCCATGGAGATTTACTATAATGTATATAACCCATTCGTAAATAGTCCTTGAGTTGCTTAGATACCTCATCCTCTTCGGATCGACTTAAGCGATAAGGAGTTATACTTATTGGTGCAACACCAGGTACAATATCTATACGATGGTCTATATTACATTTAGGAGGTAAGCCATCTGGTAGTTCACTTGGAAAAACATCACGAAAATCATTTAAAATATGTTAATTGAACCAAGACATTATCGATATTATAAACGTGAATGTCCGGATCAAGTACACAATAAAATAGAGTAGAACAAGACAACTCGGATATTGATGGACATGAGGAAACAATCGAGAGGGATTGTTTTTTTACACATTGAATAAAATGAGTACAGTTGTTCAGTAAAAATGTAATTGAATGATGAACCCAATCAATAGATAAAGAAGAGCTTTTATTATAGAACCAGGGATAACCCAGTATTACATCGGTGGTACAGAAATTCATTACATGGAAGTCTACTTCCTCTATATAAGTATCAATAGAAATTCCTAATGAATGAATCGCCCCGTTGATGTATTGTACTCTTCCATCAGCCAAGTGCACTGTGTACGTGTGATCACTTACGATGGGTTGGATTCCCCATATCTGAACCAAACGATCATTCACAAAATTGTGTGAGCTTCCCGAATCAAATAAAAATTGTATGGGAGATCCATTGATATACCCGTTTGCACGTAGTAAATCATTGGGACCCAATACATAGTGAGGGAAAGAACATTGACAATTACTTAAATGATGTGTATAGACCTGAAGGATATTAGGAATCTGACCTTTATGGTCTGCAGCTTTAGCTTTGTTGTCGTGCTCTTTCCATTGGAGCTTTTGACATTGATCTTTTGTATGACCCTTCTTTTTGCAGAATACGCAAAAAGGATGTTGTCGCTTACAATCGTGATCCAGGAATTCATTGGGTGTCTTGCGTTTCCTAACAAATTGCGATTGCTTAGTCCCGGGCGCTTCGTTGGGTTTGTTGTGGTCCTTCGAAGAGCGTTGATAGCGAAGAACTATTTCAACGGCCTCTTCGAAGGATTTTGGATCCTTATCGTGCACTATCCAGTGTTAGTCCGAATTGGGGATGCCATTGACAAAACAAGCTATCAACCAATTGTCCCCTTCTAGACCCGATTTTTGGATTTGGGTTCTATAATGGTGAACATAGTCTTCTAGAGAGGAAAATTTCCTGCTAGAGAGGTTCATTAAAGCTTGTGCTGCCTCGGTTCGAGAGGGAGGTTGCAGAAATTGGCCCTTAAAAACCGTGACAAAATCTGTCCAGGTATCGGGCAATTTCCCCATAGTACGGAGGCCACGCCACCAGGCGGCGGCCTTACCCCCGAGTTCTCGGTCGACATATGCAATCTTCGTACTATCTGGCGTGGGATAGAGCTCAAAATGAGACTCCCATCGGCCCAGCCACGTGCAGATTGCTTCTTCGATTCTTTCCTTTTTGTCTCCCGTAAATGGCTTAACGACAAACGATGGTTCACCCTGTCACTCATTAGGTCTATTAGTCTCACGTTGTAGACTAATGACACGTGCCTCGAGAGCACTTTGAGATTGCCGAAGTTCGGTCATCTGTTGAGCGGCGAAACTAAGGTATTGGGTTATTTGTGCCAAATACATCTCAGTGGACATTTGTCCAGGAGGATTCCCTTGAGTTCCTTCCGCTTGAGCGGATGACATCGGGTCGTTAATTTGAGCCATTAAAGATTATTTCTGGAAAAGAAATAGGATAAGGTCAGAGAGATAGTCATAACATCATGTCGTGATGTAAACATATCATGGGCAAACATTAATCGATATCATGATCTCACGTCAATACCCCTCTAGACGTAGGAGATGAGGTTCAAGATCAAGTTACTATGGTGACACAAAGGTGTTTTAAAAACCATGGGGGTGACAAATAAATGTCTTTCCCTGATCTCTATATCGATTTTTTCATGGTGGCTCCCCAAGGCTCAACCATGTATGTTCGCGTCATGAATAGTTTATACACGAAAAAAATGTTAACAATAAACTATGTTTCGGTGCCCACATATGTGGTTTCGGCTCTTTAAGTCCTATTATGAGTACCCCTAGGTGCACTTAGACCTTAAGTCTAAACATGTGTTATAGTCATATGTATCAAGGATGTTGTATGGTCTTGGTCATAAGAGATATGCGAGGCATTTGATCATATATGTTTTTTTTAAAAGAACATATATGTCAAGGGTCCTTATTTCGCCCTCATTTACCAAAACTATGTTGGTACGTTACCTAACCTCAAGTCTCGTAATTACGATGGCATACGCCAAAGTGGAACCTAATGGTCAAGCCAAATGAGCCCTCGTTTCGTAGTAGGCCCACGTGGCCCATCACATGGTCACGTCATTACGAATGCCTCTCGTAAGAACGAGCTCATGGTGGCATCGTATCCATGTAACGAGGGAGGGATGTTGGATACATGTGTCATTGGAGCGACCTCACTTGAAGTGGGTCAAGCCCTACGTACTCAACATCATTATGGCTATAGGCGTTTCTTTACATAACGAAATCGAGGTCATCAACGGGGTTGTGAACAAGAAAAAATTGTTGAAAAAGGGATGGTGATAACGCCATTCTCACAAAAATGTGAGGACGGCCACCGACATCCTTTTCCCGACAAGGACAACTTTCGATATAATCACGTAATAACGAATATACACATATGTTTACTTATCACATATATACGATCAAACACGTATATACGTAACCACATATGCCTATATTAAACATATCATTATATTAAATAGCCACAAGTGATGTGATCGAGATATGTAATCGAGGTATATACCTCTACGCACATGAAACATCCACAAATAAGAGATCATCGTAATACGCAATTGAGGTATTGACCTCTTACGCATACAAGACCAAACACATATCCTTTACAATAAATCAAGGTATTAAACTCATACGCAAACAAAACATATGTTCGTGAACGTAATATGTAATTGAGGTATTAACCTCGTACGCATACGACACTCATCACATATTATTTATATGTCAAACGAGGTATTGACCTCGTGCACATATGTAAACGTTTTAGATAATCAATTAAAGACCACTACAACATCATTGACTTAATGAAAAAAAATGACATATAAACTAAACACATGATTAAATGGGAGAAGAGAGAATAGAAGAAAAAATTATGGAAAGAGTTACCGAAGTTCTTTGTTGATCGTTGTCTGGATCAAGGCCGACCGCACATCAATCGATCACCATCAATCAAAAGACAAAAGACAAACAAAGAAACATTAGTACATAGCTCTGATACCAAATATTAGAGATCTTGGTACTAAAGTAAGCTTAAGATAAGGATAAACTAATGATAGATAGAAAGGAGAAAGAGAAAGAAGGGTGCCGATCCACCCGACCACCCCCGAGCGAAGGGATCGAGACGGACTCGAGCCTCGATCGGCGTCCCATACCACAGCCGTGGCGTTGAGTCGTACCTGGTGCTGGCGCACTCGCTACAAGAGTTGACCCACCACAAGAGCAAAGTCTCGATGTAGTCAAAAGATTCCCAAATGAGGGTAGCTAGGCCTCTTATTTATAGCGATACCCAAGGCCCCCAAGCAAGTTCACACTTGACCTCATGGGTTGTCTCAATCCTGAGGATTAAAAGTAATCCTCCCCTTCTTTACACTCTCGTTTAACCCTCACACTTATCCACGTGTATAGAATACTACGGTAAATTCTCACCACGGGATATTATATGGTCATGCCCATAACAATAGTAGTAGCTAATAAGCCACTCTAACTAAAGTATAGTAGTAGCTAGTTAGCTACTCAGCTAAAGTATGGTACTAGCTAATTAGCTACTCAGCTAAAGTATGATACTAGCTAATTAGCTACTCAGCTAAAGTATGGTAGTAGCTAATTAGCTACTCAACTGAAGTATGGTAGTAGCTAATTAGCTACTCAGCTAAAGTATGGTAGTAGCTAATTAGCTACTCAACTGAAGTATGGTAGTAGCTAATTAGTTACTAGTTAGCTAATTAGCTACTCAGCTAAAGTATGGTAGTAGCTAATTAGCTACCACTTAGCTAATTAGCTACTCAGTTGAAGTATGGTAGTAGCTAATTAGTTACTAGTTAGCTAATTAGCGACTCAGCTAAAGTATGGTAGTAGCTAATTAGCCACTATAACTAAAGTATGGTAGTAGCTAATTAGCCACTATAACTAAAGTATGGTAGTAACTAATTAGCTACCACTTAGCTAATTAGCTACTCAGCTAAAGTATGGTAGTAGCTAAATAGCTACCACTTAGCTAATTAGCTACTCAACTGAAGTATGGTAGTAGCTAATTAGCTACTAGTTAGCTAATTAGTGACTCAACTAAAGTATGGTACTAGATAATTAGCCACTATAACTAAAGTATCGTAGTAGCTAATTATCTACCACTTAACTATTTAGCTATTGTACTAAACTATGGTAGTAGCTAAGTAGCTAAGTAGCTAAGTAGCTAATTAGCTAACACTTAGCTAATTAGCTACTACCATAGTATATCGAACATAGCTATATAGCTACTAGAATAACTAACTAGCTACCATTCATAGCTATTTAGCTACCACAGTACCTAATTAGCTACCTATAAATTTTTCTTTTGGGGAAAAAAAAAGTTGCCTATATTAATGTCTTCTAAGACCAAAATTGGCCCGTGAGACAAATGGTTTACAACAAAAATGGGATATTTACCCATTCATCGAAAGTAAAAATAAAAATAGAGTTTTAAGCTAAATAGTTCTAGTAAAATAAAATAACAAACATGTTCTACAATGAAAATGATGTATACTAGGCCTAATTTCATTTCCATCCAAGTCTCTTGAAGAGAAGCGGGAGGTCAAAGGGTTTTGAGGTGGATGTGGCCCGTGGCCCCAATGTAAAAGGTACCCCAACCATAGCTTCTAGTCGACGTAGCTCACATTACCTTATCTTCTTAATCCTTTCTACTTTGTGTCGACTTGTTTTGAAACCCAACATCCAAGGGCGTTTGGTTGTTCTTTGCGTTTCGGCTTCGTCAAGAGAGAGGCTGAATGCCGTAAGTGTATCCACATTCATTATCTCCCCTTGTTCCTGAAAAATTACACTAGTTACAAGTTTATGAATAGTAAACGGGTTATGGTTAACACTTTGTAATTTTTTCTCCCTATGTTGTTTTAGCTCTAAGATATACCTACCTAGTCTCTTTACATCCGGGGTATCTAATAGTTTGGAGAGGGTGGGAGAGGGTCCTAATATGTCTTGGTATTCCACTCGTATCTTAGCATAAGTTGGGCACTTGCATGTGAAGTGATACTCATCCTCTATCTCTATGTGGCACAACCTACATAGCCTTTCCTCCCTAGGGACTCTATTAGCCCGACCACTCTCAATCTCAAGTTGGTGAGATGATATCCTAAGTTGTCCAATGGCAACCCTTAGTGCATTTGATAAGAATGTATCTGGATATCTTGGTCGTGTAATAAAACCTAACTAAGAGAAGTACAAGAAGTGTTCCTTATAGTACAACATTTTAGATGGGAGTGGCCCTCGTGGGGTGATCCATTTATATCAGCTGTAAATTTGCCATATTTCTTGGCATATCACTTTATTACGGTCTTCATGAGATATTAGAGTTTGGTCAGTCCCATGGTTGTACTTAAGGGGGGGTAGGTTATTAATGTCTATGCCGTTTGCAAGTAACCAACTCACCACATTGCTATACCAAGAGCTAGTGTCTCCATACGCATGTAGGGATCGAGATGCCTCAAAGGCTCGACGAGATATCCTATCTTGTGGTTGGCTATGTATCCGATGAATAAAAACTACCACTTGAAACAGTGCTTCTACTAACATCGGGGGTAGACTGAACTCTGCTCTAATAATGCTATGTGGTATTGTCGATTTGCTTCGAAGTCGACGTGATAACATCGTCACCAAAGGTCTCTCTAATTGCGTCCACATGAAAGATGGTAGACCTAGAGCCCATACTACCGATGCATACATGAGGGAAGGGGTCACTAATGAGTCGAAGAGCCATTCCTTAGTCCGTGGCTCTTGAAAGTATGCTTGGTGGCATTGTCTCTCTAAGAGTGAGAGGGATGCATACCCTCTCGTTAGCCTATCTTTGGCAGCCCGGGTCATCGAGAATTTACTTGAGCGAGCACTAAAAGTGACTCCCAAGTATATATATGATCCAACTACCTCAACTAGTTTATGAGAGAGGATTAGCTGACATTGACTCCTAACTCGAGACAATGTATGAAAGATAAGGACTTTAGTTTTCGCTAGATTCACTACCAGTCCTCGTTGTGTACAAAAGTCATCTAGGGCATTAAGATGCTTTTGTAGGTCATGTTCCGACTCCTCGAGCAAGACAATGTCGTCTGTGTAGAGTAAGAGACTAACTTGCGTATCCCCAATAGCTACTCCCTTGCTTCCCTTACGAGCAATAAAATCAGTGATCTCATCAATGTAGATCCCAAAAAGAGTCGGTGATAGGGGGGCCCCCTATTTTATACCAATGGTGATAGTGAAACAATCGGATGGGCCACCTGGGCATCTTACACACCTAGAGGCTTGCTCATATAAGGCATAAATGGCCCAGATCATGTCATTTGGTACCTCCAAGCTCTTAAGTCTATCAAACAACTTCTCCCTAGGAACTGTGTCAAAGGCTTTGCGGAAGTCCACAAAGCAACAATATAGTTTCTTCCTACAAACCTTTGTTTAGTCAATTAAGCACCTAAGTGTGAAGATATGGTCAATAGTGGAGAAGGCTCGTCTAAAGCCAGCCTGCTCAGGTGCTCGAAGACTTAATGTTTCCATATAATTGCTAAGCTCTGCTTCCATTACCGCACCATATAGTTTAGCGAGCGTATGGCCTATCATAATGGTCCTATATGTATTTGGGTCCATTGGGTCCCCTCCTTTATGTATAGGGGCCACTGTGTTCATGGTCCATTGTGGTGGAAAACCCTCAGCAAGGGTGCGGTTGAAGATTAGAGTGAGAAAGGGGGCTAGGCACTCTCGAGTATATATGATGTGATCGGCTCGCAATCCTATGTGGTCCATGGATTTCCTATGTTGTAATTTTTTTATGACCTTCGTGACCCTAGAGGTCATGAAAAGTGTCCCCATGTTAGGTCGAGGTGTGGAAGGCATTGGGATGGGTGGTTGGTTCGGGACATGGTAGAGTCTCTCGATATATGTGTGCCAAATATTGGGATCCTCAATGGGTGTTTGTGGTTACGGTTCCGGTAGTCTCTTCCATGCAAGGGTGCAATCCCTACTCATGAGCATATGGTAGAGTTCCCAATATTGGGATGATTCCCAAGGTTGTCTTTTATGACATGTCATCTTGCGCATCTCTTTTCGAGCCTGTACTGAGGAAATAGTACCACTAAGTCGCGAACTTTAAGTTGTCTATACAAATCTCTACAATCCTCATCATACCACTTGTTCTATGGCATAGACCTTATTCTACTATGATTGGAGTGTTTCGTGTATGGGAAGCTATTAATTGCTGCTGAGTGAAGGGTGTGTGCAAGTTCTGTAGTGAGGTTCTCTAAAGGCAAAGAAGAATCAAAAGAGGAGAGATGGGCTTGAACATGTCGAGAGTAGATGTCAGCGATCTCATGCGTGAAATGTATTGTGGTGTGATAGTTTGGTTGACTAGAGTTGGTGGCGTGGGAGATGTTGCATTTTAGCTCAAAGTATAGGAATCTATGGTCTGCACCAATGGGGCATGGGGCCACCTGGAAGGAGTTAACCATGTGGGTAGCTTCATGGAGTCCTATTAGGTAATCAACTGTGCTTTCCCCTCCTCCATGTGGGAAACATGTGAGTGCTTCCGAGCCCAGCCACTTGGCTAAGCCATTATATATGATCATCTGGTGTTAGCTTCCAAGTTCAAGCAGATGATGGCCAAAGCTTGTGGCCTCTACACCTTGATCATTTGAAGTACGCATTATGTCTAAGTCTAAAGGGTTGACATTCACCATTTCGAGGTTTCTATCCATCTGAAATATTGTGCATTGTCAGGATTGGGTTCTTGCATTGAAATTTCCTACAAGGAAGACTTCCCCTTAAGAAGAATATTGGATTATGTCATCTGATAAAGGTTCGTATGGAGAAGGCCCATGCGGCGTTCCTTCATCAACTATACTCACCTCTCCAGCCATATTATATCTGTATCCTTTCGGGGGGAAATAACACATGACGATAAATATCACCTGATCCTTGCTACTAAGGACTTTCACCCACATAAAACGGGCTTCTGGGTCTTTCTTTAGTATTTCTATCCTATTTTGTATCTCTCTCTGAAATAGTATCGCAACCCCTCTAGACCCTATAGTAGTATGTCGACGTGAGGTTTGTCTAAAGATAGATTCCCAACGAAAACCATCAACTCGTGGCAGTCCTCAATTTGGGCTCTAATGTGTTTCTAGTAAAAAAAAGTATGTCAAATACCTTCAAAATCTCCTCTAGGCGGTCAGGGTGTGTCCAAAATGCACCGTTACAGTTCCACATGGATGTCATCCTAAGTTTATTGTTTGTCACATGGACCACACGCCGTCAATTGGCGACGCGATCATTTATTATCACACGCCCGTCTCGGTCAAAAGCACGATGCCCCTCTTTACGAGCTTGTATGACTCGCGGCATACACATTTTACGATGCTCAATTTGCATCTTGGTCAGGTCTTCATCAAGGTAGATAGGGTCCCCGCCCAATCCTCGAAGAATTGTTCTCTTTTAAAAAAATGTGATTCTAAATTCTGAGTCCTTAAACTGAAGGACCAAAGCTCTTTTCCTGGTGGTGTCACGTCCTACCCTCCAAGTTTTAGTGATTGGTAGGGCTTCGTACCCCAACATTTTCCCTAATGTTTGTGCATCTTCGTTAGGAGATGTCCCTTCCTTGAGCCCAGTAACTCGTACATTTAGGCGTCGATCTTGATGCTTTTTTAGCTCCTCAAGGGTAGTGTTTACAATATTTTCATCCTTTAGTTCCTTTTTAATATTACGTTTTACTACTTCAACCCACCCAGTTTTTGCTAATTCCATATCACTTTTAACCTCTTCCTTAACCTTTTTGATCTCGTCCTTAATATCCTCTAGGGAAGATATTTCACCATCTTCCCTAGATGTCTCAAGGTCCTTAACTTGTTTCTAAAGGTTCATGTTGTCTACTTTAAGTTTCGTTATTTCAGCAATAAGCACTTCTTTTTCTTCCTTATCTTTTTGTTTTTCAGCTTCAATCTCTTTCGCCCATTTTTCTATCTTAACTAAACGGTTAAGGACATCTAAAAATTCTTCCTTACTTATAATTTCTTCATGTGTTTCCTTGTGGTTTCGTCTAGAAGTCATGTTGTAAATCAAAAGATAAAAGAAAGAAAAGACAAAGATGACAGAAAAAACTTAGTCGAGCATCGATGCCTTGCGCGCTAGGTTCGAGTGTAGAAAGACATGTATGTTGTCTCGTTTTCAGCCGATTACGTCGTTAGAAGTGTAGGTGATAGCGGACAACGACAACAACAACAACGACTACATATGACAACGGCAACGATGACGGCCAAGAACTGACAACAACGGTGACGATGGCAGATGACAAACAACGAAGACAATAGTTGGCAAACGACGGCGACCGTAGACGACGGTGGTAGCAAGCGATGACAGTAGCAGACGACGAGAGAAAGAGAGAGAGCCCACATGGATGTAGCTCAGTTGGTAAGGTTGCCCAATGGAGACCACGTGGTCATGGGTTCAACCCTCCCTACATTCCACAGTGGCATCTAGTGAATTAAGAGATATGTATGGAGTATATAATAGAGAGGTGAGTAAAATTGGGTTTCGAACCCAAGATATAGTGACTTGTTAAGTGTAACAACTTACCAATAGGGTAAGCTAATTATGATAATAAAAAAAGAGGGAGAGAAAGAGATTATATTATCGTCTTTGGAGGTCAAATATGACCTATGAGACCAAAGGTATGTTATTATGTGCCTTGGGAGGAGGTCGAATGTGACCGCCGGACCACTGGGGTATGGAGTATATAATAGAGAGGTGAGTAAAATTGGGTTTCGAACCCAAGATATAGTGACTTGTTAAGTGTAACAACTTACCAATAGGGTAAGCTAATTATGATAATAAAAAAAGAGGGAGAGAAAGAGATTATATTATCGTCTTTGGAGGTCAAATATGACCTATGAGACCAAAGGTATGTTATTATGTGCCTTGGGAGGAGGTCGAATGTGACCGCCGGACCACTGGGGTATGGAGTATATAATAGAGAGGTGAGTAAAATTGGGTTTCGAACCCAAGATATAGTGACTTGTTAAGTGTAACAACTTACCAATAGGGTAAGCTAATTATGATAATAAAAAAAGAGGGAGAGAAAGAGATTATATTATCGTCTTTGGAGGTCAAATATGACCTATGAGACCAAAGGTATGTTATTATGTGCCTTGGGAGGAGGTCGAATGTGACCGCCGGACCACCCCCAGTGGTCCCCGCTGATGTGGTGCATACATGCATGCATGCATGCCTTTGGGCAGATGGAATGGGTAGACGAGAATGGGAATGGCTATGGCTAATATGTATGTGTGTTATGTGCATATGTTACTAGTGGTAGCAGCAGTAGTAGCAGTTGTTTCATTGTTGTTCACGTGAAATGCAGACGATGATGAAGTAAAAAAACGTTGTTGGATGGGATGGGATGGGATGGGATGGGGGTTGTGTTGGGTGTAAGTTATAGATAGCCGCTTTGCTTTTCCTGCAGTAGAAAAAGAAGGAAGAAGAAGAAGGATGATGACGATGATGATGATTTCTTCCTCCTGTTTATGTTTCTTTGGCTAGGGTTGTTGCTTTACATACATACATACATACATACATACATACTTCTTTCCTTTTGCTCTGTTTCCCTCCACAGAAACCCCCATACCATGTCTGAGGCATACGCTGCTGCTGCTGATGATGATGATGATGAGCATGAAGAAGAAGGTCATGGCCATGGCCATGGCGATGGTTGTGACAGATTTGCGGCATCCGGCAGAGCTCCGCTGTCGCTGGACCTCCTGTATTGGTGTGATGAAGCTCCTGCAAGCAACGGTGTCCACTGCCCTCCTCGCCGATCATCTGCAACTAATGATAGCAGTGCCTTCATGAACGCCTCGGATGAACGACCACACCCCCCCATGCCTCCCCGCTCTGTTGTTGTACGCACGAACCAGGTAAGGTTCTTCTTCTTTGCCAATAATTTACCTCTCACTACCCTCCCCAAAGACTAGTAGGGCCGCTTTTGGAACTCGGGACAAGACCGAGTAGAGCGCTCTGCTCTGTGTGCATGGAAATACTGTCTCATTAAGATCCTCTATTCTATAAAATCTCTCTGACTAAGCCTCTCTTGTTTTCTTGGCTGTCTTAGATTCTGTTACTGTCTCCAAGATTATCAAGGAATACCTTGAGCGCTCTATTTGATCTCTAAGAAAAGAAAACAATTGCTGAAAACCAAGTCTATCTAATCTAAAGCCAGTCTCAACCCTTGAATTCATAAGTCTTAGGTTGACAAGATAACATTGAAAATCAAAACAACCTTTGGTCAACAAACTCATCATTCCTAAGGAAGTTTTCTGCGGGAACAGTACCATGGACAATTGTCAATATTTAGTGGTTCTTACTGTGAAACTGTTTTTAGAATTCAAGCCATTGGACACTAAAAGAATATAAGGTATGGAGGATTCACATTTGGAGGACAAGGACATGAACTAACATCTCGTGGATAAGTCCAAATAAAAGCAATAAAGATGGAGAAAAGTTAAAAAGAGAAAAAGCAGACCACCAAAACGCAGTCAGAAACAAATGCTCATAACTCTCTCGTTTGACACCCAAATATCACGTGTAAATATGGGTTAGAAAGCTTATGACGAGAGCTATCCGTAGCTTTTTAAAACTCTAAATTTGGAGCATGGATGAGGGAGATATGACGATTAGAAGATCATTGTGTCATAGCTAAGAATAGGAGATGGAAAAGCTCTAAAAAAAGCGTGGAAAAGAAAGCAAGCGAAACTTATCTACTAGAGGAGAACTTCATATAAAGCAAGAAGAGTGAGGTGGTGAGGAAGAGTTTTTTTTCTTGTGGTGTTTTTCTTGCCTATTCATGTAGTGCGTTTTTCTAGTGATCAATTGATCCTTGTAGGCTTGAGTTTATGTATCTTCTTTCTCTTGTTTCTATGATCATCACTCCTTATTAATATATCTTTGTAGATTTGGGTTTCTATATCTTCCTTCTCTCTCTTTTCTATCATCATCTCTCTTTTCACTTACTATTTGGTTTTTATCGTCTTTTTTCGTGTGCCTTCCATAATCACATGTTTTGAAGCAAATCTTTGCTAATTTACTATTTGCCTCTTCTAGTTTTCTAACAAACTTTACTTATTTTTTCTCACCAAACTTTAGCCCGCGGGTGGAGTAAGCACGATTTCGTTCGGTGCAGATTTATCATTAGAAGAGCCAGACCCATTATTCCAAAGAAGGTATCTCCAAAGCCATGAAAACAGTTGTTTGTTAGTTGCAAATTAATTTTTGTTAGTATAATCTACAGAAGCACAATATACTATTCAAAATTAAAGATTTCCATGTTTTACATAGACCTAGAGGAAAATATAGCCACACAGCTATAGACACAAATATAGCCATAATAGGTATAGGCACACCGCTACAGACAAAGATATAGCCGCATAGACACTTCCACAAGCACAGATATATAGCCATAGCAACATAGATAATAGCCGTAGCCACACAGACACTCATAGTCTTAGATATTGGCACAGCTACACATACACATACACATACACATACACATACACATACACATACACATACACATACACATACACATACACATACACATACACATACACATACACACACACATACACATACACATACAAAAAATGGGCCAACAATGTTGTCTCTAAGAAGGGTTCGGATCGGAGAAGAAAGTTGGAAATCACGACAAGTGAAGAAGAATTGATGCTTATCACCGAAGAGAGCAAGCTACATCTAGCAGCGACGAAACAACGTGGGTGGTCGACTCTGGAGCGTCGTTCCATCTGACCCGCAATTGGAAGTGCTTCTCATCCTACATGGTTGTGTCCGGCTGGGGAATGAAGGTGTGCGCAGAAGTATCGGCATAGGAGACGTATTGCTGACAACGTCAACCAGTTGCAAGTTGTTGCTAAAAGACGTCAGACACATTGCAGAGCTTCGGTTGAACCTGATATAAGTCCATCGGCCGGATGATGAAGGCTACACATGTAGCATCCGGAACGGAGTTATGAAATTCAGAAAAGGAAGCTTGATCGTGGCCGAGCCCGAAATATCAACACATTGTACCTTATGCATGCCTGGATATGCAGGGAAGAAGTGAACGTGGTATTCGACATTGCCGGTGAGTTGTGGCACAAGAGGTTGTGGCACATGAGCTAGAAGGGAATGTGGACACTTGCCAAAGATAACCTCATTCCGGAGGAGAAAGACGTGCAACTTGACGAGTGCACCGACTATTTGGTCGGCAAGTAGAACTGAACCTCTTTCCAGTCAAGACCATCGTCAACATGGAAAGAACCACTAGAGCTTGTGCATATTGATGTATGTCATGTGGACACGAAGTCACATGCTAGGCTACAGTACTTCGTGACGTTCATAGATGACCATAGTCGGAAGCTGTGGGTTCCACCGTTGAAGACAAAGGATCAGGTACTACCCATCTTCAAGCAGCTCCATGCAAGAGTGGAAAGAGAAACCGGATGGAAACTGAAGGCGGTTCGAGCCGACAACAATAGAGAGTACTAGGGGTAGTTCGAGGAATACGGCTTGAATTTACCGTGCCGAAGACATTGGAGTTGAACAGATTGACCGAAAGGATGAACCAGACTTTGATGGAGAGAGTCCAGAGCATGTTGGCATATGCTAAGCTACCCAAGAAGTTTTGGGATGAGGCGCTAATGACAACGACGTACGTGATAAACAGATCACCCTTAGCACCTTTGGATGGAGACACACCGCAGAGAATATGGACCGGTAAAGATGTGTCTTACCAGCACTTGAAAGTGTTCGGTGGTCTCACCTACGTACATGTAGCAAGGGACAAGAGAGAAAATTTGGGTCCGAAGTTCCGGCCATGCATATTTCTTGGGTATGGCGATGATGAGTTCGGCTACCGAGCGTGGGACTTGGTTGACAAGAAGGTTTTCCGAAGTCGAGACATAGTCTTCATGGAAAACAAAACCATTGCCGACTGGGAGTCGGAGAAGAAGATACTGGATTCTGGGTCGAACAACAGAGATCAGTTGGAAGATGTTAGGACACATCCAGTCGGAAGCCGAACGTTAACCAAAGAACATGATGAATCGGTTAGATTCGGCCAAAGAAGTGACAGAGGAACTAGTGATCGAAAACCAAGGATGGAGATACTCTCTAAGAGACAGAAGGGTCCCCCAGAGATTTCTAGAAAAAGAGCGAATACTGTTGACTGACGAGGGGGAGCCGAAAATCTTCGAAGAAGCAAAGAAAGACACCCACAACCGCAAGTGGTTAAGTGCCGCACAGGATGAGATGGATTGGCTACATGAGAAGCATACATATGAATTGAAGGAGCTTCTGAAAGGAAAGAGAGCACTCTAGAACAAGTGGGTGTACAAGCTGAAATTGGGAGACGCCAGAAATCCATTGAGATACAAAGCCCGCATTGTGGTAAAGGGCTTCCAGTAGAAGAAAGGAGTGGATTTCGATGAGATCCTTACCCCAATAGTGAAGATGACATCCATCCGGACGGTGTTGAGCATAGCAGCGAGCATGGACCTCGAGGTCGAACAACTCGATGTTAAGATGACATTCCTTCACGGGGACCTCGAGGAGGAGATCTACATGCAGCAACCAGAGGAATTTGTCATGAAAGGCATGGAGAGCTTGATGTGCCAGTTGAAGAAGAGCTTATAGGGACTGAAGCAAGCTCCCTTGCAATGGTACCAGAAGTTCGACTCCTTCTTGACTGACCAAGGATACCACGAGACGCAGTCTGACCACTACATGTTCGTGAAGAATTTTGATAGAGGCGACATCCTGCTACACTTGTTGTATGTGGATGACATGTTGATCATTGGACCAGACCGAATCAAAATCAAGAATCTGAAGAAGGCCTTGAACTGGACGTTCTCAATGAAAGATTTGGGTCCGGCGAGACAGATATTGGGGATGCATATAATCTGGGACCAAACGAAGAAGCTATTGTGGTTGTCAGAGGAGAAGTATATGACAAAGGTGCTCCAAAGGTTCAACATGTCGGACATGAAGATGGTCAGATCGACACTTCCGGCAAACTAGAAGCTTTTCGAGAAACAAAGCCCGAAGACGAAGAAGGAGAAGTCGGAGATGATGAAGATACCATATTCCTTTGCCGTCGGAAGCTTAATGTACACAATGTTGTGCACACGACCGGATATCGGATATGCAGTCGGAGTGGTCAACCGGTTCTTGAGCAATCCGGGAAAGGACCACTCAGCCGTTGTCAAGTGGATCCTCCAGTACCTAAAAGGCACCACGAGTATGTGCCTTCGAGTCGGCTCTGGTAAACCTCTATTGGAAGGCCTCACCAATTCAAACATGTGAGTTGATGCAGATACCAACTAGTCTATATCCGGATACGTCATGACATATGTAGGGGGAGTTGTATCGTGGAAGTCGAGGTTGCGGAAGTCCATTGCACTATTGACAACAGAAGAGGAGTATATGGTGGCTATAGAAGCTGACAAGGAGGTAATCGGGATGAAGGACTTCAATGTGCACTATTGACAACAGAAGTACCAGGAATCCGGAACAAATCCGAAGGCCTTGGTTATAGAAGACGACAATAACAGGGGAAGATGCCGGAATTGGAGTCCTCAGAACCGGGAAATATCGGGGAGGAGGTCAAAGTCAAGTAGGCCCATGTGCTTCTATTGTGGGAAGCCGGGGCACTTCCAGAAGAACTGCCAACACTTCTGGAAGGAGAAAGGGGGGACCAACAATGTCGTCTCTAAGAAGGGTTCGGATCAGAGAAGAAAGTTGGAAATCGCGACAAGTGAAGAAGAATTGATGCTTATCACCGAAGAGAGCGAGCTACATTTAGCAGCGACGAAACAACGTGGTAGGTCGACTCTGGAGCGTCGTTCCATCTGACCCCCGATTGGAAGTGCTTCTCATCCTACAGAGCCAGAGATCATTGTTAACTCTTAGGGCCGGACAATGGCCTAACACAGGGTGTCCACAGAAGACACTTAACCAAAGGGGTGTTACGACAAGAGGATTAGGTTCAACGATTAATCCAACTTAATTAGGTTACTTAGCAATATCGTCCTTAATAATCACATGCGTAAGATATAACAATGAATGCAGAACGACAATTAACACAGAGAGATAAAAACACTAAGCTTTATTAATTAACCGCTGCTCATTACATTGTATCCGGGCCTTTAAATAGGTTTCCGGTCCGTAGTACAAAACGGTGCCATCCGCACCTGTTTGAGATCGGTCCGGATTTGGAACGGCATACCGATTCCGGTCCGTCCGTCCACACTAATAGCTTACTTACAACCATTCCTAATAATTATATAACTCCTCCATTTCACACTCTGGACTACTTTGCCGACCGGTAACACATGGCACGCCCATGGGACAGTACCTTGCTATTCTTCATCCAAAATATCCAGAATGCTTTGTTCGAGAGTCTCCAATGGTTCATCTGGAATTGGTGGTTGAACTTGATATCAGTCGGTCGGTTGGATGATGAAGGCTACACATGTAACATCCGGAACGGAGTTATGAAATTCAGCAAAGGAAGCTTGATCGTGGGCTGAGCCTGAAATATCAACACATTGTACCTTATGCATGCCCGGATATGCCAAGAAGAAGTGAACGTGGTATCCGACATTGCCGGTGAGTTGTGGCACAAGAGGTTGTGCCACATGAGCTAGAAGGGAATGTGGACACTTGCCAAAGATAACCTCATTCCGGAGGAGAAAGACGTGCAACTTGAGAAGTGCACCGACTATTTGGTCGACAAGTAGAACCGTACCTCTTTCCAGTCAAGACCACCGTCAACATGGAAAGAACCACTAGAGCTTGTGCATACTGTTGTATGTCATGTGGACACGAAGTCACATGCTACGCTGCATCACTTCGTGACGTTCATAGATGACCATAGTCGGAAGTTGTGGGTCCCACCGTTGAAGACAAAGGATTAGGTACTGACCTTCTTCAAGGAGCTCCATGCAAGAGTGGAAAGAGGAACCGGCTGGAAACTGAAGGCAGTTAGAGCCGACAACCGTAGAGAGTACTAGGGGTAGTTCGAGGAATACAGCTTGAATTTACCATGCCGAAGACACTGGAGCTGAACGGATTGACCGAAAGGATGAACTAGACTTTGATGGAGAGAGTCCAGAGCATGTTGGCATATGCTAAGCTACCCAAGAAGTTTTGGGCTGAGGCGCTAATGACAATGAGGTACGTGATAAACAGATCACCCTTAGCACCTTTGGATGGAGACACACCGTAGAGAATATGGACCGGTAAAGATGTGTCTTACTAGCACTTGAAGGTGTTCAGTTGTCTCACCTACGTACATGTAGCAAGGGACAAGAGAGAAAAATTGGATCCGAAGTTCCGGCCATGCATATTTCTTGGGTATGGCGATGATGAGTTCGGCTACCGAGCATGGGACCTGGTTGACAAGAAGGTTTTCCGAAGTCGAGACATAGTCTTCATGGAAAACAAGACCATTGCCGACTAGGAGTCGGAGAAGAAGATAATGGATTCTGGGTCGAGCAACAGAGATCAGTTGGAAGATGCTAGGACACATCCGATCGGAAGCCGGACATCAACCAAAGAACATGATGAACCAGTTAGATTCAGACAAAGAACGGAGTCAACCGAAGACAAAGAATCGGACACCAGAACCGGACAAGTCCCCAAATCAGATTCTAATGAAGAAGTGATAGAGGAACCAGTGATCGAAAACCAAGGATTGAGATACCCTCTAAGAGATAGTAGGGTCCCCCAGAGATTTCTAGAAGAAGAGCGAATATTGTTGACCGACGAGGGGGAGCTGAAAATCTTCGAAGCTTTTAAATATATACACATATTTAGCCAAACATTCACTTGGATTACAAGAATGCTTTCAACTATCAATTTAATATGCTTCATTTTACATAATGTTGAATTTGAATTCAATTGAACAATTTTAGAAACACAAATTTAATGCTATATTTCTCTCTAACTCCTATAAAGCTTGTTATATTAAATGAGCAAATTGCATTTTTGGGTATAATTAGACACATATTCACAAGTGAATATCACATTATATACCTCACATGCCCAAAAACTTCTACGAACATTATATCCAATCATATACGAATAACCTAAATGTAAGATCAAGTGAGCAACAACATTGACTTAATATTATTCTGTACACTCGAAACTAAATAACCAAGATTAAAGAGCTCAGAAATCCTAGAATAAAGCTAAATTCAATTATATTAATAAAGAAACTATTATAACCAACATTTGTCATACAATAGATAAGTTCATCATCATCTATTCAATAAAAATTATACTTAACAACCACATACTTTGCGAGTCAACCAATACAAATATATGATGGACACTTAAAGTTGGCAAACCAATCAGATAATGTAAAGAAATGGTACTCAAACAAAATAATCTTATATTCCAAAACAAGTTTAGTGTTACAATTTTATAGTTACAAATTCAAACTAATATACAATCACTCCATTAGGAGGTCTGGAATAGGCTACTATCCAAGATCAGCTGACATTGGTGCTGCATCAACATGTTCTGCCTCCTCAGTTGAATCTTGTATATGATTAGAACCCGGTGCATCTTCAAGGTCGACAAGGTCGCCTCCTTTCTCGTCTATAAGTTCCATCGGCTCTCTAGAGGCCATCTGAAATATCCCTGTTTCGTTGATATGCTTAGCCCCAACCTCTTGGTCCTAGTTGGGACATTCCCAGATGCCTTGGATCCTCATCTTAATAAAATTGACTTGGTCGGGGTCCTTTTCTAATGCAACGTAGTTCCTGAACAAATTAAGAGCACATGTAGTCATCGTTCATAAATAAACAATCACACATACAAAAGTAAGAAAACCAAACAAGAAATAATATTTCATTTTTAAAAAAATTGATGAAATTTATGAGATTACCTGTTCCAGAAAATAAGTCAAGAACCTAATGATCAGGGTTTGAGAACAACTCAACCAATCGATTAATCAATCGTTGGGGCTTTGATAAGGGTTTACTAAACTCTTATCGCCAGACACGTGCCGCAATTTCTTTGTTACAGCTGGGCACATGATATAGTTGACAACATTCCGCTCATTAACATGTGCCTGAGCCTTCTTCTTAGAAATTGCGTCATAGTAGCCCACGCACATGTGCTCCACAACGCTCACCATTTGATCACCCAGGATACAAGTTATGTTTGTTTTAACCCTATTTTATAATTGAATTGAAACAAGTTAATAAATATGTAGTAAGCATTATAGAATCCATACATTAAATATATAGTAACATAATCCCTAGCAATGGATATGTTTGGTGGCATGGCACCTCGACTTCAATGCAGTCGTAAACGATAACGCCTAACCCATACTGTGAAATATAACAATACACCATAATGGTGCCAGGGTCAGCTCCGCAAAGTCCTTAACCATCTTCTCTATTTGCGGATATTTGTATGGCACACTGTTGTATGTTGAGCCTGATATTCTAAAGCCATATGGTATATCCGCCACGAGAAATGTACAATGTCTCTTGGGTACTATGTCAAGCATATTACCCATATCACCATTATGTACACTATAATCCAATTGTCGGAAAGGATCACCCTTGTGCAAAAAGCTTTTTATGGTATCTGAGTCCTCAAGCACCTCGAGCTCCTTTCCTTGTGTCATCCGTTTCTCGTATTTAGATGTCTTGTTTTTGTAAGAGCAGCTGCCTCGATTTGCATAGCATCTATCCAAGATTCCTTCTCTGTGCTCTAAAGCGCTTGCTTAAGATTAATGATCGGTGCAAGATCCTGTCCATCGTCTTTCATGTTTGGGGTGAAAGCATGCGAGTGGAAACAATTAGCTATGTCTTGACATAGCTAATTAGCTATGCAAAAAGCTGCCATTGCTAAATAGTCATTTTTGCAAGGAGCTACCATTGATAAACTAGCTATGCAAAAAACTACCATTGAAAATAGTAGAGAGTTTTAATTATATAAATGAGCACCATAAATGTGCAACATAAATTGATTGATATGTGCACCATAAATTATATACTGAATTCCGAGGTCCATTATGCATGATCCTTTGCCACATCACGTGGGCTATCTTTGGTTAAGTATTTTGGCTTACATTACTACCACTGTTGCTAAACCCTATTGAGTCCACTCCTCCATTGCCGCCATTCTACACTCAGTTACCAGCACTGTGTGGTCCAAGTATCATCTGCCACTGTTCAATCCGATGGAGTTCACACCTCCATTGCCTCCATTCTGCACTCAGTTGTCGCCACTGTTCAGTCCAAGCATCATCTGCCAAGTTCACTCCTCCATTGTCGCTACTGTACACTCGGTTGCTGATACTGTGAAGGTCGTATATTGCTGCCACTTTTCGATCCGATGGAGTTAAACTCCTTCTCCACTACCGCCATTCTCCTCTCAGTTGCCATCACTGTGCGTTCCAAGCATCATCTGCCACTATTCGATCCGACGGAATTCACTCCTCCATTGCCATCATTCTACACTCAGTTGCCGTCATTGTTTGGTCCTAGATTGTCAAAACTGTTCGATAAAATGGAGTTCACTCCTCCACTGCCGCCCTTGGATTACTGCCATTGTTCGGTCTTGGATTTGAATAACTATTTTGTCTATTAATTATCTTGGGTATTGTTGTGTATAATCTTGTGTATTGTGGAATATTTTTGTGTATTGTTGTTGCCCATAGCCATCTTTAATACGTGTCTTTTTTTCGGGAAAATTAGGGTTTATCCCCGTCAAGCCAAATGGAAGGGGAAGGAGGGTGTTTAGAATTACCCCTCAATGATCATCAGGATAGGGATGACGCTATCAGGACACAACAAGCAATATGAAAGTATTGGGCAGAAAATAATAAAAATCGTCAATTGTTGAAGGATATGAAAGCCACACTCACTAAAGCTAAAGATAGTATTGGTTGGGATATAGGTTTAAATATCAGTGAGAATGGAAGTAATGAGACTACTATCATAGAGAGAAAGGTTGTAGACTATTTCAATGTTCAAACCAAGCACATCAGCAATGAAGAAAAGAAGGTAGTACTCTATGGAATATTAAATGATCCATCGATAAAGGAGTTAGTTGATTGTGATGGTCTTAATGCAAACATAACATCTCTATTGGTAAATAATCTCCGTAATAGTTTCGTATCCATGAGCTGTTCAGAAGATAATCTTGTCTTAAACAGGTCTACTCTAATGATGTTACTTAATAGTGATGTTGACAATATTAACATCGGTGTGCTATCTAAGGTAATTGGTGTTAGTAGAAAAAGTGTGTACAATACATTGAATCCGATAGTTTCCTCGGGTGAAGGAACTAGTATGCTAAAGCTAACAACAAGATGTATGCCAATGACACCAATAACAACAGAAATCAAGAATATAATCACAATATTTTGGACTAATGAGAGTAGGGTTTCACCCAATAAGAAGGATTTATGCAGGAAACGTGTTGGAAGGAGTCAATTCGAGGAGCATCCCATTCATCTTCTTGATGTACCTCAGGTATTTACATTTATCTCTACATTTGTTTTGACTTTTGAGCTTAGTTAGTTAGCTTATTAGCTACCTCTGAATATGACCATACCCGAATAGCTAATTACCTACCTCAGAATATGACCATAACTAACGACTACTAGTATTAGCTAAATTGCTCCCTAAGTATATCGAACATAGTTATTTAGCTACTAGAATAACTAATTAGCTACCAATCATAGCTATTTAGCTACCACAATACCTAATTAGCTGCCTATAACAATAGCTAATTAGCTGCTTATGATTATAGCTAATTAGCTACCAGAATTGCTAATCCCCTCCTAGAATAGCTATTGTACTAAACTATGGTAGTAGCTAATTAGCTACTGTATTAAACTATGGTACTAGCTAATTGATAGGGTGTTTAAGACAAAGGGTAATCTTATACTATATGAGGGCATGACCAAACCGGTTAAATCGAATTGTGACTCATAATATATTATATAGATCATGGTATCTACGAATTAGAGAGAGAGACTCAAGAAATTAAGAAAAAAGATAGAGAAGATGAGAAAGAGATAAGATTGTTATGATATTCCAATATCAAGACAATATAAAGGAGATAAACTCCACATTCAACTAAGAAACCAAAGACCTTCTTACTACCAATCACTCAAACCCACAATTAAGACCCTTCCTCTTCCACTAAGACCCTTCTTCCTAATCCTCCTCCTCCTCTATTAGGATCCCTCCTCCTCTATCATGATCCCCTCCTTCCACTAAGACCCTTCTTCCTAATCCTCCTCCTCTATTAGGATCCCTCCTCCTCTATCATGATCCCCTCCTTCCACTGAGACCCTTCTTCCTAATCCTCCTCCTCTTCTATTAGGATCCCTCCTCCTCTATCATGATCCCCTCCTTCCACTAAGACCCTTCTTCCTCTTCTTCTTTCTAATCCCCCTCCTTTATTATAATTTTCTTCTTCTTCCTCGTTCACGCTATTTTTAGAAGCTTTTTATCTCCTATTTTAGCTAAGACCCAACGACCTTCTAATCGTCATATCTCCCTCATCAAAATGTTATAGATAGCTCTCTTTACAAGATTTCTAACCCATATTTAAACATAATATTTGGGTGAAAAATGGAGTTGTGACCATTCCTTTTTTACTATTTTTTATGGTCCACTTTTTCTCTTTTTACTTTTCTCTTGGTCTGTTACTTTTACTTTTGACTTCTTCCTAAGGTCTTGGTTCGTGTTCTTAGCCTCAAATGTGAATTATCCATACTTTATATTATTCTAATGTTCAATGGCTTAGATTCTAAAAACACTTTCACACTAATTAGCTACCACTTAGTTAATTAGCTACTCAACTGAAGTATGGTAGTAGCTAATTAGCTACCACTTAGCTAATTAGCTACTCAGCTAAAGTATGCTAGCATCTAATTAGCGACTCAGCTAAAGTATAGTAGTAGCTAATTAGCCACTCTAACTAAAGTATGATAGTAGCTAATTAGCTACTCATCTAAAATATGGTACTAGCTAATTAGCTACTCAACTAAAGTATGGTACTAGCTAATTAGCTACTCAACTAAAGTATGGTACTAGCTAATTAGCTACAAGTTAGCTAATTAGCTACTTAGCTAAAGTATGGTAGTAGCTAATTAGCTACTCAACTAAAGTATGGTAGTAGCTAATTAGCTACAGCTAAAGTGTGATAGTAGTTAATTAGCTATCACTTAGCTAGTTAGCTAATCAACTAAAGTATGGTAGTAGCTAATTAGCTACCACTTAGCTAGTTAGCTACTCAGCTGAAGCATGGTAGTAGCTAATTAGCCACTATAACTAAAGTATGGTAGTGGCTAATTAGCTACCACATAGCTAATTAGCTAGTCAGCTAAAGTATGGTAGTAGCTAAATAGTTAAGTGGTAGATAATTAGCTACTACCATACTTTAGTTATAGTGGCTAATTATCTAGTACCATACTTGTATGGTAGTAGTTACTTTAGCTAAGTAGCTAATTAGCTACTACCATAGTATATCGAACATAGCTATATAGCTACTAGAATAACTATTTAGCTACCACGGTACCTAATTAGCTGCCTATAACAATAGCTAATTAGCTACCAGAGTAGTTAATTAGTTACTTATGACTATAGCTAATTAGCTACAAGAATTGCTAATCCCCTACTAGAATAGCTATTGTACTAAACTATGGTAGTAGGTAATTAACTACTGTACTAAACTATGGTAGTAGCTAATTAGCTACCATTTAGCTAATTTGCTACTATATTAAACTATCGTAGTAGCTAATTAGCTAATGTATTAAACTATGGTAGTAGATAATTAGCTACCACTTAGCTACTTAGCTACTCAACTAAAGTTTGGTAGTAGCTAATTAGTTACCACTTAGATAATTAGCTATTGTACTAAACTATGTTGGTAGTTAATTAGCTACCAGTTAGCTAATTAGCTACTGTACTAAACTATGGTAGTAGCTAATTAGCTATTGTACTAAACTATGGCAGTAGCTAATTAGCTACTCAACTAAAGTTTGGTAGTAGTTAATTACCTACCACTTAGCTAATTAGCTACTGCACTAAACTATGGTAGTAGCTAATTAGTTACCACTTAGCTAATTAGCTACTCAACTAAAATATGGTTATGACCATTCCTTTTTTACTATTTTTTATGGTCCGCTTTTTATGTTTTTACTTTTCTCTTGGTCTCTTACTTTTACTTTTGACTTCTTCCTAAGGTCTTGGTTCATGGTCTTAGCCTCCAAATGTGAATTATCCATACTTTATATTATTCTAATGTTCAATGGCTTAGATTCTAAAAACACTTTCACATTTAGCCCTCCCCCTTGCTAGAGGCTAAGTCATTTATGGCGAAGCACTTAATTGTAGTACTTAACAAAGGAAAGCTCTCCCGCCAATCTCTTGGCTATAGACAATGAGAGAGATATAATCAAAAAGAAAATAAAAAGATGTGAGTAAAACCCCCGCTAATCAGTAGGAAAAACCTCACATTCTGTAATAAAAATGATAATCACTATTACCATCATCCTCTTTGTCAATAGAGAGAAAGATGGGTCTACAATATGGACTACTAAGAAAAAAATGTATGGGGAAACAAGTCCACTTCTTGCTCCCATCCATCGGTATCAACAATATCATGAGTAACTTGGGGAATATAAGTAGGTCCCCAACTTACATACTTTTTAAGGCGCCATTTGTTGACTCGATAAGAATGAAGTGCTTCCTTCATCTACATCTTTCAATTGGTAACTTCCGTTGCCATACTTTTTGTGAACCACAAAGGGTCCTTCCCACTTATTATCAAGCTTTTGTCCTTGAATATAATCATATCTATTATCATACCTAAGAACTAATGATCCTTCTTCAATGTGGTTACCCTTGTGTTTTTTGTCATATGCCTCCTTTCTCTTCATTGCTTGATTTAAGTAATGCTCCATGGCTTCTTCTCTTGAATATTGTAGTAGATGGTTGCTCGCTAAACGACTCATCACATCATATCTATTATCATACCTAAGAACTAATGATCCTTCTTCAATGTGGTTACCCTTGTGTTTTTTGTCATATGCCTCCTTTCTCTTCATTGCTTGATTTAAGTAATGCTCCATGGCTTCTTCTCTTGAATATTGTAGTAGATGGTTGCTCGCTAAACGACTCATCACATCATATCTATTATCATACCTAAGAACTAATGATCCTTCTTCAATGTGGTTACCCTTGTGTTTTTTGTCATATGCCTCCTTTCTCTTCATTGCTTGATTTAAGTAATGCTCCATGGCTTCTTCTCTTGAATATTGTAGTAGATGGTTGCTCGCTAAACGACTCATCACATCATATCTATTATCATACCTAAGAACTAATGATCCTTCTTCAATGTGGTTACCCTTGTGTTTTTTGTCATATGCCTCCTTTCTCTTCATTGCTTGATTTAAGTAATGCTCCATGGCTTCTTCTCTTGAATATTGTAGTAGATGGTTGCTCGCTAAACGACTCATCACATCATTTCCTTTTGAGAGATGTGATGCCTCCATTAATCTGTTACTTTTGATCTCAAGTTCGATAGGAAGTAATGCTTCTTTCCCATAAACTGTTGTCCCCCGGAATAGTAATTGACGGACAGGAGCGCAAAAATATAGAATATAGTATAAACGTAACGCATGTAAACGGTTCACGTGGGAACCGTAAACGGCTAAAAGACCCTATGTATATAAAGGGCAAAAATCCTCTGATAGAGGTAGCGTGTAAATTTTGGTGCATAGAGTGTATCTTAATAGAGTTTTATCTTCTTTGATATCTTGTGCAAATCTGTGGTTAATCTACTGTGTGTCTGTGATTCTTGGTGGCGTAGCGTAAGCACTGTAATCGTAAGAAGCATAGGCGTGAGTGCAAGTGTTGTGACTAGTGCACTGTCTAGGGAGTTCGGTTGTAGTCGTCTCTCTTATACGCTACTAGGATACGAAGAGTTATTCCATTACGTATTACGGTACGACTGTACCATTCGTGGCAACGCAGTCACCTTGAGGTCTAGGTTGAAGGACTGACTGAAGACTGTGTTCCTAATGGGTAACACTTTTGGCACACTTGGTGATCTATGTCTTCTCAAAGACGAACAACGACAAATGGATGTTTAGCCGCAGACATCCCAGAGAACCAACATGACAAGACCGACCAATCACAAGGTCCATCACATGCCAGGCAGAGGAACGCGCACAACAAAAACCTCACCTGAGTGACCTCAATGATACCTGTCAGGACCACAAAGACGACTTCCCTCTCACCAAATACCCCGGCGACAGACAAAAAGTTCGCTCACCACACAAGCACCGTGGTCCTTCCCTACCCGTTATAGGGTCCAACATGGCCTTCTCGTATCCCCGCTTCAACGGCGAAATCGACGCCGCAACCCACATTCGCCTATTCCTAAATGTCTGGAATGCAAATCACATGGCGCAGAGCCTTCTCGAAGAAGTTGCCCACCAGTCCAAAATGACAGAGTTTGGATTAACTCTAGATGGGAGAGCCGCGTTTTGGCATTCGCAGATGGATCTGCCAGCAATCAAGACCTTCGACCAGCTGCAGTTGGCCTTTTTGCGTTTCTTTCATCAGAAGGTGCCGCAACGCGAAATCCTCGGGTAGTTTTATACAAGTAAACAATTGTCGGCTGAAACTGTAGCGGATTTCAGTTTACGCTTCCAAAATCTCCGACGAAAATTAGAATGGGGCCCGACGGAAAATGAGGCTCGGGAGACATTCCTGGAAGCTCTATGACGACCGATACGGACGACGCTTAACAATAGTGGCGTGAAAGGTGAAATGGCCGACATGGTTATAGAACAAGCACTACAGCTCGAGCTAGACGAAGAAGAAGACAGGTTTTCCATGTCTTCATTACGGCAAGCTTTACCTCAGGACGAGGAACGACCCTTCTTCCAGGCAATCTAGTGCACGATTTGCTTGAATTCTGGGCATTCCGCAGTCGACTGCAACATGCGAATCCACTGCCCAATTTGTCACTCGAAAGCACACACGGTCAAGCAGTGTGAGTACAATATGTTGAACAGAGCCATGCCCATGGTACGAAGCGTGGAAACACAGTGCCCCCTCGCCGTAATGAGCAAAGGCGCCAAGAAGAACGACCCCGGTATATGGATCGGAACCCACGCGATGACCGGCACTACCGGAATTGCCGGAATAACAATGATTCCAAGGAAGACGAGCCAGAGGATGAAGACTACCATGGCAACCACAGAAATAATAAAGGGGGGCCGACGCTACGAGAATTATCGTCCGACGAACAAACGTGGCGGCTTCAATGGGCCTCACGGAAAACATCGTCAGTATCGAGACCAACGACAGTACGACGAAAGTTCGGAAGAGGACTCGCACCAAGAACCACGCCGCGACTAACAACAAGCACCGCATATGCTCCGAAGAACGAAACAGGACCGGGAGGAGCAATTCACACCTGGGGATCGGCACACACCACCAGTTGCCGAGAAAGGTGAATCTAGCGTCCATTGTTTTGTTTGCCAACAGCCCGTACATTATGCCACGTAATGCCCATTATGCAAGGGCAAGGGGCCTGCCGTCAATATGATTACAACGGAAGTGCAGCAAGTGATGACACGCCAGCAAACAAAAAATGTTGATTGGACTATGCAAGATGAGATACGTGAGACGGCCCAAGCATGGGTTGAAAAAGTAAACGCGGCAAATACGGAACGCATGCGGAAGGAGTCCACAAACATGGTGGAGCCGTCGGAGGAAGATGTAATATCTCCGGATCCCATATGGCAAGCACTGGTAGGCTGTGAGATAACGCTAACCATGGAGAAGCTACTTGAACTAGTCCTACGATTCCACCGGACCTGGGGTAAGCATCTCCGCAAATTTTACAGACATCAGCGCCGGACCAACAGTGGTGGATCACCACAATCCGGCTATTAAGTTGATACTACATGGTCAGGAAATCACAGGATGCGTAATCGACGGCGGCTCTGGCGTCAATGTAATTAGCGCGAAGACATGCGAACAATTGGGAATTTCCGAATGGGAAGCTTGCCCGTTTTGGCTTCGCATGGTGGATACCCGCTCAGTACAACCATTGGGTTTAATACGCAAGTTAGCCATTATCGTGGGAGGACATCGCTTCGACATCTTGGCGGTACTCCTCACCCTCGACGCCCCAGGAGCGTATCCTATGTTGCTAGGCAGACCGTGGCTTTGTTCAGCAAATATCAAGCAGAGCTGGCAACATAAGTGCATCGGCTTTCGGCGCAGACGCACCAAGGTTTGCGTACCAACACAGGAAATGACGGTACAACCGAAGGGCATAACACCGTTATACGCGGAGGACATAAATATGTTGGTGGGGGTGGATGATACAGAATTAGAAGTATACCTAGACGAGCACCCAGATCATTCTGCTATTCGAAATCGACGTCATCAAAACTGCGGCAGAGTATGCCACGCCTGCTGCACCCCACGACGAGGGTTACGAACCAAACCCGGAGTCAATATTAGAACTAAGTAGAGCAAGGGCAGCATTCGAGAGGGAAATCGAAATTTCACGATGAGTCACTGCCTCCGCCCTGTAAGAAGTAAGAACCCTGATTCTTGTCCATCGCAAAAGAACTACTGTCGAATCAGAGAGACACGATGATAGCACTACTCAGGAAGTATAAAGATGTGTTCGCCTGGTCCCACGAGGACATAAAGGGGCTAGATCCGAAGTTCTATCAACATAAGTTCAATTTAGCGACAGATGCGAAACCGGTCCAGCAGCGTCGATACCGCATGAACCCAAACTACGCGGCTCGCGTAAAAGAAGAAATTGACAAATTTCTCAAGGCCGGATTCATTTGACCAGTCAAACAAGCTACATGGTTAAGCCCAGTAGTAGTCGTACCAAAGAAAAATGGCAAAATACGTGTATGTGTGGACTGCCCGAAATTGAACGTTGTAACCATTACCGACGCATTCCCCTTACCATTCACCGACAACGTATTGGACGCTGTCACCGGGCATGACATGTACAACTTTTTAGATGGCTTCAGTGGGTACAATCAAGTACGCATGCACCCCGATGACCAAGAGAAGACGACGTTTGTCATGGACTGGGTAGTCTATGTCGCAATTGTCATGATGTTCAGGCTAAAGACGGCGCCGACTACATTTCAACAAACAATCACGGAGATTTTTGGGGAATATATTCTGGCCTTCCTACAAGTTTTTTTAGATGATTTTGCGGTATATGGGACAACAACCGACCATTTTACGCATGTACAGCTTTGCCTGGAACGTTGCCGAACAGCGCGCTTAAGCTTGAATCCCGCCAAATGCACCTTCGGCGTTACCAATGGGGCTCTCCTCGACCACATAGTCAGTAAGGAAGGGATAGCGGTCGATCCGAACAAAATCTCCGTGATTACTCATGCGAAAACACCGAGAAACACGAAAGCACTAAACCGGTTTCTGGGACAAATACGATGGCACAGTCAGATGATACGCTATTTGGCAGACTTTGCTACGCCATTACATGCCGCCGTTCATCAAACTCCTTTCAAATGGACAACAATGGAAGAGAAGGCGTATGATGCGCTAAAGATAATGCTAACGCAGACACCCATCGTACAACCACCAGTTTGGGCGAAGCCTTTCCACGTGTTCGTAGATGCCTCGGACATAGCAATAGGTAGTGCGCTAATGCAACTCATGGAGCCAAATTAGTACCGGCCAGTGTACTACGCTAGTCAGAAATTATCAACGGCTGAGCATAGCTATTCCACAACGAAACGTGAGGCGTTGGGTATGATCTACAACATCAATAAGTTCCGGCATTATCTGCTAGGGTAGAAATTCACGTTTCACGTGGATCATTCGGCATTGCTATATTTGGTAGGAAAACAACGGTGACGGGGAAATTGGCTAGATGGATGCTGCTGCTTCAAGAATTTGACTTTGTCATTCAGCATCGACCGGGTACACAACACGTGGTGGCGGATTTCTTGAGCAGACTTGATAATGGAGAAACGATGCAAAAGGATGATGAAGACTTTCCGGTTGCGGACATTCTGCGTGTAGCCATTCTAGCCGAATGAACGGAAAAGACTTTTCCGGACGGTGGCTAATGGAAATGACCTACTTCCTAATCACGGGGTTACCGCCACCCCAATTACGGACGGACGAGAAAGAACGGCTGACCGTACGGAGTCAAAATTTATGTTTAGTAGACTACGCAAAAGGATGCGTATGAATATTGCAAACAGTGCGATTTATGTCAACGACTGGGCCAACCCACGGAAGTCACGAGAATGCCACACCAACCAGTGTTACCACTGGATCCTTTCCAAAAGTGGGGGCTAGATTTTGTGGGACCCTTTTCCCCGGCGGCCGCTCGAACAGGCAATAAGTATATCCTGGTGGCCACGGATTACTGTACCAAGTGGGTAGAAGTGAAACCACTACGCGAGAATACCGTGGCAGTCACGACGAAATTCATTTACGAACACATCTGGTGTAATTTCAGTTGCCCTATCGAGCTCATTAGTGATCAAGGGAGTCACTTTCTGAATACAGTCATCAGCGAACTGACCCAACATTACGTTGTGGTTCACAAGAAACGTACGTCATATTACGCACAGGCAAATGGCTTGGCAGAATCCACGAACAAAACCCTACAAACTATCCTCAAAAAGATAGTCAATGAGAACAGAACGGATTGGAATACCAAATTGCACCAAGCGTTATGGGCATACCGTACCAGTGATAAGACCATCATACAATCAACGCCTTTCAGGCTAGCATTTGGGCTAGAGGCCGTGATGCCAGTCGAATTCCAGGTACCCAGTCTGCGGATTCAAGTACGAGCCTGACTACTAGAGGGCAAATATGAGTTTCGCCTTAAACCTTATCTAGGACCTATGCCACCTAACCCGTTCCCCGTTCCCCGCCGAACAGGACAATGCTGGGAAATCCGCGGAGTAAGGGGCTCCATTTGTACTATAGTGTAAAAAGAATATTGTATGTAACTGTTCCGGAAAAAATAAAAATAAAAAAGGGAGAGAAGATAGCGACGCTATTAAAAGGACTTAAGGCATGCACAAACTTCTAGGACAAGAATACGCGGCACCACGATGGCTCAACAACCAATGAACCCTAGGCCACAAAAAGAAGGAAATAGAAGGTTTTCTGCACAGTATAGAAACCAACCTTCTAACTCTCATCGCTCCCCTCCCTCACCCTCTTCTCCATCCTATCACAGAGCTCAAGTTCGCCATAGCCAATAGTCCTCACCCATTAACCACGAGCCTAACCATTCGACTATGCCGATACCTATTTCTGTCGCCCTACGTCGATGGCTCATGGAGAAACGCTTGGATGGATACATCAGAGTCGTCGGGGCACCTCCCCACCCTGATGTAGTGGACATCGCTAGGAAGCTCAATATCGACACGGTCACCAACACGTTCATCCGGAAAAAGCTGGACCTGTCATCACTAGGAGAAAGGCATTTCAAAATTCCTCCTGCGGAAACGTTGCAGAGATATTTCAGGCCATATTCGGCGTTTGCCAAGGCATATAGAACTAAAGAAATCCCCGACCCCTTTGTTAGCGAAATAGCCAAGTTCCTGTTAGAGGTCGGATGCGTACATGTAAACGCATATGGGATGCCCAAGCAGAAGGCAGGTATCATCATTGATACCATTGAAGGGCGCACAGTCAATTGGGGGGTCCTTATGGGACCAACGTAACGTGAAGGCCTGCACGCATATCAAGGCAGCAAAAAGCTAAGGCCTACCATACAACAGTATCTGACGATACTATTCCCACCTCGAGGTCTACCGGCACCACAGACCCAAAAATCCACGTCGCTGCCACGCTCCACGAAGTGAAGGTTAGTGGAGTTGGCCACCATAGAGTGGGAGGATGAACCCCAATCCACCCAGCTCAACACGCAAATAACATAGGAAGAGCTGGCGGAGCGCAGCGAGGAAACTGCGCAGGAGCTAGAAGCCGAGCCAAGTCAAGGAAGCCCTAAGCCGAAACATCGACGGCTGGACAGGAAAGATGGGCGCAGGTTAGTTAAAGACCCACTCGTAGCCACAAAGACGATGACTGTGGTCGACAGCTCCGTAGCTACAGAGCCCAACACCACCTTCGAAATAATCCAGGAACCACGACCGATCATTATGGCCCAGTCACAGTGGGGGAAGGGCGTATTTACGGCGGAAAGCGAGGTCCTGGTGTATCCGAACATTCCAGACACAGCCCATGAGTTCCACACACTATTACAGTTCGGAACCCCTTTTGAACTCATGGAATTTTTGGCATCACAACAAATAAAAGTCTCACAACGAATAGCCGTGGAACACGCGCAGTGCCAAATGATTGAGTGCGCGCTAACACAAACGACAGAAAGCGATGATGAGGAGCAGTTAACCAAAGTCGGCAGACAACGGAACGCCAGTATATGCCGAATGGGGATGGAACTACCCCCATTAAATGCGGCCCTTGTCGAAGTTCATAGGGAACTGGCGAAGGTCAATATGGGCGCCAAGGATATGGCGATTAAAAACAAAAATGTCTGGAAGACTATTAAACTGACCCAAGCCGAGCTACAAAAGGCCAACGCACGCATCGCAGAGTTGGAACATAGCGCGATTACGGCAAAGCAGGCAGCTCAACCAATAGCCAACGCCCCAATCACCCTGAGAGAAGAAATTGAGGCCCAGACCGCCATTGCCTCGAAAGCAAAACGGGCCATGCAACTGGCGGAATCAAAGTTTGACCGTCTCTGCTCCGAACTTCGCCAGTCCTCGGACATAGAAAAGGACATCCAGGCCAACGGCCAAAAGGCAGTGAGGACCCTTGAAGAGAAACTCGCAGTAGAGGCAACACAACACACTCGGACGAAAGAAGAAAATGCCCAATTACGGGATGAAGCGCAAAAATTGAAAGCGGTGATCGCGGGACTTCGGGCCTTATTGGAGAAGAAGAAAGTATGGTTCGACGAGCAGCTTGTAGGGGAACAGGAGAGAAGGCATTAGCTCAAAATCTGCCTGAACAATAAAATGGGAAAGCTGGAAGAATTACATTCGAAGGAATCTCAGTTATGGGCAGGAATGAGGAGCACTTATGAAGAAGCGGTGGCGGTTAGTAAACAAGAAATCGAAAACCTCAAGAAAATCGTAGAAGAAGCATGCAACCGTTGCCAAGCAATAACCGACAACGTGTGCATTTCTTCAAACAAATCGGGAGAGGTTTACGGTGCAATTAAAAGCAGCGCTAGACAAAGGCTAGATGGCGTGGGCCGCACAAGCAGTGGAATTGCATACATACGGGGCAGACTGGAAGAACCGAAGGAAAGACAGCTGAGGGTTCTACAAACTTAATGAAGAAAGAATTGCAGTCGTACGCGAGGACCTAGCGCAGGACTATCACACACTAGTGGACGAACACTCCGAGGAACTCGTGCAGCTACTAGACGATTTTGGCGAAAGTCAGGAGGACATGTCTCATGTTGGGAGACAGGTCCCTCTGGATGGGAAGGGAGAAGAACAGTGTTGATGAACAAACTGTGGGAAACCGTATGACGAGTACCCGGCTACGGAGAGCCGGATGGTGCAGACCCGGTGAGAACCGGATGAGGAGTACCCGGCTACGGAGAGCCGGATGGTGCAGACCCGGTGAGAACCGGATGAGGAGTACCTGGCTACGGAGAGCCGGAAGGTGTAGACCTAGTGAGAATCGGATGAGGAGTACCCGGCTACGGAGAGCCGGATGGTGCAGACCCGGTGAGGAGTGCTCACTGGATGAAGAGACATATTCGTAAATATGTTTCTGAGAGTCCATCATGGCTATATTTGTAAATAGCCGAAAAGTCATATTAGTATAAATATGACTTAGGGCAAACTTTTAGTTGTTGGTTGTTATTCTTGTGTACAGGCATAAGAGAGAGAGAGAGAGGAAGAGGTCGTTGCCTCTGTTTAAACCGCCGCCTGTGGCGAAGATCGTGAGCGCGAGGTCGTTGCCTCCGTGCACTCACTGTTGTACATTCTAACATAGTGATAGTTTGCAGCCTGTGGGCTGCCGTGGTTTTTCCCTAGTTTGGGTTTTCCATGTAAACATCCTGTGTACTCTTCTCTTCTTTGTGTCGTGCATTTATTTCCCGTTTTCTGTGTATGATTCTAAGCTCGGTTGTGGCCGAGCGTTGCGTATAGGGAGCGTGCAGTTCGCGTCATCTCACCAGATCATGCAAGCTAGCAGCATGCAAACAAACGAGGAATCAATCGAGATACCAATCCCGGATACTGCCGACCAAAAGGAACCTCAGCCCATGTCACTGGAAATAACCACTACGGTGGACAGCACGGAACGGCAAGCGGAGCCCCCCGCGGTACCAGAGAGCGAAACCGCCATCCAAGAGGAACCCCAGCCCCATTCACCGGAGTGTACGACTATGGCTGACACCACGGAGGAAGTTATGGATGAGAGAGAACTTGGACCTACCGCAAGCCCGCCGACACCTGAACCAACCACAATAGCACAAGATGAGCCCACAGAGCCCGTACTGCCCACACAAGAAGCCAGTGACACCAGGGGAGGTCCTACCCAGCAAGTAGTGGAACGACGCAATGACACGCCTACGGACACTACGCCATCCCCGGACCCAAACACTGGAGCATAACCAAACATCAGGGACATTTTGGAGGAAGATTAAAGGGGTGGGTCCGACGTGCCATGGCACTGTCCCACAGGCGTGCCAGGTGTTGTCTACCGGAATAGTAACCGACAGACAGGAGCGCAGAAATATTGAATATACTATAAACGTAACGCATGTAAACGGTTCACGTGGGAAGCGTGAACGGCTAAAAGATCCTGTGTATATAAAGGGCAGAAATCCTCTGATAGAGGTAGCATGTAAATTTTGGTGCATAAAGCATATGTTAATAGAGTTTTATCTTCTCTGATATCCTATGCAAATTTGTGGTTAATCTACTGTGTGTCTGTGATTCTTGGTGGCATAGCGTAAGCACTCTAATCGTAAGAAGCGTAGGCGTGAGTGTGAGTGTTGTGACTAGTGCATTGTCTAGGGAATTCGGTTGTAGCCGTCGCTCTTATACGCTACTAGGATACAAAGAGTTATCCCATTACGTATTACGGTACGACAGTACCATTCATGGCAACGTAGTCACCTTGAGGTCTAGGTCGAAGGACTGACTGAAGACCGTGTTCCTAATCGGTAACATAAACCAAATAAAAAGGAGTAAAACCTATGGAGAATTTATAAGAAACTCGATAAGGCCAAAGAGTATCATCCATGTAAAAGATTGCTTGCGGAAGCGTTAGAAAGAACAATACACAAAGAGAGAGAGAGAGAGTACGCGGGAGAGAGAGAGAGAGAGAGAAGGTCAAGACACACTATTTTTCAAAATTATATGAATACTCTGTGCTCTGTATCTATAACGCACTCATCAGTGCTATTTATACAAGTCCACATGGGACTGTTAGAAGTATGGTGTACTTCAATGCTCACACGAGCATCTGACACTAACTACGAGACTATAACTACCTAGTAGTCTAACCTATACTAGGCTTCTGGTTACAAATTGGATCTGGCATACCGGCTCCCTAGCTCACCGGTCCTTACTACTTACCGGCTCGGTTGCTCACCGGCATACCGATTCATCTCGCTTACCGGCTCAGGCTTATTCAGCCGATCCGGCTCCGGTTGAGCTTGCCGCTCAACACTCCCCCTCCGGTTGAGGTAGGGTCGTAGTGTCAACCTCTGTGGCAGCCGGTTCTTCCAACTGACTTCTCCTGGCGTCGCTTCACCTTGGTCGCGCTCCTTGTTCGGTCCGGTCCCGTTTGCCGCGACCCCTTTGGTTCTGCGCGCCTCGACCTTCGGCATGTCTGCTCAATAGGCCCATCTCAGCTCCTTCGCTACTATGACTCCGGTGCTTGCCGATCCGTCGGTTCCACCGCAATGGCATCGACTTCCGCTACATTCGTCTCTCCTTGGCCTCTCGTTGATCTGACTCATCCGGATCCGTCTGTTGATCCGAATCGGCTGTCTCTAACTCATTCCAACTCTTGTCTGAATCGGTATCCTCCGATTCAATTTTCGGCTTCAGGCCTCTCACCACATTGGACCACGTCCGGGTCTTGGCCTTCTCCGTGCTTCCCTTGGCTTCTGCAGCCGGTTCACCGAAGTCAAATTCTTCATTCGACTCCGCATCATGGCCATTACAATCGTGATGACCTCCGCATAGCATGCACTTCTCTTCCTGAGTGTACACTTCTTCTTCACAACCACTCACTCCGACCTGTTCGGATGTGCCGACTTCCTTCGCCGACTCGGCTTCATTTTTCTTCGTGTCTCCACCTCTACCGGTTCTTCTCTTACCTACGGGTTCAACAGTTTTTTTGCCTTTACCCGTTTCGGTAGTATCTTTGCCCTTGCGTCTCCCCCTCAAGTGCGGCACGTCGAGATGCTGAACACCAAGCATTTTGGTAAAGTGCTGCAACTTGTCTGACCCGAGCGGCTTGGTGAAGATGTCGGCAACTTGTTGATCCGTGTGAACATACCGTAGTTTAACTTTACCGCTCAGGACCCGCTCACGCACGAAGTGATAATGCACTTCTATGTGCTTTATGCGAGCATGGAACACAGGGTTCTTGGCGAGGTTATCACAGTAGATCAGGATCGGGGTCGGTACCTCGATCCGCAGGTCTTGCAGTAGTCGCCGAAGCCAAATGGCTTCGCAGGTGGCAACGGTCGTGCCCCAGTATTCAGCCTCAGTGCTGGATAGAGCCACTGTTGGCTGCTTTTTGCTACTCCACGCAACAGCCGCACTCCCAAGAGAAAACATAAAGCCAGAAGTTGAGCAATGATCCGTTGCATCGCCAGCCCAGTCGGCATCCGTGTAGCCAACAAGCTCTTCGGTTATACCTTGCCGCTTACATACCTCAGTATTCGTTGCGCACACTGAAGGTGCTCCACGGTCGGCTTCTGCATGAATTGGCTTACCACTCCAACCGGATAGCTAATGTCGGGTTGGGGGATGGTCAAGTAGATCAGGCTTCCGACTATTTGTCGAAACCTTTTCTCATCGCAGGCTCGTCCGGAGTTGGGACGGATCTTCTGATTCCGGTCTAGGGGTGTGGAGACAGGTCGACATTCCGTCATGCCGAACTTGTACAGTATATTCAATACATAATCGCGTTGACAAAGCAATATGCCGTCGGGGGTGCGGATCACCTCGATCCCCAAAAAATAATGAAGGTCCCCCAAGTCCTTCATATCGAATGCGTCTGACAACTGTGACTTGACGCGGTTGATTTCCGGAAGACCTGGGCTGGTGATGACTAAATCATCAACATAGAGTAAGATACATACCAGACCGTTTGAGCCTTGACGGATGAACAGGGAAGAGTCGGACTTAGAGGCAACAAACCCCATCTTTTCGCAACCGTTGCATGATCTTAGCATTCCAAGCACGGGGGGCTTGCTTCAAGCCGTACAACGACTTCCTCAGCCGGCATAGCGCTGACTTGTTCACCTCCGACTGAAATCCGGGGGAGTGAGTCATAAAGACTTCTTCTTCAAGATCTCCTTGAAGGAAGGCATTCTTCACATCCATCTGATGAAGATGCCACCCCCTTGCTGTAGCAACCGCTAGTACCACACGAACCGTCGTCATCTTCGCTACAAGAGCGAAGGTCTCGTCGTAGTTGATTCTGTGGGTCTACGCATATCCCTTCGCCACTAACCGCTTGTGCCACAGGTCGATATCCGACTCGACCTTCTGTCCTTTAGTGAACAGTGCAGTGCCGACATCATTGGTGTTGAGGATAAACATCCTCCCATCTCTGCGCCCTTGCGCAATAACTTCGCCCTCATCCTCAATGAAGCACCCGAGGTGCGTAAACCTCACCTGCATCCCCTGGTCGACGATCTGTCCGACCGACACCAGGTTCTTCGTGATTGTCGGAACATGTAATACATTCATTAGCTTCCCCCTCTGTCCGACGTGGCTCAAAGGGACTTCTTCGACATGCACGATCGGGTGGGGAGTGTGGTCTCCGGTTTCGATAACTCCCGATTGATCCGGCTTCTCCAAAAAGGAGAACCACTCCCCGTGGCTCGTCATGTGGTTCGATGCGCCGGAGACAATGTACCACACTTCCTCCGATTTGGAAGTGGTCTTCTTCATTGAGTTTGCCTTGTGGTTCATCACCAAGGTTGGCCCCTTACCGTTCTTGGATCCTCCCAATCCGTTTGCGTAGTGCGAGCTTTGCCGGCCTTCCTTACCGGTCTTGCCGGATCCGGATTTGTCCGTATCGGCATGCTTTCTCCAGCACTCACTTTCCCTGTGGCCCTTTTTGCCACAGTACCAACATTCCGTAGCGGATTTGTCTTGCCGGCCTCCGGCACCACCTTGACTCCCTCTACTTGTGGAAGTCCCGGAACTGCTGTCGGCACGCTCACTGTGCCTTCGTTCCAGCTCTTGACGGCCGCCTCCATTGCGTGCCGACCTGCCTCGTCCACCACGCCCTTGGGACAGATCCGCTCCCGTGTATAGCATCCGGTTGTCTGGGGATGCATTGGTAGATGCACCAGCGTGGTTCTCCTCTACAAGGAGCATTGACTGTAAGTCGAAAAATGAGGGCGTATTCTCCCTTGTACAGACCACAGTCTGGAAAGCTTCGAACTTGGACGCCAAGCCTCCAAGACAGACCTACACCATCTAGTCTTCCTCTACGGTGACGTTAATAGAGGCAAGCGAGTCACAGATCCCTTTGATCCGAGCTGTGTAATCTACCACCGACATGTTCTTCTGTCGAACATTGCTCAACTCCTGTCTGAGTTGCAGCTTCTGGGCAGTGGTGCTTGCGGCGAAAACCTTTTTCAAGTTTCCCCAAGCATCCTTCGGTGTCCTAGCGTCACGGATATGGCTGAGCAGCTGGTCACCGACACTGGATGCGAAGCAGTACATCACCCTGCTTGCCGCCTGTTCCCACACTGGGAAGTCCTTGTGTGTCGTCTCCGGTGCTGAGTCGTTCACTCCTTCAACATAACTCCAGTAGCCATGCCCAAGCAGGTACTGGTGCATCTTGTATGACCAAGATGCATAGTTGGTTCTATCGAGCTTCTCCACCGGGAGCGATGTAGCCATACCTTTGTCCATTTCTCCTTTTGTGTCTGCTTTCCGATCTGTTAGGGTTTCCTTCACAAGCGTAGATGTCTGCAGCAGAGGTTCTCAACCCACGCGCTCTGATACCATGTAAAAGATTGCTTGCGGAAGCGTTAGAAAGAACAATACACAAAGAGAGAGAGAGAGAGAGAGAGTACGCGGGAGAGAGAGAGAGAGAGAGAGAGAGAGAGAGAGAGAGAGAGAAAGACACACTATTTTTCAAAATTATATGAATACTCTGTGCTCTGTATCTACAACGCATTCATCAGCGCTATTTATACAAGTCCACACGGGACTGTTAGAAGTACGGTGTACTTCAATGCTCACACGAGCATCTGACACTAACTACGAGACTATAACTGCATAGTAGTCTAACCTTTACTAGGCTTCCGGTTACAGATTGGATCCGGCATACCGGCTCCCCAGCTCACCGGTCCTTACTGCTTACCGGCTCGGTTGCTCACTGGCATACCGATTCATCTCGCTTACCGGCTCAGGCTCATTCAGCCGATCCGGCTCCATTTGAGCTTGCCGCTCAACAATCCAAATACCTATCCCAAGTTCTTACTTTGTCTTGCACTAACTTTGTCAAGTTCTTCACTATAAGCCCATTCACTTTCTCAACTGCACCATTTGCTTGAATATCACTGCTTAATCTTCAACTTGCTTAATAGACACGCTAACATTTCACTCTTGAAACCTAGTCCATGATCGGATACAATCTCCATCGGAACTCCAAATCTAGTACAAATATTCTTATACACAAATTGGGCTACATCTTTGGCTTTAATCGAGGAAGTTGTTATAGCTTCAACCCACTTTGTTATGTAGTCAATGGACACCAAAATAAACTCTTTACCATGTTGAGTTTTGGCAAGAGGTCCTACTGCATCAATTCCCCATTTCTTGAATGGAGCAAACACCACAATGGGTTGTAGAGGACCACTTTGTAGATACCTTATTCCTGCTTTTTGACATGCATCACAAGATCTACACCAATCATGCACAACCCTATGTATAGTAGGCCATGTAAAACCAATTAATAAAATCTTTCTTATCATTATATCATGGGCTAAATGCCCACCACAAAATTCTTCATGCAACTTAAAGAGTATCTCTATAATCTCGCCCTCTAGGGAGTCTACATCTTTGCACATCTCCAAAACACCAATGAAACCTTCCTTGATCTTCTCTAATTGGGCTTGAGCTAATGAATCCGCTTCTTTATTGTATAATCTCCCCATGTGCTTAACCTGTATCTTTTCAAAAGACCTTAGTAGACTCATTGCTTCTTTATAAAAATTTCTAAGCCCATCACTTTGACATTTCCAATTGCCTTGAATTTGTTTAATTACCAATAAGGAATCCCCCTTAAGAATTAGTCTTTTTATCTTCATAGCTTTACATAGACAAAGACCATAACACAAGGTAGCATACTCCGCTTCATTATTTGAATTCACACCACTTAATGTAATACCCTCACTTATAACTCTTTCTCCTTGAGTATCCTTGATAATAATTCCACCCACGGCTACATTTGTGGCTTTGCAAAATGCCCCATCAAAGAATAAGGTGAATGCATCCTCCATATCTAGTTCGGGAAGTGCATTTCGTAGCTTTACCAATTCTTCTTCATGAAAATTTTCTCTAAAGGTGAGAATATCCGCCAATTCGGCACGCATAGTTGATTCCAATTTGACTTCAAAATCAAACTCCGCCAATTGTAGAGCCCATTCAGCAATCCTTGCTTAAATGCTCACATGTTGGAGTACATATGGGAGTAATGACATGCTAGTGATTATTACAAAATGATGAGGTAGTAGAAAGCTTCTAAACTTTTTACAAGCATATATAAGAGCTAACATCGACTTTTCTACTTCCAAGAATTCTTTCTCTACATCAAACATGGCTTTACTAATAAAATATATAGGATGCATAAGCCTATTTTCAAAATCTTGTTGCATAAGAATGGCTCCTATAGCATAAGAGCCAACACTAAGAGAAAGAAAGAAGGTAGATGTTCTATCAGGTGGCTTTAGAATAGGACCATTACATAATAGTTCTTTTACTCTTACATATTGCTCTTCAGTTGTAGATGTCCACAAGAAGTTGTTGGTGCAGAGAATAATGCGAAAAGGATAGAGAATTTGAGCCAACATATGAATGAACCGTTCAAAGTAACGAACTTTTTGAACAAAGACCTCCAAATCTTTGATACTCATGGGTGCTGTCATCTTTTGAATTGCTTCAATCTTTGAGCTATCAACTTTGATTCCTTCTTGATAGACCACATGACCAAGCATCACCACCTCCTTTTCCCCTATGTGACACTTCTTTGGGTTGAGTTGCATTTTGCATTCCTCCCATCTCTTGAATGCCAAGCGGACCTTTTCCAAATGGTCTTTCCTGCTACTATAAATTGTGAAGTCATCCATAAAGACTCAAACAAAATCTCCAAAGAATGGTTGGAATACATGAATAACAAGACGATTAAACGTAAAAATAGCATTTGTGAGTCCAAAGGGCATGCATCGATATGCAAAGCATCCCCATGGAGTAATGAATGTCGTCTTCTTTTGATCCTCTTCCGCAATACGAATTTGAAAATAACCTGAATAGCCATCACAAACAGAGTACATTTCATGACCTGCAATTTCATCTAATATTTCATCTTGGAAAGGAAGAGGAAAGTGATCCCTCTTGGTCGCTGCATTTAGAGGTTTGTAATCAACACAAACCCTCCATTTTCCATTCTTTTTAGGTACCACCACAATGGGTGAAACCCATTCAGAATCTTCCACTGGATAAATGAATTGTGCACGCAACAAAGCTTTGACTTCCTTTAATAAGGCCTCCTTTTGCACGTGACCTAGCCTTCGCAACTTTTGTGCAACTGGAGTTGTACCCTCCTTTAGATTTATGTGATGTTGGATGATGGTCTTCCTAGTACCAAAGAATATGACGGTCCTTTTAGTGGTATTACATGAAAATCCATCAAAATGCTTACCCCAAAACACTTGATGACCACATCCTCCACTATGCCAATGCAATGGACCACTCCACCATCGGCGATAGCCACCCTTGCCGAAGATGACCTACTAATAGGAATTCCCACTTTGTTTACCACAAATTCAGAAATCAAACTTACTCTAGCACCACTATCAACCAAGGCATCTTTGATGTGAAACCCTTTGATGGAGATGGAGATGGTTGGTCATATGTCCTTTTGATCTTCTACTCGCACGATCCCCACATAATGCACAGTCTTTCGACTTTGGCGAATACTTGCAAGCCGCCCCCACTCCTTTCGTAATGTGGGAGATAATTGGAGAAGTTGTGGCCATGTTATCCTTGGTCCACTTGATATCAACTCATACTTCAAATTGAAAGCTTCTACACCTTCACCCATAGGAATGTCCTCCATCTTGATCTTCCTTCTAGAGTGTCTCCTTCTCAATTTCTCCTCTTTCTCATTCTCCTTAGACTTCTTCTTTTGTCTTGAGGCACTAGATTCTCCTTCAAGTTCTTTCTCCTTTTGCGAGGACCTTGTCCTTTTCACAGGAGCTACTTCACAAGAATTATCACTATCATCAATAAAATTAAGATTCACATTATGAGGAATTGTAGGAACCTGAGCCATAGGAAGTGTTACGCCTCCTTCGACTTCATTGTTGTTAGGTCGTTGTCCATTCCTTTGCACTTGATACATGCCTCTTCCCATCCCTCTTTGTTGTCGATGAGGACATCTTGTTGAGATGTGTCCCTCCTCTTGACAAGAATAACAAATTACACCTTGATGCCCTCTAGAGCCACCACCATCGGGAATAGTGTTGTGAATTGCTTGGGATTGTCGCAAGTGGGCCATCACTTCATCAAAGCGCCGATTCACCAATGTCATTGTATCTTGTTCACTCTTCACTTGTTCCAGTTCTTGAGATATACTTGTTGGGTTTATTGTTGTGGTGGTATACACATTTGGAAACACTTGTCCACCATGCACAATTGAAGATGAGGCTTGAAAATTGGCACGACGCATCAAATTTGCACCCAAAGCCGTCATTTGGGGGTCCCCCATGGAACTCATCATCTTCACTTGTCGATCATAAGCTTGAAAAACTTAAATGAGAGCTTGAAAAGATGTAGGATCCTTCAAGTTTGCCTCCAAACAGAAATACATATCAAGACCCATCTTGAATCATTCCATTTTAAACCACTCGTCTTCAATGCCACCACGAAGACGAATCCATGTTGTCCACAAATACTTGAAATTTCTTTCATACTCAATGAAACCAAGTGGTGATTCCATCTTTAGTCGAAATAGCTCTTCCCTTACTTTTCAGTTGCACTTCGTCGTTGAATATATTTGGCACGAAACTGGTGCACCAACAATTGATATGCTCCTTGTTGGTTTGGTGGAAGAGAGTCATACAAATCTCGAGCTCGACCATAGAATGTTGCTACCAACAAAGGTAGCTTCTCATTGTCGATGATGCGTCCAATAGAGACAACATGATGCTCAAAGGATGCCAAAAAGGCACCAACATCTTGTGTTCTTTCACGCGAAAACGTGAACTGCATAGCTAAGTTAATGTAGTATAGCTACACAAAGAAAGGATAACTTCTCCCTCCTATACGGAAAGGATCGACCCTCCCTGGAGCGCCAAAATGATAGGGTGTTTAAGACAAAGGGTAATCTTACACTATATGAGGGCTTGACCAAACCGGTTAGATCGAATTGTGACTCATAATATATTATATAGATCAAGGTATCTACGAATTAGAGAGAGAGACTCAAGAAATTAAGAAAAAAGATAGAGAAGACGAGAAAGAGATAAGATTGTTATGATATTCCAATATCAAGACAATACAAAGGAGATAAACTCCACATTCAACTAAGAAACCAAAGACCTTCTTACTACCAATCACTCAAACCCACAATTAAGACCCTTCCTCTTCCACTAAGACCCTTCTTCCTAATCCTCCTCCTCCTCTATTATCATCCCCTCCTTCCACTAAGACCCTTCTTCCTCTTCTTCTTTCTTATCCCCCTCCTTTATTATAATTTTCTTCTTCTTCCTCGTTCACGCTATTTTTAGAAGCTTTTTATCTCCTATTGTAGCTAAGACCCAGCGACCTTCTAATCCTCATATCTCCCACATCAAAGCTCCACATTTAGTGATTTAAAACATTATAGATAGCTCTCTTTACAAGCTTTCTAACCCATATTTAAACATAATATTTGGGTGAAAAACGAAGGAGTTATGATCATTCCTTTTTCACTATTTTTTATGGTCCGCTTTTTCTCTTTTTACTTTTCTCTTGGTCTGTTACTTTTACTTTTGACTTCTTCCTAAGGTCTTGGTTCGTGTTCTTAGCCTCCAAATGTGAATTATTCATACTTTATATTATTCTAATGTTCAATGGCTTAGATTCTAAAAACACTTTCACACTAATTAGCTACCACTTAGCTAATTAGCTACTCAGCTGAAGTATGCTAGTAGCTAATTAGCTAACTGGTAGCTAATTAGCTATTGTACTAATTAGCTACCACTTAGCTAATTAGCTACTGTATTAAACTATGGTAGTAGCTAATTAGCTACCACTTAGCTTATTAGCTACTCAACTAAAGTTTGGTCGTAGTTAACTAGCTACCACTTAGCTAATTAGGTATTGTACTAAACTATGGTAGTAGCTAATTAGTTACCACTTAGCTAATTAGCTACTAAACTAAACTATGGTAGTAGCTAATTAGTTACCACTTAGCTAATTAGCTACTCAACTAAAGTATGGTAGCAGCTAATTAGCTACCACTTAGCTAATGAGCTACTGTACTAAACTATGGTAGTTGCTAATTATCTACTATACTAAACTATGGTAGTTGCTAATTAGCTACCACTTAGCCATAGAGCTAATCAGGTGAATGCATCCAAATATCAAAGTTCAACTACGAACATTTGAGTCTCTTAAGAGTCTCTTAAGCCACACTTTGTGAGACGCTTGAAGGATCGATACACATGTTGTTGCATTTACCATGTACAAATGGGTTCTCTCAAGGATTCTGTTAATCTACTACATCACCATAACACCTCCTTGACAAATGTAGTTTGTACTTGTGTGTGCCCAATTTGTCGATCGAGCCCGCATGAGCATTGTAAATCATCACGGCATGTTATCTCTTCCATGAGTTGTCTTTTAGATTCTGTATTGTGTCCGACAAAAACTAAGGCCATATTTCACAATCATAAATGTGTCATGGGTTTACGTCAAGATTGTGGTCCTAGTAGATTTAGGTGGTGTCCAAATGAATTGAGTAGTGAAATACTAATCTCTGTCAAGTTATTTGAGTCACTTGACACCAATTTCGAGGGAAAGGTGTGTAAAAGAAAGGATCTAGTTAAGAAGTTGCTTAAACCCAGGGATTTGGCATCTCTATTTGTAGTATCTCTAAGAAAGTTCATTCAACACAACTTCATTTATTCATGGCAAGCCCATCAGTTTAAGACTTGCATATCTGATTTTCCAAATGATGTAGTAGTGTCCGTAGTAGATTTCGAAGAGAATTATAAATTCAAGTAGTAGAATGAAATTCAATATATGCATTGGTGTTCAACGCAGGTAACCATTTTTGTGCACATAACATATTTTCGAGTTTCAAGTGATGTTAAAAAAGTCATTCATTTTTTTATTTCTAATGATAAGAAGCATGATACCTTATTCGTCCAACATTGTTTTAACTTACATTGGCAATGGTTATTAGCTAAACATGTGGAGCTTACTCAACATTGGGTCTAGTCTGATGGAGCTGCGTCACAATTCAAGGCTAGACGTCCATTTTATTTTGTGGGGAGGTATCCTGCTATAACAAGTTTGGAGATGAGATGGATTTTTTTTGGGTCTAGCCATGGTAAAGGTGAACATGATGGTGTAGGTATTGTTATAAAGCGGGCACTTACCCATGAACAACTAAAGGTTAGATGGTGTGCAGATGAATTGTGTAGCACATGTAGTTGAATTTTTAAAAGCTAATATGTCAACGAGTGCAACTGGTGTTTATTCCTCGTAGATCCGAGATATCAAACGTGAATTTTGGGAAGTGAAGATAGAAGAAGTAAATAGGGAGAAGACCTGGGAGTGCCAAGGAATTCCCGACTTGCGATCTCTCCATGTTGTTCGCGGTTATTCTAGGTTGGATGGTCATTGTATTGCGGTTAGAGAATTAACTTGTTTTTGCTTCCATTGTGTGCAGGGAAATTGGAGGTATTGTTTAAACAAAGCATATATTCAGAATTGGGAGTATCATACATTGAACAATAAGGAAGCAGTTGATGGAGAAACAAAAAAGAATGTGGACTTCACATATCAAGGACGTGGAGATACTCTAAGTGATGTCTTAAATGTTGCGGATAATTTCGCTATAAATGTAGAAGAAGGCAATTTAGAGGGTGTTGATTTCTATATATTGAAGTGCACGGTTAGTAAACAATGTGCAACGTAGAATATATTAGATGCTTGGGGAAATGTTGTATTTACCGAGACATTCTACATCGAAGGAATTTTTTATGCAAGACTAGATGATTACAATTATGTGTATAGGCTATTAGAAGACAAACCAGTGGCGTACATGTACTCTCATTTGGTCAGGTGCATCAATGTCCCAATGTCGCAATACAATAGTTGCTCAGGTTTATACACAATTAGTGCTAATGTGCATGAATGTATTCACAATAGTATGCCATGGAATTTGTAGCTACAAGTAGCAATTACCAGTTTTCTTGTAAAACAAATAAAGCACGTGTATTGCAAATAAATAGTTTAATGGACCTATTTGGGATTTTATTTTTTTGATATACAATCTACTTTTTGTGCTTCTTTCGCAACAAAATCATGTGTCATTTTTATATACAGTCTTCTTTCTGATATACAGTTTAATAATATCGTTTAGGGTTCTTCTTTCTGAGATACAGATTTACTTAAGTGAAGCATGTACAAGTTAAAATAGTTTGCATAATTTTAAGAAAAAGTAGTATCATGAAATTAGCAATCATGAACATACTCTTAAAATTACACAGTAGATAAGTTACTCAAAACAAGAAATTTAATTCTTCATTTATTAAGTGGTAGCAAATTACATATTTATAACATCCCATTTCCAATGTCTTGAAATCGTCTATAAACAGCTAACCTCTTGTTGGTCAGTGGAACTTCTCTACATATATGATCTGCATACCGAGCTCGGTATAGAGTCCACCATGTAGCTAGTTGGCAGCTCAATGTTTTCACCAAATAGTGTTCAGGAATTTCATTGAGTAGAATGAGACAACATCTACGAATGTTGAAGTAATGTCGGAAATGTTTTGTATCCAGAATCAACATATTGTCGGCATTATAATCTGGCCAAGTGTCCCAAAAATCAGAACGTCTTTTGAATCTTGCAACATCATTCTGCTCACAATTCTCTCGTGTCCACTGACCCTTGAAATGTTGTCACCACTTCGGGAAGAATCTTTCTACACACGTCCACACATCTATACGTGGTTTTTCGCTCCAAATAAACAAATCAAAGTATTGCACAACCGACTCCAGAAATTGATTTGCATCCCTCCTTGGTGTCATATACCACACACTCATCAGGACTTTATCAAGCTCCAAGATCAAGGCTCTTCTTTCGACTTCTAATGGTTTAGGTTTCCATTCTCATAACTGAGCCTCTGTTACACCAATTACTGGTAGCACACGATCAATTTCAATCAACTCTGGTTTTGTCGGCACAATTGGTGTCCTTTTCCTCTTCAAACCCCTGGTCGACTGTGTTGGGCCTGGCTTCACATTCTGGTGCTCTTGTGTTGTCGACTTAGTCATTGGCTCAGTGCATGTAGATACTGATCTGGTCGATATCAGCCCACTGGTATCACATGTTGCATCTACCTGCAAAATCAGATCATTTGTGCAACATGCTTGATCAACTTGCGTGACCAGATCATTTGTGTCAGTTGCTACATCTACTTTCAAGATGTGGCCCTATAAACACGCAGCAACATCAACAGTTTCCACACTACCATCAGCCTTAGGAGCAATAGATTCAAACCCTTTAGACTCTGCAACATCAGAAAACACCAACATATTCACACTCAAAAAGTAAGTAAGAGTCTCACAAAACAACATAATGAACATGAAATATTTTCCATCATAGAAACATGAACATAATTATCTTAGAGAAACATCATAAAGTTCCATTACATAATGTGGATCAAGCAACAACCAATCTAAGGTTTTACTTGTCCAAATAGATCATAGTAAAACTTCATAAAACCCTAGGAAAATCGCTAACAATCATATCCCACTAATAAGTATTTCGCTCCAATTCAAGAGCCCCTTGACTGAGTAACTGGTCTTGTCCCCGATCGTGGCCCCTTCTTTAGCCTTTTTCTAGCCGATAGCCCATTTAGCCTTGCTTCCTTGACCCATTGCACAAGTGTGTCCTCCTCCGACAATCTTTGCATCACCTCAGCAGCGGCTTGCAGGTCAACTGCATCTTGCACTAGCTTTTCCAGTACAGTGGGATCTGTTTGGACATTATCAGTAGTTGGGCTTAGTGGGGTGAAATCAAGTTTTTGGGATTTGAAGAAATGTTGCATCAAGTGTTCAAAAACACTATTGTTCTGAACCTCATATTTACATGATGTTTCCAATATTCCATGGCTTTTCACATCGTTGCCTAATTCATTACCATCTTCCAAAAGAATAGGGGGGAGATGATCTGAAGGAGATGTGATAGCAAGACTCTTACTTTCAGCCACGTTGGCAACTATCTCCTCATCGGTTGCACCGTCATCAGCACCAGACAGCTCATGCACCCTCCTTAATCCACACGATTCTACAACAACATGGTCGCTAGTTAGCAACATCTTAGCTAACTAGCTATTCTTCTAGACTATGACAGTACCTAATTAGCTACCACTGAGCTACTTAGCTACTTCGCTTCGGTATGGTACTAGCTAATTACCTACTTAACTAAACTATGGTAGTAGCTAATTAGCTACTACTTAACTAATTACCTATTGTACTAAACTATGATAGTAGATAATTGTTTACCACTTAGCTAATTAGCTACTATACTAAACTATGGTAGTAGCTAATTAGCTACCATTTAGCTAATTAGCTATTGTATTAAAATATGGTAGTAGCTAATTAGCTAAGTGGTAGCTAATTAGCTACTCAGCTAACGTATGGTAGTAGCTAATTAGCTACTGTACTAAACTATGGTAGTAACTAATGAGCTACCACTTAGCTAGTTAGCTATTGTACTAAACTATGGTAGTAGCTAATTAGCTACCACTTAGCTAGCTAGCTACTATACTAAACTATGGTAGTACCTAATTAGCCACCACTTAGCTAATTAGCTGCTGTACTAAACTATGGTAGTAGCTAATTGGCTACCACTTAGCTAATTAGCTACTCAGCTAAAGTATGGTAATAGCTAATTAGCTACCACTTAGCTAATTAACTACATGTTAGGTAAATAGCTACTACACTACAACCATAATAGCTAAATAGTTTCCACACTTTATACAGCTTACCTAATTAGCAAAGATGGAACTAATAAGCTACACTATGGTCACAAGCAACAATTTTACCTATGTGTTTTCTCCAGTCATTTGGGAGAGCTGTACTACAATCCCCCAAACAGAATGCAGCAATGTGACAGGGATATTGAAAACAAACGATATGGTATGTGTGTTGGCATAGTTGTAGGTGAACCAACAGAGTAGTAGATTTGTCCTCTACACGTAATCCACAAGCGATGCAGCCTGCTTGAACAGTCAATATATCGTTTCCTGGTTCACCTTCATTTGGTAAGGGAGCAAGAATGTTCAAGTCCAATTCTTGTTTGCTCCTTACCATCCCCTCCACAAAATGTAGCTGCTTCTCAAGGCAACTAACTACATGTTCTTGACGGGAGTATTAATCCTTCAATGTAGTCGAGAAATTTACCGATTAATTATTCCTTAATGATGAAGATACAACAACAGGAAACAAAAATCATTAACTTACTTGTAGCTTTTCCAAAGTGTAATCAGCGGCAGTATTTACACCTAGAAGGTCCAGGTTCATTGAAAGAACCTGGATCTCTGTTTGGAGTTAAATTTTCCATTGGGGCTCCAGTGACCCCTCAATTTCAAGTTCATGTTGAGCAACCTATTCCAAATAATGCCTCAGTAGCACATTTTCATGTACAAGTTATTTACACCTAGAAGGTCCAGGTTCATTGAAAGAACCTGGATCTCTGTTTGGAGTTAAATTTTCCGTTGGGGCTCCAGTGACCCCTCAATTTCAAGTTCATGTTGAGCAACCTATTCTAGATAATGCCTCAGTAGCACATTTTCATGTACAAGTTATTTATAACATATTACATACTAGCAAAACAATAGGTACCTGAATCTTATTTCTAATTGTTGTAACTACCAAAGTGACTTTGCTCTCCATCGTAGCAGCCAATGTTGCTTTCTCTAAATCAGACTTAAAAAACTCCAATGTCTCACAGGCTTCATGGACATTTTTTAGCATAGAGCTAATCAATGTCTCACCTGTATCATTGACATTGGCTTTCATTGTGTGTCGGTGTGGCGTATACTTGCGGGTTTGTTGGGAGTCAATAGTTGCATCATCAACTGCCATGCTCCAAAACCTTGCCATTTTATGTTGCAAGCTCCCCATCTTCTGACATCTTTCTACCGATGCCTCACCATAAACTGCCCAAGCTACCCTGTACATTTAAGGGTCACGAGATTCCTTCTTTGTTTTGCAATACTCGTATGCAAAAGCTCTGGCAAATGAAACGGACAACTTGTTGTTGACCGAGATCTCTTGATGTATTTTCTGGTGCAGTCTCATGCAGTCATCATACAGGTCCGGTCGTACATGCTTGAGCTTGACCTTGCCTGTCACTCTAGGCACTTTATATACTGACATCCAGTCTACATCACTAATCAATCTATCTATTAGAACAGCAGGGTTAATACCCTCGAACGACAGACCATATATGTTGTCAAAGTCCACTGTCTCGCAAAAGTTTGCGAAGTTTAGCACTCTACGATAGGGAGGAACGAGCCACTTGAAATAGAAAATCAGTAATCAGAATTGGTGCAATAATAAAATTTTTAATGTGAATTTGGTGCAAAATTACAACACTTTGAGACAGTAATCTGAAATTTGTAATCTGTCCTTTTCAACATGTATCAGAAATCAACCACTTAAAAAATCAGAAATCCTAATTAAAATTTGTCATGAGAATTGGTGCAAAATTACAACAAATTGCAACAGTAATAAAAAATTTGTAATAAGAAACCCTAAACCACTTAAGGGAAACACAAACCCTAATCATCACTAAAGGCAGAAATCAACCGTACTACGAAATTCCGTCAATCAGAAACACACATGTTGCTACACCCCGATCTTCAAGACATCCTTGTTTTGGACTCCAATGACTTCACCCTATTTGATTTTTGGGAAAGATGAACAGGCACCAAAGTTACAAACAGTTATCAGAAACGAAAAAGAAAGTTTTTTTAATATGTAACTGATACATACTTGGACAAGGATCGACTTGCTCATGTGTTGTAGCTCTAAAGGTGCAATGTCGATCTTAGAGTTTTTGTGCTATTGCGGGGCTTCATCTGTGTTCATGCTTAGATTAATCCATCTGTTTGGAGTTCGAACTCAAACTCAGGATTATCAAGAATTTGATGACATTCAAGTCGACCTTAGATGATGGCACTATTCCTTGTGTTGCACTACGTTAGAAACCAAAGTTCAAATATTTGAGTATTCTCATAAATTAAATGACATGTATTTAACTAATAAATAATAAAATTTCGTAAAACATCCTTATGATTTTCCCACAAAAAACTAGCTAATTAGCTGTGGCCATTTTAGTAGCTAATTAGCTATAATAGTGTTTCCACTTGCATGCTTTTACCCTTTGTTGTAAATGTCGATATGTCGGATTCGAGTTCAGCAATGAAGTGCTTTGAGAGGTCTTCTATGGTGTTATAGATGTCACTTAACAGTTTTACCTTTTTCTTGCCCCTTTTTTTATTGTTTTCTAACACCTCATCTTTGTTACAACGTTCATCATCTAAATCTTCGTTTTCTGATCTGATGTAGTTTTGGATTGTTGAGTTACTATAGACCATCTGCTCCACTGATTGTATCAGGTTTTCCTACTTTCTTTTTATTTGGTTTTGTTGGTTGAACTCGTTCCCTATTATTTGTAGGTTCTTTGCTTGTAGAGGACTTCATTGCTTTCATGTGGTGCTCGACTTTTGTTATCTCGTTCCTTTCCGCATCATCCAAGCTCATTGAGGTAGGGATCTCCTTCTTCGACCTAGTTGTAGCTTCAAGTAAAGAGTTTCCATGATGGATATGTTTATAGTATGTCTTGGTTTTGTTGTTGATGCCCACTCTTGCTGCACATTTTGTCGTAGAGTCTGATGGTACTGGGTTTGCTTGGTTTCCATGACGAGTTCTATTGCGTGTCTTGATGGTATATTGGGTTTCTTCATCAGATTTTCTACAAAATTTATTTTCCTCCTCAAATCCTCCTGTTGAGTCGACTTCTTTGCCCATGCTTGCATCGATGTGTGGTTGTTTTAAAGTTTTCCTTTGTAGTCCGCATCCAATGGTGTCTATTTATTTTTCCCTTGTAGCTGCCATGTGTTGAAAGATGTCACACAAGGTGCCCTCCGAGGATGAGATCTCTGATCTTCCAACCTGACCACAAATCACAAATTCTTCATCAAACTTGACAGATTGACTAAACACAATTTTACCTGACTGAGGGCGATAAATCCTGTAGGCTTTTACACCGTAGGGGTCTCCATATTCAATAAACCTCCCTTTGGTGCATTGATTCTCTAGCTTTGATCTGTTCTTTGTTTGTATGTAGGTATATGGTACTGCTCCAAAGACTTTGAGATGTGAGACATCAGGAGATTGGCCATCCTTGTAGAGCGTGGTGACGAGTCTTATTTTGCAGATAACATGTTGTTGCCTCTGTAGCTTCCCAAAATCGGTGGTGCATTTTGCTAGTTTCTAGCATGCTTCTAGCTGCATTAAGAAGTGTTCAGTTTTTCCTTTCAGCAACCCCATTTTGTTGAGGGGTGTATGGTACTGAAATTTGATGAAAGATTCCACGTTGTTGGCAAAACTTTTCCCACTCTTCTAAAGTAAATTCCCCTCCATTGTCACTACGGATGACTTTGATTGTATGATTCGTTTGGTTTTTTGCAAGGATTTTAAATGCTGAAAATGCTTGTGCCTTATGCTTCAAGAAACTGACTACTGTGAATCTTGTAGAGTTGTCTATGAATGTAATGAAATATTTTGCACCAAACATAGATGGAATAGAAAATGGACCACATAGATCAAAATGTACTAATTGTAATGGCTCCGTAGTGCTTGTGCTACTTGGTGAGAATGATTTATGTGACATCTTTCCGTAGAGACAACCTTCACATACCTTGATGGTTTTGAAACTTACATTTGCCAAACCTCTTACAAATTTCCATTTTTGACATTCTCGTAGCGCTTGAATATGTATGTGTCCAAGCCTGCAATGCCACAAGTATGTGGACAAAACATTATCTTGATTATGGTTATGACATACCTCTATTGACAATGCCTCTATTTGTGGCGCTCCCACAGGATATAGATGGCCTTGCTTGGGACATACTATTGCTTTGCTCTTGCCTTTATGGAGATGTATCATGGCCCGGTTCTCAGTGAATTCGATAGTCAGCCCATTGTTGGTAGCTTGTCCAACTGACAATAAGCATTTTGCCACTCCAGGTACATAATACACATCTATAATTTTTATATGATTATCATTTGCCCTTATCAAACAAATGTTACCTTTTCTCACTGCTAGTTTCTGTCCATTGTCTCCAAATATAACCCTAAGTGGAGTTGATAGTTCTTGATAGTCCTCCATCCAATCCTTCCGATATGTAAGATGGTGTGTAGCACCCGTATCGAGAAACTATATTTCTCCATCAGTATTGATGTGATATGGATGGATGTATACTTCTTCATTCTGGTCTTCTCCATTATCCGAAGAGTATTCAGATTTATCCTCATTAACTTCTTGGATCTCCCTACTGTGTGCTTGTGGCCGGCTTGCTTTATTTAGATCAGCTTGCTTGAATTGACACACTCTTTTTGTGTGTCCATCCTTTTTACAATATCTACATGTCACCTTGAATCTTCCACTTTGTTGACTTCCATATGTATAACTCCTCTGTCCATCATTCTTGTTATTTGATTTATTTGACTCAAGGGCTTTCCCTTTCCAAGCTTTATGTCTTTGTCGATTTGCTGGTTGATATTGTTGATATCTATTGACTGAAGCAGCCACGGTTGATTTGCCGCTTTCTTTTGTCGCCGAATGTCTTCATGAAGAATCTTTGTAAGTGTAAAGAATCGATGTGATTCTTGTCCAACGGAATAGACTAGAGATATGTGTTGTGAGTGTGTGTGTGTGTGTATGAGAGATAGATAGATTATATTATCGTCTTCGGAGGTCAAATATGACCTATGAGACCAAAACATTACATTTCACGTGATACGTGTGAAAGTGAGTAGTGACTCTCAATGTTCAAGAACTTTACCAATGAATGTTGCAATTGAGAGTGCACATTGTGGTTGTGAGAGGAATTCATGCAAAGATTGGGCTCGATTGAAGAGATGTGGAAAGCATGGTCGAATATGATCAAAGACAGAGCATTGTATCAAAGTGTGATACTCAGACTCGCGAACTTGTTTAGGGCAAAGTGTGCATAGCCGACCACTCTCATCACTTGTACCCCAACGCCCTGTTTCACATCACAATGCATGTGAGCTAAGTCGCATGGAAGCAATGGTTCGAATGGAAGATAACGGTATGGGCTCTAACATGTATGGATGTGTACGATTTCCCCGTTCCGCAAAGAATATGGTTTTGTAGTTAGGTGCAACATGTGTAGTATAATGTGTGAAGCGTGAGCCTCCACATTTGTCCCATGTCATGATACATTGGCGTTGCAAAAATGCCTCATTTACAGAGAGAAACACAAGCTAGATTAGAGAGACAATAGAATACTCAAGAAGATGTATATTACAAAGGAGATTAATCAACCTTATTACAAGGTAGGAGGAGAGTGCTTTATATAGTCACTCTGTCTCTTCATTAACCACTGAAGCTCATGGGTCATGGGGAATGTGAAAACTCATTAGTTATGTGTCATAGAATATGATTCTATGACACATAGTTAATGTGTAGATAAGAGTGGTGACTTTTGACCTTTGAGTGGACACTCTCAAGGGTGTGTTCACACACTAGACTAGGTTGAGCTTGATTCTCAACATGCCCCCTCAAGCTCAACTTTGGTCGGCTACTTCGATTGATGTCCGCTTCAGCTCGTATCCAGTTTGGACGATATCTGGTACATCTGGCTCGTATCCGGTTCGGACGGTATCCGGTTTTCGCTTGTACTCCCCCTCAAGCTTGGCAAGTCAAGGACCGTCAATCCAAGGTCTGACAGGAATTGCCGAACCTTGTCGGCTCCTAGGGCTTTGGGAAAGATGTCGGTTGTCTGAAGATTCGTAGTGATATGTTGAAGGTCGACATCACCAGCCTGAACACGCTCTCGAATGAAGTGATAGTGCACTTCAATATGCTTGGTGCATGCGTGGAACACTAGGTTCTGAGCCAGATAAATATTGTTCATGTTGTCACAGTAAAGGAGAATTGGATCTTTGATGGGAACGCCCAGATCCTTTAATATCCTCTTGAGCCATACAACTTCACATGCAGCCACCACCGCGCCCCTGTATTCGGCCTCTGTGCTCGAAAGAGTGACGGTTGGTTGCTTCTTGCTACTCTAGGAGATGGCTCCACTTCTGAGGGAGAAGATGAAACCAGAGTTTGATCGTCGGTCGGCTTTGTAGCCTGCCCAGTCGGCATCTGTGTACCCCTCGAGTTGAATTGACGTGGCCGACTTATAGAGAATGCCATAGTCCATCATTCCGCTCACATATCGTAACACTCTTTTAGCACAATCCAAATGGATATCTCGTGGCGTTTGCATGAACTAGCTAACAAGGCCGACCGGATAGCTTAGGTCTAGTCAAGTGATCGTGAGGTAGATAAGACTACCAATCAGTTGTCGATATTGAGTCGGCTCACACTCTGTGGTGCCAGAATTGGCATCTAATTTGAGGTTTCGGTCGAGAGGTGTTGCCACAGACTTGCACTGAGTCATCCTGAACTTGTTTAACAAGTTGAGAATGTAGTGCCATAATCCCAGCTGGAGTCCGCATTACCTCGATGCCAAGGAAGTAGTGGAGCACTTTCATGTCCATCATCTCGAATTTGTTGGAAAGCAGGGATTTGACCTTGTTGATGTCGACTAGCTGCTCACCTCCAATGACCAGATCATCCACGTATAGGATGTTGACCATCGAACTTTCAGAATCGCTTCTTACATAGAGAGAATTATCAAAATTTGACATTTGGAAGCCGATTCGATGAAGATATTGTGTTATCTTCGGGTGCCAAGCACGTGGTGCTTGCTTAAGGCCGTAAAGAGCCTTCTTGAGTCGGCAGAGGTCTTTCGGATGAATGTTGGATTCAAAGCCGGGTGGTTATACCATGTACACCTCCTCTTCTAATTCGCCTTGAAGAAAGGCGTTCTTGACATCCATTTGGTGGAGGTGCCACCCTTTTGTAGTTGCAAGCACTATCACGGTTCGCACAGTTGTCATCTTTGCCACCAAGGCAAAGGTCTCTTAATAGTCGACGCCCTGTGTTTGTGCGTAGCCCTTTGCTACAAGTCAAGCTTTGTAGCGGTTGACGGAACCGTCAACATTATACTTCACTTTGTATATCCATCTACAACCGATTGCCTTCTTGTGCAGTGAATGAGGGACGAGATCCCATGTCTCATTCTTGTTGAGAGCTTGCATCTCCTCGTTCATTGCTTCGACTCATCGCAGATCTTTAGCAGCTTCGACAAAGCTCTCTGGTTCTCAAACTGCTGCAACCTTCATCATAAAGGCATAGTGGTATGCCATATAGTCGTTGTAGCTGAATCGCAGATCTTTAGCAGCTTCGACAAAGCTCTCTGGTTCTCAAACTGCTGCAACCTTCATCATAAAGGCATAGTGGTATGCCATATAGTCGTTGTAGCTGAATCGGCTAACCGGATTCTTCTCTCGGGTGGAGTGACAGAGTTTCTCATTTGCGATGTGAGTGCTTTCTCAACTCCAGGTGACCTCATAAGAGGCACATCAAAGCTATCGAACTCACTATCGAGTGAATGAGTCAATTCGTTGCCGTCAAAGTGATCGTCTTCATACTCCGACATTTTGGCCTTCCCTTTGTCCTTCTTTGGACTTGGCCGAGATATGCTTTAGTTGCTCGGAGGCTCTTGTGGTCTGATCAATCTAGTTGAGATCGAACTCTCTTCGAGTATTAACCTTAGTTGATCATCGTCTTCTATGTTGTCGAGGTCGTTCGTAGATGGTTCAGGAGGAGTTGGCTCGGGTTTGTACCATGATGTCAATTCGTCAAAGACGACATCCCGACTTACATGAGTCTTCTGAGTAGAGGGGTTAAAGCACTTGTACCCCTTTTGCTCGAGTGAGTACCCCACAAGGATGCACTTCTCTGATTTTGGGTCAAGCTTCTATCGCTTCTCATCGGGAATGTGCACGTATGCAATGGAGCCGAATATCCTTACATGGGATAGATCTGGCTTCTTCCCATAGTATTTCTCATGAGGGGTGACCTCATGCACTCCGGATGTTGTGCACCGGTTCATGAGGTAGAAGACGGTATTTGTAGCTTCTGCCCAATATGACTTGGGCATATGCTTCTTGTTACCCGGACCCGGACAGTCAATTTTACCGAACAAGTGGGAAAGCGTCGAAAACAGAGTCGGTTCGGATCGACTGTTCGGATCAATGACTCAGCAGTAAACGAAGAGAACTAAGTTAGTTAGATAATTTTGTAAATCTTGATAGTAAGTAGGAATAGTTCTTGATGAGAAAAGACCTTCGGTATACCTATAAAAGGGAACCGAAGGCATTGTAAGAAAGGTCGTTTTATTTAGTAATATAAGTTTAAGTTAGGAATATCCTGTACGGATTCTGTGTTCTTTCTATTGTCTATGTTCTTAAGTGCAAGCTTCCTAATTTATAGCTAAGTAACGATCACGGTAATTACCGATTAATATAGTATAATTCCGTTCGTAAAACACAATTCCTTGTTAGAACGTTGAGTAGCGACGTTCACTCTTCTGTATCGGTAGTAGTTAGTAATTAGCCGATTAACACAGAAGAATTTTGGCACGCCCGGTTACATCTGCAATTAAGCAGAGAACAATTCGAATGGATGTCGTATGAAGAGGAGGCACCGGTCAGTTGTAAGCGCCCTCGTACAAGGTCAGTTACGAAGGTAGTGCAGCAAGCGTTCATTGCGCAAGAACAACCGAAATCAAGCACAAAGTGGTTGAAACTTCCTGACTTATCCGATCAATTACCTTCAGACGAAAAACAGACGGAAGAGGTATCGTTTTACGACATTTGGGACGATATGCCTTATACTTATTCTAAGTTCCGGGAAGGAACAGATGCGGAAGCACATGTTAGGGATTTCTTAACGACATGGGAGATTAACCATGGAGCTCAGCGATTGTCGGCAGATGCCGAAGATAAGTCAAAAATCGCTGAGTTCGTCTTATCATTAGACAGATATTCCGCTAATTGGTTTGCGCAGAACGGTCTTCAAGGATTTCCATCCTTTGAAGTGTTAACTAGTAAATTTTTACAATTATTTCATCAACAAATTCCGCAGAAGGATTTGATTGCGCAATTTTATGCGTTATATCAAGAAAAAAATGAAACAGTATCTCAGTTTGTGATACGATTTCAGAACTTACAGGTTCAGATTTCAAGGCCGATTCCGGATAAGGAATTAAAAGAAGTCTTTCTAGAAGCTATAAAAGAACCATTAAGGACGACATTGAAAGTGTTCGATTTTCGGAATCAGACTATCGAACAAGTAATTGATAAAGAAATAGAAATGGGTCGACCACCGGTCAATGTTCAGAGTATGGACATGTCGGCATTACACCGTACATTACCAACAATAGAGGAGTTACAATTTCGACAAGCAGTTCAATGCACCACTTGTTTAAATACGGGGCATTCGGCAATTGAATGTACGTTAAGAACACATTGTACAATATGTCATTCAAAATTACATTCAGTAGAACAATGTGAATATAATCTGCTTAATAAGACTACGGCGTCAGTACGACAAATTTTTACTGACAATGGTTACCAAAATAACACTAATCTGTTCAATGGTTATCAAAATAATAATTTTTCACAAAATCAGCAAAATGTACAACAGAATCCGGTTTTACAGCCAAATCAGATCTTTTCACAACAAAATATGCAACCCACTCAAGTGACTCAAGCATTTCAACCAGGTTTTGTTCAATCCAATCCACCATTCGTACAGAATCCGAATCAATATTTTCAACAAAATAATCAAAGTTTCCAACAAGGTAACCTACCATTTCAAGGGTTTCAACAGAACTGTCCGAATGTGCAACCGAATTCTACATTTCAACCAAATCCGGCATTTCAACCGGGTAATATGACCTTTCAACATAATACTCAAACCGTTCCACAAAATAATCAAATGTTTCAACAGAGTAATTTTCCGCCAAATCAGGAGTTCGGGATACCACACAATATAGCACAACCAAATGATAATACTGAACAATTTAGGCAGAATCGGTATAAAAACAAGAGATTTTACAAACCAAAAGCTACACGTCAATACCAACAAAACCCGAATGGTAATGAAGAGCAGCAATTTAATAACGGCCAATTTGCACATGGAGAGACCAGTGCAACATTTGTACCCACTTGTTACATTTGTCGACAAATAGGCCATTATGCTAATCAATGTCCGGTTAGAGGAAAGGGTCCAACAGTTAATATGGTAATACCGGAAGTTCAGCAAGTAACGACACGCAGCAAAAGCAAACAATCAGAGTGGGAAATTCAGGAAGAAGTTCGGAAGGCGGCAAAAGAATGGGTGGACGAAGCAAATCAAAGTAATGTGAATCGAATGTTACAAGACAATAACATTGACCAGGACATCGTTGTACAACAGTCATTGGGGAATAAGGAACAGGAAGAAACTTGGAAACTGTTGGCTGATTGCCAAGTGTCATTGCCACTTACGGGCTTACTTAAGTTAGTACCAAGGTTTACAGAAAAAGTGGCAGCATTAATTGCATATAAAGGTTCCGAACAAATAGCAGTACACTACAATCAGCCAAGTAATAACCCTTCGATCATGGATGAACAGAATCCGTCGATTAAGGTAATACTTTACGGGCAAGAAATCGGAAATGTGATTATAGATGGAGGCTTGGGTGTTAATGTGATTAACAAAACTACATGTGAAAAACTGGGAATCACGGAATGGGAAGCATGTCCGTTTTGGTTACGAATGGCAGATACAAGTACGGTACGACCGATTGGTTTGCTTCGAGAACTGGACGTAATAATCGGGGGACACAGTTTTCAGATTTCGGCAGTAATTTTGCAGTTAGAAACACAGGGAGCATACCCATTGTTATTGGGGAGACCATGGTTAAAGACAGCTAATATTAAACAAAATTGGAAACAAAATGTGCTAACATTTAGGAAAGGAAAAACTAAGGTCAAGATTCCGACGCACAACAAAGTGACAACAAGCAAACAGAGTTTACCTGTACATGCAGAAGCAGTTAATATGATGGAAGGATTGGACGAGGAAGAAGAAAGTCAGTATTTCGATGATAATCAGAAAATCATCCCTCTATTTGAGGTAGATATTTTGCAAGCATTAACACCATATGTAGACTCACATGAAGAAGTGCCAATCGATGAGCAAACAATGAAAGAAATACGAATGCAACAAGAAGCTACAGATAAGGAAATGAAGGTATCTCAGAGAGTGCAAGCCTCAGCATTGGAGGAGATTGATTTGGCAGGAGTAGAGGATGCTGAAAGAAAAACAGTCTTGATTGCTAGAGATTTGGCGGAAAATGACAAACGGACATTAACAACATTACTATTACAATATAAAGATGTTTTTGCATGGTCGTTTGACGATATGAAAGGTCTGGATCCCGCTTTTTGTCAACATCAAATCAATTTGCATAAAGATGCAAAGCCAGTACAACAACGCAGGTACAGGTTGAATCCGAATTATGCTATCAAAGTAAAAGAAGAAATCGATAAACTCTTAAAAGTAGGATTTATTCGACCCATCAAAAAATCAACATGGCTGAGTCCGATAGTAGTAGTCCCGAAAAAGAATGGGAAAATTCGCGTATGTGTGGATTACAGAAAATTGAATGCAGCGACAATTACGGATGCGTTTCCGTTGCCATTCACAGATGGCATATTAGATGCAGTAGCGGGACATGAAATTTATAGTTTCTTGGATGGGTTCAGTGGGTACAACCAAGTACGGATGAATCCGGAAGATCAGGAAAAGACAGCCTTCGTCACAGAATGGGGTGTCTTTGTGGCAGTAGTAATGATGTTCGGTTTAAAAACAGCTCCAGCTACATTTCAGCGGGTAATACAGGAAATATTCGGGGAATATATTCCAGCTTTCATGCAGGTGTTTTTAGATGATTTTGCAGTATATAGTCGGAAAGCTGATCATTTTGAGCATTTACGGCTATGTTTAGAAAAATGTCGAAAAGGGCGTCTTAGCTTAAATCCAGCCAAATGCGCATTCGGAGTAATGAGTGGTACGTTACTTGGGCATATTGTCAGTCAAGAAGGGATTGCAGTGGACCCAGACAAAGTTAAAGCAATTATTGAGGCAACACCACCAACAAATGCTAAAGCTCTAAGTAGATTTTTGGGTCAAATTCGGTGGCACAGTAGAATGATGAGATATCTAGCAGACATTGCTATCCCGTTACACACAGTAGTACACAAAGTTCCTTTTATATGGACAAGTATAGAACAAGATGCATACGAATGTCTCAAGAAGATGCTGACGAAGGTTCCAGTAGTTCAACCACCGGACTGGAACAAACCATTTCATGTTTTCGTCGATGCGTCGGACATTGCCATAGGCAGTGCTTTAATGCAATTATCCGAACCAAACTGGTATAGGCCGGTATACTATGCCAGTAGGAAACTTTCGTCGGCCGAAAGAAACTATTCAACAACCGAAAGAGAAGCTTTGGGAATGATATATAGTGTGAACAAATTTCGACATTACCTTTTGGGTAAGAAATTTACATTTCATGTGGATCATTCGGCTTTACTGTATCTAGTTTCCAAACAAGAATTGACAGGCAAGTTAGCCAGATGGACGTTATTGCTTCAAGAGTTTGAATTCGACATTATACATCGACCAGGAGCACAGCACGCGATTGCTGACTATCTCAGTCGGCTTGAGTCTGGAGAAGAAGCGGTTGGGGTTAAAGATGATTTTCCAGATACTCAATTATTTCGGGTTGAGGCAGTAAAAGCACATGAAGTGAATGAGGAAAAAGAGGATGAATGGATTTCCGAAATGACGATATTTCTATCAACAGGAATTCCGGCCGAACACATGTCGACAGATGAAAGAAAAAGAATTGCAGTACGAAGTCAGAATTTTTGTTTATTTAATGACATATTGTATCATAAAGGAGCGGATGGAATATGGCGAAGGGCAGTACGAAAATTTGAAAAATCAGCCATATTAACAGAGTCACATTGTGGAATTGTTGGCGGTCATTACGCAGGAGAAGCAACAGCCAGAAAAATATGGAATAGCGGGTTATGGTGGCCAACGGTGATGAAAGATGCTAACGAATACTGTAAGAAATGCGATTTGTGTCAAAGAATGGGGCAACCAACCGAAAAGGATTGAATGCCTTTTCAACCGGTTTTACCTCTTGAGCCATTTCAGAAATGGGGCTTAGATTTTGTTGGCCCATTCAAACTAGCAGCTGCAAGAACCGGTAATCGATATATCATAATTGCGACTGACTATTGCACAAAATGGGTTGAAGCAAAAGCTCTCAGGGACAATACAGCAGCATCCACAGCAAAATTCCTGTATGAGTATATATGGTGTCGATTCGGTTGCCCAATAGAATTGGTAAGCGATCAAGGCACTCATTTTATTAACAAGTTAATTAACGAATTAACCAATTACTATGCCGTAGTTCATAAGAAAAGTACGCCTTACTATCCCCAAGCTAATGGATTGGCAGAATCGACAAATAAAACAATTCAAACAATTTTAAAGAAGATAGTGAATGAAAATCGTACTGATTGGGATCAAAAGTTAAATAGTGCATTATGGGCATATTGTACTTCGTACAAAACATCCATTAAATCAACACCTTTCCGAATGGCATTCGGACTCGAAGCCGTTATGCCGATCGAATTTCAAATTCCGACACTTCGTATCCAAGCAACGAATAAGTTAAATGAAATAGAATCGGAGCAGATACGCAAAGAGGCTTTATTAGTATTAGAAGAAGAACGGATTCAATCAATGTCAGCACTAGAACACAAGCAGAGACAAATCAAGGCATTCGTAAATCGACATCGAAGGAAATTGGGAAACCGGTATTGGTATTCCAGACGAGAATGGGACTTATGCCTGGGAAACTCCGGTATAGATGGACAGGTCCAGTATGGATAATTAATAGTAAAAATGGTACGTACCAGCTGGGATCATTAACCGGAGAGGTTTTACCGAAATGGGTAAATGGATTCCGGCTTAAACCGTATTTGGGAGATATGCCGGTAAATCCGTTTATTCAAACGGAAGAGTAAAAATAAATAAATAAATAAATAAATAAATAAATAAACTAACTAACTCACTCAATAGTTCTTGTCAAATGCAGCAATACAATCTTGCCATAACAGTATGAATCGACTATAAATAGAAAGAGGAATTGCATGATTATTAGTAAGGAGTACAACCACTACACGTAGAGTGAATACTAATTAATTCCTACATTAATAGCAATTACTATTCTTTAAGTCATCATGCATAAGTTAATATCTTTAAAGCATATTTCTGTATCGTCTGTGTCGCCAAAACAACGGAAACGAGTGCAGATATCGAAACAATTTGAGCCTTCGTGCCCTAGTTCGCCCAAACTCTGTTTTTCTGATTTTCATCGCTACAGAAACTGTGCAGATCTGCAACCGTTATCGACAAGTGATTCAGAACAAGGAAACACAGAAGTCATGCCGATTCCTGTATCTGAAGAACTGCGATTGTGGCTTCATGAGAGAAACTTACAAGGTTTCATCAAAGTAGCAGAAGCGGAACCTCATCCGCAGGCGGAAGAATTGGTACAACAAATAGACATCACCAAAATCACCACAAAGAAAATACGAAATGCATTACAGATGCCAAGAGGAGGCTTTGAGGCAGTTAAAAAACCTTCATCAGAAGCACTCCAATCGTATTTCGGGGAATACTCACCCTCGGCAAAAGCATATCAGACTTATGGAGGTCGGGATGAGTTTTTTCATGAAATGGCTAGATTTTTATTAGAGGTGGGATTTGTCAGTCCTCGTTTTTATTGTATGCCGAAAAAAAGGGCTGGGTTTATCATAGCCGCATACGAAAAAGAGGATTTCAATTGGCCACTATTGTCGGGGGAAGCTCTGAGAGAGCAGCTACAAGGGGTAAAAACAGGAAAACCGATGAAACAAATTTTTGGTCGTTGGTTATCGGTATTATTTCCGATTCAAGAATCGGAAACTCCTGTTCAGTCAAGAAGACCACCGATAGTACAAGCACCACGAAGACACCGACAGGTAGTACATGAAGAATGGATTGAAAAAGAATCGGCACATGCCGATAATATACAAACGAATATGCCTCAGTCGGAACCACCAAGACCAGAGAATTCCGAAAACAGGCAACCAGCAGCCGAACAAGAAACAGTTGACAATTTGATAAACAACCAACAGCCGACAGAAAATCGACAACAAGCAGAGAAGATGCGACAAAGGACAAGGATTAAACAAAAGGCTAATCGGCAATTCCAACCAGAAAACAGTGAGGGATCAGCACCGAAAAGGCAACGCACAAATGAAAATTCGAATACGCCTGTGGTAATAGAAGTACTAAAACCAGGGAATGAGAGCGTTTCGACACAACCTCACCAAGGACAATCTTCAAAAGTAGCAATTCGGGAAGCACATGGGTACTTGGATATCCCACCAGCAGCACATGAATTAGCTGCCATTTTACAGTTCGGAACTTCATACGAACTGGTTGAATGGTTGGCTAAAAGACTGACAGAAGTATCAGAACGGCTGGCTCAAGAACATAATGACCGAATAATGATACAGAAAGCCTTACGAGGAGTGTTGGAACCTCAAGAAAAAGCAGAGATAGAGAAAATAGGCCGGAAAAGAAGTGCATAGAATAGAGGGGAGGCTATTGAAATGCCACCATTACATGAAGCACTGGTCGAAATTCATAAAGAATATGAAACGGCACGCAAAGCAGCCAGTGATATGGATGAAAGATACAAAAGTGTATCAGCATCGGCGGAGGTGCTGAAACATCAGTTTTGTAACATACAGGCAGAAAATAAAGAACTAAAGGAAAGTCTAAACAAATGGGAAACACAGGCACGACTTATGGTGTCGGAGTCAGAATGGCAGCAGAAATTGGAGGACGCTGAGAAAGCACGTCAAGCAGAAACAACAAGGGCCAACAATGCTGTATTTCGAACTACAGAATTAGAAAAACAAATAGAAACCATTCAGAATGGTCAATACAAAGTTCTCGAAGAAAAAAATCAAGTAATAAACGAATTACAGAAAAATCTAGAAGAAGCTAAGACGGCCAATCATACATATACCGAACAAATTGAAGAATTCGAAAGGTATATAGTGTCACAGGAAAGTCAATTGACAGAAAAAGAGCGGAGTCTTGAAGAAGTCAACAGAAGAATTACGGAACAGCAGGAGGAATGGAGCAAACAGAAATCGGCATTCGAACAACAACTGGACGAAATTCGGAAGATATCGGAACAAAGACGGCTGGATATATATGTAGTCGAATCCAAACTAATGCGAGCTGAAAGTGAGAACCGAACCACTATTACGGATTTACAGAAAGAGTTGCAGACCGCCCAATACGTCGCAAGCATCACTAGGGACAAAGTGCAGCACATCATAGGGAAACATCGAAACCTAGCAAAGAAAATGATCGATGAATCCCTTGCGCAAGGATGGAAGTTATGGACAGCACAAGCGGCGGAATTACAGTTATTGCGTGCCGACAAAAATAACCGTCAGGTCCAAGGTGCAGGTTTTTTTAAAATGGCACAAAAGGATATTGACAATATCCAAGAGGATATCATGAAAGATATGGACGAAATTGCGGCATTTTACAGAGAAGAAATTCAACGTATTATGCAAGAATTCGACAAAAATGATATAGGCACTTCCGTCCAGTTGGATAAAATCGAAGCCGAAAGAACCAGCAAGACTCCTGGTATTCAAGCTTCCAGAAGAAGTGAACCAGAGCAGCCAACCGAATCACAACCTACTCCGAAGGACGACTGTGACACAGATGAAGATGAAGAGGAAGATATAGGTGGAATACATCCAAGGCCAGATGAGCCTTCGATTTTTGATATTCTGAACGATTCGGATGAAGAGCTACAGGAATAGGCATGGGTTCGCTGGACAAGGTCCTGGCCCACGGACGTGCCAAGTGTTACCCGGACCCGGACAGTCAGTTTTACCGAACAAGTGGGAAAGTGTCGAAAACAGAGTCGGTTCGGATCGACTGTTCGGATCAATGACTCAGCAGTAAACGAAGAGAACTAAGTTAGATAATTTTGTAAATCTTGATAGTAAGTAGGAATAGTTCTTGATGAGAAAAGACCTTCGGTATACCTATAAAAGGGAACCGAAGGCATTGTAAGAAAGGTCGTTTTATTTAGTAATATAAGTTTAAGTTAGGAATATCCTGTACGGATTCTGTGTTCTTTCTATTGTCTATGTTCTTAAGTGCAAGCTTCCTAATTTATAACTAAGTAACGATCACGGTAATTACCGATTAATATAGTATAATTACGTTCGTAAAACACAATTCCTTGTTAGAACGTTGAGTAGCGACGTTCACTCTTCTGTATCGGTAGTAGTTAGTAATTAGCCGATTAACACTTCTCATTTAGCATGGCCCTTGCTACTTCGAGGATGTGCCGATTCTTGCATTCGGCTACACCATTCTGTTGCAGAGTGTGTCGGCAAGTGAATTCTCGATGAATTCCTTCTTGTCGAAGGTATGCCGTGAACGCATTGGAGAAGTATTCCTTTCCTCCTTCTGACCGAAGACATCGTACATGACACCCAGTTGTCTTTTCGACTTCACTTTTGAATTTTTGGAAGTGTGTAAACACTTTGCTCTTCATCCTCATGGGAAAGATCCATGTGTATCTAGAGAAGTCGTCGATGAAGGTAACATAGTACCGACATCCTCCGAACATAGTCGTCTATGCTTGTCCCCACACATCCGAGTGGACCATGTCCAATAGGCCTTTGCTAACGTTCCTCTCCTTCGGGAACGGGTGTCGATGTTGCTTGCCGAATTGGCATGCTTCACATACTCCTTCAAACTCTTTCTCTTTGAAGGTCGGGAGCCTGATGACAACTCCTTTCGATTGCATCGCCTTGACTTTGTTTAGATTGATATGGTCGATTCTTTTATGCTATAGCTCTATGTTGGTGTCGTATTTGAGGCCCTTTGCAAACATGGACGATTTTACCTCGTTCGCTTCGAGGATAACATTCAGCCTTCCCTTCGAACACGAGCAATTAGTCGGCCTTCCTTCTCGTGAATCGAACTTGCATCCCTTGCTCCACAATTTGGCCGACCGAGACCAAATTCTTCGTTATGGTGGGTACATGTAAGACATTTTTTATGCAAGTTTGTTCACCTTCTTTCCCGACTGGGACATTGCTGACATGCCGAATCGGATGAGTGGTGTCATCTCCGGTCTCGACATAACCAGGTCGATCCGACTCTCGAAGGTCATATGGTTCGAAGCACCGGAGTTGACGAACCATACATCTTCCAGATTGGAGGCATTAGTCGAAGTAGAGGCCAACATAGATTTTGCTCTATGTCTCATTACAAACATTCCGCCATGATCTTCATAGTCGGAGTTGGTGGCATAATTGGTGAGTTGTCGGCTTGTGGAAGCTGAGTCGCGCTTCTTCTTTCGGCACTCTTCTTCATGGTTTGTTGGCTCGGACCAGAATGGAAGCTCCCCCTTCTTCCGAATGTTCCTCAATGGCTTCCTTCTTGATGCCGAAATTGTGAGTTGTTTTCGTAACTCGGGCATCCTCTTCCTGCATCCGAATGCGTGTAGAGCATGTGGCCTTCCATGGCGTTCCTCCTTGTTCGAACATGATTTTCTTCAACATGGATTGAAGATTGAAGGAGGGTGGGCCGGACCGTGGTGCAAGGCCGCTGAGGCATATTTGCACCATTTCATCATCCTCGACGTTGACGCTTATCGAGCCGAGTGCATCACAAAGCTCCTTGATCTTCAAGGTGTAGCTTGTGATGGACATATCCCGTTGTTGGATGTTGTTCAACTCTTGGCATAGTTGAAGCTTTCGTGTCGTATTGGCGGCGAATATCTTCCATAGATTCTCCCATGCTTCCTTTGGCGTTGTGCCTTCTCAAATGTAGCCGAGCATGTGATCATGAACACATGTCGCCAAGCAATACATTACTCGACTCGCCGCTTGCTCCCATGTTGAGTAGTCGGCGTCTTCCGGGTGGGGTCAGTTTTCTTGTGCTCACTTGATGTAACCCCAATAGCCTTGGCCGACAAGGTATTGGTGCATCTTGTACTCCCAAAATGCAAAGTTGTTTCAATCCAACTTCTCGCTAGGGAGAGCGCCCCCCATTTGAGTATTCATGGTGTTCTATGTAGATTTTCTTCTTCTTCTTCTCTCTTGAATATGAGTTATGTAGCTGCACTACGATAACGATGAGCCGGTTCTTCTTGAACATCGGCGTGAAGCACAACACACACGGATGGGCAAGATCAAGCTACCAAACCGCTTTGATACCATGTAAAGAATTGATGGTGATTCTTATGCAGCGGAATACACTAGAGATATGTGTTGTGAGTGTGTGTGTGTATGAGAGAGAGAGTGCGTGTGTGTGAGTGAGAGAGAGAAACATAAGCTAGATTAGAGAGACAATAGAATATTGTTGAGAGACAAGCTCAACATTCGGTGCGAAGTACACAACGTAACCCAGTGTGTAGATTGGGTGCGTGAAAAAGTACGCACAATAGGGTCGCATCAGTGTGAAAACCGAAGAGGCCGTTAGAGCGTTATTCCTCGTAAAGGAATAAGTTTGGGAGTTTGCTTAGTCAGCTCATTTATGAGCATTCAAGTATTGTCAGTACTTGTGTCAGCCCGATTGTCAGGGTTTGTATATAGGGTGCTCACTGAGCACGAAGTGTCGAATACAAGTGTATAATGGACGTATTCACACTATCCCTTTGTATAGCTCAAGTTTGGGCCATTTGTGTAATTAGCATAAATGGTAGTTGCCCTAAGTTTGTCACTATATAAAGTGACCTAGTAACCTTTTTGTAAGGTTGGTTGTATTATTTGTTTCTATTGAATAGAAAGAGTCTTTTGTGCCTCCTCTCTCTCTCTCTCTCTCTCTATCTCTGTGCACGATCTTGGAAACTGTCATACGCAGGTACTCAACCCCAATCGAATGCTACTTGATCTTCCGCATTGACGGCCTTGTCTTCAACATTTCGTATCAGAGCCTGCACAGTATTCGGTTCCTCAACCCGCTGTCGGCCGTCATCACAGCCTGCACAGTATTCGGTTTTTCGCTTCATCCTAGTCTGCAAAGCATTTCAGTTTTCTTGCGTCATTCGAAGAAACAGAGAAGAAAGTAGGCAAACACAAGCTTGAATCTCGCTGCGTTAGATCATCACTCGGAGTAAACCAGTCGGCTGTACTCTACTTCCTTGATCGTAACTGCTTGAGGTGGGCTTCTTGCACAACGACGACTTCAAGGACAACCCCAGTTCGTGTTTCATTCGATTGGACAATAATCGGAAGGACCAGTCGGTTCCATTGCTCTCACCGTTGCAGTCAACCGAAACCGAATCGTCTTGAAGTACTGTCAGATCGTTAAATCTAGGTTCAACTCGACTAAGACAGTTGTCGGTAGTCAATCCGAACCAAATCCCCGATTCTCCATAATGAACATCACTTGTGTCCAACTTCGGCTAGAACGACACTGAGTGGGCCAAACCGCTGCACTTCACCAAAGTTCGTAGCCGACTTAGGGCAGAGTCATGACATCAACATCCGGCTCGTCAAAAATGAGTCTACGAAAGTTCGATGGATCGAACTTCAACTTCTGGAAGGAGCAAATGCAGGACTATCTCATAGTCAAGGGGCAAATCGATCCCATCGAAAATGAAGCACCTCCAGAAGGATACAAACCAATTGAGTGGCAGAAGCTGGACAGAATCGTCCGCGCCACGATTCGGATGCACCTATCGGAATCGGTATACTTTACGGTGCAATCGTGTACGACAGCATTCGAACTGTGGAAAACACTGTCGGACACCTACGAAAAGAAGGTCGCTGCAACGAAGATGTTTCTGATCCGGCGCCTCTACAACTTGCGGATGAAAGAATCAGATTCGGTTCAAGCACATCTCAATGAGTACGAAAGCATAAGCTCCCAAATCTCATCTCAGGGGACGGCAATCGAGGATGAACTCAGAGCAATGATACTCATGACCAGCCTTCCCTCATCATGGGAAACTTTCCTCACAACCGTTGTCGTAGTGTAGGTTGCACACTATGTGGAAATTATATTTTTGTCCCTCCGGATAGAGAATGGAGTGCTCGGTGAGAACCGGAAGAAAACGGCATACCGGCAAGGAGGAAAACGGCATACCGGCAAGGAAGAAAACGGCATACCAGCAAGGAAGAGCCGGATAAAGAGACATAAATGTAAAAAGAAAAAAGGAAATACTCACTACTGCGCAGGGCGTGATTCGAACTCTACACCTCCACGTTGACAAACCCCAACCTTACCATTACATTAACTTATCTTAAGTGTTTTAAATATAGATTTAATACGTATAAGACCTTTATTTATGCATACCTTTATTAAAAGGTAAATCGTGTATTTTTTTAATATATGAAAAAGAAAAAAATCACGAGACACTAAAAATAACTCATGCACATCTAGCGTGCATGAGCCCTATACTTAGGAAATAAAAAAGCATCACATGCACATTTAGTGGACATGAACACTTTTTGTAAAAAAAAAAGCATGAAGCCATGCTTAGCTCTTCTTTCTTTATATAAGGAGGAGAGAAATATGTAAAGGGTTGTTGATTATTTGGATTAAGAATTAATCAATACAAAAATTATTCGTGGGATTCACGATTTATACATCTACTTCTCTCTTAACACCCTAAGTACCAATTAATATAGTATACTCGTGTGATTCACGAGTTTCTTATCTTTCTCTTTGCTATTTATTCATAATTAATCTCTATCTCACGAACTTCTTTCTCCTAGTCCAAGACCTCTGTGGTTCCCACCCGACTCACGCAACGATCTGGAGCCGAAAGGCACGACACAATTGGTGAACCCGACGTGAAGACCCGGGTGACAAGGAGATGGAAAATCAACCGGAGGCTAGCAACATGATGATGATGTTCGAGCGCATGCTACAAGAACAACGCGCGATGTCGGAGATAGCGGCATCAGTGGAGCGACTCGTGCAACGAAACGGGCAATTCAACGGGAAAGACGTGTCGCGGTATCTTCGGGACTACAAGGCAGAGATGCTACGGTGCGGAATATCGGAAGGACTGCAAGTGACGTCCTTCAACCGGGTGGCGACGGACGGGCTTCAAGCAAGCATCCATGGGCTACGACAACAAAATCCGACATGGGAGGCGTTTGAAGAAGACCTAAAGAGGACGTTCGCCATCGAGGATTCCTCCAAGGCGACGCGAAGGGGATTCAAAGATTGGGTGGAGACGCCGGACAAGGGATTGAAGGTCGTTGATGTGTTTTCGGCATTCGAAAGCCGGTTCGGGAGGTTGTCCGCGAGAGATTAAGCTATCCTCGTACCGGACAAGGTAATCATGTTCTTGCGAGCCGTGGACGTCCGGGACCGGAAAGATCTCGGAGTGCTCTTGGAGGACACGACCACGGAGAGCGGCCTCACCGAAACATGGGAAAGTGTGCGGGATATCGTCGCGCGATACACGAAGAGAGGGCAATGGCTTGCCAACGAGGAAAAGAGGGTTTCGGAACCGATTCCGAAACCGAGAACCGGATTGGAAGACCATCAACCAAGGGCTCGGGAGACTACAACCGAGAAGGGGATTGATGCATCTACGGTGGAGCAACTATTGAAGGAGATGGAGAATCTGAAGATCGCGATGGTGAAGAAGTCGGATGACCGCCCCACAAGCTCCAAGTATACGGACCGACGGTGCATATGGTGCGATAGCGCCGAACACGATCGGAGGGATTGCGACGAGCATAAGGAGGCGCTACGGCGGGATCTCATCTACTACGAGGGAAACCGGATTCATTCGATGGACTCTCGGAAGCCACTCCGACCGAACTTCCGGAAAGGCGGCATGAAGAAGGTGCTCGAGGAGGCATTCGGGCAAGAAGAAATATTGGTGGTCGGACATCTATGTGGGCCCTACGGCCGAAGAGCGTCACCAACAAAGATCGATGCGATTCAAGCTATGGAGGAAGTACGCGAGTCAACATCCGAAGTCAGAAGGTTTCTCGGTGCATGTGCATTCTATCACATATGGATTCCGCACTATGCACATATAGCGGACCCGCTCTACCACTTGATGCGGAAAGGTAAGAAATTCGAATGGAAACCGGAACACACCAAAGCCATGAAGAAATTGAAGAAGACACTTCGGAGGGCGGAAGCACTTAAGAAGCCGAGCTACGACCGACCGATCATAGTAACGGTTGATACAAGTCCAACCGGTATCGGGTGGGTCATCAATCAAGCCGACTCGGATGGTTCGCGGTATCCGATCCGATTCGGAGCAAAGGTTCTCAACGAAAGGCAACGTGGATATGCACAAGTCAAAAGAGAACTGTGGGGAGTCGTGTCGGCGATAAAATCGGATCGGGATTATTTGATCGGAGCCGAAGTGGTGATCGAGACGGATTGTCTTCCGATACTCGGGATGATGCGGTGTTGTACGATACCAGATGTAGCTATGCTAAGGTGGGTTGCATATGTCAAGTCGCTTAATCCGGAGGTTCGACACATCTCGGGGAAGGAAAACGCGGTAGCGGATATGTTATCAAGGCTCGGTTCGGAGACGACATAACCGAATCGGATAATGAAGAAGTTTCCGAAGACTACTTCGCGTCGGAGCACATATGCTGAGTGAACGTAATCCGAGAATTTCGGGAAGAAGAATATGAGGGAGAAAGTTTGATGATCGGAAAGATGTTACAAGAGGTCGAGGATTCAACCAATGATAAAGAAAGGAGAGCCGAGATCCGAAGGAAGAAGAGGCAGGTCCAAAAGTTCTTCTTGGAAAACGGATTAATATGGAGGGCGCCGAAAAGACCGGATGGTATACCACTTCGAGTAGTCGGGACAAAAGAGCAACGAAACCGGATAATGTCCGAGTTTCACGAATCCGATTGGGCTGGACACCGAGGAACATGGGCAACATTTGTGAAGATCAAGCAAAAATATTGGTGGAAGAAAATGTACAAAGATATCGCGGAGTTTACCGAAAGCTGCGAGAAATGTCAAGTCTACTCCGGGGTTCAACATCGAGATGAGTTACATCCGACATTCTCACCGACAATCAACTTCAAGTGGATGGTCGACATAGTGGCCATGCCGACCGGGATTGGACAAAAGAAATACTTGGTGTTAGCTCGAGAAGATCTCACAAACCAAGTTGAAGGTCGAGCGCTTCGGAGGAAAACGTGTGCCGCGGTGTGCCAATTTCTTTTGGAAGAAGTGTTTTGTAGGTACGGCTGCGTAGGACAAGTGATTGCGGACCGGGGAGAACTCGACTCGGACAAAGCTAGGGGATTCTTCGCCAAACATGGAGTTCGGTTAACGTTGACAATGGCCTACAATCCGGAGGCCAACAGGAAGATCGAACGAGGACATAGTCCGATCGTGAAAGCACTTGCGAAGGCATGCGACGGAAGGGTGAAGGATTGGCCACAAATGCTTCCGTATGCACTATGGGCGGATCGGACGACGCATAACTCCGTGACCGGTTACATGCCGGCAGAACTCATGACCGGACAAGCACCGGTAATGCCAACGGAAACCGCAATCGAGACATGGACAATACTACCGTGGAAGGAAGAGATGAGCCGGGAAGAACTACTAGCGGTCCGGATACGACAACTGGAGGGAAGACCGAAAGATGTAGCGGAAGCGTCACGCCGACAACAAGAAGCACGGTTCCGGAACAAAAGCCGGTTCGACACAAAGCACCGACTACGACCGAGGTGGATTGAAGAAGGAGATTGGGTGATCGTCTATGATAGTAGCTTGGACCACCAACATACAACGATGCGGAAATTCGCGAAAAGGTGGTTCGGACCGTACGAGGTTCGGAAGGTCTTCGACAACGGGACGTACCGACTGTCCGAGTTGGATGGAACAATACTACGAGTGCCTATAGCCGGGAAGCGGGTGAAGATTTTCAAGAAGCGGACCGACGACAAACCTTATGTGATCCAAGTCGAGGCCGACAACGAGGAGCAATCGGACGAAGACCACAATGATGCGGGAAGCGAAGAAAGTGGATTACAACTCATAGTCGACATAAGGGGAGAATCGGAGGAAGCTTCGGATGAAGACGGATACGAAGAATCAAGAACTTCGGCACATACCGGAGGATGTGCGGGTTTGGAGGGGGCGAGTGTCGTAGTGTAGGTTGCACACTATGTGGAAATTATATTTCTGTCCCTCCGGATAGAGAATGGAGTGCTCGGTGAGAACCGGAAGAAAACGGCATACCGGCAAGGAGGAAAACGGCATACCGGCAAGGAAGAAAACGGCATACCGGCAAGGAAAAGCCGGATAAAGAGACATAAATGTAAAAAAGAAGAAGGAAATACTCAGTACTGCGCAGGGCGTGATTCGAACTCTACACCTCCACGTTGACAAACCCCAACCTTACCATTACATTAACTTATCCTAAGTGTTTTAAATATAGATTTAATACGTATAAGACCTTTATTTATGCATACCTTTATTAAAAGGTAAATCGTGTATTTTTTTAATATATGAAAAAGAAAAAAATCACGAGACACTAAAAATAACTCATGCACATCTAGCGTGCATGAGCCCTATACTTAGGAAATAAAAAAGCATCACATGCACATTTAGTGGACATGAACACTTTTTGTAAAAGAAAAAGCATGAAGCCATGCTTAGCTCTTCTTTCCTTATATAAGGAGGAGAGAAATATGTAAAGGGTTGTTGATTATTTGGATTAAAAATTAATCAATACAAAAATTATTCGTGGGATTCACGATTTATACATCTACTTCTCTCTTAACACCCTAAGTACCAATTAATATAGTATACTCGTGTGATTCACGAGTTTCTTATCTTTCTCTTTGCTATTTATTCATAATTAATCTCTATCTCACGAACTTCTTTCTCCTAGTCCAATACCTCTGTGGTTCCCACCCGACTCACGCAACGATCCGGAGCCGAAAGGCACGACACCGTATGCAACGCGTCAACCACGGCTGTTAAATACTCCGAAGTCACGAGCGCAATCCTGACCGAAGCAGCTCGGAGAAAGTCTTTCGCCAAAGACTCAACAGACGACGCTTATGTAGTACAAGGTTCGACAGAACGATCGAACATACGAGGAAGAGATTCCTCACGGCAGCCGAACAATCAGCGAAGACGGAGCCAGTCACGGGATAATCGAATTTGCAGCTATTGCAAGAAACCCGGACACATCAAAGCCGACTGCCGCGCACTCAAGAACAAGAACGACAAGTCTCAGAAATCAGACAAGAAGAGTGGCCGGCATGAGGAGATCAATTACGTCAGCTTCTCAGCTGATGTGCTACCAAACGACCCGAATATACTATCAATCGAAAATCCAGTCGGATCAGAAGTTCTGCTCGCGACTGAAGAATCGAACACATGGCTCTTAGATTCGGGCGCGTCATTTCACGTGACTCCTCATCGATCCCAATTTCGGCAATATACGATCCGTCACTCCGACTCAGTTCGAGTCGGCAACTCGCAACACTGTGACATCATTGGAATCGGCACAGTAGAGTTCAACCTTGCAGGTGGCTCTACACTTATACTTCACAATGTCCGACATGTACCCGAGCTCTCAAGGCCATTGATCTCAGTCGGACAACTAGATGAAGACGGCATTCGTGCCGGTTTTTCTTCGGGAGGGTGGATACTCCACAGGGGGAACCTCCTGCTTGCTAGAGGACCCAAGATACACTCACTGTATCCGTTACATGTTACGCTCAGAGAGGGTAACCTGTTTTTGGTGGATATTCCTGTGTCATCACTATGGCACAGAAGATTAGGACACCTCAGCAAGGCCGGCATTACGCACCTATCTAGAGCCGGATACATCCCTAAACTCTCCTTCTCGGACCAACAATTCTGCGAACATTGCCAGTATGGCAAACAAGCAGCCGCATCACACCCGACATCAGCACCAAGAGAAACGAGACCTCTCGATTTAGTCCACTCGGACGTCTGTGGCCCAATGCCGCATCAGTCTCTCGGCGGTGCCTCTTACTTCGTCAGTTTTATTGACAATTCGACTCGAAAGGTGTGGGCTTATCCAATTCGCACCAAAGATCGTGTCTTCTCGATCTTCTCCGATTGGCTCGCTATGGTAGAAAATCAAACTGACCGAAAACTGAAATGCTTTCGGACCGACAATGGGGGAGAGTTCAAATCAGAAGAATTCGTCAAATTCTGCCGACAACGCGGCATCCGACGTGAATTTACGGCACCACACAGTCCGGAGCAAAACGGGATTGCAGAACGCATGAATCAGACAATCCAAGAACGGATAGTTTCCATGCTCCAACACTCCGGACTGTCGGATGGCTTCTGGGCAGAGGCTCTACTCACGGCAGTACACATAATCAATATGTCGCCAAGCAGACCTCTAGGACTTCAAATTCCTCAGGAACTATGGATCGGCAGTAAGCCGAATTACGACAAGCTGAGGATCTTCGGATGCGAGGCGTACGCCCTTATTCTGAAAGATGATCGCCGAAAACTTGCACCTCGGTCCAGGAAATGCATTTTCCTTGGATATGGATCAGACGGCGAAATGGGATACCGACTCTGGGACCCCGAACGCAGACAAATCGTTCGAAGTTCGGACGTTGTGTTCAACGAGTCGACTATGAATCCATCAGTCGAAACACCGATCAAAGTCCGAAGGGTAACATTTTCCGATGTGCCGACCCTTCAAGAAGGCCCCGCTCCTAACACACGGTCAACTTCACGGGTAGCTGAACCTTACACTACCGACTCGGACAACTCTGACTCGGCACAGCAGAATAATTCGCTTTCAGACTATCCGACCTCGATACCCGATACGACCAGTCCAATCATACCTCGACGATTCGAGAGACTGTCGCAACCTCCGGAGAGGTATTCTCCTGGAATTTTCTTCACCGACGCCGGTGAACCGACGTCTTACGAAGAAGCATCGACATCTGTCGATTCAGCCACCTGGCATCTGGCGATGGAGTCGGAAATGCACTCCATTCGGGCAAACAAGACTTGGGATCTGGTCGAATTACCTAAGAATCGACGTGCTCTTCCTTGCAAGTGGGTTTATCGACTAAAAGAGACGTCTGATTCGACCACCCCAAAGTACAAGGCCAGATTAGTTGCGAAGGGCTTCCGACAAGAATATGGCGTCGACTTCGACGAGATTTTTTCACCAGTGGTGAAAATGACAACCCTTCGTTTTCTACTCGGCGTAGTGGCAGCCGACAACTTGGAACTGATTCAGCTAGATGTCAAAACAGCCTTCCTCCATGGTGATCTTGAAGAGGAAATTTATATGGAGCAGCCAAAAGGCTTCGTGGCAACTGGCCAAGAACATCTAGTCTGCCGACTCAGGAAGAGTCTATACGGCCTCAAACAGGCACCGCGACAATGGTACAAGAAGTTCGACGACTTCATCCAATCGATCGGCTTCTCCAAAAGCGATGAGGACCATTGTCTTTTTACCAACACAGCTCAAGATGGATCACCCATCTTCCTCATCATTTACGTGGACGACATGCTAATTTCTGGACGCCACGCGGGCGAACTTGCCGATCTCATTCGGCAATTTTGGTTGAAGTTTGCCATGAAGGACCTCGGTCCGGCACGACACATACTTGGCATGAAGATTAGTCGGCATCGCGATAAACGACATCTTTTTTTGTCTCAGACCGACTATATCGGACGTGTCTTGGAACGCTTCAACATGCAATCAGCCAAATCTGCTTCAACCCCGCTCCCCATGAATCTTCGGCTCTCTCAGTGAGACTGCCCGACATCCGGTCCGGAGGGGGAAGATATGAAGTCGGTACCGTATGCACCGGCAGTCGGCTCCCTTATGTACCTGATGGTCGCGACACGGCCTGATATTTCTCATGCCGTAGGAGTCGTTAGCAGATTTATGCACAATCCTGGCCGATCGCATTGGAACGCAGTCAAGCATGTGTTCAAATATCTGGCTGGCACAAAAGACCACGACATTCTTTTCGGTCCGAACTCAACCTCAGGCGTAGTCGGTTACACCGACTCGGACTTCGCCGGCTGTATAGACAGTCGGAAATCAACAACTGGATACTGCTTCAAATTCGGCAATGGAGCAATTTCGTGGAAGTCGAAACTTCAGGAGTGCACAGCGACCTCAACGACCGAAGCAGAATATGTAGCTGCGTCCGACGCTGCAAAAGAAGCTTTGTGGCTCGGCCGGCTGGCGCACACGTTTCGACAAGTCGACCATGACTCGGCCCCAGTTGTCTATAGCGACAGTCAAGGTGTTGTTGCCTTGTCGAAAAATCCGGTTCACCACAACGCCTCCAAACATATCGACGTTCGATATCACTTCGTTCGGGACTGCGTCATTTCAGGGAAAATCGGTCTAGAGAAAATATCCACAACCGACAATGTCGCAGATGGAATGACCAAGTGTCTTTCGGCAGATCGCTTTCGGTCCCTTCGGCATTAGATGGGCGTAACGACAAACCAGTCCGGTTAGAGCCAGACACAGCGCAGGATGGTTTCAGACAACCGACATCAGTTCCTTAATGATCGGCTTTAACTCTTCCGACCCGACCAGTCCGGCCTTCTGCCTTCGGACCCTGCCGACTCGAACAAAACTGATATGTCCGAGAACCTAGGTTTATACCTGTAATCTTAGATAACCCATGTATACGCCCATTACGGGGGAGTGTCGAATACAAGTGTATAATGGACGTATTCACACTATCCCTTTGTATAGCTCAAGTTTGGGCCATTTGTGTAATTAGCATAAATGGTAGTTGCCCTAAGTTTGTCACTATATAAAGTGACCTAGTAACCTTTTTGTAAGGTTGGTTGTATTATTTGTTTCTATTGAATAGAAAGAGTCTTTTGTGCCTCCTCTCTCTCTCTCTCTCTCTCTCTATCTCTGTGCACGATCTTGGAAACTGTCATACGCAGGTACTCAACCCCAATCGAATGCTACTTGATCTTCCGCATTGACGGCCTTGTCTTCAACACGAAGTATGTATAGAACAGAGAATCATTAATTTGAATCTAGTCTTTTGTTGTCTGCTCTCTCTCTCTAACTCTCCATCTCTGCGTTTATGTGTTTTACCGAATTGTCTTTTTCCTCCGAAATGTGTACTCTGTGTTTTACTGCACACACTTCCACACAACGTATTCCTTTACATGGTACCGGAGCACGAGGGTTGAAGTCCTCTAAGCCGACAAGAAAAGTTTGTGACAAAATAGAGTTGAAGTTGTTTGCTTTCAGAGAAGAAAAAGACAGTACGATGGACAGAGGAATGGGAAGCTCACTTCCGACTGAAAGCTTGACAAAAGCAACTACGCATCTTGGTCTTACAAGATGCACCAGTACCTGCTCGGCCATGGCTACTGAAGTTATGTCGAAGGAGCAAACGATGTGGCACCCGACTCGACACATAGGGACTATCCGACTTGGGAACAAGCGGCAAGCAGAGTGTTGTACTGCCTCGCGTCCTGTGTGAGCGATCAGCTTTTGAGCTATATTCGGGATGCCAAGACGCCGAAGGACGTGTGGGCGAATCTCAAAAGGATTTTCACCGCCAGCACAACGGCCAGAAAGCTGCAACTCAGATAGGAGCTCAGCAATGTACGACAAAGAGATATGTCTGTGGCTGATTACACCACCAAGATCAAAGAAATATGCGACTCTCTTGCCTCCGTCAACGTGAACATCGAGGAAGATGAAATGGTGCAGGTTTGTCTTGGTGGCTTGGCGTCAAAGTTCGGACCTTTCCGAACGGCAATCTACACGAGGGAGATTACACCTTCGTTTTTCGAGCTTCAGTCAATGTTGCTCATAGAAGAAAACCATGCGGGTGCGTTGACGAGTGCACACGCCGATGACAAGATGCTTTACACAGAGGATGATAGGCCCCGTGGTCGTGGTGGACGAGGCGGATCCGCGTGCAATGGAGGCGGCCAAAAAGAGCAAAATGTATAGCATAATAGAGATGCCGGAAGCAATTCTGAACCCTCTGCAAGCAGGGGGAGTCATGGCGGCGCCGGAAGACGGCAAGAGAAGACCGTGCCGGATTGTTGGTACTATGACAAGAAAGGCCACAAGGAGAGTGAGTGCTAGAAAAAGCGAGCCGATTCAGACAAAGCCGGATCGAGCTGAAGAGACGTAGAGAGGCGTCAGAGATCGCACTACGCAGAAGGCTCTGAACCACCCGGAAACAAATCGGGGCAGGGTTTGTAATGAAGCATAAGGCCAATTCTATGGCCGTGAACACCTCAAAATCAAGCGAGGTGCGGTATGTTGATTCCGGAGCATCAAATCATATGACGAGTCATGAGGAATGGTTCTTGTACCTAGAGAAACCGGAATCACAAGGAGTCGTCGAAAGGGGAGACGACACTCCACATACCATTGAACATGTCAGTGAAGTTCCTCTCAGCCACGTCGGGCAGAAAGGGAAACTCATGAACGTGTTGCACGTCCTGACAATAACGAAGAACCTAGTGTCGATCGGTCAGATCGTCGACCAGGGAATGCAGGTTCGATTCACGCATCTCAACTGCTTCATAGAAGAGGAAGGCAAAGTAATCGTGCAAGGGCGCCGTGAAGGGAGGATGTTTATCCTCGACACTAATCAAGCAGAACCATGTTGTATGTGAAAGGACAAAAGGTCGAATTGGATATCGACCTATGGCACAAGCAGTTTGTACACATAAATTTCCCATGGCTTCGTGAAATGCACACGAACAACATTGTTTTCGGGTTGCCAAAATTTCGTGGCCGGAGTGGCCAAGTCTACGAAGCCTCTCAGATGGGAAAACAACACCGACTTCCATTCCCCAATGAGCGTAATGACAGGAACTGCACACTCCCTATGCGCAACGCTCGGCCACAACCGAGCTTAGAATCATACACAAAAAACGGGAAATGAAACACACGACTCAAAGGCGAGAAGAGTACACAGGATGTTTAACGTGGAAAACCCTGAGAGGGAAAAACCACGAGAGTCCACAGACTCCAAACTATCAGTATATAAGAATGTACAATGGTGGAGCACCGAGGCAACGACCTCGAGCTTGCTATCTTCGCCACAGTCGGCGGTTACAACAGAGATACGAAACCTTCATCTCTTTCTCTCTCTCTCTCACTCTGTACACTGTTACGCGCTCTCTCTTCTTGCACCAACAAGAATGACAACAACTCCACCAATAAGTTTGCCCTAAGTCATATTTATACTAATATGACTTTTCGGTTATTTACAAATACAACCTCGATGGACTCTCAGAAACATATTTACGAATATGTCTCTTCATCCGGTGAGCACTCCTCACCGGGCCTGCATCATCCGGCGCTTGCCGGGTACTTGCCATCCGGTTCTCACCGGGTCTTCCGTTTCCGGGTACTCCTCATCCGGTTCTCACTAGGTCTGCACCATCCGGCTCTCCGTAGCCGGGTTCTCCTCATCCGGTTCTCACCGGGTCTACACCATCCGGCTCTCCGTAGCCGGGTTCTCCTCATCCGGTTCTCACCGGGTCTGCACCATCCGGCTCTCCGTAATCGGGTACTCATCATCCGGTTTCGGCCTCAGCCGAGTTTGCTCATCAGCATTGTTCTTCTCCCTTCCCATTCGTAGGGACTTGTCTCCCAACACGTAATCGTAGTCGAAGTCCATTGGATTTGATCCATTCGGATGTGTGGGGTCCGGCACAGAACGTGAGTCTCGGTGGAAACCGTTACTTTGTAACCTTCATCGACAACTTCACTCGGCACACGTGGGTATGCACGATCGCGAAGAAGAGCGAAGTCTTCGCATGTTTCCTGAAGATTGAGAGCCTTGCGGAAAGGGAAACAGAGTGTAACATCAAATGCCTATGGTCCGATGGCGGGAAGGCGTACTTCTCCAACCAATTCACAAGTTATCTACAGAAGGAGGGAATTCGACACGAATTCTCGTGTAGATATACGCTGGAGCAGAACGGCATAGCCGAGTGGAAGAATCAGACGATTGAAGAAGCGGCCAGGGCAATGCTTGAAGAGAAGCATATGCTGAAATTCTATTGGGTCAAAGCTATGAAGACGGTTGTCTACCTACAGAATCAGACTTCTACTAATGCAGGAGTGTCACCACATGAGATGTATTTCGGAAAGAAACCAAATTTGGCACACTTGAGGATTTTCGGCAGCATCATGTATGCGCACGTGCCGAAGGAGAAGAGGAGGAAGCTAGATGCCAAGGCCGAGAAATGTATCTTGGTCGGCTATTCAAATGAGGAAAAGGGGCATAAGTGTTATAACCCCCAAACAAAGGAAGTACGCGTAAGCCGCGATGTCGTATTTGACGAGTCCGCTTCATGGTACTTGCCTTCTCCTCCAGAACCTCATGACTCCATTCCGATTTTTGAAGAAGAAATCAGCGAGGCTGAAATGCCTCCGCATGATGAGGACGTCGAAGCTCTGAGAGAGAGTCTGATCTCATTTCATCTAAGCGGGCTGAATGAGGGGTTGGGCCGAGATGGCCAACCAAATGATGAGATGGTGAGTAGTGGAGACTCGTCCGTGCATTCCCCGCGCAGGAAGCCGAGGAGACGGCTTATGTGCTAGGAAAAAGGCAAGAAGAAAATGTTGGAATACGACTTCGGCAGTGCTGAGTCAGATCGGAGTGAGTTTGACTACGGGCAAACTGAAAAAGAACCTCCACGGAAGAGTTCGACAGTAGCCGAGAAGGTCGTGAAATCAGGTAATCACGAATTACGCCGATCTACCCGCCTCAAGAACCCCGTAAAGAGATACGAGTATAATGAATACATGGCACACCATTATGTGTATATGACGCGAATGGCAAGAAGTGCGTGAGCCAAAGAGCTACGCAGAAGCGGCGAGAGACGCAAAGTGGCGTGCCGCGATGGAGGAAGAGATGCGCGCCTTAATGTAGAACGAGACATGGGACCTGGTTGACGCACCGAAGGGTGTGAAGCCGATTGGATGTCGGTGGGTGTATAAAGTGAAATACAATACCGACGGCTTCGTCAATCGATACAAGGCCTGATTAGTAGCGAAAGGCTACGCACAGCAACACGGCATCGATTACGATGAGACCTTTGCGCCTGTTGCGAAGATGACCACCATCCATGTTTTGCTAGCCGTAGTTGCGGCAAAGGCAGGGCACTTACATCAAATGGATGTAAAGAATGCGTTCCTACAAGGTGATCTTGAGGAACATGTGTACATGATACAACCCACCGGATTTCTATCCGAACGAAACACCTCAGCGGTTTGCCAACTGAAGAAGTCATTGTACAGACTTAAGCAAGCCCTGCGAGCTTGGAACGTGAAGATTACGCAATAGTTGCGTTGGATGGGCTTTACAACGTCGAAATCAGACTCTTCGCTATTTGTTCGGCAAGGTCAACACGGACCAGTTAGTCTCCTATTATATGTTGATGATTTAGTCATTGTTGGTGCCGACCTGGACAAAATTTGTCGCGTGAAGTCTCAGTTTGCGGCATCATTTGAAATGAAGGATCTCGGAGACCTTCATTATTTCCTCGAGATCGAAGTGATCCATACCCCCGAAGGAATATTGATCAACCAACGTCATTACGCGCTGCATATGCTCTTCAAGTTCGGGATGGCAAACTTTAAGCCCATCTCGACCCCTCTGGATAGAAACATGAAGCTTCGTCCAGATTCGGGCAGGGCGTGCGACCCAACACGGTTCCGACAGATTGTCGAGAGCCTTATCTATTTAACGATTACTCGGTCGGATCTTAGCTACTCGGTCGGCTTAATTAGTCAATTCATGTTGCAGCCTACAACAGAACACTTTCAATGCGCGCAACGGATATTGCGATATATCAGCGGCATGAAAGACATGGCATTGCTATATCAAGCAGGCGTAGCCAAACAGTTAGTCGGTTACACGGATCCCGATTGGGCCGGAAACGCCAGTGATCGTCGATCCACATCCGGACACGCCTTCTCATTAGGAAGTGCGGCGATCGCGTGGAGCAGCAAAAAGCAGCCGACAGTGGCACTGTCGAGCATGGAGGCCGAATATCAAGGGGCGATTGTCGCTACGTGCAAAGTCATTTGGCTGAAACGGCTATTACGGGATCTGCAGGTAGAGGTGTCTGATCCGACGACGATCTTTTGTGACAACCTCAGCAATATCCACCTTGCGAAGAACCTCATTTTCCACACCCGGACCAAGCACATTGAGGTGCATTACCATTTTTTCCGCGAGCGGGTCCTTTCAAGTGAAGTCGGACTGGTGCATGTTCCAACTAATTAGCAGGTTGCCAACATCATCACCATGCCCCTTGGTCTCGACAAGTTACGACATTTCTCGGGTGAGGTAGGGTTGTGTCACCTCGACATGCCAAACATGAGGGGGAGAAAGGAAGACGAACAAGAACAAAAGCGGGAAAGGAGTAGAGGTGTTCATCACGGCGGCAGTGACCGTGATGAGGAATCGAATGAAGAATTCGATTTCGGACCAGCTGAAGAAGCCGAAGAAGAAAGAAAGGGCAACAATTATAGGGAAGAGCCGACGACAGCCAAATCAGGGGGAGATACAGCCAAGAAGGGCGTAAAGCCCAAGACCAAGACTTGGTCTCATGTAGTCAAAGGCCTGAAGATTGAGGACGAATTGGAGACAGCCAACTCGGATGAGAGTGAAATTGAATTGGAAGAGTTCGATTCGATCGGTATGTTCGATTCGGATACGCCGAATCAACTGAAGTCCATGCGGAGAAAAGGGCAACGAAGGACGCGCCGACACCGCGACAACAAGGGAGCTGCGAAGGGCAAACGAGCAGACAAGCCGACCGAAAGGGTCGAAACGCGCGGAATCGAATGGGTTGAGGAGCGTGAGCGAGGCGTGAAGCCAAAAGGAACCGGAGCGTAGATCCGGCGGAGCAAGTGGAACCTCAAGTTGAGCTTGAGGGGGAGTGTTGAGAGACAAGCTCAACATTCGGTGCTGTTAGGATCAGTACTAAGACAGAGAAGGAATTAGTACTAAAAGATGAGGATTAGTACTAAGAGAGGTGTAGAACTCTCGAGAGAAGGAAAGAGTGAGCGAGAGAGAGATAGAGAGAGAGAAAGGGTGAGAGAATGATGATAAAAGATATATATTATGTGAAGAGAGTATACAATAGTAGCTAAGAGGCTTAAGACTAGCGCTAAACCGATTTGGTTCAAAATAATGCCTTGTGCCTCCTTTTATAGTGTTCTCAGGAGTACTCCTGAAGTTTCTAGAATGTTCCAGAGAAATCTGGAATATACATCAATTTTCTATAATAAAATATAAATGAAAATAATATTCTATGTATTACAATGTATGGTCTAATGGTCAAGAGCTCGACCCGTGTAGCATAAGGTCATGGGTTCGAGTCTTGCCATATGATGACACTATCCTCCCTTTAAAACGACGAGTGTCACGAGTCGTTTTTGATTGAGGACCCGGTTTGTTTGGATATTGACGATGGAAGTCTTCAAGAAGAGCACGAGCATTGGTCACATTCTCTATCGGTTTCCAAGTACGCTCGCTGGGACTATATTCTAGCCAATCGACTAGATAGTAGAGCTTGTTGCGAGCAATCTTGGAATCAAGGATGGTGGCAACCTCGTACTCAGGTCCATCTTCAAGCTCAATCGGGGGTGGAGGCTGTGTAATACGTCCTGGGATGGTGCTCTCTTGATAGGATTTGCGGAGAGAACTATGAAACACCGGATGTATCCGAAGTTGCGGAGGTAGATTGAGACGAAAAGTGACATCATTAATCTTTCCTATAATACAGAAAGGACTTAATCACCGATAATCCAACTTCTCGCATGGGCGAGTAGTCTTGATGTGTCGTTGTAGTAGCCATACCCGATCTCCAATGTTAAAATTGGATGGAAGTCGATGACGATCTGCGTAAACCTTGTGTGTTTGTTGAGCTTTTTGGAGATGAGTAGATAAATTGGCTTCTATCTTGCGTAACCGCTCTAAACGATCCTCTGCGTAAGGATTTGTTGACAACTCTAGGGTTTCAAATACACACCACCGGGGGTGACAACCCGTATAAGCATAAAATGGCGTAACTTTAGTCGATGCGTGGACAAAGTTATTATAGGCAAATTCGGCGAAGTGGAGAATATTTGCCCCATCCTGATGATAGCTTAGAAAGCACCGAAGATACTGCTCCAGCGTTTGATTTGTTCGTTTTGCTTGGCCATCGGTTTGTGGGTGGTAGCCGGAGGAGAGGTTACAAGTGACCTTGAGCATTTTAAAAAGGTGCTTCCAGAATTTCGATACGAACTGGGGTCCACGATCGTTGATGATGCTATCGGGAAGGCCATGATGCCGACATACTTCACGCATGACAATTTCAGCGGTTTCTTCACTTGAGATTTCCTTAGTACATGGCAAGAAATGAGCCATCTTCGTATATCGATTTACGACTGTTAGAATCGCATTGAACCCCTTAGAGACTGGAAGATCTGTGATGAAGTCTAGAGCAATGGATTGCCACAGCTTGCTTGGAATTGGTAATGGTTCTAATAAACCATATGGATGATGCCTTGGCATTTTCGCTCTGCAGCATGTATCACACGTCCGAACAAAATCTTCGATAAATTGTCGTATACGGGGCCACCAAAATGATCGTTGTACTAAATCTAATGTTTTAGTACTACCAAAATGCCCAGCTGTATATGTGTCATGACAGTTTTGGACTACTTGAAGGCAGCAAGAACCATTAGAAACATACAAGAGTTCATTAACGAATAGTAATCCATCATGGTATTTGAATTGCCGATAGTCCATACCTGGTGGTTGCGACTGTGAACAAGATGCTTGAGAGGGATCAATTTGTGCTAGAATGGCTTGGGCGAAAGCATCGGTCTTCAAGTCCTCACATATAGTATCGATAACGTGGGAATCCATGGGCATGCCAAAGACCTTTGTTGCTTGTAGTCATGTCGGTCCCAAGATTACTTGCTTTTGGTTATCAAAAGCTAGCTTGCCGGGACGCGGTGCTAGGTACGAACGTCGTGATAATGCATCTACCTTCCCTTGGTGCTTCCTCGGATGATATGTAATTTTGAAGTCGAAACGCGCAAGGAAGATGGACCACCGATCTTGACGTCGATTTAACACACGAGTGTCTTGAAAGTAGGCAAGGTTTTTGTGGTCACTGAATACGGTGACTTGATGAGAGGATCCCTCTAGAAAATGCCTCCATTGCGTAAAAGAGTCCACTATTGCCAATAGCTCTTTATCATAAATTTCGTAGTTGATTTCGGCGGCATCAAACTTGCGTGAGTGAAAAGCCACAGGATGTAGCTTCTCATCATTACCCCATTGTAACAGAATGCTCCCCAATGCGAAATCTGATGCATTTGCTTCGATAATGAATGGTTTTTCCAGATTGACATGAGCTAGAATTTGAGCTGATGTAAATGCCTTTCTAAGACTCTCGAAAGCCATGTCCGCTTCTTTAGACCAAACGAACGATTGCCCCTAACTGGTAAGCTGTGTGAGAGGCAGAACGTGCTTTGAGTAATCCTGTATGAACTTGGCAAAGCCTAAAAAGCATTGCACATCTCGCACCGAACGCGGATTCTGCCACTCTACCACAATTTTGACCTTAGCTGGGTCCATGGAGATGCCTTCCGAGGTAATAACATAGCCTAGAAATTCCACTTGGTTGCACCCAAAACTACATTTTTCTAGCTTTGCATAAAGACCATGTTCTCGAAGTCATTTTAGTACTAACAGTACATGAGAATCATATGCTCTTCTTGGGTCTTCGAATAAACTAGTAGATCATCCAAATAGATGATCAAACAAACATCCAAGAGATCTCGGAATATATCATTTGTCATGTGCTGAAAGACTATTGGCTCATTAGTGAGGCCGAACAGCATGACCATATACTCGAAGTGCCCATATCTGGTGCGAAATGCGGTCTTCCATTCATCTCTTGGTCGGATCCGTACGAAATTATAGGCTCCTCGTAAGTCGATCTTCGTGAAGAACCTGGCACCATTGATTTGTTCTAAAAGACTTGAGATAAGGGGAACTGCATACCTATTTCTGATTGTAACCTTATTCAAGCCACGGTAATCTACAACGAGACGAAGTGATCCATCCTTTTTCTTGACGAAAGAAAATGGGTGCGCTGGCTAGAGATTTCAAATGCCGAATGAAACCATTTTCCAAATTCTCCTCTATAGAGGCTCGCAGGACTTTTAGCTCGGTTGGTGACAAATTGTAGATCGGTCCCCATGGTGGCTCTTTCCCCGGTTGTAAATTGATGGGGCAATCATACGGTCAATGGTGAGGAAGCGTATTGGCTTGTACTTTATCGAACACATTGGCATAATGATGATACTTCTTTGGAAGTTGAATGGTGGACTCCTCTTTAATGGTGTCTGAGGGCTTTACTGATATTGCGAAGCGAAATATTTCTTCCTTGCGTCCTTCTTCCCGCAACTAATGTAGCGAAATGGTTGCAATCTCATGAGTAGACCCTCAGGCTTTTCGATACCGGATTTCTCTTGTTCTCCAATCTATGTTTGGGTTATGTAATTCGAACCATGGTAATCCTAAAACAATGGGGTGTTCTGGGATGCTAATTATATTAAATGATACTACACATGCTAGATTATCTAGGACAATATTAACGAGCTCTGACTCTTCTATGATATTTCTGGAAGCAATGAGACGACCATCAATGACTACTACAAAGGTTGGATGTTACGGGCATGACCATATAATATCCCGTGGTGAGAATTTACCGTAGTATTCTATACACGTGGATAAGTGTGAGGGTTAAACGAGAGTGTAAAGAAGGGGAGGATTACTTTTAATCCTCGGGATTGAGACAACCCATTAGGCCAAGTGTGAACTTGGCTGGGGGCCTTGGGTATCGCTATAAATAAGAGGCCTAACTACCCTCATTTGATCATCTTGTTGACTATGTCGAGACTCTGTCTTGTGGTGGGTCAACTCTTGTAGCGAGCGCTCCAGCACCAGGTACGACTCGACACCACGGCGGTGGTATGGGACGCCGATCGAGGCTCGAGTCTGTCTCGATCCCTTTGCTCGAGGTGGTCGGGTGGATCGGCACCCTTCTTTCTCTCTCTCCTTTCTTTCTATCTACCTAGATATATCCTTATCTAATGCTTACTTTAGTACATGTCTCTAATATTTGGTATCCAAGCCTATGTACTAATGTTTCTTTTGTTGGTCTTATCTTCTCGATGGATGGCGATCGATCATTGTGTGGTTGGCCTTCATGCAGACAAGGATCAACAAGGAACTTCGATAATCTTTCTTGTTATTTTTTGTCTATTTTTTCTTCTCCCATCTAATCATGTGTATGGTTAATATGTAGATTATTTTCATTAATTAAATGATGTTGTAGTGGTATTTAATTGGTTATCTAAAACTCTTACATATGTGCACGAGGTCAATACCTCATTTGACATATAAATAATATGTGATGAGTGTCATATGCGTACGAGGTTAATACCTCAATTACGTATTACGTTCACGAACATATGTTACGTTTGCGTATGAGGTCAACACCTCGATTTTGTTGTAAATGATATGTGTTTCATCTCGTATGCGTAAGAGGTCAATACCTCAATTGCGTATTTATGTGAACCCTTATTTTTGGATGTCTCGTGTGCGTAGAGGTATATGCCTCGATTACATATCTCGATTACGTCATTTTTGGCTATTAAATATAACGATTTCTTTAATGTAGGCATATGTGGTCACGTGTATACGTAGTTGATCGTATATATGTGATAATATACATATGTGTATATAAGTTATTATGTGATTTTAAATCGAATGTTTTCCTTTTCGGGGAAAGGTTCTTGGTGGCCATCCTCACATTTTTGTGAGAATCGTGTTGTCACCATCCCTTTTTTCAACAATTTTTTATTGTTGAAATCCCCGTTGGTGACTTCGATATTTCGTTATGTAAAGAAACGCCAATAGCCATAATGATATTGAGTACGTAGGGTTTGACCCACTTCATGTGAGGTCGCTCTTATGACACACGTATCCAACATCCCTCCCTCATTACATGGATACGATGCCACCATGAGATCATTCTTACGAGAGGCATTTGTAATGACGTGACCATGTGATGGGCCACGTGGGCCTACTATGAAAAGAGGGCTCATTTGGCTTGACCATTAGGTTGCAGTTTGGCATATGCCATCGTAATTACGACACTTGAGGTTATGTAACGTACCAACATAGTTGTAGTAAATGAGGGCGAAATAAGGACTCTTGACATATATGTTTCTTTTAAAAAAACATATATGGGCAAATGCCTCGCATATCTCTTATACGCATGAAATATTAAACATTCAAGAAGAGCAACCTACTTGGTTGGCTCAAGTGTTTAATGCATTTGTCTTTGGGGTCTCGAGTTCAAATATGACCAAGACCATACAACATCATTGATACATATGACTATAACACATGTTTAGACTTGAGGTCTAAGTGCACTTTGGGGTCCTCATAATAGGACTTAAAGAGCCGAAACCACATATGTGGGCACCGAAACATAGTTTATTGTTAACATTTTTTTCGTGTATAAACTATTCATGACGCGAACATACATGGTTGAGCCTCGGGGAGCCGCCATGAAAAAATCGATATAGAGATCAGGGAAAGACATTAAATTGTCACCCCCATGGTTTTTAAAACACCTTTGTGTTACCATAGTAACCTGATCTTGAACCTCATCTCATACGTCTAGAGGGGTATTGACGTGAGATCATGATATCGATTAATGTTTGCCCATGATATGTTTACATCATGACATGATGTTATGACTATCTCTCTGACATTATCCTATTTCTTTTCCAAAAATAATCATTTAATGGCTCAAAATAACAACCCGATATCATCCGCTCAAGTGGAAGGAACTCAAGGGAATCCTCCTGGACAAATGTCCACTGAGATGTATTTGGCAGAAATAACCCAATACCTTAGTTTCACCGCTCAACAGATGACCGAACTTCGGCAATCTCAAAGTGCTCTCGAGGCACGTGCCATTAGTCTACAACGTGAGACTAATAAACCTGATGAGCGATAGGGTGAACCATGGTTTGTCGTTAAGCCATTTACGGGAGACAAAAAGGAAAGAACCAAAGAAGCAATCTGCATGTGGCTAGGCTGATGGGAGTCTCATTTTGAGCTCTATCCCACGCCAGATGGTACGAAAATTGCATATGTCGTCCAAGAACTAGGGGGTAAGGCCGCCGCCTGGTGGCGTGGGCTCCGTACTTTGGGGAAATTGCCCGATAGCTGGATAGATTTTGTCACAGTTTTCAAGGGCCAATTTCTGCAACCTCCCTCTCGAACCGAGGCAGCACAAGCTTTAATGAACCTCTCTAGTCGGAAATTTTCCTCACTAGAAGACTATGTCCACCGTGCTAGAACCCAAATCCAAAAATCGGGACTTGAAGGGGACAACTGGTTAATAGTTTGTTTTGTCAATGGCATCCCCAATTCGGACTATCACTGGATAGTGCATGATAAGGATCCAAAATCCTTCAAAGAGGCCGGTGAAATAGTTCTTCGCTATCAACGCACTTCGAAGAAGGACCACAACAAACCCAATGAAGCGCCCGGGACTAAGCAGTGGCAATTCGCTGGGAAACGCAAGACACCCAACGAATTCATGGATCACGATTGTAAGTGACAACATCCTTTTTGCGTATTCTACAAAAAGAAGGGTCATACAAAAGAGCAATGTCGAAAGCTCCAACAGAAAGAGCACGACAACAAAGCTAAAGTTGCAGACCATAAAGGTCAGATTCCTAATGTCCTTCAAGTCTATACACATCATTTAAGTAATTGTCAATGTTCTTTCCCTCACTATGTATTGGGTCCCAATGATTTACTACGTGCAAACGAGTATATTAATGGATGTCCCGTACAATTTTTATTTGATTTGGGAAGCTCACACAACTTTGTGAATGTGTTGGCCGGTCAGAAGAGCAAGGACAAGTGGGAAGGCGGAATCGGATCGGATAATAGGAAGTAAATAATAGTAGAATTATTATTCGGAGGGACGGATCCGGTACAGTTGTACCGATCCGGATCCGGACCGATTCGGATGTCAGTTGCCTAAGCGCACCGATTGTAACCTTGCCGGATGCCTATAAAAGGATCCGATGATTTGTAAAGGGGACGGAAAGTAATACAATAGTAATTATTGCGTGTTTATCTGTATCTCGTATTGTTTACCGTCTGTGCTTAATTGTAATCATCTTACGCGTGTAACCTAGCATCCAATCCTTACCACCCCTTTGGAGAAGTGTCGGATAGACACCTGTGTTGAGGCTAGTCCGGCCAGACAGACAACACTATTTTGGCGACCACGATTCCTGCAAAGTGCAGAGGACAACCGGGGGATGGATGTCTAGACCAAACGACGACCACATCACCGAACGAGGGAGACGATACACCGAACGCGAGCAACGACGGGAAGCCCTGCAGCAAGCCGTCGACGAGATCCGGCGGGATCGGTCATTCTCCAAAACTCTTCGGAGAGTCACAGAAGAAGCACTGTAGTTTCGGGTTCTGCAAATCCCCGACGAAGGCAGTAGCATAACAAGCGTGCAAGAGGTAGAAACGATACTGCAGACGCTCGCCGCGGGCGACGGGGACTCGGAAGCATTCGCAACACTTGAGGCGGAGTCGGGAAGCGACGGAAGCGTTGCATCCCGGTATAAAAGCAGCCACGACACACCAAACGACCGGGAGGACGAGGGGTCGGAAGACTCCGTAACACCGGCGCCAGAGGAAGAAATAACCCTGGAATTCGGTGACCGGCAATCGCCGAGGAAGGCTGACCGGATACCGACAACAACCGCGAAAGAACCGAAGGAGCGGATACCGACAACACCCGCGGAGGAACCAAAGGACCGGACACCGGCAACACCCGCGGAGGAACCAAAGGTTCTCACACCAACGCCAACAGCGGACAGAGAGCGGAGGAAACAGGAGAGTCAGTTGGACAAGACTAGCCCCTTCTTGTCGATGGGGATGTTACACCGGGCACTCCCAAAGGAGGAAGACCTGAGGTTCCGACAGGCCTTACAATGTACAACATGACATGCCTAAATTCGGGGCACTCAACAGTAGACTGCACCCTGCGGACACAATGTGTGATCTGCAACTCTCGAGTCCATACAACGGACCGATGCGAATATAACCTGTTAAATCGGCAGGCAGCACCGGTTCGACACATAGAACCGCGCAATCAGAACCCGGACGAGGATCGATTCCGGAGAGACGACCGCTACCAACGCGAACGCGGTAACAGATACACTGATAGAAGACGCGACAACTATGACCGAGAGGAGAGACGCAGAGATAGCTACCCCCGGGACCAGTACGACAGAGACGAACCCCCGGAATACGACCGACGCAGAGAAGAGAGGCGACAAGGATACGCTGATAGAAGACGCGACAACTATGACCGAGAGGAGAGACGCAAAGATAGCTACCCCCGGGACCGGTACGACCGAGACGAATCCCCGGAATATGACTGACGTAGAGAAGAGAGGCGACAAGGGAACCGAAATTTCCGACGGAATCAGAAGCGTGGATTTTTCCGAAGAGAGGAACGTCGGGAGGCAGCAAGGAATGACAACCCGGTATCGGTACCGGATAACCGAAAAACCAAAGACGACCGCCGGAGCATACCCACCCTCCAAACCGGGGACAAAGGAGAAACGAGCAACAGTCACAAGGTGTACTGTTATTACTGTCGTAAGGAAGGCCACTATAGTAACCAATGCCCAAGCAAAAGCTATGACAAGCAGTCGAAAGTCAACATGGTTACCACCGAAATAACAGAAGTACAGCAGGTCACAACCCGGTCAAAGGGAAAGACTGCCGAGTGGGAAGCCCAGGAGGCAATCAGAAAACAAGCGACACAATGGATCAAGGAGGCCAATGAACAGAATGCGGCAGAAGTAAGAGACCAAAATATGCCAAAAGACGAAGAAATCATACAGCCAGGAGAAAACCCGACGTGGCAAGCGCTACAGGACTGTCAAATTGTGTTGTTGTTAGCACGACTACTACAATTAGTGCCTCGATTTACGGCAGACCTACAGGCATCCGTCAGCAAACCGAAGCCGACGCCAGCACCGGCATTCTTCTCCAACCCAGAGGAAGGACCAACGGTGGTTGATACAAGTATCCCGGCGATCACGGCAATCGTGAAAGGAAAGGAAATTGCTGGAACGATTATTGACGGAGGCTTCGGGGTAAATGTTATCAGCCAACAGACATGCAACGACCTGGGCATCCGGGAATGGGAACCATGCCCCTTCTGGTTACGCATGGCGAATACTAGCTCAGTCCGACCGACCGGGCTTATCCGGGATTTGGAAGTAACGATCGGAGGCCACGTATTCCGGATATCGGCCGTGGTGTTGCAGCTAAATGTACAAGGCGCGTACTGCCTACTGCTAGGACGACCATGGCTGCGAACGGCGCATATCAAGCAGAACTGGCAAAAGAACATGATCACATTCCGGTGAGGGAAAACAAAGGTACGAGTAACGACGCAACCACGGGTGATCACCAGTAAGGAAGCAACTCCATTGTATGCGGAAAGCATTAACATGTTGGAGGGATTACCAGACGAGGAAGTCGAGCGGTACCTCGAGGAACACCCACGAATCGTCCCACTATTTGAGGTGGATATCACGGCGGCAGTAGAACCGTACATTACGACGCCGGAAGAACCGGACCAAGCGGCGATCAGGGAACTGCGACAAGCGCAGGAATCCCTAGAGAGGGAAATGACGATATCCCAGAGGGTAAAAGCATCCCAACTCGAGGAGGTGGACCTCGGCACAGCAGACAAGCCCCGACCTGTAAATGTTGCAAAGGAATTGCCGAAGGAAGAAAAGAAGGCAATGGTAGCATTATTAATAGACTTCAAGGATGTGTTCGCGTGGTCGTACGAAGACATGCGAGGGCTGGACCCCCAGCTCTATCAGCACCAAATTCACCTAAGTACGGACGCGAAACCGATTCCGAATTATGCGGCAAAGGTGAAGGAGGAAATTGATAAGCTCCTCTGGGTCGGATTTATCTGACCGGTCAAGCAGGCAACCTGGCTGAGTCCGATAGTGGTGGTCCCGAAAAAGAACGACAAAATCCGGGTATGCGTGGACTACCGAAAACTAAATGCCGCAACTGTGACCGATGCGTTTCCACTACCATTTACGGACGGGGTGTTAGATGTGGTAGCCAGCCACGAAGTTTACAGCTTCCTGGATGGATTTAGCGGCTACAACCAAATACGAATGAGGTCGGCCGACCAGGAGAAGACAGCGTTCGTGACGGAATGGGGAGTGTTCGTCGCGGTCGTGATGATGTTCGGACTAAAGACAGCTCCAGCGACCTTTCAAAGGATAATAATGGAAATTTTCGGGGAATATATCCCCGGTTTTATGCAGGTTTTCCTTGATGATTTCGCGGTCTACAGCCGGCACGGAGAGCATCTCGATCACCTCCGGTTGTGCTTGGAGAAGTGCCGCGAGTACCGATTGAGCCTGAACCCGGCCAAGTGCGTCTTTGGAGTGGCAAGCGGCAACTTACTAGGGCACGTGGTGAGTAAGGAAGGAATCGCGGTAGATCCGGATAAAGTCAAGGCGATTCTCGAGGCACCAGCACCAAGTAACGCAAAGGCTTTAAGCCGGTTCCTGGGCCAAATAAGGTAGCATAGCCGGATGATACGGCACCTCGCAGACTTCGCTACACCGTTACATACCGCCGTACATAGGGTACCCTTCCTATGGGCGGAGACGGAGGAGGAATCCTACAAAGCGTTGAAGGTTATGCTGTCGCAAGCTCCGGTGGTGCAACCGCCGGATTGGAGTAAAAGCTTTCACGTCTTCGTCGACGCGTCGGACGTAGCAATCGGCAGCGTTCTGATGCAACTCACGGAGCCGAAATGGTACCGACCGGTGTACTACGCAAGCCGGAAACTCTCAAAAGCCGAACAGAATTACTCTACGACGGAACGCGAGGCATTGGGAATGGTGTATAGTGTCACAAAGTACAGGCACTATTTGCTCGGAAGGAAGTTTTCCTTCCATGTCGACCATTCGGCACTACTCTACCTGGTCTCGAAGGCATCCCTGACGGGAAAAATTGCACGGTGGACACTGCTGCTACAGGAATTTGAATTCGACATTTTCCACCAACCCGGGGCGTAGCATGCGGTAGCGGACTACCTAAGCAGACTCGAATCCGGAGAAGCAGGGGACGGCGTCCAGGATGAGTTTACCGATGCCGAATTGTTCCGGATCACGACGAAACCGGTAACGGATACAACGGTAGCCGATGAAGACACATGGCTAACTGAGATGCATCAGTTCCTGAGCACCGGAGTTCCCCCGGAGAACATGGACCGCGATGAAAGGAAAAGGGTAGCAGTAAGAAGCAGACATTTCTGCTTGGTTGGAGACACCCTCTATCACAAGGGGGCAGATGGCATCTGGAGACGAGCAGTGCGGAGCGATGAGAAGGATCTAATCCTCAGGGAAGCCCACTGTGGAATTGCCGGCGGGCATTATGCCGGTGACGCAACCGCTCGGAAAATATGGCAGAGCGGACTGTGGTGGCCGACCACCCTAAAAGATGCCGTGAAGTATAGCAGAGAATGCGATTTATGTCAACGACTGGGCCAACCCACAGAGCAGGCCCGGATGCCACACCACCCAGTCTTGCCCTTGGAACCGTTTCAAAAGTGGGGGTTGGACTTTGTCGGTCCCTTCAAACCACCTGCAGTGCGAACCGGAAATCGGTATGTCATAGTGGCGATCGACTATTGCACCAAATGGGTAGAAGCAAAGGCCTTACGGGACAACACGGCCGCGTCCACGGCAAAGTTTCTGTACGAGTGCATATGGTGCCGGTATGGATGCCCGATCGAGCTTATAAGTGACCAAGGAGGACATTTTCTCGGGCAGGTAGTAGAAAGCCTGACGTCATTTTACGCGGTGGTACATAAAAAGAGTACTCCCTACTACCCTCAAGCCAATGGACTAGCGGAATCAACGAACAAAACTTTGCAGAACATCCTACGAAAAATCGTCAACGAGAACCGGACCGACTGGGATACGAAATTGCAAAGCGCGCTATGGGCGTACCGAACAACGTACAAAACCAGCATCCGGACAACCCCGTTCCGACTAGCATTCGGGTTAGAAGTGGTCATGCCGGTAGAGTTCCAGATCCCAAGCTTACGGATTCAGGTGAAGGAGCGCTTAAGTGAGAACGAGTCCGAACGAATCCGGCTGGCGACATTGTTGGAATTAGAAGAAAACCGAATAGCCAGCTTACTACAACTCGAACTGGAGCAAAGGAGGAGAAAAGCTTTCGTGGACCGACACTGGCGTGGCAATGAAAAGGAGTTCGAAGTCGGGAAACCGGTGCTACTATTCCAGACACGGATGGGGAACATGCCGGGAAAGTTGCGGTTTCGATGGACCGGACCGTTCTGGATCACCAAGGAGTACAATGGGTCGTATCAGCTCGGCACGTTGTCTGGAGATGTCATCGGCAAGTGGGCAAATGGATTTCGGCTAAAGCCGTATAAGGGAAATATGCCAGCCAACCCGTTCAAGTGAAACCCGCAAATCCGGCAAGATGAGGAACCGACACCGACAGACGCTGCTGAAGATATTCGGACCGAGGAAGAACTGACACCGATACTGACGAAGACTATCCCGGAAAACCGACAGAAGGATCCGGTCTCCACACGAACCGACCCGAACAAATCGGGGGGGACCAGCAAATGACGTGGTCCAAACAAAGAGAAAAAATAATAATAATAAAAATCGACGTGGGCAAAATCGACGCGAATCATAGTAATGATGGGGAGATCACAAGAGGTGGGAGCGCCACCATGCAACGAAGAGGCGCCATGCATTAAAGAAGGACGTGCGCGTACTTGCTATTTAAAGCATGGAACGTGGGCACTCACACGCGGCAAACAAGAAAGGACATACTAATTATGGCGGGAGAGGAACATGCGCGGGAAACGAAAAAGGGCGGCTCGAGGCACAACCCACTATATAAGACACAGGCCTGCGAAGGGCTCACTTTTTACGAATTTTCCTACATACAGGCGCAGAAGCACAGAAGAGCGACCTGACGCACAGAGCACACACAGCGCGATCCCGAACAACAGGCAGTAGAAGAAGAATTTGAAACAATGGTACTGTCGGAAGAGGCACGCCAATGGATGAGGGAGAACGGGTTAAAAGGATTGCTGCGGATCGCCGACGCTCCACCACACGCAGAACCAGAGCAAGCGGCAGCATCGATCGATATATCAGAAGTCACGGAAGGAGCGATGCAGGCGCTCACGGGGATAAAAGCAGGAGGACTTCAAACAATCGAAAACCCTTCAAGTGAAATCCTGTTCGAATATTTCGGGGAGTACTCTATCAGCAGCAAGGCGTATCGAACGCAGGGCGGAGAGAACCTATTGTTCGGAGAAGTGGCCCGCGCCATGATGGAATACGGATTCGTGAATCCCCGTCCCCCGGCCATAGCCAAGTACCGGGCAGCGTTCTTAATAGCAGCGTACGAAGGCTTACAAATAGACTGGCTCCATTTCATAACCGAAGGATTGAAGGAGGCCATCAAAAATCTTGTGGAAGGAAAAAAGCCATGGGCCGGGATAGCACAATCGCTAACGGTGTTAGTCCCACCGGTGCTCCCCATCACACAAAAGAAAAGAGGTCGGCAGGAGACGACGCCGGAAAAGGTCACAAAGCGCCGACAGATCTTGGAGAAACACACCCCCGGATGGACCCAGCAAGAAGCAGAACAGCAAGGGGAAGGACCATCCCGACAGCAACAGGAACCGGCAACAAAGGCAAAACCGGCAGGTAAAGGCAAAGGGAAATCGGCCGAGGAGGAACCGGTAACGCGCAAACCAATCCATATAACGCTGCGACGGCCGGAACCGGAACCAGAGGTCTTTATACAAAAGGTCCGTCTGGTAACCGCACCGGAGGAGGAAGCTGAAACAGAAGACTCATCCGAACCACTGGTAAGACTCCCAGCAAGACAAGGTCGGGAGAAACGGGCGAAAGGACCGGCTCCACCAGTGGACAGAACTCAGCAGAGGGCGCAAGGACCATCCCCAGTAGCCGAGGCGGAAACAGCACCGGAACCCGTACCGAGGGAAGCAGCACCGACACCGGTTGGGCCGAACTTCAGAGAACCGGTCATCCCAGAGAAGAAGAAGGAACAAGCGCCGGAGCCGGAGCCAGAGAAGAGGCCGGAAAAACAACCTGAGTTAAGTGAGCAAGGCCACCCCGACACAGGAAGAACAAAGCCACAATGGCTGAGATGGCTTTCGGAGCAGTTATCGGGAGTAGCGTACCAGTTAGAAAAAGAAGAAACGTGTAGGCAACAGCTGACGCATACAACAACTCAGGAGTTGGTCGCGCTCCGAACATAGATCGAGGAAATGCAAGGGGAGCTGTTGCAGGCAAGGGAAGGAATTCAACAAGCACAAGTTGTCACCGAGCCGGTCGGGACAACAAGGAAGCAACCAGAACCGGAACCAGAACCGGTAGCCTTGCAAACCGGCCCTCAGACCGAAAAAATAATAGAAACCTTACGAGAGGAGTTAAAAGCTCAGGAGGCATTAAGGGAAAGAGAAAGGGAGCAGCGGAAAGCGGTGGAGGACGACAGACGAAAAATGGAAGAAGGCCTCCGGAAAAGGTCGAGCCGCTAATGACCGACTGCAAGAAGAAAAAGAGAAGCTGCAAAAGGAGAAGGACCGACTACGTCGACATGCCGAGCAAGAGATAGAACGACTGCAGGAAGAACTCCGACAACAGAAGGACCGGGACGATCGGTTAAGAGCTCAGGCAAACCGACGCCTGAAGCAGAAGACGGAGGACTTCGACCGTCTCTACCAAGATCACAAGCAGGCCGAGTCGGACAACAAAAAACGGGCAGCAGACTACGACCGGCAAATAGAGAAGCTGAAAGAACAGCTCAAAGAGACCCGATTAGACCTGGCTAAGGCAATGGATGAGGTCAGTGCCAACAAGGAAGCATTGTCGGCGGAAATAGCCCAAGCAACGGAGAGAAGGAAGGAATTAGAGGCGCTAAGGCGGGAAAAGCTGGACCTGACCAAGATCAGGAATGAAGAAAAGGAAAAATCGACCTTCACGATCAGCAAACTGCAAAGTACATATGAAAAGCAGAAAGCGGATTACGAGGCCCAGGCTCAGATAATGGCCGACATTATAAAACGGGCAAGGAAGGAAAAACAGGAAGCTTATGCGCATGCTAAGGCAAGGGTTGACCGGATCAAGCTCATCATGTCAGGATGGAGTACCCGAGCTCAGGCAAGCATCAACGAAAGTACGGAAAAGCTATGGAAGGAGTGGTCACAATAGGCAGCCGAGCTGCAGACACTCCGAGCGGATACCGAGAATCGGAGGAAGACCGGTGACAAGTTCTACAAGATGGATGAGGAAAGTATCGTCGCCATTCGGGAAGAATTGTCGGAAGATTTCTACACTTTGTCGGAAGATTTCTACACTTTAGCGGAAGAACATCTCAAAGAAATCCGAGGGTTGGTAGAGAGGTTGGATGACGGGCAGCTCGCAACTCAGTTGGAGTTGGAGAGATACGAGCAGGACCAGTTATGACAGGAAGCTAAGGGAAGAACGACGCCAACCACTATTGGTGAGGGAACGCGACCGGCTGAAGATGAACCAACCGACACCGAACAACCCCGACGAGGAATACCCGAAGACGAACTTGAAGAAGAGCAGGAGCAGACCGATGCCGGAGAAGAAGAAGAGCTGAGACCAGAAGACACCAGAGCAGAGGAAGGAGGCATATCGAGTCGACCAGTCGAGACCGGAGAAAGCGACACCGGTAACAGAACAGAGCCAGGAACGAAGGGAGAACAGGAAGAACCCGGACGAAGCGGTGAGGAAGCACCGGCACCACAGAATCAAGCAGAGCCGGAGCAGCAAATTTTTACGGAACAACCCACCCAACCGGAGGTCGGAGACCAGGCAGGCAAGGAACAGGAATAGGAGGAAGGAGCACCACTTGACACCATCGAGCAGAGTGTGCTCGATATTTTGGAGGAAGACTGAGGCCGGGAGTGGATTCGAAGTGCAAGGCACTTTCCCACGGGCGTGCCATGTGTTGGCCGGTCAGAAGAGCAAGGACAAGTGGGAAGGCGGAATTGGATCGGATAATAGGAAGTAAATAATAGTAGAATTATTATTCAGAGGGACGGATCCGGTACAGTTGTACCGATCCGGATCCGGACCGATTCGGATGTCGGTTGCCTAAGCGCACCGATTGTAACCTTGCTGGATGCCTATAAAAGGATCCGATGATTTGTAAAGGGGAGGGAAAGTAATACAATAGTAATTATTGCGTGTTTATCTGTATCTCGTATTGTTTACCGTCTGTGCTTAATTGTAATCATCTTACGCGTGTAACCTAACATCCAATCCTTACCATCCCTTTGGAGAAGTGTCGGATAGACACCTATGTTGAGGCTAGTCCGGCCAGACAGACAACAGAATGATTGTTTGGTTCAGATATGGGGAATCCAACCCACCGTAAGTGATCACACCTACACTGTGTCGCATTGCTATGCGCGTGCGTGTAAAATGAGACAGGACCGCGGGGGCCCTGAACCAAGGAGCGTGAGAGAAGAGAGAGAGAGAGAGAGCGTTTGATGAACATAGTGAATGAGAGAGAGAGAGAGAGAGAGAGAGAGCAAACATAACAGTTTGATTATAACACCAACAATGGTTACAACCAGCACACCGGCAACGGGCCCAACACGGGAGTCCACACACACACACAGATGTCACACGCCAGCACAGAAACGCGAAGGGAGAGCCTCTGATGGAAGCACACGGGTTGTCCACGAAGTAGAGGCAACGATCTCCAAAACCTGTAGAGAATGACAACCGATGGAGGAGAGAGAGAGCTCGGTACCCGGTCCGGCAGCACTTCATCCTCGTTAACGCATGATAATCTGTTCTTCCTCCTCTTCTCCCTTATATAGGTCGTCGGGGGGGGCTTCTCCGTTAGTCATAGTTACATTACTTTATTCTCTGTCCCTTCGGATAGAGATACGCATCGATCTCCTAATAAATGTGTCCTACCTAGTATATTCACATCAACCGCCCTACACATAATTATGTCCACACATGGAAGGGCCGGTTCGTGCACAGTTTCTCTTGTTTCCTCTTAGGGACGGTTTTCTCCGTGACAACGGTGCACTTGGCTGATGGAAGAGTACAATACATCAACGGGGCGATTCATTCATTAGGAATTTCTATTGACACTTATATAGAGGAAGTAGACTTCCATGTAATGAATCTTTGTACCACCGATGTAATACTGGGTTATCCCTGGTTTTATAATAAAAACTATTCTTTATCTATTGATTGGGTTCATCATTCAATTACATTTGTACTGAACGATTGTACTCATTTTATTCAATGTGTAAAAAAACAATCCCTCTCGATTGTTTCCTCGTGTCCATCAATATCCGAGTTGTCTTGTTCTACTCTATTTTATTGTGTACTTGATCCGGACATTCACGTTTACAATATCGATAATGTCTCGGTTCAATTAACATATTTTGAACAACAACTTGATGAAATCTTAAATGATTTTCATGATGTTTTTCCGAGTGAACTACCAAATGGTTTACCTCCTAAACGTAATATAGACCATTGTATAGATATTGTACCTGGTGTTGCACCAATAAATATACCTCCTTATCGCTTAAGTCGATCTAAAGAGGATGAGGTAGCTAAGCAACTCAAGGACTATTTACGAATGGGTTATATACGTTATAGTAAATCTCCATGGGGTGCACCAGTTCTCTTGGTTAAAAAGAAAGAGGGCACATGGTGTATGTGTATTAATTACCGACACTTGAATAAAGTGACGATCAAGAATTTGTATCCATTGCCCCGGGCTGACGATCTAATTGACCGTCTCCAGGGAGCTCGGTATTTTACGAAACTTGATCTCCGTACTGGCTACCATCAAATTCGTATAAGTGAGGACGATGTTCCTAAAACGGCATTTCATACGCGCTATGGCCATTATGAGTTTTTGGTTATGCCTTTTGGTTTGACCAATGCTCCGGCTACATTTCAACAAAAAATGAATGACATTTTCCGAGAACTTGGAAAATTTGTCGTTATTTTCTTGGATGATATTTTAGTTTATATAGCCGTACATTACAAGAACATGCTAAACATGTCCGCTTTGTTTTACAAACATTGTGTGACAAACAATTTTATGCAAAGATCTCAAAATGTGAGTTCTTCAAGAAATCAATTACTTATCTTGGACATCTCATAACCGAACGAGGAGTTGAAATTGATCCTTCTCGCATCGAGAAAATCAAGCTTTGGCCCACTCTTCGGAACATTCGAGAAATTCGATCATTCCTTGGTTTTGTCGGGTTTTTGCGAAAATCCCTTTGTAATTACTCCCAATTGACGATGCCGTTTACTGATCTTCTAAAAGGTCAAATGCGTAAGTCTACAAAACCTATTGTGTGGAATCCTACACTAGACCTCACCTTTAAGAAACTCAAGGACCTGGTATGCAAGGCTCCTTCACTTCTTTTACCCGATCCTTCAAAACCTTTTGAGGTTGAAACCGATGCAAGAGATTATGCTATAGGTGTTGTCTTATATCAAGATGGTAAACCAATAGCATTCGAGAGTAAGAAACTTGATTCTGCTCAATGTCGGTATACTGTTCAAGAAAAGGAATTATGTTACCGGCCGGCAAAGGAGTCCAGAGTGGGAAACGAAGAGTTATTTAAGTAGTAGGAATGTGGTTGTAATTAAGCTATGAGTGTGGACGGACGGACCGGAATCGGTATGCCGTTCCGGATCCGGACCGATCCCGAACAGGTGCGGATGACACCGTTTTGTAATACAGACCGGAAACCTATTTAAAGGCCCGGATATAATGTAATGGGGGGCGGTGAATTAATAAAAGCTTAGCGTTGTTATCTATCTGTGTTAATTGCCGTTCTGTCTTAATTGTTATATCTTACGCGTGTGTTTATGAAAGACGATCATAATAAGTAACTTAATTAAGTCGGAGTAAGCGTTGAGTCTAATCCGGTTGCCGTAACACCCTTTGGTGAAGTGTCTTCCGTAGACACCCTGTGCTAGGCCATTGTCCGGCCCTAAGAGTTAACACAGTTTTTGGCGACCACGATTCCAGTTTTTGCAGCGAACGACGGCACGAATGGATGTCTAGATCAACGCACGACTTGGTTACAGATCGAACTCGACGCCTTGCCGAAAGGCAAAGGAGACGCGAGGCTTTCCAGCAAGCGGCGCAGGAAATTAGAGCGGATCGCTCATTTTCCAACGTAATCCGGAGGGTAGCGGAGGACTCCCTCTGGTTACAGCAAACATCGCACCCGGACGACGGCAACAGCCTAAGCAGCCTCCGGGAAACCGAATCCCTTCTCCACGCGTTGGCAAACGGAGAAGGCGAAGCAGAAGCCTTTTCAGCATATGAATCGGACTCCGAAGGGGAATACAACGTGCACACGAACTACCATAGCAACAACGAAACCCCCGGTGGACCGGAGGACGAAGGCTCGGATACCTTACCGACACCGGAACCGGAAGTGCTAACGCTGGAACCCCCAGAACCAACAGAGGAAGAGCGACCTTCGACACCGGAAGTCGAAGACAAGAGGCTTCCGTCACCAAAAGAAGAGGAAAAACCACCAACGCCAGAAACAAATCGGGAAAGACCACCGACGCCAGAGAAAATTCCGGAACGAGCACCAACACTGCCAGCCCGCGCACCGATACCAGACGACAACATGTCGTTCCAGTACTCCAAGTATAGAGATGATCCGGACGCGGAAGCTTATGTGCATGGCTTTGAACAGACATGGGAAGCCAACCATGTGTCCCAGCGATTGACCCCGGAGGAAGAAGAACGCTCTAAGATAGCGGAATTTGGCGTCACATTGGAGGGACCGGCAGCAAGATGGCGCCGGACGCAAGACCCGTCTACCATCACCACCTTTGCAGATTTAAAAGCTAAATTCTTGCATTTTTTTCAAAAGGAGGTGGACCAGACCGTAATGGTAGGCTTATTTTATACCATCCGGCAAGAGGCAGGGGAGAGCATTCCCCAATTTGTCATCCGGTTTCAACGGATGCATAGTCAGCTTGCCCGTGCACCCCCGGAGGAGGAATTACGGACTATATTCCCAAACGCGCTCCGGGAACCCCTACGCACGATTTGCATGGTAATTGACTTCCGCACAAGTACCATCGACCAGGTCATTGACCGGGTGAGAGAGATGGAAAAGACAAGCTCCTAGCTCACACTGGGAGCACTCCAACGGGCGTTACCGTCTGATGAAGACCTCCGGTTTTGGCAAGCAATACAGTGCACAACCTGCTTGAATTCCGGACACTCGGCTCTAGAATGCACTATGAGGACGCAATGTGTAATCTGTCAATCCAAGAGCCATACGACGGATAGGTGCGAGTATAATCTGTTGAACCGGCAAGCACCGCCCGTTCGACAAATTGAGCCACGCAGCAGCCGGGATGAAGAAGACGAACGCTGGCGGCGAATGGACCGCGACTGACCGGCACAGGATGTCCAGTATGGCGATCGACGAGAGAATGATGTCAGGTACGGTGATCAACGGGATAACTATGACCGGCATGATCGGTACCATGATTACAATAGACGATACGAACATTACGACCGGGAGCACTCCCCCGGGTATCGTCAGCAACGGGAGGAATACGACAGATATAACGGGCAACCCCGTCAAGAATACCGCAATAAGAAGAGTTATAACAAAAAACGGCATTTTAAAAAAGGCGGCTACCCCCGGGATCCGGAACAAGGAGCTCCAAGTAGCCAACCAGTCCAAAACCCTGCACGTACCGCAGGACCTGCCCCGGGTGGTACAACAGACAATGCCGAATCTAGCAATACCCGGAAAGCCTACTTCTACTACTGTCGACAGGAAGGCCATTATAGTAACCAATGCCCGGTGAAGAGCTATGAAAAACGACCGGCAGTAAATATGGTAGTCCCTGAGGTGGCAGATCTGCAGCAGGTGACCACAAGGTCGAAGGGCATGGCCAAGGAATGGGAGACGCAGGAGACCATCCGGAAACAAGCAACGGAATGGGTAAAGAAAGCAAACGAACAGAATGTCACAGACTTACAGCGGCAAAAGGAGAACACCGCAGGGCTTGCCGGCGGTAATCACTCCGAGAACGAGACATGGCAGGCGTTGCAAGAATGCCAGATTACGTTGCCACTAGGAAGACTCCTACAACTCGTGCCAAGATTCACGGAAGGACTGAAGACGGCCATGACGGCAGGAGAACCATCACCAACACCGGTACTCTTCTCGAATCCAGAGGAGGAACCTACGGTGGTGGACATTAGCTGTCTGGTAATCACTGCCATCGTAAAAGGGAAAGAACTCCCCAACACAGTTATAGACGGAGGCTCGGGGGTGAATGTAATAAGCCTCCGGACGTGTGATGCCCTAGAAATCCACGAGTGGGAGCCGTGTCCGTTCTAGTTACGGATGGCCGATATAAGCTCAGTGCGGCCGACAAGATTAATACGGAAATTAGAAGTCACCGTCGGCGGTCATACATTTCACATCTCGGCCGTAGTGCTACAATTACAGGCACAAGGCGCATACCCGCTATTGCTGGGACGGCCATGGTTGAAAATAGCACATATCAAACAGAATTGGCGGAAAAATATAATTACCTTCCGGCGAGGGAAAGCCAAGGTACGGGTACCAACACAACCAAGGACGAGCACTGGCAAGGAATGTACACCGTTGTATGCGGAATGCGTCAACATGCTAGAAAGGTTAGCGGACGAAGAAGAAGCTCAGTACCTGCAGGAAAACCCGAAGATCATACCCCTCTTTGAAATTGACATTGCCGAAGCAGTAGCACCATACTTACCGCAACCGGAAGAGGCTGAAGCAGAACCGGATAAAGACGCAATCCGGGAGTTACGGCAAGCGCAGGAAGCGTTGGAACGGGAAATGGCCGTTTCACAGCGCATAAAAGCGTCGCAACTGGAAGAGGTGAACCTAGGGACCACGGACGAAGCAAAACCGGTGCACATCGCCAAGGAGATGAAGGCCGAGGACAAAACGGCGATGATCACACTTCTCACGGAATTCCGCGATGTGTTTGCCTGGTCATTCGAAGATATGTGAGGACTCGACCCTCAGTTATACCAGCATCAGGTGCACTTGAGCAAGGACGCAAAACCAGTGGCACAAAGACGGTACCGGATGAATCCCAATTATGCTGCCAAAGTCAAGGAGGAAATCGACAAACTGCTAAGAGTTGTCTTTATGCGTCCGGTAAAGAAAGCGACATGGCTGAGCCTGATCGTAGTCGTACCGAAGAAGAACGGAAAAATTTGAGTTTGCGTGGACTACCAGAAACTCAATGCGGCTACGGTAACGGATGCGTTTCCACTTCCGTTCACAGATGGAGTGTTGGATGCCGTCGCCGGCCATGAGGTCTATAGCTTCCTAGACGGATTCAGCGGGTATAATCAGACCCGGATGCACCCCGACGACCAAGAGAAAACGGCTTTCGTCACCGAATGGGGGGTGTTTGTGGCCGTGGTGATGATGTTCGGACTCAAAACGGCACTGGCAACATTTCAACGAATCATCATGGAAATCTTTGGTGAATATATACCGGCTTTTATGAAGGTTTTCCTTGACGATTTTGTCGTCTATAGCCGGGAGGAGGACCATTTTCAGCACCTCCGTCTTTGTCTAGAAAAGTGTAGAACATACCGGCTAAGCTTGAATCCGACAAAGTGTGTATTTGGCGTATCTAGTGGAACTCTATTAGGACATATTGTGAGCCAGGAAGGTATTGCAGTCGACCCGGACAAAGTGAAAGCCATATTAGAAGCACTGGCGCCATCAACGGCAAAGGCATTAAGCCGGTTCTTAGGCCAGATCCGGTGGCACAGCCGGATGCTCCGATACTTGGCCGACCTAGCTACACCGTTGCATGCCACCGTACATCGGACACCATTCCAGTGGACCGACACCGAGGATAGGGCGTATAGGGCTCTCAAGGTACTATTGTTGCAGGCACCAGTAGTGCAACCTCCGGATTGGAGTAAAGAATTTCACGTGTTCGTGGACGCCTCCGACATAGCAATCGGAAGCGTACTTATGTAGCTTACGGAGCCAAAATGGTACCGGCCAGTGTACTATGCCAGCCGAAAGCTATCCCAAGCAGAACGAAACTACTCTACCACGGAACGGGAAGCTCTAGGGATGATCTACAGCGTGACAAAGTTTCAGCATTATTTATTGGGAAGGAAGTTTTCCTTCCATGTAGATCATTCGGCACTCCTTTACCTGGTGTCCAAAGTGTCACTCACCGGCAAATTGGCCCGGTGGACCTTACTGTTACAGGAGTTCGAGTTTGAAATATTCCACTGACCCGGTATACAGCATGCCGTGGCGGATTACTTAAGCCGATTAGAGTCCGGAGAGACGGGTGATGGAGTAGCGGATGAGTTTCCGGATGCGGAGCTGTTTTGAGTCACTACGGAGATGACAACAGATGAGACGGTGGCCCAGGAAGACAAGTGGCTCACAAATATGCACCAGTTTCTGAGCACAGGACTGCCTCCGGAAGAGCTGAACTGGGACGAACGGAAACACCTGGCGGTGCAAAGCCGACATTTCTGCTTACTACAAGACACACTGTACCACAAGGGCACGGACGGCGTATGGAGACGGGCGGTACGCAGCGATGAAAAGGAACTGATACTAAGGGAAGCCCACTACGGAGTTGTCGGAGGTCACTATGCCGGAGATGCGACGGCTAGGAAAATATGGCAAAGTGGCCTATGGTGGCCAACGACATTAAGAGATGCGGTACGATACGCAAAAGAATGTGACCTATGCCAGAGAATGGGCCAGCCGACGGAGCAGGCCCGTATGCCACACCAGCCGGTACTACCACTCGAGCCATTCCAGAAGTGGGGGGCTGGACTTTGTGGGACTGTTCAAGCCATCGGCAATGAGAACGGGTAATCGATACGTCATCGTTGCGACGGATTACTGCACGAAATGGGTGGAGGCCAAAGCATTAAGGGACAACACCGTTGTGTCAACGACGAAGTTTCTATATGAGTACATCTGGTGCCGTTACGGATGCCCAATTGAATTAATAAGCGACCAAGGGGGGCACTTTCTCGGCCACGTAGTGGAAAGCCTGACGACATTCTATGCCGTTGTCCACAAACGGAGCACACCTTACTATCCACAGGCGAACGGGTTAGCGGAATCAACGAACAAGACGCTCCAGAATATCCTCCGGAAGATCGTCAACGAAAACCGAACGGATTGGGACACAAAGCTACATAGCGTGCTTTGGGCATACCGGACGGCATACAAAACGAGCATCCAAACAACATAGTTCCGGTTAGCGTTCGGACTAGAGGCGGTAATGCCGGTGGAATTCCAAGTACCCAGCTTACGGATCCAGCTACGGGAATGGCTGAACGAGGAGTCGGAGGTAATACGGTTGACAGCATTGTGTGAACTCGAGGAACAAAGACTGGCCAGTATCCTGCATTTAGAATTGGAGCAACGGCGATGGAAAGCATTTGTCGACCGGCACAGGAAACGAAACGAAAAAATGTTCGCAATCGGCAAACCGGTGTTAGTATTTCAGACCCGTATGGGCAAGATGCCGGGTAAACTACAGTTTAGATGGACCGGACCGTATTGGCTAACACGGGAGTATAATGGGTCCTACTAGTTAGGGACACTTGCCGGCGAAGTGCTAGGCAAATGGGTCAACGGATTCCGGTTGAAGCCATATAGAGGACCGATGCCTAAGAACTCATTTGAGCAAAGGACCGACACCAGTGAGGGAAACGGCAACCACCAAGACGGTAGAGACGGCGAGCCGGTAACTGGGGAAAATGAGGTCGATAAGGGTCCTAGAGGACCAACGGACAAGTAACGTCACACTAAACTAAATTATTATTAAAAATAAAAAAAACAATCATGCAAAAGTGAGGAATGAATGGATGAGAGAGCGAGGAGCGAAAAGGTACGTAGTGGGCATTTAAAGCGCCACCACAGGACATAATGCTATTTTAGTACACGACATGCACACACTCGAAAAAGGCGCCAGAATGCACAGACAAAAACCACTGCGCGTAGAGACCCTTTACTTTCGAGAACCCAGGAGCACAGAAGCACCAAGACGCTGCAAGATCATCAGACGAGAACCTGCGCACAGAGAACCCCCGCCTTCTGAAATCTCTCTCTCATCACCATCCAACCTCGCCACCGCAATCCGACCTCGACACAGAAATGGACCCGCAAACGCTGTCGGAAGCCGCCAAGACATGGCTAAAGCAACACGGGCTCGAGGGCTTCTTGATGATGATGGAAGTACCGCCACACAAAGAAGCCGACAAAGTGATCAAAGAAATCGACACAGAGGTCATAACGGCAGAGGCGATTTGAGCGTTAACAGGCCTTCCAGAGGGAGGCATACTCACGATCGACAATCCAACCCCGGAACAACTTATCAGGTATTTTGGTGAGTACTCTCTAGCCAGCAAGGGCTACCGGACACAGGGCGGCAGAGATATGTTGTTCCGCGAGATTGCTCGTGTGCTCCACGAATATGGTCACGTGTACCCTAGACCCCCTGTCATGCCGCAGAACCGAGCAGGGATGATCATCGCCACCTATGAAGGGATCAAGGTGGATTGGCCGGTATTGATAGCAGACGGGTTGTGTGCGGCGATCGAGATCGTCAAAGGCAAAGACGACAAAGAAGGCCGAGACGGACGGAGGATATGGCACGCCGTAACGCAATGGCTCACCTTGCTTGTGCCACCCGTCTAGCCCGTCCAGCCCAAGAAGCGAGGAAGAGTGGCGGACGACACCCCAAAGACGGCTTCCAAACGACAACAGTTGTTGGCCTCCAAGGCCAGTAAGGGAAAAGCGACGGATGCAAGACAGGCGGCAACCGGAAGCGGCAGCCGAAAGCGCCCAACGGAGGCGGAGGAGGAACCACCGGCACGGCCCGTAAAGGTTACACGCCGCCGATTGGTGAATAGAGAAGCGGACCCCTTGGCGGCAAAACTCAATGTCGGGGCTCAAGAAGAGGAAATAGAGGAGGAGCCTACGGAGCACCTCCAGCGACGGTCGTCGGCAAGGACTGTTGAGGCAACCGGGAAACGTTCGGAACCTCAGACGGAGGGAACACCGGCTCCCCATACTGAGACTCCCACGCCAAGGAAGGAACCGGAACCGGTGCGCATGGCACCGGAATCCGAAACCCCGGCACCACCGGCAACACCGGCAAGTCCCATCCCGCCAGAGCTGGAAAGGTCAATGCAGCCTCCCTCGGCCAGCCAAGAAGAAGCGCAAGGGGTACCAGGACAACAGGGGGGTTCACGGGCAGAAACGGAACTGCAACTCGTCGCAACTAGGCGGGACCACCCATCTACAAGTGAGCCCATCTGTCAAACCTCCGTGCAAGCACAACAAGGCACCGGTAGCCTGTGGCTCCGGTGGATAGGCGAACAGATAGCCGGAGCAGTGGGGTATATTGAGGCGGAAGAAAGAGCGCAAAGCGAACGGTTGCTCGTCACAACCGAACAACTAGAGACGGCCCGGTCCAGAATCCGGTGCCTTGAAAAAGACTTGGATCAGGTCACGACAGAGATGGCCAAAATGGCCTTAACGGCAACACAGATCCAATCACCGGTGACTCTGGTAAGTGTACAGAATAAAGAAACGGATCGACCTATACAGAGCAATAAGACCCCGGCAACGGAAACCGTTCTGGCGAGAGATGCGTCGCAAGCCCAGGAGCTTGTGGAATTGAGAGACGAACTTGCCGCACAAGAAGCGCTAAGGAGCCGGGAACGAGAATTGAAGACAGCGGCCGAAGCCGAATTAAAGAAGACTGCTGAGAACCTCCGCCGGGCAGAGGAGAGCCTCCGGAAAGGCCATCAAGCGTACGACCGGCTAAAGGAGGAGAAAGACAAAGTGCTGCAGGAAAAGGACAAGCTGCGGAAAATGGCGGAAACAGAGATTGAACGGCTAAAGGAAGAGCTCCGCCAATAGAAGGACCGCGAGGACCGGGCCCGTCGACAGATCAACGCACGGCTCAAGCAAAAGACAGATGATTTTGAGCACCTACACCGGGACTACAAACAGCTGGAAACGGAGCATAAAGAACGAATGGTCGAGCTCCAACAGGAAGTTGATCGGGCCGCGACGGCCATCACCGACGAACGTGCGGAAAATACAAGACGCTTGGACGAGGCGGAGAAGGTCTGGATGGAGCTCCAGAGGCAGCAACAGGAAGAAAAAGAGAGAGCGTCAACAGTATTGCAGAAATTACAAAGTACATATCAAAGTCAATTGACGCATTACAAGGCGCAAGCGGAAGACAATGTCAAAATCATCAAGCAACTGAAGGAGGAACGACAAGCGGCGGAAACCAAATCGCAATTGGGAACGAGTCGGATTCAGTCCATCCTCCGGGCATGGCTGAATCAGACAAAACACTTGATTGATGAAAGCTCCGTAAAATGGTGGACAAAGTGGGCACAAAACGCGGCGGAACTCTAGTTGCTACGGGTAGATGAGGCAAACCGGCGGAAGGAAGGAGATGATTGTTATACGTTGACTTCCGAAGACTTCACCGCCATACAGGACGAGCTGGCCGACGACTTCCAAGTCCTGGCGGATGAACAACTGGCGCAGGTCAGGCAGCTCGTAGCTCAGCTAGACGATGATAGGTTGGACGCTCAAATCCAGTTTGAAAGCTACGAGCGGTCCCGGGTTCGGGAAGAAAAAGCACGGGAAGCGGCAACAGTTAACCTTAGTGATGAGGAACCGTCGCTGGCTGAGGGCCAGCCCAGAACCAGTCAACCGGAGACCACTACGACGAAGGGAGCAACGACGGAGACGCCGGTGTCAGAGCAACAAACGGAGGAGCATCCGCAGCAGCCACCAACGGACCCGCCGCAGCAGACATCAACAGAGCAACAACAGCAACAACAACAACAACCACTTCCAGATGAACCATTGGAGCCTCTCGAACAAAGCATTCTAGACATTTTGGACGAAGAATAGCAAGGGTCGGTTATGGATTCGACGTACAAGGTACTGTCCCACGGGCATGCCATGTGTTACCGGCCGGCAAAGGAGTCCAGAGTGGGAAACGGAGAGTTATTTAAGTAGTAGGAATGTGGTTGTAATTAAGCTATGAGTGTGGATGGACGGACCGGAATCGGTATGCCGTTCCGGATCCGGACTGATCCTGAACAGGTGCGGATGGCACCGTTTTGTAATACAGACCGGAAACCTATTTAAAGGCCCGGATATAATGTAATGGGGGGCAGTGAATTAATAAAAGCTTAGCGTTGTTATCTATCTGTGTTAATTGCCGTTCTGCCTTAATTGTTATATCTTACGCGTGTGTTTATGAAAGACGATCAAAACATGGTGCCATTCTCTTTATGGAAATCGATTTGTGGTAACTACGGACCACGAGTCCTTGAAATATTTTTGTGACCAACAAGACCTGAAAGGTTGTAAGGCACGATGGGCTGATCTCATCCAAGACTTTGATTTTTCCATACGATATCGTAAAGGTTCCATGAATATTGTCGTTGATGCACTAAGTTGCATCCGTGAAGTTAACATGGTTAGCTTCACTGAAATAACATCGGCTCTTTATGATCACCTTCGAGGAAGGTATCTTGATGACAGTTATTTTGCAAAATACTGGGCAAGAGTTGAGTCTGGAACAGACACCACCACATCCTCGAAGGAATACTTCCACATTGCTAACGGCCTGCTCTACCGTAATGGGAAGGTTTGTGTTCCAGATTTAACCGAGGTCAAAAATAGGATTCTTTTTTAATGCCATGATGCACCCTCAGTAGGGCACCTTGGAATACATCGTACACTCGTTCTCATCTCCACTCAATTTTATTGGCCTAAGATGCGCCCTGACATACATAGCTATGTGACTAAATGTCACCAATGTCAGGTTAACAAAGCCGAGCGACTTAAAGCCGCAGGACTTTTACATCCCTTGGACATTCCCAATAATAAGTGGGAAAGTATATCCATGGATTTTATTGTTAGCCTTCCTCGCACCCAAAAAGGCCATGATGACATCTAGGTTGTGGTTGATAGACTAACTCAAATGGCCAGATTTATTGCTACTAAAACCATGGTAATAGCTCTTGAATTGGCTTACCAATTCGTTGACGAGTTATGTCGTTTTTATGGGTTACCGATGGATATCGTGAGTGATCGAGAACCAAAATTTACTAGTGACTTTTGGACGCAAGTCTTTAAGAAGTTAGAAACTACGTTGAGCATGAGCTCCACGGATCATCCTCAATCCGATGGACAAACAGAACGAGTAAATCAAATTATTGAGGACATGCTTCGAGCATATGTTGGTGCAAAACCAACAAAATGGGAACGTTATTTCCCAATTTTTGAGTTTTCTTATAACATCTCCAAGCATACGTCGACGGGATATAGTCCTTTTATGTTGATGTATGGTTTTCAGCCACGAGCCCCGATTGATGTTAATATACATCATGATGAGTTGCGAAGTACGCAAAACTTTCTTCGGGATATGCAATATATGTTACATATTTCACGAGATAATATAAAAAAACAACTCAAGATAGAGCCCGTTTTTATGCCGATCATCATAGGCAACCTCGTGTATTCAACCCTGGACAGAAGGTATTTTTACGTGTACCTCACAATTCTAAGACATTGTCTACAGGTAAGTGCGCTAAGTTAGCCCCACGGTTTTGTGGAGCTTTTACAATCCTTAAACGCATTGGGTCATCAGCCTATCGTCTCGCTCTTCCCGATGGTGTTGGAATTCATCCAGTCTTTCATGTGAGTCGTCTAAAAGAACTTCTAGGTTCTGGCGACAATACAGTTACAACTGAAACTTTGGTTACTTTTGAAGAATTATCTTCTAAACCACATGTACCAGAAAGAATTCTCGATGTTAAAACAAAAAAATTACGTACTAAAGAAATCCGAGAATTTAAAATAAAATGGATGGATAAATCAATAAAAGTTGCCACATGGGAACGCGAAAATACTCTCAAAACTAACTTCCCTAACTTTCCATTGCAAGAGTGCAATGTTTTAAAGAGGGGATGACCATATAATATCCCGTGGTAAGAATTTACCGTAGTATTCTATACATGTGGAAAAGTGTGAGGGTTAAACAAGAGTGTAAAGAAGGGGAGGATTACTTTTAATCCTCGGGATTGAGACAACCCATTAGGCCAAGTGTGAACTTGGCTAGGGGCCTTGGGTATCGCTATAAATAAGAGGCCTAGCTACCCTCATTTGATCATCTTGTTGACTACGTCGAGACTATGTCTTGTGGTGGGTCAACTCTTGTAGCGAGCGCACCAACACCAGGTACGACTCGACGCCACGGCGGTGGTATGGGACGCCGATCGAGGCTCGAGTCCGTCTCGATCCCTTTGCTCGGGGGTGGTCGGGTGGATCGGCACCCTTCTTTCTCTCTCTCCTTTCTTTTTATCTACCTAGATCTATCCTTATCTAATGCTTACTTTAGTACATGTCTCTAATACTGGACAACGAAGTTTTCTGAGTGATATTAGATGAGCTTGGGCAAAGTTCCTATCCATGAAGCAAGAATTAGCTCCGGAATCTAGAAGTGCTAAGACATGTGCTGGAGGGGTACTTTTAGTACTAACTGTTACTTGGGCTACGAACACATTGCTAACTTGCTTAGAGGGAATGGAACCACTAATGGGTTGCACAGATCTAGGGTTGTCCAACCAAACGGCTCCTATTTTGGCGGGACTTAGTCACTTAACTCTTCTTCTAACTGACTAAGGACATCAAATTTGTTCGCTAGATTTGGGCTATTAGTACTATTAGGACTATCAGATATCCCTACTGAAATAGACTCGGGTTTAGTACAATCAGAACTAGCAACTATTTGGTTTATCTGCCTTCTTGGCCTATGGGGATAGTTTACAGCGATATGCCCTGGTCCACTACAATAAAGACATAGTCAATTTGCTCGGCGTCGTTGCTTTTCTTCTTCCGATAGCGGTCCACGATGACGTGTGGTGTCAATTTCCATCGGAGTTGGAGTACTTACTGGAGGCACATTATATGACTCCCTCAGAAAAGGTTTCGCTACCATTGAGGCGTAGGTAGGCTCAGATCTTGCCCTTGGCATCTACAACTGACGTTCCGAACGTCGTTCAAAGAGGCGATTGTCGCATCTCACTGCACAATTGATTGCTTATGTTAATGACTTTGGCTCTTCAGGAAAGGTCAAGAGTAAATCTTTGACATCGTTACGTAGACCATAACGAAATTGCTCCATTAACACTTGATCATCCTAGGGGATATCGGAGCCGAGTAGATGAAAATTTGCAGCGTATGCGGAGGCTGGACGATAGCCTTGACGTAGTCATTGGATTTTGTTGATTGTTGTCCTTATGCTGTCAGTATCTCCAAAATAGGCTTTAAACTCACTTATAAATTCTTCAAAATTGTTTAGTAATGGAGATTCTTTTTCTAATAGCGGAGCGAACCATGCCAACGTTGAGTCACTTAACAACGTGCCTATTAAACCCACTTGTGATGCATCGGTGGGATATCGGGAAGGATGCATTTGAATAACTAGTCATACCTGATTAAGGAACCCTCTAAACTGCAATCGCGTTCCATCGAATTTCATGGTAAGGCCGATCTTGAGTTCTTTATGAATCCCTTGTGTTCCGGGTCCTTGTTGTTGCATCGCTACGATGGTTGCTTTGAGTTGTTGCACATGTAACGTCAGCTCCCCGTGTTGTTGTTTTTCCAACGCTATTTGTTGAAGATCCCCCAACAAACGGTGATTTTCTTGTTCTAGTGCTACAAATTTCTCCTTTAAGCACTGGAGCTCCGAGAAAATAGATTGTTATTCCTGAGCGCTAACAGTTTCCATTTTACTAGGGAGGATAAGAGGATTAATATGAAAGGAAGAAAGGGGTAAGAAGATGAGGGAAACCGAAAAGAAGACCAGAAAAAGGGGATATGTAAGAAGATAAAAGGAAGAGGAGGAAAGGAGGAGACGGAAGCAGGACAAGAAATCGGTTCAAACTGTCAGGATCTGTACTAAGACAGAGAAGGAATTAGTACTAAAAGATGAGGATTAGTACTAAGAGAGGTGTAGAACTCTTGAGAGAAGGAAAGAGAGAGAGAGAGAGAGAGAGAGAGAGAGAGAGAGAGAGAGAGAAAGGGTGAGAGAATGATGATAAAAGATATATATTATGTGAAGAGAGTATACAATTGTAGCTAGGAGGCTTAAGACTGGTGTTGAACTGATTTGGTTCGAAATAATGCCTTGTGCCTCCTTTTATATTGTTCTCAGGAGTACTCCTGAAGTTTCTAGAATGTTCTAGAGAAATCTGGAATATACATCAATTTTCTATAATAAAACATAAATGAAAATAATATTTTATGTATTACAATGTATGGTCTAAGGATCAAGAGCTTGACCCATGTAGCATAAGGTCATGGGTTCAAGTCTTGCCATATTATGACAGGTGAGAAGTACGCAGCGTAACCTAGTGCGTAGAATGGGTGCGTGAAAAAGTATGCACAACAGGGTCGCATTGGTGTGAAAACCGAAGAGGTCGTCAGAGCGTTATTCCTTTTAAAGGAATAAGTTTGGGAGTTTGTGTAGTCGATTCATTTATGAGCATTCAAGTACGGTACTTGTGTCAGCCCGATTGCCAGTGTTTGTATATAAGGTGCTCACTGAGCACGAAGTATGTATAGAACAGAGAGTCATTATTTTGAATCTAGTTTTCTGTTGTCTACTCTCTCTCTCTCTGACTCTCCATCTCCATCTTTGCATTTCTTTGTTTTACCGAATTGTCTTTTTCCTCCGAACAATGTACTCTTTGTCTTACGCACACGCTTCCGCACAATGTATTCCTTTACAAATACTCAAGAAGATGTATATTACAAAGGAGATTAATTTACCTTATTACAAGGTAGGAGGAGAGTGCTTTATATAGTCACTCTCTCTCTTCATTAACTACCGAAGCTCATGGGTCATCGGGAATGTGAAAACTCATTAGTTATGTGTCATAGAATATGATTCTATGACACATAGTTAATATGTAGATAAGAGTGGTGACTTTTGATCTTTAAGTGCACACTCTCAAGGGTGTGTGTTCACACACTAGACTAGGTTGAGCTTGATTCTCAACAGTAACTCTAGAAGTGACTTGATGTTGTTGTTCATGGTAGTGAACGTTCCCCGCAATTCAGGAAGTTTGTTTAGTAGTAAACCTATCTTTATATCTTATGGGACAAGGTTGCCAACCGTAATAGCATCATCCATGGCTTCCTCCCAGGTAGCTAGGAAGGTTGAAACATCTTCCTCTTCACATAACACACACATATTGAATAATGCACCTAATGTATGTAGTTTAGTCGTACCATCATGTGGCTCGTACAACTCTTTCAGTTTTGCCCACATTGCAGCAGTCGTGGTGAGACTTCGGATAATGTCTGCTTGCTTGTCATCTCGTGTAGTATAATTTCGAAGCGTGCCATTTTATCTCGAGCCTTCCATGTTTTGCATTCTTCTGATGTTTTATCTATTGGTTCTTCCTAGGTGCCATCCATAACCTCAAGAAACCCTTCAATATCTAGTACTAATTCTATCTTTGACTTCCAATTTTTGAAATTTTTCTCCGTTAACTTATTGTTAATGGGTGGCGAGTGAAGCTTAGAATGGCTTCACGCCCCTCCCAAAGGGAATTACGTTAGAGAGAGAGAGAAGGAGAGTGAAACAAAGAAACACACCAAAACGAGAGGGGAAAAAAGTTGTATTACATTATGCCCCAAGGGTGGGGTTTATATAGTACAAGAGGTAACTGTTACAAAAGAATAAGACAAGCAAGGAGTTACATTACTAACCCACTCTCTCACTTTTGTACACATGCACATACTCATACTCATACACTCATACACTTTACACATACATATCAACCACATTATCGTGTTCTACCCTTACACCGCCCCGTACAACTCCTACGGGTAACACATGGCACGCCTATGGGACAATGCAGTGCACGGTGAACCCACTCGCCATGGCAACTCTTAGCGACTTGAACTCCATCAATCGCTCAACGGTTGGAAATCCGTCGACCGGGTCATAGCTCTACAATTGATAACTTCGATCGAAGCGTTGCTTGACTCGAACCTTCTCGTTTGATCAACACATGTCTTGATTGGATCATATACCAATCGACTAGTTCACTACGGCATGGGTCGTGAAATCATTCTGTGTATGTGCATTCTCGGGTCTCGCCATGTGAGATGAGTTTGATATTTTGTACCCATTGGTCTTTCAAATTTATTTTATTTTTACCCTCAAGTTGTTTTTAAAAACTTTATCATATGCCCTCCGGTTTTTTGAAATTTTCTCTTCGCATGCCCTAAAGCTTTTGAAATTTCATCTCATGCCCTCGGGCTTTTTGAAATTTCTTCTTCTGCCCTCGGGTTCTTGAAATTCTGATGATGCCCTTATTTTTCTGAAATTCCTCACTATGTCCCTCTATTTTCGAAATTTTGTTTTATGCCCTTGGGAATTATTATTTTTTATGACCTTTTCAGGTTTTCAAATTTTCTTCTCTACCCCTCTTCTCTTCTTTCTATTTCTCTGTATTATTTGTTTTTCCTTCTTCTTTGTCTCTTCTCTGATCTGCTCTGTGTTTCTCCTCCTTTCTCTTCTTCTGCGTGTTTCCCTTATTTTCTCCTTATTTCTTCATTTCATCTGTAGTCCTGTTTTTCTCTTGGGTTTGCGTTTTGTGTTTTCTCATCATATTCTTCTCTGCTTCTCTTCACTCCTCTTCGTTTCTTCCTGTTTTCCTTCTCTGTATGTGTATGGTTTGTCTTTTTCTTCTTCCATCGGTCATCTCTGGCCATTTCCATCCGTGGTTGTCCTTCTGTGTCTGCCAACCAAGAGTGTCGAACGCTCTCTGCTCGACCGTAGTCGTCGTCTGTCTGGCCGACTTTGTCGGCCGTCGGCTCGGCCACTACTGTTCGACGGTTGTTCGAACAGTCGGCTCTCTCAGTTCGGCCGTGTCTTTCCAGAAACCTGGTGGACATTTCGACCATCTCTCGGAGGCCGGCTTTGTACGGCTTCCAGACCGTCTTTCCGGCTCTTCCGCCGTCGGCCGTATCTCGGCAGGCTCTTGGCTGACGCTTGTCTCTCAGCCAATTCTCCAGCCGTCTGGTCCGCTCTGTCCGGCCGCCGCCGTCCGTTGGTTGTCGAACCGTCGGACCGGCTCTGTCCGGCTGGCCGTCGCCGTCTGTCTGTCCGCTACCGAACCGCCTGTCCTGTCCGTTGGTTGTCGGACGTTGTCGTCCGCCGGCTGCTGGACCAATTGTCCAGCCAGCCGTTGCCATCCGCCAGTCTCTACGTCAGTTGTCCGCTGGTCGTCGGACTAGCTGGCTGTCTGACAGGCTGTCGCCGCTCGCCAATCGTCGCTCTTAGTCGGTCATCTGTCTGTGGCCATCCGTCAGCTCTGTTTCACTATGTCATGACATTATCCCTCCCCTTTACGGCCTCCTTTTTGAAAGTTTGGTGTAGGGTTGGACAGGAATTGGAGCATTGACGGCCGTGAGGACCCTTCTGTTGTCCTCGCTGGAGATTAGAACACCGACAGACATGGTTGACCATGTGGCCCTCACCGAGAACTTGAACACGAACGGGAGTGAGTGACCATGCGGCCCTCATCGGGAACTTGAACATGAATGGGTGAGTGACCATGTGTGATCCTCACCAGGAACTGGAGCACCAACGGGCATGAACGACCATGTGCGGTCCTCATCGAGAATCGGAACACCAATAGGCATGAGCGACCATGTGTGGTCCTCATCGGGAACTGGAGCACCAACGGGCATGAGCGACCATGTGCGGTCCTCACCGAGAATTGGAACACCGACAGGCGTGAGCGACCATGTGTGGTCATCACCAAGAACTGGAACAACAACGGGCGAAGGAGTGGAGGTGAAGCGGTCGACTCGACTTCTTCTATCATGAGAGGGTAAATAGTCGAGGTTGACCCAAAACACAACACAAACGGTAGTGTTAGCGAGAAACCAACGCGATCCCCACCAAGAAAGTGAGCGGTTGTGACCCCCACCAGAACTAGAAGGTGAGCAATCGAAATCGATCTCCGTCAAGAGAAAGTGGAGTAAAATGTAAACCAAAATGAAAATGGACTGCAACCAAGCAATGATTCAATCCCGAACAGGAAAGTGCGCGGTTGAAATCCCCCACCGGAACTAGGAAGGTGAGCGATCAAAATCGATCCTCACCAAAGGAAAGTGGAGTGAAACTTGAAACGAAATGAAAATGGAGTGCAAACGAGCAATGATTCGATCCCCACCAGGAAAGTGCGCAATTGTAACCCCCATCGGAATTGTGAAGGTGAGCGATCAAAATCAATCCTCACCAAAAATGATGCAAAATAATACCTATAGATGATGACAATGACAATGAAGAGGTGCTGAAAATGATGATGTAGAAGATGAGGCAGTGAAGATGATGATATGATGAGGAAGCTTCTCTACAAGGAACGACTGTGATTGTGGTGACGATGGCATCTCTAAAACCAAGGACAGTGACGATGGTAACTTTAGAAGCAAGAGATGATGAAGACATGTGATGCTTCCTATTAGAAGGGGTTCAAACTGTCACGGACACACCAACCGTGAACTCAAATGGAACACGGATGGTGGGGCTACGAGCATGGAACTTAAGAAGATGGGAACGACACAAGAACTTAAAGGAAACAAGATGGGGCAAAACGAGAATACTAGATTGATGTGTGAATGACTAGAGTTGAATCCCTTAAAAGGGACCAAGGAGATTACGAGTATTTATACATGTTCTGAGTTTAAATATCTCTAGAATATACTTGAGAAATATCTCTAGAATATACTCGTCTAGAATATGTTATACAATATTTCTAGAATATATTAATGATAAGAATATTTTGATTATGAAATGTAATATATGCTAAATTGTAGAATACTAAACCATTATATACAAATGCATGCTTGTATCAAAATGGTTGAGCATAACATCTTGTAGATGTGAGGTGGTAGGTTCAATGCTCACTAACTATGCATTTCACATCACCGTGTCGTAACATTATCCTCCTCTTTACGGACGCCTTTTCGAAAGCGTGGTGTAGGGTGTTGAGAATGTGGTTGTCTAGGTGCGGAATAATCTTGACACTCTTATGTGAGGAGATCGTTAATAGATGCAATGAAGAAGATTGATGGCAACTAGAAACAGAATCAAGAAGGAAGATCAATAAGAACGCAAGAGAGAGAGAGAGAGAGAGAGAGAGAGATGTTAGGCACAAGATGAACTATATTTCCAACCACTAGAAAGATAGGTTGCAAAGTTAGTTTATATACTAACTAACTTAGGGCAACTGCCCTTCTCACTGTTTACATAAATAGCCTAAAACTAGTGTGTACAAAGGGAGACAATGTGAATACATTCATTAGAGACCCGCATTCAACACTCACCCGTAATGGGCGTATACATTGAAAATCTGTAAATCGAAATAAATGTACAATAAAGAATGATACAAGGTTTTTCGAACAAATTGAAAATTTTGTTTGAGTTGGTGAACTTCGAAAAACAAAAGGCCGAACTAGCCGAGATTCGGAAAACTAAGACCGAGCTTTGAGTTGTCGAAGACGATTGTTTGGAAAACATCCTTAGTGTCTGACTTAATAGAACAGATTCTTAGTGATGCGCATCTGGTGCTGTAGCGATTGAAATCGATGTGCCGAAAGACATTGGGTGATCCAATTTGTGACATTTTCGGCTATAGATATCTTTTCCAACTCAATTTTTCCTAAGATGACGCAGTCCCAAACAAAATGATATCGAACGTCGATATGCTTGAGGTGTTGTGATGAACCTGATTTTTCAACAGAGCGGCAACACCCTGACTATCACTGTAGATAACTGGAGCCGAGTCGGATTCGACTTGTCAAAACTTGCAAGCCAACCGACCAAGCCATAAGGCCTCTTTCGCCGCATCGGATGCAGCTATGTATTTGGTCTCGCTCATCCGGACACTTTTCTCCTCGTAGCCGGAATCCTTCATGACAACGAGTAGATGAGGCCATGGACAAGTAGACGAGGTTAAAGACTAAGAGAGAGCATAGAAAAGACAGCAAGAAAGAGAGAGATAGAAAATAGGCAAGAGGGCGAGAACTGAATTATGCTTCTGTAACTAGTGTCGTTCACCTTGATTGTAATCAAGGTGCACCCAAGTATTTATACAAGAATGTGGACGTATACATGTAAGATAAGAAACATCTAGAGAGTGCATGAAGATGCATTCTCTAGAATTTTCTTGAACATTCTAGTGATTAACCTGCAATGTAATAAGTTGAATCTTATACAACATACAATAATGTATAGATGGATGTAGCTCAACTGGTAACACTGCCCAATAAGACCAGGAGGTCATGGGTTCAACCCTATACATTCCATCATGTCCATGACATCAACAAAGGATTAGATTTTGTCGACCTTTCAAGCCAGCAATGGCACGAATCGAGAATCACTATATTATTGTACCAATGTATTACTACACTAAATGGGTGGAAGCCAAAGCATTACGAGACAACATGGTTGCGTTGACATATTGTAAAAGAATATGATTGCGGAAGCTAAGACAAACCGGCTCGTGCGGATAACAAAGGAATACAAACACAAGTTTAATGGAAACTTTACACGGGAGAGACAGAGAGAGAGTAGAAGAGAATAACTCAATTCAAAATAATAACACACTGTATATACAATGCGCTCTATGAGCACTTTTATACAAGTCCTTAAAAGGACGGACAGAAATACTGACAAGTACTTCAATGCTCATACAAGCGATTGACCTTGATGACTAAAAATATGTCTACGTACTAGCCTAGATTCGTAGGCCTCAAATGGCATGCCAGTTACAATCCGACCCAACTCTTGGTTTTGGATACCGATCCAGATACCTACCCGGTTCTCCATTTCGGATACCGATCCGGCTCTAGCATATTCAACCGATCTGGATCAGGTTGAGCTTGTCCGCTCAACACTCCCCCCTCAAGCTCAACTTGAAATCGGATCATAGTGTTAGTGTTTGTGTCTACCAGTCCTTTCCTCTGGCTCCAGTTGGCTTCCTCCCGCCTAGCTGGCGTTCCTCGTCTGGTTTGGTCCCGCTTTCCTCGACCTGTGCGGTTCCGCTGTCGTGTAGTTCTGCTCACGCGGGAGAAACTAAGGCAGGACCGTGGGGGTCTTGGACCGAGGGGTTTAAGAGATCAAAGAGAAAGAAAACAGAAGTTTGAATTCGATAACTAACAAGGTTACAATGTATGCAAGATTTCAACCGGCAAGCCGGCAACAGACCCGACATAGAGAACCCATGCACACACACGCGACACAGAGAACTCACGATGGAGCCTCTGTTGGAAGCACGCGGGCTTACACACAGTAGAGGCAACTGACGCAAAAACAGAGTCAAGAGCAACGATAGAGGAGGAGAGAGCTCAATACCCAGTCCGACAACACCTTTTCCTCGCCAAAACACGATCCCCTTTCTTCTTCTTCTCCCCTCCCTTTTATAGGTTGCTAAGGAGGCCGTTACATCAAAACATATCAACTTTATTCTCTGTCCCCTCGGACAGAGATACGCGTTGATTTCCTAGCTAATTAATATGACACGCCTTTAATTCCTTGATTCCTCTTAGGGCTGGTTTTCTTCACGACATCCACCCCCACCAAACCGCGCATCCACCGGTATGCGCCAGACACTAACAGTCGCCGGAGAAGACCGGCCCGTAATTATCCGTCACGTCCCGAATCCTCGTCTACTCCGAACCGGTGTCGTCGTCGTTCACGCTTCCTGGGTCCGGCTCGTCCTCATGCCGCTTCTTGAACACCTTGATCCGCTTCTCGGCTACCGACACTGTTAATTGCGTCCCGTCGAGCTCCGCAAGATGATACGTCTCGTTGTCATAAGCGCCCGTTACGGCGTAGGGCCTGAACCACCTCCTCATGAATTTCGCGTTGCCTTGTGCTGGTTGTTGAGGCTGCTCTCGTACACCAACACCCAATCGCCTTCCTCGATCTTCTTTGGTCGTAGCCGGTGCGTCCGGTCGAACCGGCCTTTGTTCCTCTCCCTCGCCGCATGTAGCTTCGCCTTTGCATGCTCCACGTCCTCCGGTCTTCGCTCGAGCTGTCGAATCTGTGCCGCCAACAGATCCTCCAGGCTCATCTCGTCTCTCCAATCTATCACCGCCCAGGAGGAAATCGTCCGGTCCACCGGCATATTGGCTTTTGCCCGTACATCAGCTCTGCTAGCATGAACCCTATTACCGAACTGTGCGTAGTCCGGTCCACCCACAACGCGTAAGGAAGGAGCCGCAGCCAATTCCCAACCTGTTCGTCGCATGCGCGTGCTAGCGCCTTCCCGATCGGCCCATGCCCGCGTTCTACCTTCCCGTTGACCTCCAAATTGTATGTCGTGGTGAAAGAGAGCTTGACCCCTAGCCGATCAAACAACTCCTCAGCTTCTTGTGCGTTCAGCTCTCCTCGGTCTGCCATGATCTTCCCTACGCACCCGTACCGGCATACTACCTCTTCGATCAGAAACTGGCACACCGCCAGAGTCGTCTTGTTCTGTAGTGCGCGACCCTCCACCTCGTTCATCAAATCCTCCCGCGCAAGCACCAGGTACCGCATCTGCCCTACCCCCATCGACATTGTCACTAAGTCTACCATCCACTTGAAATGGACGGTTGGCGGGTAGGTTGGGTGTAGCTCATCTCGCTGTCGGACTGTGGAGTGCAACTAACAGCTTTCGCATGTCGTCATGAACTAGTACACATCCCGGTACAGCCCCGGCCACCAATATTTCTCTTTTAGTTTCTCGAATGTGGCCCATGTCCCGCAGTGTCCGGCCCAAGGACTCTCGTGGTACGCCGTTAACAACTTGTCCTGCTCGTCCTTCCTTGCCACTACGCGGAGTGGAACGTTGCCTCGCTTCTTAGGGAGCTTCCATATACTTCCGTCCCATAGGAGGAATCGGTACGCTTTCTTCCGGATTCAGTTAACCTCCTCCCTGGTCCATGTTGCATCTGGCATAATTGTCCTAAGGAACCTTCCAATCTGGAGCCACTCCCCGTTGTACTCACTCTCGTTGAGCTCATTAAGCGGCAGACTGTTGCCTGCCTTGTTGCTATGCGAGCTGACTCGAAGAAGTCTATGCCGACTTCTTCGTCCTTCGAAACCATGTAGTTCTCGTCGTCAAAACGCGCTCTACAAAGCATATCGGCCATGGTGTTGTCCTTTTCGGTGATGTGTCATATCTTCGGGTCCAGGGACTTAATGTACGTGATCCACCTGAGCATTTCCAGATCCGGAGTTGCACATCCGGAAACCATACCGAGGATCGGCAGGCAGTCCGTCTTGATGATTACTTCTGTCCCGATCAAGTAGTCTTTATTGGTCTTGACCGCCGAAACGATACCCCATAGTTCGTGCTTAAGTTGGGCGTATTCTCGCTGTCGCTAACTGAGAACCTTCGCCCCGAACCGGATCGGGAAGCGTGCCACTCTCGTCCTCCTGATTGATCACCCACCCTATCCAGGTTGGGCTCGTATCTACGGTTACGTAGATTGGGACCTCCTTGCCATAAACCGCTTTCCGGAGAGACGGTGCCACAGTAAGCGCCTCCTTCAGTCTCCAGATTGACTCCGTATGCTCCTTGCCCCATTCCAATTTACGCCCCTTTCTTAGCAGCCTAGAGAGTGGATCCGCGACGTGTGCGTAGTGCAGAATCTAGATGCGATAGAATGCACACACCCCCAAGAACCTCCAAACCTCCGTAACCGACCCACAATCGTCCTTCATCACAGTGATGGCCTCCACCTTCGCCGAAGACGGTTTCCAGTCGTAAGGCCCGCACAAGTGCCCGACTACTAGGATCCTCGACTGCCCGAAGGCTGACTTCTCTCCAGAGAAGGTGAGCCGCGCACTGTCAAGTCTCTGTAGCACCCTCTCGCAATCGTTGATGTGCTCCGCGACGAATTTCCGGCATCCGTCTGGTCCGAACATTCGTCCATATTCCCTACCGGACATGATGTCTTCCAAGAATGGTGATGTCCGGGATGCAGTCCCTCAGGTTCATCGCATTCACCATATGCGTCACCTCGAGTTGGTCCCTCCTTACAACACGGTACACATCCACACTAGGCCGAGAGGAGTCCGCATCATCGTGATATCCCTGCTCTCTACGTCTAATTCGAACTGGTCATACCCCGAATATAGATCACCTACCGAACAGATTGACCTTCCGGTGAAGGCCTCTACGAACTTGATTGTCAGTCTGATACCTACGTTTCGAATGGTCACCTTGTTGACCGGCTGCAGGTCCTGTATGAAGCGTAGCGTCCCATTCTTTTTCGGCACGGTGAACCACCGATTCGAATACGGGGCACTCGACGGCTCGAGGATGCCCATCTCTACTTTTTGTTTCAGCAGCTCCATCAACTTCGGGACGTGAGCTCTGGGTACCGGAATCGGTTTGAGATTCCACGACACATGAGGCATCGTGAATACCACCATCGGTTCTATGATCGTCAAGTCTACGCACCCAATCTCCTCCAATGAGAATGTGAAGGCCTTCCTATGCCTTTCGAGCATCCTCCGAAACCGGTCCTCCTCCGCCGACAGTAGAAAGCCACCCCCACCAACCTTCAACTCCCGTAGCATTATGTCGGTGAACCGGTGTCCTATGCCGGCCGGATTCCGCAAACTTGGGTCAGACGGCAACAAGGGACCCGTGATTGGCCTCACATTCCAGTCCACAATCTTGTACCTTGTATCCACGCAAGCCGTTTGGTCTGACTTGACCCTTTCTCCGAAGTCAGCAATGACTTCGTACATCTCCACCAAGCTAACCGGATTCGTCTGGTCTTCACTAAGGCCTTCTTTGACCACACCGCGTAATTCCCCTAGGGTGTCATCGAAGGAGACCGCCTCCATGGCGCCGCCAATCTCTTTGTCAGGGCCAAGGACACCGTACGCCTTGAATCTTTCCTCTGCCCGCTTCTTTTCCCGACCGTTGATGCTGGCTATAGTACAACCTCCCTTATCGGAGAACCAAAATTTCTTACCTATGGTACATATGTGGGGTTTTCCCGGGGTGTCCGGACTACCGCGGCACCACGCCTTGATAGCCCTCTCTAAAAATCCCCTCGGCTATCACCGCCGAGGGTCTCGCGGTTACGCTCATGATTCTGCCTCACCGTCAAAAATTGAACGGAGCACTGCCCGTCCTGGCTCTTCACGCTCGCGTATGCCAAACCGTTGTCAAGCACCTTCGTTTTCATGCGTGTCGTTGTAATGTACAGTTCACCGAGTATCACCGGGTGCGAGGATGTTTCCTGCACAAAGAAGTGTTGATCTATCTCGACGTCGTCGATCTTTACGCGTACATTTGGGCACGCACCATGCAACTCCTCTGTAGCGTGCGTCGCCGCGCGTATCTTCCACCAGTGCTTGGTGTTGATCGGCCATTTCCTTTTCTTATAGAAATTCATGGACATCAGGTTGATTTCGGATCCATGGTCTATCAATGCCACCTCCAACTCCGTAACATCCCCGATCCGAACAGGGGTCTCCGTAGTGGCTCTGGCCCAATGCAACTTCGAATAGTAGCTGTCCGCCAACTCGTCCTCTAGGGCCGTGTCTTCTAGGCGTGTCGTCCGCACCTCCATAGGCTTCTCTGGCTCCATCGAGAGTCGCTTACGCTTTACCAAGTCTACAATGGAGTCGTGGAACTCCTTCTTGGCAATCCCGAGTACCTCCGGTAACGACAGCTCCACCTTGTTGTCGAGGATTCGTTCCTCAAGGACCTTTCGTAGGTCCATCGTTCGCTCGATCTCGGTGCTCAGCCGAAAACCGGCCTGCTTCTTTCTATCTTGCGCGCTGGTGTTGGCGGCATCGTTCGACTTCGGTTAGAACCGGGTCTTGTACCATTGTGAGGGACCGGCCCCTCCAACCTTTCCCGCGCGCTTGTCTTCTACTAGAACCTCGTAGTTCTAGCATGCGGCTTCCACGAAGCCGGTCTCTTCTGCAACCAGATCGTCCCATCCGGTGACCTCCTGAATCCGCTGCTCTGCGCGGTCCGCTTCCTCTTTTCTCAGCCGAACCTCGGAGAGGCCTTCTAGCACTAGTGGTCAGAATCCGGAGTCTTTTGCCTTCCGGCCCTCGTTGCCCCCAACTCGGATACCCACCAACGAAGAGTAGTGGAAGGCCTTTGCGTGTCGTGCCGCGGCTTCCTTCATCAACCGCTTCATTTCGTCGCGCCCGATATTCAACTCCAGGGCTTTCCGAGTCTCGCTCGCATGTACCCGCCTGCCCATTCCAGAGGTACACCGCGTTAGTCCTGAGTGCTTTTGCAAAATCCGTGCACTCCTTCCAGATGTGACCGATCGCGTCACACCACATGCACCGTTGCCTCGCTGGCAGCCTCTGGTCACAAGGATGTTCGCCGCTATCTCTCCGGGCCTACGCAATCTGGAGATCCTGCACCATTTGTGTCAGCTCTTCTAGAGCTGATCCCTCGGAGAGACCCTTGACCGCGTCGGACTGGCCCGCACCCGACTCTAGCCAAGTTCGAGTCTCATCTTTCCTTACCGATGCCGGCTCCTCGAATTCCCTTGCCAGGACTAGCCTTGCTGATGGCGATCCCTCGCCGCTCCATTCACGCCGTTTGTCGAAACGACTATAGACTTGTTTTACCACAACCCAGTCTGTCATGAGCCCTTCGTCCGTCTCCAATAGGAGACCCACTTTCTCTGAGTCGAACGCGTCCACCACTCTGACGAACAACAGGACCCAACTCGTGTTGAGCACAGTCCGGTCCAGCGCCGACAATCGAGCGAACCGTCTTTCAAATTCCTGGAGGAGCGCAGACGTGTTCCTCACCTTTCCGGGGGTCTCCACCCACTCCATGAACTCTCACTTTGATAGCCGAAGCGAGTCATCGAGCCCGTATTTCTCAAGGATCCGACCTTCAAACTCTCCCTAGGTCCGGCATCGAGGTTGTACCTCGAGTACCTCTGCGTGAATGCCTGGCGTCGCCACCCAAGGGAAATTGGCCAACCGCCTATCTTCCGGAATGTCCATCATCACCATTTCAGCCCGATAGGCCTCCAAATAACTCGTGGCATTCTTACCATTGAACTGGCCCGTCGCGCTGAAAATCGCTTCAATGGCCCTATCGAGGGTGCCTGTGCCCTCACGAGCGCTTCCTATCCGATCAACCGCTGGTGAGCTCCGATCTCCTCATCTCCAACTCCTCTGCCACTTTGTTTCACGTCGGGTTCACCAGATTAATGTCGTTGTAGTTCCGCTCACGTGGGAGAAACTAAGGCAGGACCGCGGGGGTCTTGGGGGTCTTGGACCGAGGGGTTTAAGAGATCAAAGAGAGAGAAATCAGAAGTTTGAATTCGATAACTAGCAAGGTTACAATGTATGCAAGATTACAACCGGCTTGCCGGCAATAGACCCGACACAGAGAACCCACGCGCACCCACGCGACACAAAGAACTCCCGATGGAGCCTGTGTTGGCAGTACGCGGGCTTACACGCAAGAGAGGCAACCGACTCAAAAACTGAGTGGAGAGCAACGATAGAGGAACAGAGAACTCGATACCCAGTCTGATAGCACCTCGTCCTCGCCAAAACGTGATCCCCTTTCTTCTTCTTCTCCCCTCCCTTTTATAGGTCGCTGAGGAGGCCGTTACATCAAAACATATCAACTTTATTCTCTGTCCCTTCGGACAGAGATACGCGTCGATTTCCTAGCTAATTAATATGTCATACCTAGTATATTTACATCAACCGTCCTATTCCTAGTTATGTACAATGTATCAATTCGTGCACACTTGTGCAAGGGCAGGTTCACGCCTTTAATTCCTTGATTCCTCTTAGGGCCGGTTTTCTTCACGACACCGCGCTCCTTGACTTTCTCAATCAGCTTGTCTGCTCTAAAGGCCCAACTCAGCCCCTTTGCTGTTGTGACTCCGACGCGTCTCAACCCGTTGGTTCATCCGTGTTGGTGTCGACTTCTGCTGCCTCCTTATCCGTTTGGCCTTAAGTTGATCCGGCTCCTTCGAATCAAGCACCGTTTCCGAATTGGGTGCTTCTGATTTGTTCTAGATCTAGTCCAAATTGGCTATCTCCAATTCGTCCTCAATGTCCAGACCCTTCACCACATCGGATCACGTCCGGGTCTTGGTATTTCTGGCTTCTCCTTCCCATCTTTTGGCTGGCTCCAGCTTGGGCCCTCCGCTCTGGTGGCTCCCCCTACGTCCGGTCTCCCCTTCTTTAGCTGTCCCCTGCACTCCGACTTCTTCCGTTGCGCCAAAGTTAAAATCGGTTTCCGACTTGGCTTTTCGGTCATCTTCCTCATTCTTCCCCCTCAAGTTCAGCATATCCAGGAACTACACACCTAGTGCACCAGAAAATTGCTGCAACTTGTCCAAGCCGAGGGGTTTGGTGAAGATATCGACCACCTACTGATCCATCGGAACCAACAGCAGTTCAACTTCACCAGAGAGAATGCGCCCTCAGACAAAATGATAGTGGCCCTTGATGTGCTTAGTCCTTGTGTGAAAGACGGGGTTCTTTGCCAACTGGATGCTACTGAGGTTGTCACAATTGATCATCGTCGGATCAGACACCTCCACTCGCAAATCCTTCAGGAGCCCTTTCAGTGATAAGGCTTCGCATGTTGCGACAACCACTCCTCAGTGCTCGACAGTGCTACTATTGGCTGCTTACTACCGAGGTGCTTCCAAGTGAAAATGCATATGTGGATGTATGTTACTCCTGGGCCGGACTAGCCACTAACACAAGGTGTCCTTCCGAATCACTTCACCAAAGGGGTTGTTGCGGTAAAGATTTCCAACTTCGATAGGTTTCAACCGGTTAACGTCCGGTGGAGATCCGATTCACAACACACAATGTTACACGCATAAGATCAATACATTAAACACAAAACGGGATAAAGATCAGATAGACAATAATAACACACTCTTATATTAATGTTCCGTCGTTCATACAATGATATCCGGATCCTTTTATAAGCATTTGTTCTATGCTACAAAATGGTGCCTAATCGGCAACCGACTATGAATCAGTCCGGATCCGAATCGGCATACCTCTTCCGGATCCGTCCGTTCCTAACATAATTCTTAGTTATTTAATTATATTTCTAGGAACTAGCACTCCTCTTCCTCCTTCCATACTTGGCCGCCATTGGCCAACACATGGCACGCTCGTTGGACAGTACATTGTATGTCGAACCCACGGGTTTGCTCCACTATTCTTCATCAAGTATGTCCAGAATGCTCTAGTCAAGAGGTTCGAGGGGGTCCTCGCTTTGCCGCTCTTGCTCTAGCTCTTGCTGACGTGGTTGCTGCCTTCTTGCTCCGGTAGTTGCGTCTTCTCCAGCTTCATCTGCTCCCACCTTTGCTCTTTCTGCTTCCGACTGCTCTCGTTTGACTTCTGCTGGCTATTCCAGTATGGTCTCTCCCGGTTGATCCATTATGGCTTCATCCGGCTCCAGCTAGATTTGGTGGCTGCTCCGGAGATTGCTCTCCATCACTTATGTTGATCGTCGTTGTCCGTGACATCTCTTGCCGTCTATGCTCCCATTCGAATCGCTCGAATTGGAGTTGAATCTCAAGTTGGTCATCATCTAACTATTCCACCAGCCCATCTTATAGCCGCCAGTTGTTCTCCTGCGAGGGACAAAAAATCGTCTGACAACTCCTCCTAGATATTAGACTACTCTCCGCATCCATCTTATCGAAGTTGTCACCATCCTTTCTCCAGTTCTCAGCATCTGCTCACAGAGTTTGTAATTCTGCCGCTTGTTGCGCCCATTTTGACCACCATTGCACTGAGCTTTCATCAATCGTACTCTTTGTCCTTGCTTTCCATGCTAGCAACAATGGCGCGGATGTGGTTGAGCCCCATCTTGGATTTGTCCTTCGCGGCCTGCTTTTCCTCCTTTAACTTCTTTATCAAGCCCGCGGTTGTCTGTGCTTGCACCCCATATTCCAGCAATTGAGTCTAATAAGTTGTTAGAACCCTATTCAAAGCCAATTTTGCTCGTTCCATCTCTTCATAGTGTTGTTCGGTGAGTACTGTGCTTTCCCTTGCCGCTTCCTCTAGCAGCTTTGCCGATTCAACCGCCTTCGTTCGTTCTCCCGCCAGCGCATCTGTTTTCTTGGTTACCTCATTCTTGCCTTGTTGTATCCGCATTTGTCCGAATCGGCGCATTTTTCCAGCACTCGCTCTCTTTGTGACCCTTCTGGCCATAGTACTAACAATCCATCACAGTCTTCTTCCGCCAGTTTCAAGTGGTGCTTTGACTCCCCCTACTTGTGGAGGGTCCATAACTGTTATCGGCACCATCATTGTGCCTCCAATTTTGCTCTTGTCAGCCGCTTCCACCGTGTGCTGATCCGCCTCGTCCGCCACGACCCCAAGGCCTCTCCGCCTCTGTGTACAACATCCTGTTGTCGGTGTGCGTGCTAGTTGACGCACCCACATGGTTCTCCTCTACGAGGAGCATCGACTATAACTCGAAAAATGAGGGCATTATTCTCCCTTGGACAGACCACCATACGGAATGCTCTTAACATCGACGCCAGGCCCCCGAGACAAACCTGCACCATCTCATCTTCCTCGACGGTTACCTTCATAGAGGCAAGTGAGTCGCATATGTCTTTAATCTGGGCCGTATAGTCGGCCACCAACATGTTCTTCTGTCGAACATTGCTCAACTCCTGTCGGAGTAGCAGCTTCCGGGCCATGGTGCTTGCTTGTCGGCTGCAAAGGTTCTCAACCCTTGTGCTATGATACAATGTGAAATAATACGATTGCGAAAGCTAAGACAAACTGGATCGTCCGGATAACAAAGGAATACAGACACAGGATTAATGGAAACCTTACATTGAAGAGATAGAGAGAGAGCAGAACAGAATAACTCAATTCAAAATAATAATACTTTGTACATACAATGTGCTCTGTGAGCACTTTTATACAACTCCTTAAAAGGATTGACAGAAGTACTAACAAGTACTTCAATGCTCATACGAGCAACTGACACGGACTCCTAAAAATATGCCTACGTACTAGGCTAGATTCGTAGCCAGGCGATCGCAAGTAGTTCCTTCTCAGTGGTTGAGTAGTTGTGTTCAGCCAGCATGAGAGTGTGGCTAATGAAGGCGACAACCTTTTCTTGCAATCAACTTGCAAGAGGACGGCTTGTAACCCATGGTTTGATGCGTCTGTTTGCAACGTGAAAGCTATCTTTGCAAGAAGGATCCCAAATGAATGACACATCTTTCTTCAAGAGTTGGCGGAGGGAAAAGTGACTAAGGCGAGGTTTGGGATGAAGAGAAGGGAATAGGTGATCATGCCCAAAAAACGTTGCAAAGTTTTATTGAGGTGGGGTGGGGTTAGTCGGTGATGGCAGCTACCTTTGCAAGGTCCATACCGATTCCGTCGCCAAAGATGATGAAGTCGAGAAAACGGAGGCCGGTGCTTCCCCATCACACTTCTTCAATTTGAGTTGCAAGTTATGCTTGGTTATGCAAGCGAGGACTTCAACAAGAGTTTGTGGATGTTCCTCCCAAGTGGTCGTGTGGATAAGGATGTCATTGAGATAAGCGAGGAGGACACCTTTGCTGATAAAGGTGGTGAAGATGGAGTTTTCAATGCGTTGGAATGTGCTGCAAGCATCAGACAGGCCAAACGGCATGTGGGTGAACTAGAACAACTTGTAGCGTGTGTGGAATGCAGTCTTCTGGGCATTAGAAGGCTTTAGGGGGATCTGCCAATATCCCGAGGCGAAGTCAAGGGAGGTGAAATAACGGGAGCCATCGAGTTGATCCAAGAGGTCGTCCACGTGAGGGAGCGGGTAGAAGTCATGGATAGTCACTTTGTTGAGAGGCTTGAAGTCGATACAAAAGCGGAAGGTGCCACCATCCTTCTTGACGAGGTGGGGTTCTGAAACCCAATCAATGGGGGAAGGAATGTTAATACCTTTGGTGAGCATGTTGATGACGGTAGCATCGATGCGATCATGTTTGAGGGGGGAACATTGGCAGGTAGCCATGTGGATGGGAATGGCTTCCTCGGTATGAATGGCACGTTGTACCGGGAAAGAGACAGTAGGAAAATGCGTGGGTTGGAGGGTTAGTGACGGAAAACAAGCTAAGAATTGGCAGATAGGGACCAATCACTCTTGTGGACTGAGGGCCACCTGGATTTGGCTAAGGTGGGGAACAAGGGAGCTATCGTGCAGGAAGGGGATAGGGGGAGCATGTGGGACAAGAAGTTCATGGGCATCGAAATCAATCACAGTGTGACGCTTGAGGAACCAATCGCAACCTAAGGTGAGGGGGAAGAAGAGTTGGTGGGGCAAGACATAAACATGGTGTGAGAAGGTGAGAATGCCTAAGGTGAAGGTGTAGTGGGCTTGCGTGCGAGAGTGGTATAGATGTTGGTGATCGCCAAAAAAGACTTGGATGAAGGGAGCGGTGGATGTAAGGAGGCCTAATTGGTGAACTAAAACGATGCTAATGAAAGAGATACTACTACTAGAGTCTAACAAGATGGTGTGGGTGGAGTGATTGATGGTGGCGAGAGCAGTGCATACCTGCAAACTGGAAGAGGCGGATGCTTGGATGTGGGGGCTGGCTCTTCCATCAGCACCCCGAAAGTCAATTTGTAAAACCCCTATGGGGTATGTAATGAATAACTTTTTCCCTCTCATTTTGGTGTTGTTTCTTTGTTTCACTCTCCTTCTCTCTCTCCCACACATAACCCCTTTGGGAGAATGGCTTCACCCCCCACCTCGACAACACTTTTGGCACGCCTGAACTGCCGACCCTACCTTGAGAAGAGGTCATTCTCTCACTCCCTCACTCTCCCTCACCATCACTAATCCCTCCATCTCTTCTTGTGTATGTGTCTATTTGTATCAACAAGTGTCATTTGAGCTTGAACTCTCTATGTGAAGCCAAGCTTCGATTCTCCATCACTGTTGTGAGAAATATCTAGGCCTCAAAAACCCTAACAAAGCCCCCCACCGCTCTCTCACCTTCATATCTCACTCTACGAGAAACCGTCCCTCGGTTAACCCTAAAACTTCTTGCTTGTTCTTCGATGTTCAGCAGTCAGTTGTGATCAAGGAGCACAAGGTTTTCGTCCCATGTATGTGTGTTAACCCCTAAACTCTTGCTTCTGCTTCGAATCCATCATTTTTAAGGTTTCCATAGATCTATGAGATCCGTCTATACTTTCCTCACCATCAGCGATTACTTCCGCTTTTGATTCACTCTCTAAACTTTCCATCTCCGTGTATGTCATTTTGTAAGGACTACACATCATAGTCCATCTCTTCCTCCCATGGCTTCTGTTGTTTACCCTTTGCATGCCTCACGCCTGGGCTTCCCAAGCTGCATTCCATCATCATCATCAGAGACCTCATCATGAGGTACCCGAAGAGCGTTATACCTGAAGAGAACAGGGCCATCATCGGCTGGAACAGGACCAAAAGACCCTGCAAGGCCTAATAATGCTTCTTCAACCAAATCTTCAGGAGACGACATGATCGATGCCCATTTTACTGATAGTTCATAGGTATGTGAGCTGAGTAAAAACAGTAGTATGCAAGCTGATTGAGTCTTTGAGATGTTGTCCACATTTGGGGATACTCACCTTGGTGGAGATGATTTTGATATGCGTATTGTGGAATGGTGGGCATCAAATTTCAAGAAAGATGAAGGCATTGAACTCCTCAAAGACAAGTAAGCAGAAATTGCAGAGAAAGCAAAAATGGAGCTGTCAACTTTGACTCAAACTAGAAGTGTCATTTGAAATGAAGGAGAAAGTAGAAGCCAAAATCCAAGAATTGAAGGATGTGGTGGCTAGAGGCTCAACACAGGCTATCAAGTATGCAATGGAAGCTCTCAACCAAGAGGTGATGCAAATTGGACAAGCTCTATGTAGTCAGCTAGGAGCAGGCCCATCCAACCATGGGTAGCAGTAGCAATGGATGAAAGACATCGCTCATGGGTTGATTCTTCATGGTCAAGGGAGGTGGAAAGGTCATCCTAATCCATGCATCGCAGACAACTGATTGGGGTACGGATTCTAATTCATGGGTGGCTGTAGAATGGGGAGAATCAAAAGCAGAATCAGTAGGAGGAGCAACAATGAGAAGATTACGACGGAAGCTTGGGCTCCAAAAGCGGTGCTTTTGATCATATTGCAATATCTACTTCATTCAGGAGAGACGCGGCCGAGAAGGTCGAGACGCATGACCGAGATGCGCGGCCAAGAAGTGTGGCCAAGACTACAGCCGACACGCGTGGTCGAGAGTACGGCCGAGATGCGGAAGAGGGCCGAGACACACTGGCGAGACGCGTGGTCGAGAGGATGGTCGAGACACACAATCGAGAGTATGGTCGGGACCTGCGGCCAAGAGTACGGCCAATACGAGACGAGAGTACGACTGAGAGATGCGTGGCCGAGAGTACGACCAAGTGATGGCTGAGAAATGACGGCTGAGAATATGGCCGAGACGTGCGGCTGAGAGTATGGTCAAACAGCCACGCAAGATGACCGAATAGACACAACCACCAATGACTCAGCCGGTCGAACTGAGAGATGGCCGTCAAACAGTCGGCGACGACGATGATCGACAGATGGCCAACGGACAGGCACGACCGACGGTCGACGAACAGAAACGACTTAGACAGACATAGACACAAACACATACACAGACGAGATAGAGAGAGAGAAGAAAACAAAAAGGAAGAAGACAAAGAAATAGAAGAAGACAAAGCAAAGAAAAGAGAAGAATAAGAAGAAAGTGACGACGAGGAAGTAAGAAAAAGCAGTTTGAAGAAAAGAAAAGGCAAGAGGAGAAGAGCATTCTGAGTAATTTCAATAATTGGAGGGCATCAAACCAAATTTCAGAAGTTCGAGGGCAGATGATGGAATTTCAAAAGCTCGAGGGCATGCGACCAAAATTCAAAAACTGGAGGGTAGAAGAGAAAATTTCGAAAATTCAAGGGCATAAAAAAAAAAACTTGAGGACAATTTTAAAGACCAAAGGGTAAAAAATATAAAACTCACTTCACATGATGAAAGAAAGAATACACAAATGCACACACGATTTCACGACCCATGCCATAGTCAACTAGCCGATTGGTGTATGATCCAATCGTGACTTGTGTTGACCAAATGAGAAGGTTCGAGTTAAGAAAAGCATCGATCGAAGTTATCGATCGTAGAACAATGATTCGGTCAAGGGATTTCCAACCGTTGAGACGAATGATGGAGTTCCGGTCGAGAAGAGTTGCCATGGAGAGTGGGTTCACCGTGCAATGCACTGTCCCACAGGTGTGCCATTTGTTACCCGTAGGAATATACGGGGAGGCATAAGGGTATGTGTAATGATGTGGGTGATGTGTATGTGTAAAGTAAATGAGTGTGTGAGGATGACTATGTGTGTATGGACACATGGCAATGTGTACAAGAATGCATAACAGTCTTATTTATAACACGGTCATGTAACCGTTACATTGGATGTATTATATAAACCCCCTGTGGGGTATGTAATGAATAACTTTTTCCCTCTCATTTTGGTGTTGTTTCTTTGTTTCACTCTCCTTCTCTCTCTCCCACACATAACCCCTTTGGGAGGGGGGTGAAGCCTAGAAAGGCTTCAGCCCCCACCCCGACAACACATGTTGAAGCCGATTTGATGAAAATATTGTGTTATCTTCGAATGCCATGCTCTCAGAGCCTGCTTGAGGCCATAGAGAGGCTTTTTGAGTCGGCAGATAGCACTCAGATTTGTAGTCTACACAAATCCAGGCGGTTGCACCATGTACACCCCTTCGTCTAACTCACCTTGTAGAAAGGCGTTCTTTACGTCCATTTGATGGAGGTGCCACCCTTTTAATGCTGCAAGCATGATCACGGTTCGAATTGTAGTCATATTTGCCACCGGGGCAAAGGGGTCTTTTTTTAGTCGACACCGCATCATGCATGTACCCCTTTGCCACAAGTTGAGCCTTGTACCAATGGACAGTGTCGTCGGCATTGTCCTTTATCTTGAAGATCCATCAACATCCTATGCCTTTTGGTGGTTTGAAGAAGGGACGAGATCCCATGTCTCATTCTTGGAGAGTGCTGGCATTTCCTCATTCATCACTTTGTCCCATCTAGGGTCCTTCGTGACTTCGGAATAGTTTTCCGATTCTCAGACTGTCGACACCGTCATCATGAATGCATGATGATATGTCATGTAGTCATTGTAGCCGAATCGACTATGTTCTTTTCTTGGGTGGATCGTCATGGTTATCCTAGTGTCCTCATGATGGGCACATCAAATCTACCAAACTTACTGTAGGATAAGTGAGTCGATTCATTTCCATTTGAGTCTTCGTACTCAGGCATTTTGGCCTTACCTTTGTCCTATTTCGGACTCGGCTGCGACGTGCTGTGGTCGCTTGGAAGCTCTTGTGGTCCACTCAACCTGGTTGAGATTGCACTTTCGTCTTATGTGAATATCGGTCGATCATCCTCCTCCGCATTTGTGTCGAACTCGGTTTTGATTGTGTCGGATGGGGCTAATTCAACTGTATACCACGATGCTGACTTGTCGAATATTACATCCCTACTCACTCGTACCTTCTTGGTGGAAGGGTTGAAAACACTTATACCCTTTTTGTTCAAGTGAGTACCCTACGAGTATACATTTCTCTAACTTGAGATTGAGCTTCTGCTGCAGGTCGTCGGGAATATGTACATATACGATTGAACCGAATATCCTAACATGAGATAGATCTGGTTTCTTCCCATAGAACTTTTCACAAGGGGTAACTTTGTGCACTCTTGATGTTGTGCAGCGATTCATTAGATAAACGACCGTATTCGCTGTTTCAGCCCAATATGACTTTGGCAGTGTTTCTCGTTCATCGTTGCCCTTGCCACCTCGAGTATGTGTTGATTCTTTCGTTCGGCTACTCCGTTCTGCTGAGGTCTGTGTCGGTAGGTAAACTCCTGCCGGATTCCTTCTTGTCGAAGATATGTTGTAAAGGTGTTGGAGAAGTACTCCTTGTCACCGTCCGATCGAAGGCATCAAACATGCCAACCGGTTGGCTTTTCGACTTCGTTTTTGAACCTTTGGAAGTGTATGAACACTTCGCTCTTCTACCGCATGGGGTAGATTCAAGTATGTCTGGAGAAGTCATCGGTGAACGTTACATAGTACCGGCAACCACTAAATGTTGTTGTCTGGGGTGGGGTGGTCCCCATACATCTGAATGTATTACATCCATGATCCCTTTGCTTGTGTTCCTCTACTTTGGGAACGGTTGTCGGTGTTGTTTGCCAAATTGACAAGCTTTGCACATGCCTACAATTCCCTTTTTGGTGAAGGTCGGGGGTCCGATGACAACTCCTTTCGACTATATTTCCTTGAGCTTTTGGAAATTGATGTAGCTTATCCTCTTGTGCGACAACTCTATGTCTACGTCGGCTCTGTGACCCTTGGCATACATTGCCAAGTTCATCTCGTGAGAGTCGAGGATGAACATCCGACCTTCTCTCCAACCCCTAGCGATGAGTCGACCTTCTTTCTCGATGAAGCATCCTCCATCGTTGAAGCAAACTTGCACGACTATCTAGCTAAATAAGACCAGGTTCTTTGTTATTGTAGGAACATGCAAAACGTTCTTGATGTATGTTTGGTTGCCTTCTTCCCCAAATGGGACATTCTTGATATGCTGAATGGGGTGAATTGTGTCATCCCCAGTTTCCACATAGCTGGGTCGTTCAGGGTTTCGTAGCTCCTTGAACCAATCCTTGTTGGATGTCATGTGGTTCGATGCGCCCGAGTCGATAAACCATACATCTTCTGGTTTAGAGGTGTTGGTCGAGTTTGAGGTTGTCATCGAATGCGCTCTGTGCCTCATCACAAACATTCTGCCACGATTATCGTAGTCAAAGTTGGAGGCGTAGTTTGTGAGTTGTCAGCTTGTGGAGGCCGACTCACTCTTCTTTTTCCGACACTCTGCCTCACAGTGGCCGAATTTACCATAATATCCATATTGAGTGAGATTGTTTTGTCGGATGGGTCCGTGATTGCTCCCCCTTCATCCGGACGCTCCGCCTCGCGTGTTTAAGACGTCTTGTCGGTAATAGAAGTTGTGTTCTTGGGGTTTGCTCTTGGTTGTGTCAGCCTTGGCCAAATCGTCCTCTTCTTCCCCGACCTTGTCCTCTTCCTCCATCGAAGTTCGAATAGAGTATCTGTCCTTCTTGTGCATTGCTTCTTGTTCGAACAGGATTCTCCTTGACCAACAACATTGACTAGAGATCGAAGGAGGGAGGATTCTCCCTCAAGAGGACATTCGATCGAATGGCCCCGAACCGAGCATGTGATCATGGACGCATGATGCAAGGCAATACAATACACCACTTTCTGGGTAGTCAGCCTTGGCTGACAAGGTATTGGTGAATCTTGTACTCCCAAGATGCAAAGTTGTTTCTGTTAAGATTTTCGGTATGAAGATCACTTCCCATCTGTGTGCTCATGTTGAGCTTCTTTTTCTTCTTCTTGATGCGAGCTGTGTAGATGGCTGCAATAGCGATCAATTAGTTCTTGTTGATCGCGGAATCGGGCACAACACACGTAGAGGTGATGGGCTTCGATCAAGCAACCACGCGCTCTGATACCATGTAAAGAATCGGATGAATACTGTGCAACGGAAGAAATGTGTGTGTGTGTGTGTGTAGAGAGAGAGAGAGAGAGAGAGAGAGCTCACGATTATAGGAAAATCAGGAAATATGTATTATATGGAAGCAAGAATAACCAACATTTACAATGAGAGGGAGAAGGTGCCTATGTAGTCTCCTTCTCTCTAAGTTCTCTCACTAGTACAACCTCTTGGGAAAGAGGTTTTGTCTTAACTACCTAAGGAATACGTGTCATAGGACATTAACTTCAATGTCACACTAGTTACTATAAAAGGAGGTGGGTGTTCACACACTTGAGTATCCTAGAGTGTGTTCCCAGTCATGGGAATTTGAGTTTGATTCTCAACATTAAGGGGATATCATTTGTACCATCCATTGACGGACACAATTACTGTGAGTCGAGATGTGGTATTTGTTGAAAGTTTAGCTTTCCCTTTTAACATCGGGCCATCTAAAACAAGTAATATATCGCATTTTTAGAACTCTTTGTCGAAAAAAGGCACATAATAAGTCATTTCACACAAAGGAGTGTTGCATGCAGAAATGTTTTTCAAGAAATTCACAAAATATATTAAATTTTTACCGTGAAGAAAATTCCAGTTCTTACAAAAATGGTAGGTAATAGGTGTGAAGTCGATTTTTGCTCATAGGAAAAGACCGTGACCAATACATTGGATGCAAAGGTATAGAAGAATAAAGCACAATATGAAAGGTCCAAGAGTTAAAAGATGAATGAAATTGAAGAGACATAAAGTTAGAGGCGTTTTTCAAAAGTAGTAAAGGCAAGAAAAAAGAAAAGGAAGAAAAACATAGGAAATTAAGTAGAAAAAGCAAGATAGAGAAAAAAGCTCATAACTTCTTCATCTCTTATCCAAATTTCAAAAGAAAAGATTTATAAGAAAGCTGACAAAGAGAGCTTTCTTGTATGAAAAATTTTCATGACAAACCAAAAATAATGATATAAAAAACGTTTCCACAAACTCGAGGATATGTAAAAGAAAAGAAAAGAAAAAAGCACGAATAATACAACTAAAACCCTATAAATATGCGGTATTCTTAGTAATAGGAAGGAAGAATAGAGAAGGAGGGAGTAAGAAGAGAATATCTACAAGAAGACGGGAGGAAGAGTAAGAAGGCTAGAAGAAGTAAGAAGAAGCTTAGTACAAGAAAGGGTGAAGAAGAAAAGACTATTTTCAATTATTGTCATTGAGGTTAGAGTAGAGTTATTTGGGGTTGTTATTTGTAGAGTCTAAGAAGATGATATTGATTTCCTAATAGTGTATTAAAGTATTTGTTTCTCTTTCTCTACTCTTCTCTATCTTTTTCCTCTCTCTCATCATCAATAGGCAATGCCAAATTTACAAAATAATGTACAAAACGACTAACCCCTATATTTATATATATACTTCATCTGACATATTGATCAAAATACAATGTTGACAAATAATGTATCCGAATCGTCACTTTCCAAGTCTATGTCGTCATCTTGCGACCCATTTGGTGAACTAGATATGTTTCTAAGGTCTCATCCTCATCATCACTTGCAACCAATGTCAATGTTATCCAATGTAATAGTAGACATACTTGGAAAATTCTTTCTTTTTCACTTTTTACTTGTGATTTGGACATCCTTCACCATCTCTAAAGAGTGCTTACCAACAAATGCATTAGGGGATAATGTGTGATACCGATGAACCACAATAGACTTGACTTGATTGCCCTGGTCATCCTTCATTATTTCTATGATTCTAGCAATCCAAAAAGGATGTTTCAACTCATCATCCTCAGCCAAAGTTGTAACCAACATCCCAACTTCAAGCTCATGGAAATTACTTGCCTGTGTTGTACGCGATATTCTTGGGCCCATGTAAATATCTCTCTACTGTGGGTGAACTAGATTATTGAGTTCAGAATTATGTGCTGACAGATGAAGAGTCGTGGACATTGTTGATGGTGCACCAATATTCCACGTAAATGGATATTGGAGGGGCCAATATCTAGCAATGTAGTTATCCAAGATCTTATCTTGATGGCTGAAAAATGCACCCCACCATTCAACATTCTAATCATCAGCATACTTCTTAGTGCGCTCAACATTTTTTTGTTTCTCTTCGAGGTAGTGCATCCAATATAATGTTTGCTCATCCTTTGAACCACTTGGAGCCAATGTTTTATGGTCATCATATGGCATTTTTTCTGCACCATGTATATTCGCATTTGGAAATTTAAGCAAGAGCCTACAACCCTCTTGTGGCTCCCATTGTTGCAAAGTGGAGTATTGTTTGGCATACAATAACATTGTGTTTTAGCTTGTAGAACTGTGTTTTATGAGAAAAGCATGATTAAAACTTATATTATTAAGAGGGGCAAGAACCCTACATTCAACGCTATCACCATCCATGCAAAAGCATTTAAATTCATACACCTCATTCAAATCATGTACTTTAGGTTTCAGGGTATAACCTTCAATAATCTAGTTTAATAGCAATGGAAGCGTAAAAGCATCACATCGTGCTAGTTTTTATGAAAACTTGCTAAATATTTTATCTATCCCAACTAGGTAAAAGTTGACCTTAATCTTCTTAAAAATGCCCTTCTCCACTAGCATGCTCAAGTAGCAAAAAACAATCGAGTTTTTGTTTTCTCTTGTAGGGTTGTCGAGTTACACGTATAGGACGGGCGGCGGGAGACTACTTGACCAGGATTGTAACACTCTATGCATGACCATGACCGTAAGATTTGGGTCACTATGGATATTAGGATAGGTTAAGAAGACTTGTGGCGTTATTGTTTGACAATATGACAATCAACCTACCAAATACATTTGTACAAGGGATTCATCTCCAATGTCCTTCGGCAATCTTCGAAAGTGAGACAAAGAAGTCTTTTTCTGATCCATGCCATCTATGATCATGCACATATGCCTCTCAAGTGATTGAAGGGCTTTTTGTCGGTGATGCATAGGTTTAGAACACTCGTAGGTTTGGCTTTCATGATGTTCTCTTAATAAACTGTTGTAGTTCTTTATTTCTTCCTCCCATTTCCCACCTTTTGCCATGCTTTTTAAACTTGCACATATTGAGCAAACACCCATGCGAACCTTGCGGGGTATAACCATATTGTTAAATTGTAACCTCTATAATCAATTAAAATGTCGAATCTATTGTATATACAATACACCTTCTTATAACATGACATCCTTATATGCCTGGTAATTGTCCAGTAGTAGGCATAATATCACACTGCTTGAAGAAGTATATCTCCATCCATCGAATAACATGTCATCTGATCAAACCCTTACATCTAGGTGCATTATCATCAAAAGGTATCCATGATCCCTTCATCAGTTCTATCGTGAATTCTGCGGAGCCTGATGTTACCAATGTTATGTGCTATCTTAAAAGCAACTCGACAACACTTAGCACTCAGACCAAGAAAATATTCAACATGAGTTGAACGAACCCCTTCGGTGTGATCCTTCACTAGTTGCATATGTGAGATAAGGAAGGTATCTTGCTCCTCACCATTAAGTGATAGATACTTCTCTCGCATTCCCCGTAAGTTTGACTTTCCAAATTTAGATAGACATAGATTTGCACAAAATGACTTGTTTGTATGTATCCAGGATGATTTGACGATTAGAACACAAAAAGTTAAATCTTTTAATACTGACTTGGTTAGGAATTCTTCTAAAAGTGTGAGGTTGATCTACAACAATGTCATCACTATATGAGTCAACCCTTTCACTTACACTCCTCCCGACAACACATCTGTTAAAAAGCTCGATTGAAAAAAGAAGGTTTGAACTTTGCCCCCTCGTAGATTTGGATGTTCCACATTGACTGTTTTGACGACTTTTGTGGTTATACTCATTGACCGAAAATAACAAGTTGTTGGATGATGCAATAGGTTCAACAGAAAAGAAGGACATTGTAGATAAAATCTAAAGGCCCTAGGTTTGGTCACACCATTGTTACCAAATTTAACACTCAAGCTTGAAATTTCGTAGCAAATTGAGGTAGCAAGAATAAAATTGTCGAGCAATGTCGATATTATTAGAGAGTTAGGCGATCAATTGAATAAGACATAGCAAGTTAAATGTTAGGCAAAAACACCTCAAATGTCAAGTTCTTAAAACACCTTCTTCTTTTTTCCTTAATTTGTTTTTTTTGACATACTATAACAGGAAAGGTCTTGGCCTATTTGTCATTATTGCATTTAAGAAGATCAAGAGCACAATAGCACTTACGACCAAGCACTTGAGTTTTCTCGCATTTCAAGTGCACTTACTCAAATAAGCAAACATGAACATAAACACTCGAGTTTTATTGGCATTTTTGTAGTTTGTTTTAGTTGTGTTGATAGTGATTTTTAGGTTTTTTTCTATAGATTTTAAGTTCTTACATGTTCATTTTTAACAAGATTTTATTTATATTATGTTATTGTCTATGGATTATAATGAGCCTCGTCAAAGGTTCCATCATTTAAGTTGAAGATTCCCTCGCCAACGAAACGGAATTCTGACAGCTTCTTGAACGATAAGTCAAGAAGGACATTGTTTGAATCAGGTGGTGACGGGACCTCTACATCTTTTGTAGGAAACACAATTAAGACATTGGTAGATAAGCCCGCCAGGCCTCGTTTCAAGAACTACCTCGACTTGGAATGGACATTGATTTATGCCGAGGAAGATGGTGTCTTGCTCCTCATATTTGCAAAGCCTGAAGGTCAAGGCAAGCTACAAGTGGGGAAGACCTGCACTTACGGAATGGTACCGTACGAGATGTACGGGTGATTGATAAGTGTGATAAGTGAGGGTGAAAGATGTAATGTGTGATTTTATACGATTATGAGTGTGAATGTAAGTATGAGTGTGGTAGATACAAAGAGGTGTGAGTGAGTGATTAGGTGTGAATGCCCAAGGGGCTTGCACCCTTGTGTATCTAACCCTTTGTACCTATTTAACCCCTTGTGAACAATGTCGTGTACTTGCAAGATGGTAGAGTATACACGAGTGACACGTGCAGGCCCCTCAAGATGAACTTCAGATGAGGTGGCGTGAAGAGGATAACGGCGGAAGCTGCAGCCCGAAACGCCGAGGCCATACAGTACTTGGCTTTGGTGGGGATCCAAGTAGGTGGAGGAAGAAGTTGTGTGTCCGCGTGGTTTTCCGCGAGTATGTGTTGAAAGGGGCGGGACCATGGGAGTCTCGGATGAGGAAGAGATGGATGCTGGGAGACCAACCCTCTTTGGTTCCAGCTACACCGGCTGTGGCGCAAACTGGAACGATTCCGGATGCATACCGGAGGCTATCGAACATGAGATAGGGAGAGAGAGAGAATACATGCAACACTGACTCAATGCACGCGACTTATGTACAGAAAAGGAAAGAAGAAACTCCAAAGACGCAGAGATAGACACAGATGCACAGAGCTTCATTATATATACACAGGAGCAAGATACAACTCCGGCTTCGAGCCGGACAAAGGTAGGTTAGGTTACAATAGCTGTATGCCGCCAAGCCGCCAATCGAAGAGCTCTCAAGCTCTTCCTGTCGAGCGGGGTCTTGCATAGGAGACCAGGCAGAGGCAAACACCACAAGACATACAAGCTCTTCACTGGACTAAACCCAAAACAGACACGAAGAAGAAGACCTCAAAGAAACTCTAAAAGTAAGAAGAAGAAGAACTAACACACCTTCGACCTAAGTGGTGTACCCTCCTAACTCAAAATGGGCAACCCTTTTACAAGGGACCCTCCCTTCCTTTTATAGCCCAAGGAGGGAGGGACGTTACAATGTGAGATAAATTCTCCCCCTTATTCTATACACTATTTTCCTACTATACATGTGCACATGTTGCACATTGCCAACTTGCCCATTCCATCCCAATTTCACACCAAAGCTAGAAATCTTCATGAAATCCACCCCCACCAAACTGCACATCCACCAGTATGTGCCATATTTGAAGAAGGGCGAAAGATTCCGGCCATAGTGAGCAACCGGCCTTCCGTAATCCACATCCTGGCTACCGTGTTGGCCTCCACTGGTCTGAACCGTCGGCTCCAGCTCCATCCTCAGGCTCGCCTCTCCGTAGGCTCGATCGACCTGTCGACAGGTCGTTTGCCGCGATCTTCTCTCGTACGCGTGCTCATCCCGTGGCCCTTGTTCAACTGTATGAACGCTCCACGTTCCGCCATATGCTCAGTGTCCTCTGTCCGCAGGACACCCATAGTGGCCCACTTGGCCTCTGTCAATCCTGATTGTCGGTCTATGCTGTTGTTCATCGCCTTCATCCCCTCGCCGCCACCTTCCTTCTCCTCGGTCTTACATTGCCACGACAGTCGAACTGCCGAAGTCTCTGGAACCGGTGTGGAGGATCCCTCCCCGGCCTTCTTTGTGAGACCACCGAACCGTGCAATCCTTCTTTGCGCCTGGTTTCCGATCCGGCACCACCGTGTGCTGTCTTCCACCTTCCTTGTTCGGCACCGCCTGTGCCGAACACCATCCCGTACTTGTGCTTTACTTCGACCCTCGATGGCCACATGCACGTCTTCTGATCCGCTTTTGGGTGTACCCCTTTCGGCTCGACATACCTCTCCCGACTTTGGTGTCCTTGGTAGCTTTCCGTGCTGCTACCCACAAAGGATCACCCTTACCAGTTTCGGCCCGCCAGGCCTTCGTTGTTCTGGCGACGCCTTGGTTGCTCGGTGCCTCTGCTGCGACGGCCTTTGTCCCCTCGCCGCCACCGTCAGTATCTTGGTCTTACGTCAGATCCGATGCCAACCGCCAGTATCTTGGCCTTACGTCGGATTCGATGGCAACCGCCAAAGTCTCTAGCTCGGTGTGGAGCCTTCTCCGGCGTCCGATATGTCTCAGCCACCGCCTCGTGTACCAAGCGTGTCCCATCTTCGTCCTACTGACCCTTGCCGATTGGGTCCGTATCTGGTCTGTGGCCACGTCGCCCGCCTTATACCTCCTTCTGCTCCTTTTCAGCCATTCTGCTAGATCTCGTTCACCTGCCGCCACTGTCCTTCTCTCTAGTTCTCACGTCGGCTCTAGGGCCGACCGCCGGAGTCTCCGAATCAGTGATAGGATCACCGTAGGATCGCCCATCTGCACTTCTATGCCATATCTTGGGATCTCGTTCACCTGCCACCACCGTCCATCTCTCTAGGTCTCACGCCGGCTCTCCAGCTAGCGACCGGAGTCTCCGGACTGGTGTGAGGATCATCGTAGGACCACCCCATCGATGCCTTTGCCCTCGTCCCCTCGCCGCCACCATCAGTCTCTTGGTCTTACGTCGGCTTCGCTGCCTACTGCCGAAGTCTCTAGCCCGGTGTGAAGGATCCTCCTTGGGCCTCTTGTCTTTCCCGACCCTATCTCGGGTCGTTCTTCTCCGCATATCGAGAGGGTGGCTTGCTCTGCGCCCTCTCCTGTGGTATTGATGTATCGTGTTCTGGCCTCTTCGTAGGCCTGTTTCCTCCCCCTTTCTAGATCGGTCTTATGTCAGATCTGATGCCAACCGCCAAAGTCTCTAGCCCGATGTGAGGTGACCCATAGGACGGTCTTCATTCCTCCACTTCCGGATAGGTTATCCGGAAGTCCGCTTTCCCAGTTCTCATCCAGACTCGTCCGATCTCTCTCTACATCACCGGATCCCGTTCTCCTGCTGCCACCGTCAGTATCTCAGTCTTACGTTAGATCCGATGCCAACCGCCAAAGTTTCTAGCCCGGTGTGAGGTGACCGATAGGACCGTTCTTCGTTCCTCTGCTTTTGTGTTCTTCTCTCGAACTCGTCGTCGACCTTCATGTTGTGCTCACGCCTCCATCTTCCCTCTCTCTAGGTTTCACGCCGGCTATCAAGCCGACTGCCAGAGTCTCCAGATGAGATGTGGGGGTACCGATTCAGAAACGGCTCCCGATGACTCGTCCAAGGCCACCAACCCTTTTAGTGGTGTCGGTAGAAAGCATCCTCTCTATGATCAATCAAGCCCCACTTGGGCTTGATTCTCCAATGTCTGGAGTTTCGACTCTGATGTCGATCCCGTTGGACTCGTTCCGTACCCTCGATCATCTTCTTCCCGATTCTTGACCTTCGCCCTATTGGTCTTTCTCCCCATGTAAAAGAGGGCAGCTTATCCCGCACCCTCTCCCGTAACGGCACCTTCATACCGAACCTGGCACCTGTGGATCGGCTCTACTGCCTCTCCCTTGTCTTCCGTGTCTCGGGCTGCTTTCGGTCGAATGATCCACATCCGGATCGTGCTCCATCCGAATCGGAATGCTGACTAGTTCAATCCCCTGTCGGGTCGACTTCCAATTCAGCTCCCCTCGGCGCCGCATCCCATTCTGTTCTTCTTCTTTGCCATGGCTCCGACCTCAACCTCCTCATAGGCCGTTTCCCATCCATCTTCGTTGGCATCGTGCCAGGACTCCTCGCTGGCTCCTTCCATCTCTCCGGTCTTATGTCGGCACACGAGCTCGACTGCCAGAGTCTCTGGAATCCGTGTGGAGGGCTCTTCTCCAGTCCCGACTTCCTCCTCGGCCGGTCTTTCTCCGTAAGTCGAGAGGGCGTCTCGCTCCACACCCTCTCCCGTGGTACCGTTGTACCATTCTTCGGCCTCTAGCTGGGCCATGTCTGCGTTGTTCGGAAGGCCAACTAGCTCCGAGTCTTCGGAATCTACCCACGTGCCGGATCTCTCTTCTTCATCGACCATCGCCTTCAGAGCCTCGTACGCTTCCCAGACCAAGGCTTCGACAATGTGCTTCGCCGATCCTTCTTGCTGCGTGCCCGCTCCTTGATGTGATGACGCTTCGTCGCGCGTTACTTTCCCTTTACCTTTCACAGACCACTCCTCATCCAACCGTCAGCATACTCGTTCGACATTCGACCAGTCCTCGGTAAGGCCATTCGCTCTATCGTTGTCTTTGAGCTCAATTCCGATGGCCTCCCGTTCCGCTCGGTCGATTGACCTAACAAACAACAGGAGTTTGTCCGCCCCGACCAGTCTTTGATCCCACTCCGGGAGCCGAGCAAGCCGCCTTCGTTGTGCCCCAGTGGGTCTTCGCCGATGCAACCCACTAGTCGAAGTCGCGTTGTCCCCAGCTCTTCCACCGTCCTCCGTATGCCGGCAGGAGTGCCTCTTTGAAGCCTCCCATGAACTATGAGCTTCTCAGAGCTCCTTCACTTCCACATGCAATGCCTCAATGCCTCGTCTATGTCTCGCACCTCCATTTCTGCGTTGTAGGCTTCCAAGAAGAATGGGACATTGTCCCCGTTGAAACAACCAACTCTTTCGACCACTCGCTCACTAGCTTGTTGCGCCGCTTCCCGTCTCATCGTCACTCGTCCGAACTCCTTCACCACTTCGGCCACCATCTCCATGAAGTCTTCATCTTCCAACTCCATCCTCCCTTGCCGCCCTTTCACGTTGGGTTCACCAAAGATGTCGCGGTTTTCCGTGAGTATGTGTCGAAAGGGATGGAACCACGGGGGTCTCGGACAAGGAAGAGATGGATGTTGGGAGATCAACCCTCTCTGGTCCGGGCTGCACCAGTTGTGGCACAAACCAAAACGATTCCAGACGCGTACCAGAGGCTATCGAACACGAGAGAGAGAGAGAGAGAGAGAGAGAGAGAGAATACGTGCAACACTGACTCAACGCACACTACTTATGTACAGAAATGGAAAGAAGAAACTCTGAAGACGTAGAGACAGACACAGATGCATAGAGCTTCATTATATATACACAGGAGCAAGATACAACTCCGGCTTCGAGCCGAACAAAGGTAGGTTAGGTTACAACAACAGTCTGTTGCCAAGCCACCGATCGGTGAGCTCTCGGGCTCGTCGCGTCGAGGAGGGTCTTGCACAGGAGACCGAGTAGAAGCAAACCTCACAAGACATACAAGCTCTTCACCGGACTAAACCCTAAACAAACACGAAGAAGAAGACCTGAAAGAAACTCTAAAAGTAAGAAGAAGAAGAACTAACACAACCCTTTTACAAGGGACCTTTCCTTCCTTTTATAGCCCAAGGAGGGAGGGACGTTACAATGTGGGATAAATTCTCCCCCTTATTCTATACACTATTTTCCTACTGTACATGTGCACATGTTGCATATTGCCGACTTGCCCATCCCAACCCGGTTTCACACTAAAGGCGGAAATCTTCACAACACTAGGTACAATTCCAGATTCTAGCCATCGGTGCTTGGGGGCCTTCTCGAAGTGTAGCTAAGGAGAGAAGAAGCAGTCTGCGGAGAGAGGCAAGTCTAGGAGGTCACCAGGTGGAACGATCCGGTTGAGGAAAGAACTGGCTTCATGGAAGCTACGTGCCAAAACTACGAAGTTCTGGTGGAAGACAAGCGCCTTCGAACTGGTACGAGACCCGGAATGGGCCGAGGAAGGAGGATGTCGGTTCGGTTGACCGACATGAGAAGGAAAGGGGAAAATCATGAGTTTCTGAATGAGCTCAGAAATCGAGAAGACAACAGATCTATAAAAGGTCTTAGAGGAGCGGATCCTCGACAGTCAAGTGGAACTCATGTTGTGAGAACTGATAGCGAGGAAAGAGTTCCATGACTGCATTTTCGATCTAGTGAAGAGGAAGACGCAGTCGATAGAGCCGAAAGCGGAAAAGCCGGTCGAGGTGAGGACGACGTTGATCGACGAAGTGGCAGTAGAAGAGGAATACACCAACAACCATTACATGAAGCCACATTGGGCAAGTACGCAAAACTTTCTTCGGGATATGCAAGATATTTTGCATATTGCACGAGATAATATAAAAACAGCTCAAGCTAGAGCGCATTTTTATGCCGATCATCATAGGCAACCTCGTGTATTCAACCCTGGACAAAAGGTATTTTTACGTGTACCTCACAATTCTAAGACATTGTCTACGGGTAAGTGCGCTACGTTAGCCCCACGGTTTTGTGGACCTTTTACAGTCCTCAAACGCATTGGGTCATCAGCCTATCGTCTTTCTCTTCCCGATGGTGTTGGAATTCATCCAGTCTTCCATGTGAATCGTCTAAAAGAACTTCTAGGTTTTGGCGACAATACAGTTACAACTGAAACTCTGGTTACTTCTGAAGAATTATCTTCTAAACCACATGTACCAGAAAGAATTCTCGATGTTAAAACAAAAAAATTACGTACTAAAGAAATCCGAGAATTTAAAATAAAATGGATGGATAAATCAATAAAAGATGCCACATGGGAACGCGAAAATACTCTCAGAACTAATTTCCCTAACTTTCCATTGCAAGAGTGCAATGTTTTAAAGAGGGGGAGTATGTTACGGGCATGACCATTTAATATCCCGTGGTGAGAATTTACCGTAGTATTCTATACACGTGGATAAGTGTGAGAGTTAAACGAGAGTATAAAGAAGGGGAGGATTACTTTTAATCCTCGGGATTGAGACAACCCATTAGGTCAAGTGTGAACTTGCCTGGGGGCCTTGGGTATCGCTATAAATAAGAGGCCTAGCTACCCTCATTGGGGAATCTTTTGACTACATCGAGACTCTGCTCTTGTGATGGGTCAACTCTTGTAGCGAGCGCGCCAGCACCAGGTACGACTCGACGACACGGCGGTGGTATGGAACGCTGATCGAGGCTCGAGTCCATCTCGATCCCTTCGCTCGGGGGTGGTCGGGTGGATCGACACCCTTCTTTCTCTTTCTCCTTTCTATCTATCATTTGTTTATCCTTATCTTAAGCTTACTTTAGTACCTAGATCTCTAATACCAATCGTGGCACCCTTACTGGAGGATATCTTGGAGAGGATGAGAGGGATCACAACCGACCCGAGTTTACAAGATCCGGCCGGCATAGGGCACTGGTTCACCGCCAAGACACTTCGGAAGTTGAAGATTGATGGGGGTGGCTTTCTACTACTGGTTGTTGTTCGACCGAGTGTCGATTACTATATGTAGCCGACACAATAGGTCGAATGTTCAAATCCAAATGTTCTATCAAGATGATTCTGGTAGAAGGATGGATAAACATACTAGTCAGTAAATGAGACTTGATATCTAAGTAACTATGATTGACTATTAGATCTTTAATATAATTTCTCAGTGAGAAAAGAAAATCAGAAATCGACACTTAGAGTAACAATAAACAGGGAGATTTGTCGACACAGAGATACCCTAACCACTAACTTTTATTAATTTTCAAAATAGAACAATAGCTTTACAATGTTTTCGGTCCCTCTTTTATAGGTAAAATTGAGAGTCTCTTTTCAACATTACACTTGCCTATATTCGGCAAGAACTACACAAAAACTATTTAACTAATTCTAATATATATTTTTTCTACTCGGCAAAATAAATACTACTGACTCATTGATCTGACTCTGACTCATCTATACTTCCGAACATCGTCGACTCCGACCCTTTGACTCTTGTTCAATTTCGACTTGCCGACCTTGTAACCGACTAGCTAACACTTGGAACGCTCGTGGGATACTGCCTTGCATGGTCGAACCCCTTGTCATGCATGTCCTACTCCTGATTTACTATGGAGTCAGGGTCGTCTTCGTCATCATCATTGTCGTCATCATGGAGAATGTCGAACAATGATGATTCTTCTTTTGTTCCATGTTCGGTGTCGGTCACGTTCACATCTTTGCCCTGCCTTTCACCGTGGTTGGCCTGTGGTTGGTCAGTGGAAGCTCCAAGTTCTGTAGTTTGTTGCCGGCGTTCTCGTTCGTAGCCATCGAAGTGTACTGAAGTGTCGATGTCGTGGACATCAAATTCCTCCATTAGGCGTGTAATCTGCTCCCTATGATTGACCGCAAGTTCATACAAGTCGCAGGTGAGGTCTTCTTGTCTTCTTGTACTGTTTCAATCGCTTCTTCACTCATCTTGAAGAATCATGTGCCCTGTTTGTTACTATTATCCTTGTCGGCACGTAATAATTGCAGTTCTGCTGCCTGCGCCAACCAGGTCTTCCAGCCATTGTCAAGGGTGTCGATGGCAAACTTCAGCATATTTAGCTTGTGAGTCTTTAGGATCTATCGAACTTTGTCTTCATCCATTCTGACCTGATATTGCATTGCGGCCAGTTCCTTATGCATTTCAGCCATCCAAGCTTCTCTCGACCCTAGCTCAGTCATTAATTTAGCTTCGGTGACCAGTAATGATAGGCAATTTTCTTCATATTTGACTTTGAGCGCTGCACAGATCCTCGTTAATTTGGTATTTGCCAACTCAAGGCTTTCCTTTTGCTATTCATACACAGCCTGCATTTCGGATTTCTGGAGTATTATCTCGAACATTTGATTTGCAAAATATTCGTCCTGAATTCAGATATGTTGTAATAAACTAATTAGTGTAGAATAAATAAATAGGAAACTAAATAATAAAAACGTAACCTTATGATATGAAAAGGTGCACCCCAAAAATAGGGTGCACCTATAACCACCACATTTGCTCTCTGTGTGGTCGGTTGGTTGTAAGAGAGAGAAAGAAACTATCATTCAATTAAGTTTTCTTCTTCTCTTTCTCTCTCTTCCTCTCTCCCTCTCTTTCCATTCCATATTCCCTTATTTTCCACATGGTATCAGAGTGATGAAGGAGTCCAAGCCCACCAAGAATTGTGTTGCGGTGTTAATAACGAACGTGTGAATTAAAGAAACGTTTTTCGACCATGTCAAATGGTGGAGTGATAGCAAATGTGGCGGCAAATGCCGCCCAGGTATCGTCTCGCACTTATCACATTGAAAAATTAAATGATAAAAACTATCAACCATGGCATATGACCATGGAAATTGTATTAGAACAACATGACTTGTTAAATATCATCGATGGAACCAACGTGTGCCCTGACATTAATGTCCCCACAAATGCAGTTGACGTGCAAACATGGAAGCGGCGTGATTTAAACGCTTACTTAGAACTTCTCCTTCATATGGAGGACACACTTAAGCAAAGTGTGAGAACCTTGACTACCTCCAAACAAATATGGGATAGATTAGAGGCTGATTACCTCCATACGGACGTTACGTCCCAAGTTGCAAATTTAAAAACTTTAATAAATATAAATATGAATGAAAATTCAGATGATGCTAATGTTGATACATTTGTTAAAAATTGAAGACTTCGACTTGATGATGTGATCCTTTCAGGACTTAGTTTGCCAAGTTCTGTTCAATCCGCCCTCTTGTTAGCCACCCTACCCCCATCATGGCAACCATTTATAAGTACAAAATCCACATCAGCCAACATTAGTGTCCCAACATTAGTGGCATCAATCTCACAAGAAAACATACTTTGTAGGGCAATAAATCAACCCTCCTCATCTCACACCGCACTTTATATCAAACATCCAAATTACAATAAAAAACCTTACAATAAACCTAGATCAACATACCGACCTAATAACTCCAAATTTTATTCACGGACTTCTAAATTTAATGATTCAAGGAATCATAACAAATCTAGGTTCCTTAGATCCTTTTGTACAAATTGTCAAAGGAGTGGACATGAAACAAAAGATTGTTATAGGAATCCTAACAATGGGAAAAGAACATATAAAGAAGACCAATCTTACAATGCATCATGTGATGACTACGATCAAAATAATGACATATGTCATGGTGACCAAAATTCCGATGAGGATAATGAAGACTCTTTCATTGCCTTCATGGCCCTCACTTCATTTAACAACTCTCCCACTTCAACGTGGATTCTTGATACAGGTGCCACATGTCACCTCACCTCAAGAGTTGAATGGCTCAAAGACTATGGATTAACATATAAACGATCCCAATCCGAAAGACCAATCAAATCACTTGTTGGTTGGTCTGATTTGGATTGGGGGGGGGGGGGGGGGGGGGGGCGTTGATTCTCGAAGATCTATTGTTGGTTTTTCTTTTATAATAGTAGGAGCAGCAGTGACGTGGCAATCGAAAAAACAAGAATCTGTGACACTCTCATCTGCTGAAGCTGAATTCGTAGTAGTGGCATTGGCTGCTAAAGAAGGATTATGGTTGCAAACAATGTTAAAAGAACTCCAACTATGTGAACCACTCCAATTGAAAATCTTCTGCGACAATATATCATGTATCTACTGAACGAAGAATCCAAAGCACTCGGAGAAAACAAAACATGTGGATTTAAAATATCACTTTATACGAGAGTTGGCCGAAGAAAACAAGCTTACCTTAGAGTTTACATCGACAAATCATATGTGGGCTGATTTTCTAACAAGGGCTCTACCTCCGGACAAATTTGAAGCTTGTTGTGAAAATTTAGGATTACAACGATTCACAACTAATTAGTTTATGGGGGGCTGCTGTAATAAACTAATTAGTGTAGAATAAATAAATAGGAAACTAAATAATAAAAACGTAACCTTATGATATGAAAAGGTGCACCCCAAAAATAGGGTGCACCTATAACCACCACATTTGCTCTCTGTGTGGTCGGTTGGTTGTAAGAGAGACAGAAACTATCATTCAATTAAGTTTTCTTCTTCTCTTTCTCTCTCTTTCTCTCTCCCTCTCTTTCCATTCCATATTCCCTTATTTTCCACAGGATATACTGCTCTAATTCCTACACTTCTTTTGCTTCTTCTATCGTCGTTTCCCGCTGTTGCTCAAGCAATTTCTTTAACTCTTGAATTGCATTGTCCTTGTGATGTAACAATGCTCCAATCTTTGTCTTGGCGAGTTCAATGCGGTCTTCCATCTTTTTCTCTGTTGTTTGTCTCTTCGACCTTCTTCTCTGTCTTGCACGGCTGATCCCTGAGTTGTTGATCGGACTGTGCTTGCATATGAGCCTCAGCCTGCTTTACCTTTTCCTCTACTTGATGGAGCCTCTCCGACAAGTTGGCGTTGTCCTTCGTAGCTGTCGAATACTGATCATGTAATCGATCAGCCGCCGCCTTGGCCCTTTTGCACACTTCGGCCATGTCCTATGTAGCCTTGTTCGTTCTCGCATATTCTCGATGGACCTCTACAAGAGTTGTGTTCAAGGAAGGCATCTGAATTGCTTCCCCCCTATAATTAGTAGCCCGTTGTCGGCCAATGCGGTCCAACTCCGGTTGTTCCTCTCGCTCGATTGCACCGATCATGGCCTTTTGAATCATGATTCGATCCTTGTGTTCTTGGGCCAGCATGTCAGACACATACTGTAACCTATGAGCCAACCATTCTACAAGTTCGAAAGATGTTCCAAACTGTAGAATTGTTGCGAATTCATGTGATGCCGGTGTCGTGGCGTGGCTCGTCTAGAAGCGTAGCGTTGCGCAGACAAAAGATAACGTGAAAGTGAGGAAGGAATCACTGGGATTATGGACGGAAGAGAGGAAAGAGTAGAGATGGATTGAATAGAGATCAATAGAATATGGCAAGGTAGGATTTTTAAGAAATATGAGATATGGCAAGATAAGATATAAAATGATATTTGAGAAAATGTAGGAAATTTATAATCATTATCATGAAAGAGTTACAAAATGGCTGCGAATATCATTGGACCTTCGATTTTCGTCTCAAAAAGTAACCACTCTTCCCTTCCTTGATAGTAGACCATAATCTTCCCTTCAAAAATCTTTCAATGAGAATAAGATTCAAACCATCACCCTTCCATTGCGAGTTGAGGACCACAACCGCCAAGCTAGTTCCCCGCTAATTCTCGTGTAGTCTTTTGAAGATACCTCAGTCTTCCTCTTTGTCTATTATGATATATTATAATTCTCTCTTGATCCAATATAATTCGATGCAATCTTATTTCTTGGTATCCTTGTGACTACATCCCCTTCTCTTTTTATAAGAAAGGGATAGTCTTGCATGTGGTTCATGTGGCGCACATGCAGATAGGCTCTTGCATGTGTGTGCTATATGGTGCACATCTAATACATTACAATGTTTACACTATTTAATTCAAGTTCAAATAATACAACATGTAGCTTTTTGCCATGTTGTGAGTATTGGCTAAGTGGTAGTGATCGAGGCTTTCAAAGTTGAGGTTGTGGGTTTGAGTCCTCTCTAGCACATGTAATACAAATATTTTTCTTTCTATAGCCTAGTTTATATATCACGAATGATGGGGTGAAAGTACGCTACGGTGTACCAACTTTTGGCCAAAACTTTAGTACTAATTCCACATGGAGGAAAAACTTAAAAATGTAAAAATAAATCCAATATTTGGGTTTTAAAGTTGACCACTTGTCTTAAAATTAAAAGTCACATTCAATGAAAATAGATTTCAAATATGAATAAACATCATTTGTGTTAAAATCCTAGGTAATGTTGTAAGGAGGTCTTAACTATATGATCTCGAGTCGTCAGTCAACCATGAAGATAGTTAGCATGTCTCTCTTCCACTCTGTCTCTCTTAGCAAATAACAGGTTTATCTCGAACTATCAGTTAGTTAGTCAGTTAGTCTCTCTCTCTCTCTCTACATTTGGTAATTCCCTAGGTTCATACCTCCTCTCTCTTGCACTCTTTCCTTCCCCCTTCTACTCGTTTATTCACTAAGTTTATTCACTACTGTGTCCTCGCTGCATTGACATAAGGTCTGATAACTGTGTCCTCGTCGTGTCCTCTCTCTCAGGTATTCTCTCTCTCAACTGTTGTATTGTGTCCTCGTTACATCGAGCTTTCCTCTGCTGGCCGCGTTCTCTCTCTCAAGATTTTTCTGAAGTGTGGTTTGCACATCGTGTCCTCTTCGCATCGGTCTCTGCTCTACTGGTCGTGTTCCCTCTACCTGGTTCCCTCCACCTAGTGTGTTTCAAATGCGTCCCCTCTTCAAAGACTTCAATAATGACATTTGGTACTTGTTTTACTATATATTTGTATGTTTGATTCTATCTGTTTTTGTCATTTTCTACCTGTTTTTTTACATCTGCAACCATAACAATGTTTGGGATATGTTTATCTGTATGTTTGATTCTATCTGTTATTATCGTTTAGGGTTTTGTTGTTGTTATTGTTCTCCCTTGATTGTTTGAGAGCTTTGTACATGCATATGCTTGAATTTGAGATTCGGTCAACATGTGTATATGTTAAGTATCGGGAGTTAACATTATGTTTCATATTCGATGTCTCCTTGATTTGTATATTATTTAATATTGTTTACTATTGTTGTGCATGATTTATTGTTATTTACTATTGTTGTGCATGTGAGGCGAAGAAGAGAGATAGGATTCACATGACAAGGAAGACACCCACAAAGAAGAAATGGTCACCGAAAATGTCATCACACCATGCAAGGAAAGAAAAAGGACCCCCATCAAAGAAAGTAAGATGAACCCCACCAGAGGGAGGTCGAAGTTTTCAGCAACTAAGGGCAAAAAGGTTCACACAAACATCCTTCGAGGTACAAAATTGGGATGGGGTTATTTCCTTCATGCACAACTTGACACTTATGAAGACCTAGACATGTGGATGAGGAAAACTTGGGGCTCATCACAACTTGAGACACAGAGAGGTTTCCACCTCACTCAATTGAAGAAGGATTATATCACTGAACTAAAGTCATGATATGAACAAGTTTATGATACGAAACATATCCTAAACAATGAAGTAGGATCTGTCTTTGCATGTGAACTCCATGGTGGCATTGAAGTTGATTGGGAAGATTTTGCTCATCATCGATCATCACATTATAGAGGGTCCTCAAGTACCAACACTACCATGAAGTCTAAGGGTACCTCTCATGTTGAAATCCCAACTCGGACATCTGTGTTGACTCAACAAATTGCAAAGTAGAAAGCCGCATTGACAAAAAAACATGAAGAGCAATTGTTGTGCTGTATAGCTTCCATGCAAACAAAAATGCAAGCATTGCTGGCTGATTTGGAAGAAGTTTCATATGGTGAGATGGTAGCAGAGAAACAATTCACATCTATGTTGAATACATACGAATGGATTACATCAACAATCCAAAATTCAGAAAGTGATGTGTTAAAAGAGGAGTTGAAGAGAATCTAACATGTTTGATGAAGGGTCTAAAAGAAAAAGGTTTAGATACTCTATGTCCAGACGTAGTTGAGCACCCCACTTGAATGGAAAGTATAATTAGAAACATTACTATATCACGGTAATGGTTTATATTTCTCCTTTTTGACCTTCTATGGTATAAAATATCATTGGTGCTAATATAGTGTATGTTGTGTCTCGTTACTGAAGGTGTTTATTCTGTGGCCTTGGATTCAAGCTTGAGTCTATGGTTGCTATCATTACACCATGCTTGCACACATATCATTTGTTATGTGCTAAGTACCATTTCGAGAAAGAAAATATATGTTTGAACTGTAAAAGTATAGTTGGAGCCGAGTGGTACCTAGCTTGGGGTTTAAAAGTACACTCCTATGGTATGTGATTAAGCATTATGCAATTTTTATACTATGATTTTATAATTTTACTTTTGGTTTTGGTCTTACAGTTGGATCCAGGATGATTAATCGATTTAGTGCAGATTATTTAGTACTAAAGGTCTTAAATGTTTAGTTGTATAACTTGTATTAATACTAACATTGTTTATTGCATTGTACTTTTTTTGTCCACTTGACTTAGGCTTTCCATAACCGAACAAATAGGCATGTCGGTCTTGGCTGTTTAGTACTAACATTGTTCATTACCATAAGAAATATTCATGTCCAGGTGGTTCAATACTATTCCTTTAAGATCCTAAGATATTGATTAAGTACTAACAGTACTTATTCCATTGTATTCCTTCGTGATCAATTGATTTAGTATTGATTATTTAGTACGGAGGGTCTTAAATGTTTAGTTGTATAGCTCGTATTACTACTAAAATTGGTTAATTGCATTGTACTTTTTGAGTCCACTTGACTTAGGCTTTCCATAACCGAACAAATAGGCATGTCGGTCTTGGCTGTTTAGTACTAACATTGTTCATTACCATAAGAAAAATGCATGTCCAGGTGGTTCAGTACTATTCCTTTAAGATCCTAAGATATTGATTAAGTACTAATAGTACTTATTCCATTGTATTCCTTCATGATCAATTGATTTAGTATTGATTATTTAGTACGGAGGGTCTTAAATGTTTAGTTGTATAACTCGTATTAGTACTAACATTGGTTAATTGCATTGTACTTTTTGAGTCCACTTGACTTAGGCTTTGCATAACCGAACAAATAGGCATGAAGGTCTTGGCTTTTTAGTACTAACATTGTTCATTACCAGATGAAATATGCATGTCCAGGTGGCTTAGTACTAATCCTTTAAGTTCCTAGGATGTTGATTAAGTACTAACATTACTTAATACATTGTATTCCTTCATGATCAATTGATTCAGTATTGAATATTTGGTATGGAGGGTCCTAAATGTTTAGTTGTATAACTTGTATTAGTACTAACATTGCTTATTGCATTGTACTTTTTGTGTCCACTTGAATTAGGCTTTGCATGACTGAACAAATAGACATGAATGTGTTGGCTTTTTAGTACTAACATTGTTCGTTACCAGATGAAATATGCATGTCCAGGTGGATCAGTACTATATTTGTAATTTTGAACTCATGTTATAATATGTACTCATGTATGCGTATAATATGAATGTTGTAGTTTCTAGCAACACCACACCAGGGAAGGTAATTGACAAACCAAGCCCTGCGATACTACGTACAAAGTCTGCTGCAAATTCCAAAGTGTACAGTCGTTCCTTAGTGGTACCCGATGAAGTTTATGATGAAGATGAATGTATGAGAAAGGCCATTGGAACAATTGAATATGTGATGCTTGAAACAAAATCTCCTAGCTTGGCACACCTTGACTGTGTGAATGGTAATGCTAATTGTGTTTGCCTTTCTAATTTCTGCAATGTTGGTATACTACTAATTTATTATGTTTCTATCATAGAGCCTACGAAGAAGCATAATGCTGCAAGGAAATTGTACGGAAAGGGGAAGAAATGCAATGTTGATTGTTGTGGTGGGTAATACAAATTCTTACAAACTTGTGGTTGTTGTCATCTTGATGAGTTAGACTAATACTACATACTTTTGTTTTTAGACAAGGAAGAAAAGAGTAATGAAAATGGAGATACAGATTCAGAGCCACAATATGAAGAAGAATTTATCTCACTTCCAGGTACATGTTGGGAGCCCTCTCATATAATTGTTATTTTGACCATATTACTTCACGTGACAATAATGTACAAGTGTATTAATACATAGAGAGTGTTGTGAAATATTGGCATGATGAAGAGCCCCAACTTGAAACTGGGACCATCCCAAGCAACAATGACGATGTAACAGGAGGTAAACATTTATCCCTTAACCTTAAACATTTGGCTAGGTGCCTTCACTTTTTCAGAATGTGAATTGATATTGTTCTTGCATCACTTTACTGTTATTTAGGAGTAGAAGAGCATGTAGATTCACAAATACCATCAGATGATTCAAGCAGTTTATGGAGCAATCTTGATTATTCAGGCTCAGATGCTACCACACATGAGGAATGTGAGATCACCCAAAAAGAGGAGTTGGAGTGGACAAAGCATGAGGTGACAAGCAACTTTGCAATGGAGTCTGTAGAGAATGTGAAATTGACCCAAGGAGAGGATCATGGTTGTACAAAGAATGAGGTGTGTGTTCAAAACACCACAAGCAGCCTTAACCTAGGGCAAGGTTGTATCATTAAGGAGACCCCCGCAACTACCCATGAAGAAGGAGAGTGTGGTACTACAAATGAGGTGTCTGTCCAAAATACTGCAAGTAGCTTGCACTTGGACCAAGTGTCTAACTTGATCAACGGGGAGTTTGCAATGAAGACAAGCACCCAAGATGAGGAACATGTTTTTACTCCTAATAATGTGGTAGTGGAGCCGGGAAAATTGAAGAATGACACGTCCAATGACCTCCAAAAGATTTCTGGTAAGACTATCGACCGCATCTTCTTGGAAGTGTGTGCATCCCAGGCTGTTGCAACAGAGCACACTGTTTCCTCAAGCTTGGCTTCACCCTTTGATGATAAATTTCCACTAAGTAGGTTACTACCTCGTGGTTTTAAGATGAAGAAGCGTGTGAAATCTGAGAAGAATGAAACAAAAAATAGGCGCATTACAAGATCTAGAAAAAACTAAAACCAAAGTTTGTTGTATTTTGATTGTTGTATGTAATTGATTACTGAATGTAAAGTTATTGATTACCTGCTTCTTGACACTAATGGGGTTTACATATCCAGGATGTGAATTGGATGCAAAGTTATTGATAGGAATGCTAAGTCATTGATTATCCTCATCTTGACACAGTTTTAATTTACTTGTTATGCACACATGTGATGGTGAGAATGTAAAGTCATGAGTGGAATGAACACTCCTATCTTAGATATGTCTAGGTTAGTAAACACTTAACATAGTTTAAGTACTAACTTGATATGCATTGTAGCTAATTTACTACTGCCTCATGCCACTCAGTAGTCTACTACCTCCAATGATGAAGTGCCACTCAGTACCTAGATAAGTTTATTGTATCTGGGTGGTTGTCTGTAATTGATAGGAATGGTAAGTTATTGATTACCCTCATCGTGACATTGTTCTGGTTTACTTGTTATGCACACATGTGACAGTGAGAAGATGAGTGATGAGTGGAATGAACACTCTTATCTTACATATGTCTACGTTACATAACTCTTAACACAGATTTAGTACTAAGTTGATATGCATTCTACTAACTTTTATACATATGAACTCCTAAAGCGTTATAGGCACACATATGATACATATGAACTACTAAAGAGTTATAGGCACACATATGATACATATGAACTACTAAAGAGATATAGGCACACATATGAACTCCTAACTTTGATACTAACATAGGCTTAGATACTAGCCAATGAGATTTTTTACCAAGCACTAGACACTTCATGTAAAAGAAACATACATCTCTAAACCAAAGAGGGATATTGTTAGAAAACCCAAGATAAATATGAAAACCCAAGTTGATATATTTCCTTTCACTTGTAAGTCAGACTTTGAATACATGTAAAAGTTACATTAGACACAACACTTGCCATTCTAAGCATTAAAGAGGGAGACCTCCCCCAAGATGTGTTCGTGTACCCCTTTGGGGACTTTGTAGACAGTGTTGTACTTTCCCTTAACCTTGTGCTTTGCTTGAATCATTTTGAACTTGATTGCAATAATGGCATCAACATAGATAATTGCGGTGGGTGCATCTTTTAACAATGCATATGTGTTCTTTCATTGTGGCAACTATGCATAGTAGTTGCCATACATGACAAACTCACCAACATTGAACATGTTGCCCCAGCCATCCCTCACAACTTCTTCTAATATTGTATTTCGTTGCTTGCACACCACAATGTAGTAGTCTTCAAAATCTTCATTCGAAGGAGATTTGAGCACTGTAAAATGATCTTCAACTTCCAATAATATTGCAAAGTCCTCACACTGGTTGTAGTATACAATATTGTCTGAATGTTTGTTTTCTTGGATATTCACACTATGTTCTATCTCTAGCTTCTGTAGCTTCCATGGCTCCACAATTGATAGATTGGTGCATTCATCCCAAGCTTCATCTAAACACATGGAACAAACACACAATAAACTGCGGAATAACAAATGTGTTGTGTCCTTGCGACTAAACCCTAAAACACAATAGGTCTTGCGCGTCCCTTTCACAATTTTACAACCGTATGATTTACTCCTTCGTTAGCACGAACCTCAATAAACAATCTATTCTTACCATCATTTGACATCTTCCATGTGAGCCACTCCACAACATCATGTGCATTTTGTAGCTTAGCACCTTTATTATCCAACTGCTCCAATGTAAGAGCACGCTTGATCACAGCCCCCACGCCATCGTGCTCTCCCTTTCCATGTCCAGACCCGAAGTAGTTCCTTTGCATCCTAATGTTTGTCAATGAGAAGTATCTAGGTGTTTGCATGACAGTTAGCCAACAAACATAATTAATTGCATGACTTAAACCATAAGTATTACTTATACATGAGTGAACAATACAAATATTTGAATCAGTACAAATGAACAAGAGAGGATAGTACTAAGTTATTGATAAGTACTAATGCACGAGAGAGGATAATACTAAGTTGGAGATTAGTACTAATAGACGAGAGAGGGAAGTGGTAAGTTACTAATTAGTACTAATGCATGAGAAAGGATAGTATTAAGTTGAAAATTAGTACTAACAGACGAGAGAGGGGAGTGGTAAGTTACTAATTAGTACTAATGCATGAGAGAGAACAACCATAAGTTATAAGTTGGTCGTAATGAACAAAGTTGGAGAGTGCTAAGTTATTGATTAGTACTAATGCATGACAGAGGACAATCCTAAGTTATAAGTTGGTTTTAATGAACAAAGTTGGACAATACTAAGTTATTAATTAGTACTAATGCATGACAGAGGACAGTCCTAAGTTATAAGTTGGTCTTAATGAACAAAGTTGGACAGTACTAAGTTAATAATTAGTACTAATGAACATGGTTGGATAGTACTAAGTTAATAATTAATATTAATGAGAGAGAACAATCCTACATTATAAATTAGTACTAACGAACAAAGTTGAATACAGCTAATGAAAAGAATGGCATGCGGAAGCAATATAGGAAACCGAACAATAGAAAACGCAGGTTTAATGGAAAGCTTAGGTTTGCATAGTACACACGGGAGAGACAAAGAGAGAGAGAGTAAAAACCAAAACAATATTCAAAATAATACTCAATCTGTACATCGTGTGTGTTCAATGAACACTTTTATACAAGTCCTTTGTAGACTGACAGAAGTATTGACATAACTTCAATGCTCATTAAGGAGCCCCTACACTAACTCCCAAATATATTCCTTACGGAATATCTTTCCGATGGCCTCACGGTTTCTCCACCGATCCGGCCTAACCAATCCGGTCCTCGGCTTGCTCAGCCGATTCGGTCAATGTTGAGCTTGTCTCTCAACACTCCCCCTCAAGCTCAACTTGAGGCTCTTCAGGATCTTCCAGGTCACCGCTCCGTTTCCTCCTGGCTCCACGCCTCGCTCTCACTCCTCGGCCTATTTGATTTCGTGCGCTTCGACCCTTCCGGTCGGCTTGTCTGCTCCCACGACCCTTCACATCTCCCTTGTTGTTGTGGTGTTGGTGCTTCTCCTGCTGCCTTCTTTTCCGCTTGGCCCTTGGTTGATTCAGCGTATCTGAATCAAACATCCGAACCGACTCGGCTGCCTCCGATTGGTTTTCGCTCTCGTCTGAGTTGGCTGTCTCCAACTCGTCTTCGGCCTTCTCGCCTTTGACGACGTCATCTCCCCCATGCTTGGTTGGCTTTGGCTCTTTCTTTTGGCTGCTCCCCTTATGTCCACTTTTGGACTCTTCCGCGGATCCGCCCTCGGCTTCTTCAGCCGATCCGAAGTCGAATTCGTCATCCGACTCGGTGTTGTGGCCTCTTTCGCTCCCTTCTTGCTCCCTTGCTCGGTCTTTCAAGACTGTTCTCCCCCTCAAGTTTGGCACGTCGAGGTAACGCAACCCAAGCGCACCCGAGAATTGCCGCAACTTGTCCAAACCAAGGGGCTCGGTGAAAATGTTGGTAGTTTGCCGATCCGTCGGAACATACTGAAGTTTCACCTCACCAGAAAGGACAAGCTCACGGACAAAATGGTAGTGCACCTCAATGTGCTTGGTCCATGTGTGGAAAATGGGGTTCTTCACGAGCTAGAGGTTGATGAAGTTGTCGCAGTAGATCATCGTCGGATCGGACACCTCCTCTTGCAGGTCCTTAAGTAGCCGCTTCAACCATATGGCTTCGCATGTTGCGACAGCCGCTCCTCGATACTCAACTTCGGTGCTCGACAGTGCAACTGTTGGCTGCTTCTTACTGCTCCACACTATCGTGGCATTTCCAAGAGAGAACGTGTATCCGGACGTGGATCGGCGATCGGCGGCGTTGCTAGCCCAATCAGCATCGGTGTAGCCAACCAACTGCGAGCCTCTACCGGTCCGGTATAACAGTCCCCGGTCCTTAGTGCCACTTACGTACCGCATTACGTGTTGCGCACACTGAAGGTGCTCCTCGGTCGGTTGCACCATGAATTGACTAATCACCCCGATCGGATAACTGAGATCGGGTCGGGTGATTGTCAAGTAGATAAGGCTTCTGACAATTTTTTGGAACCTCGCCGGGTCGCATACCTTTTCGGAGTTGGGGCGAAGCTTGACCGTTCTATCCAGAGGAGTTGAGACGGACTTACAGTCGGCCATCCCGAATTTGAAGAGCATACTCAGCACATAATGGCGTTGGTTGATCAATATGGCTTCGGGGGTACGGATCACTTCGATCCCGAGGAAGTAATGAAGATCCCCCAGGTCCTTCATGTTGAACGATGCCGCAAGTTGGAGCTTCACGCGGTCGATTTCACCTAGGTCGGCGCCGGTGCTGACCAAGTCATCAACATATAGTAAAATACTGATCGGACCGAGTCGACCTTTCCGGATGAACAGGGAAGAGTCCGATTTTGACGTTGCAAAGCCCATCCGACGCAGTTGTTGCGTGATCTTCGGATTCTAGGCACGCGGGGCTTGCTTCAGTTCGTAAAGGGAATTCTTCAATCGGCACACTGCCGATGTGTTCATTCCGGAGTGAAATCTAGGGGGTTGTACCATGTACACCTGTTCCTCAAGCTCACCTTGCAGGAATGCATTCTTTACATCCATTTGATGTAAGTGCCACCCCTTGCCGCAGCTCCGGCTCACACACTTCCGCTACACGGGTCCTGTACGCATAATGATGCGCCATGTGCTCGTTGTATCCGAACTGCACAACTGGGTTCTTCTAGCGGGTAGATCGGTGTAATCGGTCATTAGCTGATGTCGAGGTCTTCTCGGCCAACGCGGACTTCGCTCTTGAGGACCTATCACCGCTTCCCTCGGAGTTGGACTCGCGTCGGTCTAACTCGTTCCTATCCGTGCCGGAATCCGACACCTTCTTCTTCCCTTTCTCTTTGCACGTAGGCCGTCTCCTCGGCTTCTTGCATGGAGAATGCATGACCGAGTCTCCACTTCTCGCCAACTCTTTATCGGACTGGTCGAACCGACTCAGTTGTCCATTCGGTCCACTTAACCGAAACGAAATCGGACTCTCTTCGGGGGTCCCGATTTCAGGCTCATCCTGAGTCATCTCAATATTGCTGACCTCATCGTCAGAACTCGGATTGGACTTGAGATCCGGAGTCGAAAGCAAGTACCAGGACGCGGACTCATCAAACACAACGTCGCGGCTTACACGCGCTTGTTTGGTGCGCGGGTTATAACACGTATAACCCTTTTGCTCGTCCGAGTAACCGACCAAGATACATTTCTTAGCCTTTGCGTCCAGCTTCCTCCGTTTCTCCTTCGGCACATGCACATACGCAATGCTACCAAAAACTCGTAAGTGTTGCAAGTTCGGCTTCGTTCCGAAATATAGCTCGTGCGCTGACGCTTTGTCTTTGATCCGGTTCTGGATGTATACCGCGGTCCTTACGGCCTCGGCCCAGTAGAACTTGGGCAAGCTCTTCTCCTCCAGCATTGCTGTGCTGCTTCCACAACCAACCGATTTTTCCTCTCGGCCACGCTATTTTGCTCCGGCGTGTATCTACAACTGAATTCGCGCCGAATTCCCATTTGTTGTAGATAACCATTGAATTGACCGGAAAAGTATTCTTTTCCGCCATCTGACCGTAGACGCGTGATCTTTCTTCCTGTTTCCGTTTCCACGAACCCTTTGAGGTCCCAAAAATAGTCGAAGACTTCATTCTTCCTCTCAATGAGGTAGATCCACATGTGCCGCGTGTAGTCGTCGATGAAGGAGAAGAAATATCGGCTCCCGCCAAGACTAACGTTTTGTGCCAGCCCCCACACATCAGAGTGTATCAAGTCGAGCTTGTTCCGGCTCCGGTTACGCTCGCTGGGGTAAGGAAGTCGGTGTTGCTTCCCAAGCTGGTAGGCTTCACAAATTTGTGCCTTACGGCCACTAAATTTGGGCAATCCGAACACCACTTGTTTCGATTGCAGGTCTTGAAGCCGCTGGTAGTTGACGTGGCCTATCCACTTGTGCCATAAGTCGATGTCTGACTCGACATTTTGTCCCTTTGCGAACATTGTGGTGCCATCGTCAGTAGAGTCGAGGATGAACATCCTCCCATCTCTGCGCCCTTGCGCAATAACACGGCCTTCTTCTCTCAATGAAGCACCCGAGGTGTGTAAACCGGACCTCCATCCCTTGGTCGACGATCTGTCCGACCGACACCAAGTTCTTCGTGATTGTCGGAACGTGTAGCACGTTCATGAGTTTCCCTTTCTGCCCAACATGGCTTAGGGGAACTTCTCCGACATTCGCAATCGGATGCGGAGTGTCATCTCCGGTTGCGACTACTCCCGGTTGCATCGGTTTTTCTAGCTCCAAGAACCACTCCTTATGGCTCGTCATGTGATTTGACGCACCGGGGTCGACATACCACACCTCGTCCGATTTCGGGGTGGTCTGCTTCATTGAGTTTGCTTCGTGTCTCGTCACGAAGGCAGACCCTTTTCTGGCTTTTCCAGATCCTTCGGCGTAGTACAATAGTTGCTGGTTTCCTTTGTCGATATGTCCGGAACCAGATCTGAAACCGGTCCTCTCCGACTCGGTGCGCTTTTTCCAGCACTCACTCTCCTTGTGCCCTTTCTTGCCACAGTACCAGCATTCCGTGGCAGGTTTCCCTTGCCGGTTCTCATCGCCTCGACTCCCCCTATTCCCGGAGGGTCCGGAATTGCTGTCGGCATCATTTCGGTCCCTCCTTCCTTGATCTCGTCGACCGCCTCCATTGCGCACCGACTCACCTCGTCCTCCACGTCCACGGGGCCTATCTCCCTCCGTGTACAACATCTTGTTGTCGGTGTGCGTGCTCGTTGATGCACCCACGTGGTTCTCCTCTACCAGGAGCATCGACTGTAAGTTGAAAAAGGCCGGTGTATTCTCCCGGGTACACACAGTAATTCAGAACGCCCCGAACTTCGATGCCAAACCCCTGAGACAGACCTGGACCATCTCGCTTTCCTCGATGTTCACATTGATGGAAGCTAAGGAGTCGCATATGTCCTTGATCTTCGAGGTATAGTCAGTCGCCAACAAATCGCGTTGTCGTAGGTTGCTCAACTCTTGTCGGAGCTGAAGCTTCCTGGCTCTGGTGCTCGCGGCGAAGATCTTCTTCAGATTTTCCCACGCTCCCTTTGGCATTTTTACATCCCGAACATAGCTTAATAGTTGTTCGCCCACACAAGACATGAAACAGTACAACACTCTACTCGCCGATTGTTCCCACGCCGGGAAGCCTTTGTGTGTCGATTCGGGTGTTGTGTCATTCGCTCCTTCGACATAGCTCCAGTAACCGTGCCCAAGCAGGTACTGGTGCATCTTGTAGGACCAAGATGCGTAGTTGGTTCTATCGAGCTTCTCCGTCGGAAGCAAGCTAGCCATTCCTATGTCCATCAGTTTTCTTGTTCTTCTTCGTTGGTTTTTCCTTCAAGCAAAGTCGACTGCAGAGGTTCTCAACCCTCGCGCTTTGATACCATGAAAAGAATGGCGTGCGGAAGCAATATAGGAAACTAAACAACAGAAAACGTAGGTTTAATGGAAAGCTTAGGTTTGCACAGTATGCACTGGAGAGACAAAGACAAAGAGAGAGAGAGTAAAAACCAAAACTATATTCAAAATAATACTCAATCTATACATCGTGTGTGTTCAATGAACACTTTTATACAAGTCCTTTTCGAACTGACAGTACTTCAATGCTCATCAAGGAGCCCCTACACTAACTCCCAAATATATTCCTTGTGGAATATCTTTCCGATGGCCTCACGGTTTCTGCACCGATCCGGCCTTCCTACACACCGGTCTGCGCATCGGTACCGATCCGGCCAATGTTGAGCTTGTCTCTCAACAGCTAAGTTATGAATTAGTACAAACATTACTGAGAGGGGGCAAGATAAGTATTAATTAGTGCTCGTGTTTGCTGGATGGCAGTCCAAAGTTATAAATTAGTACTAATGAACGAAAGAGGATAGTATTAAGTTATTCATTAGTACTAATGCACAAGAGATGGCAGTATTGAGATATATAAATTAGTACTCATGCCAATGACGGAATACAATCCTAAGTTATAAATTAGTACTTGTGCATGTGGGATCTGAGTACTTAGTTGTAAACCATTGTTAGTACTTGTGCATGTGCACATTTGGGGACAATACTATGTTGTAAATTATGAATACATTACAAGGCCTCAACCTTAATTAGTACATGTACACATAGGATGACAGTACTAACTTGTAAGTTAAGTTTACTTAACATGGTTATTACCATAATCAGTAGTGAATCTAGGACGAGAATACTAACTTGTAAGTTAAGTTTACTTAACATGGTTATTACCATAATCAGTAGTGAATCTAGGACGAGAATACTAACTTGTAAGTTAAGTTTACTTAACATGGTTATTACCATAATCAGTACTAGTGAATCTAGGACGACAATACTAACTTGTAAGTTAAGTTTACTTAACATGGTTATTACCATAATCAGTACTAGTCAATCTAGGAGGAGAGAACTAAATGGCCAATCAGTTCAGATTCACATTCCAAGACAATACTGGTGCATGTAGCTAGAGATTTACTAATTCAATATTTTATACAAACATTTATAAGTACTATGGAGTATTATCAAAATAGACTTTCATTTATAAGTACCAAACATATGGATTATTTCCTCACCTTGCAATGAAGTAGAAGGACCGGGCCACCTTAAATTGTGAGGTAGCACCATCAGACCAAACCCAATGCCGATTAAAGTTAACACCCAAGGACAGTAAATCTGCATGGTGAAACTTAAAACAATGTTGAACAAATAGCGTATCATGCTTTCTATCATCTGAAATGTAGAATATTGATTTCTTATGTAACTCACCGTCTTTTCTCAAGTAGCAAATATGTACAAGTATTTTATATTGGTCATTGTACCAATGCATTGATTGAACCTCATTTTGAACTTTAAACATATAGTTCTCTACAAAGTCAATAACAGATACTATAACATCTGGTGGTAAGTTATTTATACATTCCTTGAACTGTTGCCAATAACTCCTAAAGTTATGTGGAATGAACTCCTCGAGTTGGTTCTTAAACTCTGAGACAAGGGTAGCAGCAGATGTCTCCTTATATACTTCCTTGATATGCTTACTAACAAGACCCTTACCTATATTTTTTGTCACATACTCTAAATATTTCCATTTCACAATATGATTGTTATCTACATCAAGCTCCTGTCTACAAAATGGTGGTCGTGAGCAAACTTTACATGTTCTTAGAAGACATGTACGATTATGCCACTCAGATGATGGTTGTTTTTCACAAACAAAAGACCTCCATAACTCAGAAACCAATGCATACGTCATGTTTCGCGCATTACATCTATTATCACTCTCGTTTGGTCTACATACCTCACAAGTGCAAACACACTCATCCCCGTGTATACCCTTAGAATCAGTGCGCATAGTGTTCAGGCCAAGCCTTAACATGTCCATTTTAATGTGGTACACACAACAACATTTGTTCCTCTCTTTTAACTTTCTAACAAAAAACAGTTTCAAACCTTGGAACTAATTAAGTTTTAGGTGTTATCCACAATGAAGATAAGAGAGGACTTGAACTAACAACCTCCACCTTATGAGCCTCACATCTTACCAATTAGCCAACGGGTCGAAGCATGCTACGGTGTACCAAAAAGTACAGTTTTTGGCCAAGAAAAACACGAGTACTTTTACTACTATTAGTACTAAGTAATTATAAAAAAGCTTTTAAAAAAATCGAAAAATTTTATAATCTTTTTAGGGAGTGGGGTGGGGGTAGTACACCTTGCATTTAATGGGGGGAGATAGTTGTTGCGTATTCATGAGTCAGGATTGATTTGGGGGTTATTTCCCCCTCACTTTTAATTTAGCATGCCACATTAATTGAATTTGGTGCTTCTCACCATTTTGGCGCATCCCCTTCCTCCTTCCAACCGAGCCCATCTTAGATTCACTGTTTGTCATTCTCTGCATCTCAGGTATTCACAGCACACAAATGTCCCCAAGATTTGGGATCTTGCCATTCCTTATCTACGAATCAAACCTATGTGAAAATGATCAAGCGTTCTTTGTGTCACACATCTGAGACATCTTCGCCTTTCGTTAGTATGTCTTCTCCTTCCCTTGATATGTCATCTCCTTCCCTCGGTATATCTTCTCCTTCCCTCAGTATGTCTTCAGAATTGTTTTTTCAGAACTGTCTTTTAAGCGTTGGTTATTTCAGATCTGTTTTTTAAGCTTTAATATTTATTGCTTATCCTTTCAAATGGAAACTTTAAGATTTATTTATGCTGAAAAGATTATGTCTTCATCATCATCATGATTATTATTGTCATTATCATCTCCATCTACTTGTTCATTGTTACCATATTACGTTGAGCATATTGTTATTTGTACTATTTCCCGATCTTAATAGAATGATAATCTTCTACCAATGATGTTAGGCACATGTGGATAACAAATCATACCCTTTGTCTGGGCATGCAGTAGAATAGGGGACTGACGAAAGCCACTTCTAGCAAGATTTTGGCCACTTCCTGGAATATTTCGTCTTCACCGCCCTGCTTTGTCTGACGGCAAATATTCGCCGAAATATGACCTTAGCACTTCCGGTTTCAGTGGCTCCATACCATCGAACCCTTCCCTTTTAAGATTGAGAAATTGGCATACCTGTCTGTTGGTGATTTTGGCGGCATCGATTTGATTCACGATTTCTGCAGCGTAGGGATGGGGTTTGACATCTGCAACCCTCAGATATCCTTGCAGTCCCTTGATGTGCAACTAGTTACGAAGCCTGTCAGATACTAGAATCGGCACGGTATCGTCTTCAATGGTGTCGGAGTGATCGGTGAGTGATGGAGAGAAGCAAAAGGGAGAAGCTTGAAAGCTTTGTGCTCTATGCGCTTGAAGACGTTTGTGTTGTGTGATACTGAATGGAGAAGAAGTGTTTTTGGAGAAAAGTTGGGCCATTTTTCGAGGAGTTTAATGAAAACCTGCTATTAATGGTAATGATAGTACGAATATATAATAATGCTTTTAATAACCACCACTCATAATGAATACTAAATGATTTGTTAGCCTGTTCATTTATAGTATGAAAAGGACAGTGCCAAGAAGTCATCATGCTAGAATTTTTTTCTGTTATATATTTGCCAAGTTTTTTTCTTTTTAAACATATTTACACTTTTGTCCCCTTGCCACATTGCTATGTGGTCGGCCAATTGTCATCGTCAATGCCATCTCCAAATGGGTTTTCCAGCATTGGTCATTGATAAGGCTTGAGTCGAAATCCATTCACCTATTTCAACAAAATTTCTCCTGCCAACGTTCCGACTTGATATGTGTATCATTTTTGTTGTTGATTATCCAAAATGGTACTGTCCACCAAAATTGAAGTTTACTTGGCATCAAACCCATCTTTGTTTGAAATACCAACACTGGTTTACCGACTTCAAACATATTTTCCTTTTGTTTTCGGTGTTGGTCCACAAATGCCTTTGTTTGTCTTTGTTTCTGCTCTAATGCACACATAACTTGAAGCTGACTTTCCTCCAATACCAACAATTGTTCTTTCCTCACTTGTTCAGACTGTTCTTCATCTAATCTTTCGGTTATTTGAACTCGTAGTGTCGGAATTTGGAATTCGACTGGCATTACAGCTTCTAGTCCGAATGCCATTCGAAACGGGGTCGATTTGATAACTGTTTTATATGACATCTAGTATGCCCATAAATCATTATGAAGCTTCTCGTCCCGATCAGTTCTATTCTCATTAACTATTTTTCACAAAATCATTTGTAAGGTTTTGTTTGTCGATTCTGCCAATCCATTGCCTTGAGGATAGTACGACATACTTCTTTTATGTACCATTGTGTAATAAGGGGATAGCTCATGTACAATTTTATTTATAAAATGAGTACCCTAATCACTTACTAGTTCGATTGGGCAACCGAATCGACACCATATAGACTCATAAAGAAATTTGCTTGTGGATGTCGCCATGTTATCTTTAAGTGCTTTGGCTTCAACCCACTTGGTACAATGGTTAGTGGCAACTATAATACAGCGATTCCCGGTTCGCGCAACTGTTGGTTTGAATGGTCCAACAAAGTCGAGACTCCATTTTTGGAATGGCTCCAAAGGTAATTGCGGTTGATGAGGCATCCTATCTTTTTCTGTGCGTTGGTCGGTTCGCTGACATAAATCGCACTGTCGACAATAGTCGACTGTGTCTTTTGAGGTAGTCGGCCACCACAGACCGTTATTCCAAATTTTCTCCCGCATAATGACCGCCAGCAATACCACAATGTGCCTCGCGCAAAACTGCTTCTTTCTCGTATTGTCGAACTATCCATCGCCATATGTCGTCGGCTCCTTTATGGTATAATCATAGTTCTAGCCATATTGTGAATGTTAACGTGCGGAAGCGTTAGACAGAACCGGCTCAACCGGATAGCAACAGAGAATAAGATGAAGGTTTAATGGGGAAGCTTAATACACAAAGAGTATACGCGGGAGAGATAGAGAGAGCAGAACGTAAACGTAGATTCAAAATAATAAAAACACTCTGTGCATAGAATGTGCTCAGAGAGCGCTTTTATACAAGTCCATAAAGGACTGACATGTACTTCAATATTCCTACGTGCAACTGACACTAACTACAAGACAATTAGGCTTCCGGTTCCTGCTCGAATCCGACTCTCCGATACGGTCGGTTGTTTTTCGGATACCATCAGGATACCGATCAGGCTCATCCTTCCAGATGCCAATCCGGCTCACGCTTATTCAACCGATTGCATCCGGTTAAGCTTGCTCGCTCAACACTCCCCCTCAAGCTCAACTTGAGGTCGGATCGTGGTGTTAGTGTCTGTGGCTGCCGGTTCTTCTACCTGGCTCCTTTTGGCATTGCTCCGCCTTGCTCGCGCTCCTCATCTGGTCCGGTCCTGTTTGTCGTGACCCTTCTGGTTCTGCGCACCTCAACCTCCTCGGTCGGCTTGTCTGCTCAACAGGCCCATATAAGCTCCCTCGCTACTATGACTCCGACGCTTGTCGACCTGTCGGTTCCTTCGTGTTGGCATCAACTTCCGTTGCGTCCATGTTCTCTTGGCCTTTAGTCAATCCGGCTCCTCCGAATCCAACTATTGAAGTGAATCGGTTGTCTCCGATTCGTTCCTGCTCTTCTCCGAGTCGGTGTTCTCCAATTTGTCTTCCGGTTTCAGGCCCTTCACCACGTCAGACCATGTCTAGGTCTTGCCCTTCTCCTTCCAGTCGGCTCTGTCCTTCTTGACTCTGTTGCTCGTTCCGACTTGTTCAGATGTGCCAACTTCCTTCGTCGACTCGGCCCCCTTTTTCCTCTAGTCTCCCCCTTTGTTGATTCTTTCTTCCTCTCCGGCTCCTTGTCTGGTGCTATCCAATCCCTTTCATGTTCTCCTACTCAAGTGTGGCACATCGAGATGCTGAATGCCGAGCATCTCCGAGAAGTGCTGCAACTTGTCCGATCTGAGCGGTTTGGTGAAGATGTCGGCAACCTGTTAATCCGTCTAAACATACCGAAGTTTGACTTCACCGCTTAGGACACGCTCACGCACGAAGTGATAATGCACTTCTATGTGCTTCGTTCAAGCATGGAATACGGGGTTCTTGGTGAGCTATATGCTGCTCATGTTGTCACAGTGGATCAGGATCGGGGTTAGGACCTCGATCTGGAGATCTCGCAGCAGTCGTCGAAGCCAGATGGCTTCATAGGTGGCATTGGTAGCGCCCCGGTATTCAGCTTCAGTGCTCGATAGAGCCAATGTTGGCTGCTTTTTGCTACTCCATGCAACAGCTACGCTACCAAGAGAAAACATGTAACCGAAGGTGGATCGGCGATCCGATGCATCACCAGCCTAGTCGGCATTGGTGTATCCAACTAGCTCTTCAGTTATACCATGCCGGTATAACAGTCCCCAGTCCTTCATGTCACTCACATACCGGAGTATCCGGTGTGCGCACTGAAGGTGCTCGACGGTCGGTTTCTGCATGAACTAGATGATCGCGCCAATCGGGTAACTGATGTCAGGTGGAGTGTTTGTAAGGTATATGAGGCTTCCGACAATTTTTCAGAACCATTTCTCATCGCAGGCTGGTCCAGAGTTGGGACGAAGCTTCTGGATCTGGTCCAGGGGTGTGGAGACAGGTCGGCATTCCGTCATGCCAAACTTGTATAGCATATTCAACACATAGTGTCTTTGTGAGAACAATATGCCATCAGGGGTTCGGATCACCTCGATCACAAGAAAATAATGAAGGTCCCCTAGGTCCTTTATCTCAAATGCGTCAGACAACTGGGCCTTGACACGATCAATTTCATGGAGTCCGGGTCCGGTGATGACTAAATTATCTACATAAAGTAAGATGCAAACCGGACCGTCTGAACCTAGTCGGATGAACAACGATGAGTCGGATTTAGACGTCACAAACCCCACCCATCTTACGCAACCGGTGCATGATCTTGGCATTTCAAGCTCGGGGGGCTTGTTTCAGACCATAAAGCGACTTCTCCGACTAGAAACTAAGAGGTTGGATCATATAGACCCGTTCTTCAAGGTTACCTTAAGAAACATATTCTTCACGTCCATCTGGTGAAGATGCCACCCCCTTGCCACAACAACTGCTAGTACCATGCGAACCATCGTCATCTTCGCTATTAGAGTGAAGGTCTCATCGTAGTCGATTCCGTGGGTCTGTGCGTATCCCTTCACCACTAACCGGGCCTTGTACCAGTTAACCGAACCGTCTGCATTGTACTTTACCTTGTACACCCATTTGCAACCGATTGGTTTACAGTGTCGGGGAGGGTCAACGAGGTCCCATGTGTCGTTGGCATCGAGTGCCCGCATTTCTTCTTCGATAGTGGCATGCCAATTTGCGCCCTTTACCGCTTCTGCGTAGCTCTCTAGCTCACGCACTTCCGCCACTTTGGTCATGTACGCATAGTGATGCGCCATGCGCCATGTACTCATTATACCCACACCGTGTAACGGGGTTCTTATGGCGGGAAGACCAATATAACTTGTCATCACCCGGTTTGGGGCCCTTCTTGGCCAGTTCGGACTTCGTTCCCGAAGATCTGCCTTCATCCTTGCCAGAGTCAGATTCACTCCGATCCGACTCAATGTTGCCGGTTTCGTATTCCGACATTTTCCGCTTCCCTTTCTCTTTGCACATGAACCATCTCCTCAGTTCCTTGTGCGAGGAGAGCACGACAGAGTCTCCACTACTCGCCGGTTCCTCATCCGATTGGTCACTTTGACCTAGTCGCTCATTCGATCTGCTCAACCGAAACGATTCTGGACTCTCTTCTAGAGTCTCCAACTCGTCATCTTCTATTTGGACTAGTTCAGGCTCACTGGCCTCATCCTTCGGGATTGGGTTGGGAGTTGGAAATCGGAGTCGATAGAGAGTACCACGATGCCATCTCGTCGAACTCAACATCTCAGCTTACTCGGACCTGCTTCTTTCGGGGGTTATAGCACTTATACCCCTTTTTCTCATGAGAGTAACCGACTAGGATGCATTTCTCCGACTTCGGATCTAGCTTCTTCCACTTCTCAACCGGTACATGCACATATGCTATGTTGTCGAATATTCGAAGGTGTCTAAAATTTGGCTTGTGCCCGAAATACAGCTCATGTGCTGATACCGTGTGTTTGATCCGGTTTTGGATGTAGACGACCGTCTAGACCGCCTCAGCCCAATAGAATTGGGGCATGCTCTTCTCCTCCAACATTGCCCTTGCCGCGTTGACAATCGACCGGTTCTTTCGCTCAGCCACACCATTTTGTTTCGGTGTGTATCAGTAGTTGAATTCTCTCCGAATTCCGTTCTGCTGCAGATGATTGTTGAATTGGCCGAAAAAGTATTCTTTTCCTCCATCCGACCGCAGGCACTTGATCTTCCTCTCTGTTTCCCTTTTGACTAAACTTTTAAGGTTCCGGAAACAGTCGAAGACTTCGCTTTTCTTCTCGATGAGGTAGATCCACGTGTGTCGGTGGCTGTAGTCGTCGATGAAGGAGACGAAATATTGACTCCCACCAAGACTAACATTCTGTGTCGGTCCCCATACATCCGCATGGATTAGGTCGAGCTTGTTACGGCTCCGGTTTCGTTCAATGGGGAATGGAAGCCGGTCTTGCTTCCAGAGTTGGCAAGCTTCACAAACTTGGGCCTTCCGGCCACAGAATTTCGGCAAACCGAACACAACCTACTTCGTTTGCAGGTTCTGAATGTCGAGAAATCATTGCGGAATAGATCACAATAAAATGAACTACGTGCTGAAATACGATTCACAGAAATGGCAGAAAGACAAGATAAATAGATATGCACAAATTTACGTGGAAACCCTAAAACAAGGAAAACCACGGGAACAGAATCTTCACTATAAAAATAGTGGATATACAACACCGAGATGATTACAACACCCTGTCGAGTGTATCAGCCGCACAGGGCTCTTCTCGTCTGTTGTTACACACACAGCTATGGCGCGCAGCTCACACTTCTCTCACTCTCTCTCTCACTCTCTGCACCCAGTTCATCCATTGTTCATCCACTGTTCATCATAGTTAAAGTTTGCCCTAGTTACATATATACTTATGCAACTTTTCTGGCTATTTACGTACGTAGCCCTCATGGGGCGCACCCATAGACTATTTATAAATATAGTCTCCCGAGTTGGCTATTTACACGATTCTGGTTTCTCTAATCAACTCGGCTCCTCAACAGTCAGCTTTCTTGACGGTCAGATCTTCCTCCCACTGGAGGGACATATTCCCAACACTGAAGCCTCCAGTAATTGACGTGGCCGATCCGCTTATAAAATCGACTTTGAGTAGTTTGTTGATTTCCTCTTTTACTTTCACGACATAATTGGGATTTAATCAGTACTGACGTTGTTGTATCGGCTTCACATCTTTATGCGAATTTATCTGATGTTGAACGAAGGTTGGATCTAAAGCCTTCATGTCTTCAAATGACCAGGAAAACACATCTTTATATTGACGCAGTAAATCAGTCATCTTAGTTTTATCAACCGACTCCATTTCTTTAACTATCAGTCAGGATGGTCATCGGTTCAATGTCGGTGTCGGCTAGGTTTAATTCTTCGAGTGCCGACGCTTGAACTATTTGAGACACCTGCATCTCCCTTTCTGTAGGTTCTTGTTTAAGTTATAACTCCTTCAATGTTTTGTCATCAACCAGAATTTCTCCTTCTTTATCTTCCTCACTCATATACGATGTAAGCGTCTGTATGATGTCAACTTCGAATGGTGGAATGATCTTTGGATTGTCTTCAAAATACTGATCTTCTTCAGCTTCATCCAATCCTTCCATCATGTTCATTGCTTAGGCATGAACTGGTAAACACTACTGAGTCATACTGATCTTTTCTTGTGTTGACACCTGAAATTTACTTTTACCCTTCCGGATTGTTAAGTTGTTCTTGTTCCAATTTTGTTTAATATTTGTTGTCTTTAGCCAAGGTCAGCCTAATAATAATGGATATGCATCGGATACATCCAAATGACGCACTACAACCGAGATCTGGAAAGTGTGACCTCCAATAATGACCTCTAACTGGTGAATTAAACCCAGTGGTCGAACTATACTTGTGTCAGCCATTCTTAACCAAAAAGGGCATGCATCCCATTTAGTAATTCCGAGCCGATCACATGTGATCTTATTAATCACATTTACGCCTAATCCGTCGTCAACAATAGTCCCGGTGACTTCCTGACCCCGAATTACTACTTTTATTGATGGACTCTGTTCATCCATTATTGTCGGTCTAGTGATCGGATTGTTGTAATTAACCGGCACTTTTTCGGCCCCATTTTGCGCAATAATTGTTTTTTTTTTTAACTACACCATAGTTTCCATTACCAATCCAAAAAGCATATACAAGACATATAATAATACAATGTAGTGGCGGGTAAGATATCCCCCATTATGTCATACTTGATACCAACCTCCACCTATGGAGGAAACAACCATCGCGGGGTACATATTGCCAATCCATTTTGTCATTTCTCTCCACAAAAACTAACAAATCCTTCCATTTTCCTTTAAAGGATTGTTGTTTCATAAAAATCATATCTTCATTACCTGTGAAGGAGTCATATTGACCTTTTAAAATTGAGATAAGCATCAACCAAATTTCCTTCACACAACGAACAGGATTTTGCTTTATTTGTTGAAACACATTTTTGCATCGATCTATCCAAATATTCCAGAGAACTACCAATGATATCGTAGCCCATACTATAGCATCCACATTCAACCAATTTGAGCTTGAGTATGGTATGTCCTTAACTTGTCTTCCCTTAGTTTGAAGGGTAAATAGTATATTTTCCCTTTCATAATTATGTTTATCCACATTTACATCCATCCAAAAGACATTTCCCCATGTAATCACATTAGGTTCATATGCAATATCAATGAGGCACAACATACGTTTCCAAACAGAACATGCGGCCATACAGTTCCAAGTGAAGCCCACAAAAAGACAAAGTTTTGGTTCCCCCTTCCCTATGCATCCATTCCAAGACTGGAAGTGCGTAGTGGACACATAACCATCTAAATGTAGGGAATCTGTAGAGCCCACAACCATTTCCAAAATGCCAATATTGAATGCATAGGAATATTATTATTTAACCATACCTTAGCTGCAGCTGGCATAACTGGATTCCTCCTTTGTTGGAATTCCCTACCTAATTTTACGGAGTAGTCAAAGAAAGAAACCATCATACCATTAGCATATCTCCACCACCATTCCGTCGGATCCCACTCTAACTCCAATAAGCCCTTACTATCACAAACCCAAATATCCCAAAAAGGGTTTACTTTTTCAGGATGGGGATCAATAATACATACTTTCCCTATTTTTGCTACCAACCTAATAGGCTTCCATTCCACTAAATTGAGAAGATCATCCTCCATAGAGACCCATTGCAATTTTCCCTCCGAAACTATTATATATGCTAAGAAGGATTCATTAGATGTATAAGCTCTTGCTCCAATCAAGACATTAAAAGAAGAGAATGCCCCATACCATACATGGTTTGAATTAAACGAAGAAGGCAAAATCCTATTACAAGCATTACTTATCGCTTGGAACATTAACGTACCACCTCTTATTTGATTTCAAAACTTGTTCCTTAACATCCCTAGAAGATTGATTAAAGTTTAACCAAGTACCAACATTAGCCACAAATGCCTCATCGACCACCACCCAATTTAATCTCGTCCTTCTTCCCAACATATTACCATAATCATCCTTAATCAAGGGATTCCAACAAATTGGTTGCCTTTTCCACTTGTCCTCCTATATAGGATGTTTATGCACAAGATTAGGCAACAAATTTTTCCAAGCTCTTAACAAAGAGTTAAAAAATTTATTGGAAGTGAAAATGGAAGTCAAAGGCATATCCTCATGCACAAACCACCACCTCACATTTCGCTTCCAATGTCTACCTCTACATGGAACCAATTCCTTCATACGTTCATGAAGTAGCAATTTCCATGGTTCATTCCCTAGCAACATACTTCTCACAACAAATTTCCCAAGTAATGCTCTACATTGTAACATTGGGTTTATCAACCCTAATCCGCCCTCATGAGGAGGAGATGTTATTACCTTCCACGCAACTTTAGATCTTGCATTTACATCAAATGCACCCCCCCATCAGAAATTGCAGACAAGCCTTTGTACCTGAGAGAGAACACATCTTGAAAACAACCAAGATGAAAGGATATACCACATCGAAGACAGAAGCACTTGATTAGCAATTACAATTCTTCCAGCCAATGATAAATGTCTCGAAGACCAAAACAACAATTTCCTCTTCAATGACATCAACAAAGGGGCAATAAGTTGATCATGAGTAATGTCAACACCAATTTGACAACCAAGATATCATATTGACCTCCAATGTTGAAGCCATTGAAAATCCGGATGGCGCAACCAATGTGAAACTCTATTATTCTTCATTCTGATTCCAATGGATTTATTCCAATTTATAATAGCACCGGATAGTTCACAAAATTCTTGCACCACACATTGAACATTACGCAAATTCTGTTCCTCCCCATCCACATATAAAGTTGTATCATCAGCAAATTCATCATCAAGCACTTGCTTATTATCGAATCCCCATTGCAACCCTTTAATTCTTAAGGCGTGATTATTAAAATACACATGAAAAGCCTCAACTATTAATAAGTATAGGAAAGGGGTCAATGGACATCCTTGTCTAACTGACCTTGAAATAGAGAAGGGAGCATCAACTTCTCCCACCACATATACGAAGCTAGACACATTCTTATACAAGGCTCTTACCGCCACTACCCAAGCCATTGGAAATCCTAGTTGTAACATAACTTCCTCGAGGAAAGACCAATCAACTCTATCGTATGCCTTTTCAAAGTCCAACAATAGCACCACTAGGTCAACATCCTTCTCTTTTGCCAAAGTTGTAAGCTCCCAGAACATGAAAATATTATAAAAAATAAAACGCCCTTGCATAAAACCCGTTTGCAATTTATGAATAATATCATTTAATAAAGGTTTCATACGTAAAGCAAGGACTTTAGCATAATCTTATAGATAGTATTCAAAATAGTTATCAGTCGTCACTTCTTAATGTCAACTACTACCCCCTCCAATTTAGGAATCAAAAAAATTAATCCTGCATTCCATTGAGAAGGCATATCACCCAAAGTAAAAACCTCTTGTAAGGCTTTCGTTACATTGGTTCCAATGTGATCCCAATAGCAAAGAAAAAATTCAGGAGGAAAACCATCGATGCCAAGACATACATTCTTACCTAAGGCCTTAATTGCAGCATACACCTCACCATTAAAAGGTTTAACTAATTCATTAGCCATAGAAAGATTAACTTTCTTCTTCCTCACACACCATAATGTAGATCTTAAGGCCACTTGCTCATGCGTAAATGATTGCCCAGTTAGCAAAGATTTATAAAAGTCTGAGGCAATTCTCCTCATTTCAACATCATCTGATGTTAATGATCCATCCTCCCTCTCTAATTGCCTCATTACATTCTTAGTATGGCCAATTTTATTTACATGAAAAAAATCATCATTAACCTTATCTACGAGATGAGACCATTTCGCTGAGGATGCATGAAATTTGTGTTGAGCTATAACATCCTCAATTTGTTGCTTCTCAGCACGCGTTCGATGCAATTCAGCTCCAACCCACATAGAGCGTGGGTTCTTCTCCGTGAATCTGGGTACTAATTTTAATAATCCCACAAAGGGTAATGACACTTGGCAATCTGCCAAGATTTTCCATGTTTCTGTGTCGTTTTTGGTGTCGATTGTCCAACCGGTTGCGCATCGGTGAATGCGGCATTGTCTTGGATCATTTTGGAGACATTATTGTTGCTGGTTTCCTTAACCCATTCCTTAGCTGCCTTTCGTACTACTTCATGCACCTCCCACTCTGATTGTTTGCCTTTACTTCGAGTGATTACTTGTTGTATTTCTGGTACCACCATATTTACTGTCAGTGCCTTTCCTTTATCTTTCATCGGGCATTGATTTGCATAGCGTCCATCTTTTTGCATATATAGCAATTTGGAATTGATGAGCCACTAGATTTTCCGGGTTCATATTGAGATTGACGAGCATCTTGAGGTTCTGAATTATCCTTGACTTCTTTCTTCTTCTTTTTAAAAATAAATTAAATTTTTTCTTTTTTTAAAAAATTTCTTTTACTTTTTTATTTATTTATGATAAACATGTTTTGCTAAATTGATAATACAATAATTTATTTACCAAAGTTACCATACCCCTTATCTCTACCAAATTCTAGCTCAAACCCTTAACTTCTATCTTATGAAATAGTGAAACTTTCCGACTCAACTAATTGATTCTCTTGACTATAAATCAATGTCTTTTTCATCTTGATAGTTGCATACATGTTTCTCTTCCGTCTCCTTATATAGGTGTTTGAATAAGAATGTATGTGATGTGTGATCACCACTTCACACATGTGCTACATGCAATGCATGATAGCCATGATGTCACACACATGTGGTAATAGGTATGTGTGATGCATGATTGCTCATCTCAATGCACCATGTATAAAATATAATGTTAAGCATAGGTATCCTAATGGTTTGCATCCAATGTTTAATATGTGAGGTTATTGGTTTGAGCCTTACAAAGGTCAATTCTTATAATATTTCAAAAAAAATTATATCATTGTGGAATTATAAGGATGCATGTGAGTTTGGTTGTTTCACACCATGTGTCATTCATTGTCCACATGGCAAACATCATCACCACAAGGGACTACAGCCTACAAACTCAATAGTACATATGAGAAAGAAAGGTTGAGATGGGTGTAGATGTTTTGTGACTCGAACTCAAAATGGTTTGCTAAAGCAAAGAAGAAATTTAAAATGGACCAAGGAGCATAGTAAGTCAATCTGAAGGTTAAAGAGATTGTGCTCAAGATCGGATGGCTCATCGAATTAGAGACTTAAAATGGAGATCCATATGCTATCTAGTGTGGGGCCATGATATTAAGCAAGAGGATGTCATGAGCATGCATACAAAATGTGTAACTATTTAGATATTTCAATCGATGACCCTCATAGAATCATATGTATAGTTGCATTAAATATAACATTGCATCAGATGTATAGTTGCATTAAATATAACATTGCAATAAGGCTTTCCACCCCCTTCAATCGAGATTACATAAATCGAGAGTATTCTCTTCTACTACTCAACTTCTATTGTAACTCTACTCCAACAACTTCCCCCCAAATTGTTCATATTGTATGTTTCTCCAACTTTCTACATTAGCCACTGACTTTCAATTGATTTCATCACAAAAATGTGTTCCACATACCTCCATGTTTCATAATGAGCCAATAGGTGCACTCACACTGAAAACCACATAGAAGTTGTCCCATGAGCTTGGCTATGTGCACGCCAATATCAAGGCTCACATCTCTAAATCAACTCTCATCTTCTAGCTCCTTCAATTGTTGAATGATCTCTTGATAATCATTTATGTAGATTAAAACCAAATCAAATTCCTTCATCAAGATATCATATCACGTTTGCATCATATAAACTTATTCTACACAACCTTCTTTTTGTATGTGTTGCACAAAGCTTCTCCTTGCTTTCATTCTCCAAGTATGAGAAACAATATCCCAAGCCGCCTCATCCTCACTAAAGTAGTTTACGATAAGCCACAAAACAAGTTCAATGTTTTTCCCTTAGTTAACGAACTGATTTTAGTTCTACCAAAGTGTATTTTAGCTTGTCCTCTATATGCAAGTGCATGTTGTGAATGGTAACATGCCAAGATAAATTTAGCTTTTATTAATCTTTTTCTATTACTCTGAAAAGTACATAACTTGAAACACTTTTCCAAGTCAGATTGTATCAAAATCATTCAATACCTTTAGGCAACCCACCTACCTTCATGTAATTATGACAACTGACCTTGGAGACTCACATAAAACTCTGCATGATAGTATGCAGTTACACTCCTAGGTATTTCATGTGTATGTTAACATGAAATCAACAAGAGATTGGACTATTAACCATGATAAATCTCCTACTATTCCTAGTTTCTATGCAAAGCCAGGTATTAGTATAAATGGATTATAGGATGTGGTTGAATGCTTAGAACCGTTGGTGCCTCCATCATATTGACATCGTGAGACATGCAAGTAACATGCTCGCCTCAGATTAAAATGAGCATTACGTTTGTGCATCGATTTAGGATGATTGGATCACCACATACAACCATGTTTACAGTTTTCCAAATACCACTTGCCAGAGATGTCTAGTGATTTTGAAATCTCTAACAGACAATTCCATCAGGCAAGCGATAGAATACCAGGCTTGGAAACATGTTTATCATGGAAATGAATGACAAACATGATTGGTATGAAGCATTTGAGAAGCAAAAGAACTTGGAGGCTATGGGTGAACATGAGATTATCTTTGTTTTATAATGCACTCTAGTTTGGAATTATAAGACCAAATACATGCAACAACATTCTCATAGATTATGTAACAAGTATGATAGAGCTTCCAACAAATTTACCCATAGTATCTTAAAACTGCATCCATGCATAGCTATGCAAGATCAAGAATTTATTATTTAAAAACTCAAATGTAAATGCTTGTAGTGACAAACGACATTTATGAACTATACCGAGTGCAAAGAATATTTACAACCTCATTTCTTTCTGCATTCCTACTTTTACCCATGACAAGCCTCTGCAATAGAGCCATAGAACCTGCTATCGAGAAGTGGAAGCTTCTCATTTACTTAAGAATTTTCATTCTTTCTTGCGATGATGATATTCCGCCGCTCCAAGAAGTTTCGCAGATTTTTACGGTTTGCTATAGAACTCAGCTCATGCTTGAGCGACTCTCTGCATTAGGAGCATCATATGTAAATTTGCATAGCTTAAGATGTACATGACAGACAAAAAAATGGAATATTCTCGTTTTTAAAGATATGGATTCTCAATAGGAGGGAGGGCCTACCGACTTTGCGCCCACAAAAAGTCCTGACATAAAACACTTGTAAGCGCTGTGAGCCCCACAATTTCCAGACCTTCAGAACCTGTTTATGAAGTTTCTTCTCATAATTTCAGCAACTCAAGGGTAATGTCTTGTTTTGAAACTGAAGTTAAATACTGAGAATCTCATCATATACCTCCACCTAAAAGTAAACCCATGCTGCCAACTCCAACAGTGAAAATAGGCACAATTGCAGCAAGTGCTCTCAAGTTTCCAATCTTAGAAACCTGCACAAAGATGTTTTGAGCTTAGACACATTCATAAAGATGTTTTGAGCATGTGACAATAAATGCTGGTGGTACATAATGGAAGCATTGAATAGCATTGTTTCATCGATATTATACTATCACCTTATCAGAAACCTGCACATCAGTTTCTATCATTGAGCATGACACTGTATCCGGGGTTGTCGTCGGGTTTTTCGTCCCAGGGAGAGGAGAGCTGAGTGACATGTCCTTATACCTTTGTTTGATTTCTGAATTCAAGCAACAGAGTTTTTATTGTTCATATTGCATTTGTTCAACAAAAAAAAGAGACCAAATTACCCCATTTGATGATAGCATCAGAAAAGAAGTGCAAATATTATGTATGGCTAGTGGAATTCACACAATCTTTTATTATGACATACACTACAAAGTTTTAAACCAATAAAGAAGTTATCAGATGCTTGTTTGACAGTCTCACCGGTACTTCCTGGCAAATTCTCTTTACCAGGCATTGCAACTGATCCACTAAGTGAAGAAGGCACACTGTGATGCTGCATTTCTTCAGTCTGGTTGATCAATCTCGAGTTATTAAAGTCTTCACTTGCTAGAGCCGCGACATCTTGATCGGTCTTCTCACTATTTGAAGCATCTAGGCCATTTTCTTCGCAGTTGCTCAAGTCTCCAATAGTTGAATCTGAATCTCGTTGCTCACTCTCAGAAGCACTTGGAGCATCTTGTGATGATTTTGTTTCTTCAAATTTGTTGATTACCCCATTGAAAGCATCACAAGAAAAATCTAGGCCCCCAGGAGTCGAGGTGAATCCATGGTCACCAGGCTCGCCAATTGTTACCATAAAACGATCTGTTCTATCCAACAGTTGGTCTTGAGAATCATATCTATTATCAATTCTCTCTTGCTGCAGTGAATCTAAAACAGACCCACTTATCCTGTTACCTATGCTCTTATAGGGCAGAGGCATGCACTCTGTAAGAAGCCCACTCTGAATCACCACATTTTGCACTGCAGCCTCATTTTGTAACTGATATCCATGGTCATAGGTATGGCTGATGTTGCGGCGCAACATGCCTGAATCTACTGAAACTTCTTGGGACATAACTGAGATTCCTCCCCCTACACCATGCACATGTACATCCTCAACTATGGAGCTAGTATTGACTGGACCCTTGATATCTTGGATGTCAGCCAGTTTAGAAACCACTGTTAGGTTTGGTTCTTCAATATTTGGTGTATCGTGATTAGGGAGTGCATGTTGACTTATTGTGTTGATGTTCCTAATCCTTACAGATGCGGCACCAATATTCATGGCAGATTGGATGCTAGCAGAGATTCTGAGACTCTTATCCACAAGCTTTCGCTTTACAGAAGAAGAAAACAACGGGTCCTGCTTTAACGATTTAGCCTTCCTTCGCCGACCTAACATAAAGAAATAGAGGCTGGCGGCTGCCCCAATTGCCAGCAGAAACAGAGCTGATGCTAGGCTTGGAAAGCTTCCCAGATTGAAGGGCCCCCTATTGTTGCATATGCCGATCATACTGATTGGAAGGGGGGCAGGGGCAGGGGCAGTGGTACTCTTCACTGGCAGAGGCATGGGCGTCCTCAGTGTGGACGCCTCCTCCTGTTGAACTGTAGTAGTAGCTTCATTGACTTGAGTGAGCATAATCGTGTGTTGTTGTTCCTCTGTTGAGATCCTGCGGAGCACCGTAACGGGGTCCACCTCCACTCTGGGGTCTCGAACGTGACGATTCACCCAATCCACAATCTTCATCTTCTCCTCCTCCTCCCCCTCCTCGTCAGGAGGCGCAGCAGACTGTTGCTCATGTGCTGCTGCTGCTGCTGCTGCAAGTGCGTCACAACCCCTCCCCCTCCCCCTCCCCCTCCCCCTCTGCTGCTGCTGCTGCAAGTGCCTGAGGCCGCTTGGAAGTGCCTGGGTACAAAGGGATGATGTGGATATGGATATGGATATGCAGATGGAGGTGGAGGTGGAGGTGGAGGTTGAGAGGTGCAGATTGGATCCTCCTCCGGTGAGGAGGGCGAGAGCGAGAGCAGGAGGATAATGGTTGTAGCAGGAGGAGGAGGAGGAGGAGAGGAATCCTCCCCTTCCTCCTCCCCCTCCTCTTCCTCCCCTCCCGCTCATCATCAGCGGCGACCATGCCATTTCCTAAATCTCCCTCCTGCCTGCCTGCCTGCTCTCTCTCTGGAATGCTTTCTTGAAGGAAGGAAGGAAGGAAGGAAGGAAGGCTCTCTTGAATCGAGTAGTCGGAGTCGTCGTAGGAGGGACCGACCGCTTGTTAGTAGGTAGCTAGCTAGCTAGCTGCCAGGAGGCTGAGGCGAGTACGAAGAAGATGAAGAAGAAGAGGACCCCAATGCCCCATCACCAATGGAGTAGGCAAAACGGTTCCGCTAAAGCCTGAACCAAGCCATCAAACCTCTCTGAAACCGTTTCGGGATTTGACGCCTCAAAAGTGAGCAGGCTTGAGCTCCCCCCCCCCCGCCCCCCCAGCCATTTATATCTTTTTGAACTATAGATAGACAAAGACAAAGACACTAAATGGATATAGCCCATTTGGCAAGGTTACCCAATGGAGATCATGAGGTCAAAGGTTCAACCCCTCCATTCTATAGGATCACGTTTCTTTTGTAATTCGGTGGAATTGGAACATAGTAGGCATCAATTTCTTTCATGCTCGGTAGCAAGGATGGTATGGAGGTGTATCAGCTCAGTGTGGATGTTTGTAACTGGAGTGAGTCTATCTTCCTTCGGTTGGGGTTTTGCACATATGGAGAACAATGAACCGATGCCTCATTTCCAAATTAATTTGTAGTTGTTCACGTATTGGGGGTTATGGTTCAATTGGAATATGCGGAATGCCTTCACTTTTGATTCGCAAGTTAGGGTGGTAAAATATGTTGTAAAGTTAAAAGGACTTTTTTTGTGACAATTCACAGTGCTAGAGAAGTCACAAAATCTCAACCACGAAGAGAGAAGAGAGAAGAGAATTATGCAAGGTCGCATATCATCATATTCGCCATTTGAATTGGTGTGTAGAGTGACATTGAGTTTGGAGTCATAGTAGTATTTAGCTCCCTATAAGGGTTCTATACTTTGTAGTAAGTTAGTCATGGTGGTGTTTTTTCTTTCGTAATGAAAGCCATTATTTACGAAAAAAAGAAAGAAAGCGAGATCATGTCCTCGAAGAAAGAGAGAAAGAAACTAATTACAATAAAAAATAAAAGGGTAGAGAGGGAGAGATGATGTCTTCTAAGAAAGAGAGAAATGAAGACATGTTAACATTTTCTATGACCAAAATTGACCCACGAGATAAACGATTACAACAATATGACGTGTACCCAATAATCGAAAAGAAAAGAAAATAATAATGGGAAAAGGGACCATAAATAAAAGAGTTATAGTGTGGTACAAAGTGTGATGGGGTGTAATATCTTATGCAAAGGAAATGGTTATGTGTTGCTCGACTAATTTTATGTCCATCCAAGTCTCTTAAAAAGGAGTGGGATATTGACGGGTTTTGATATAGGTGTGGCTCGTGGGTCTCGATATAAATAGTATCGCAACCATATCTTCTAGGCGGAATAACTCACGTTCCCTTATCTTCTTCAAGTTTAGTACACTACAATGAGTGACTTTGAAGCTTGGTATTCAAGGGCGTTGTCGCAAAGTTATGAGTGTGCATGTGAAATTTAAGCAGGACCAGTAGGGACTTAAACCAGAGAGGATAGGATGTCGAGTTTATATGTTCAATACTTAAAGATGTGTTTAGTAAGAATGGATTGCCTCGAATCGTTGCTTTCGGCCCTTGTAATAGTTCCTCTTTAGTGCTTTTGTACGTTGAGGATGTATGATGTCTTTGAAGGTATATGCTTTGGAAGTAGATCTTTATAAGTGCAAGTTAGTTAGGTTAGATTATTTATGTGATTTCTTTATGATTAATTTATATTTTTATATGCATAAATTTACGTGTTTGATTATATCATGTATATGGGTTAGAGGGCATATGCATACATTCTTAACATGTTATATGTGTGTAACTATGTGTGTAAATAATTTGTCTTTATAGTATATCTTTGTGTACGAATACATGTGGTGTACTGCACCCATGGCTGTAGAAAATGGAATGGATATACGATGGCAATATGTGGTACCCAAATGGAACATACATGTGGGCTATTGAATGATAATGATGTGTATGGAAATTGGCAGGATAACTAGTAAATAGACATAACCAAGTATAGATCGGCTAGAGACATACGCGGAAGTGTAAGATAAATATGAAATGTCACCCAGATGTAAGTAGATGTATGGTAGCGAGCTTTTGTACAACTGACGCAGGGTATATAGTGGCTGTGAATGATAGGATAATTTAAGTAACAACTACCTGATAAGGGGACTAAAGTTGTGTACAAAAGGACATATTTAAATAATGGAGTATATTCTTTTCTGGAAAACAAAAATACATGTGAATATAAGTATTGAAATGTGCATGGGTATAAGTTTATATATATATATATATATTTATTTATTTATTTATATTTGTAATTGCTTATGTGTGTAGGTATGCAAGTGTATTTTAAATGTATGTATGTATGTGTATATATATACTTGATCAGTGATATGTGTTTTTTGTTCGTATATAAGGAGTGAGTAAGTTTATACGTGTGAGAGTTATGTTTTCGTGAAACAAAAGTATATCATATGAAGTTTAAATTATTAGTGAATACAAAATGAAAGGATGAAATAGTAAGAATTAATTGTAGGTTAAAGTTTTACCCCTTTCTTGAGTAAGCTATATTTTCTCCTTCTTTTTTTTTTCTTTTTTTTTTCCAAAAAAAAACTCCTTCCATTAGTTATAAAATTTTACAAATGAGGCGATTATGTACAAATCCCTAAAGGGACGCGATAGTTCCATCTAATGTGGAAGCCCACTGACTCAAGAAAGGGAGAGGACGACCATTGTTGGATGAAGGCTATGCGTTGTCTTTCAACTCCCTCAGAGCCACCTTTAAGGCCATCATATTGGCTCTTCAGAGTGGCTACAACTTCACTCCATATCTCTTGCAGTAACCTTGTTGGATGGGTGGTTTGGTTGCAGAAGACTCGCCTACATCGTTGTTTCCATAGAATCCAAAGGGTTATTGGGCTGACCAAATCCACCACCTCTTGAGATTTTTCATTAAGAGGAAAATAGTGGACATTGTCGCTGGAGGAGAAAAGAACCTCTTGTGCTTTTATCACCAAAGTCATCCCCTCCTCCTGATGCTCGTATCGGCCAATTGCAGCCTGCCATGATAGCCAACATATATTTCCCCACTTGATTGAACCTTGCACCTGGCATAACTACAACAAGCGGCCAACCCCCCGCCATGTTCTATGGGACGTTGGGCAGTCCCACAGAGCGTGTCGTATGGATTCTACTGAGTGTGGGCACTCTACACAATTAGGAGAGTTAAGGTTCCCACGTTGCCATGCTCCCACCGGTAGGGACTTATGTATTAACAACCATTGGAAAGTGGTAATTCGCCTCGCGTGTTGTTGCTTCCAGATTTTCTGCCAAAACTTGGTGATTATTGCGGAGGGAACTTGAAATGTGCGCCAGACCTTTGCAGCAGCCGGTTCTCGGTCGACTTGAGCAGCTAGAATGTGGCGACCCAATCTAGTTGTGAATTGGAAGAAAGGGATGGGTTTGCTTCCTTGCCCTGCGTAGGGATCACGCCATGTCCATTGCAAAGGGTCCCAACTGACCTTACGCAGCCATGTGTTTTCATGAGTACATATTTTCCCTTTCATATGTCATAAGAGCACCTTGTGCAAATAAAAATAGTGAGCATTTGTTTATTTAGCATGCACCTCGTTTTTTTTCCCCACCTTGCATGCACTCCTTTACCATATCCTTGCCTCATAGTATGAACCATACGTGCATTCGAGTATGGTAAACACCCTCGAAGAATGGTAAATACCACGAACACGAATTTTACGTACTATGCCTTGCTTTATCCTTCAACCTTCTATATATTTCTAGTTTAACTAGGTTCCTCCTATGCGCTCTCCAGATCACAATAGTGTTTGGTTACTCTAAAATTGGTTTTCTACTTCAAAGAGGGAGAGGTTGAATGACGTAGGTGTGTCCACATTCATCGTCCACATTCATCGTCCACATTTTGTAGCTTACTCTCTCTATGAACGTAATTGGGGGAGAGTCCAAGTATGTCTTGATATTTTTCTTTATTTCCACATAAGTTGGATATTCACATGTAAAATGGTACTCATCTTCTATCTCTATGTGACATAATCTACATACACTTTCCTCTATATGAACTTCATCACATGACCATTTTCAATCTCAAGTCAGTGGGATGATCCTTTAATTTATCCAATAGTAACCATTTTTACATGTGGTATGAACGTATCTAGATATTTTGGTTGTATAATAAAACCCAACTCAAAGAAATGTACCTTATAGGAAAAGATTTTAGATAGGACTGACTCTAATGAGTTGATTCATCTATGTTAAGTATAAATTTGCCATATTTCTTGGCCTATCACTTTATTATTGTCCCCATGAAAGATTAAAGTTGTATATATACCTTGGTTGTATCTAAGAGGAGGTAGGTTATAAATGTCTAGGCCATTTTCTAAACGCCAACTTACCTTTACTACTATACCAAGAGCTTGTTGGGATAAAAGTCCCACTCTGCGCACTTTGTATCTATTGTGTGAACATAATTAATCTAACTATATAAGTAGCTAACTGTTCATATTGTAAAGTGAGTTAGAATGTTAATGAAAGATAGACTTCTTTGAGCACATCTCTCTCTCTCTCTCTCTCTCTCTCTCTCTCTGTAACCATCTTGTTTGCTAGATAACTGATAGGTTCTCAATTATCTTCGCATCATCATCATCATCATCATTAACTTCATATCTATTGTTAGAACTTTGTCCCTCACAATGGGAGAAGTTGACAACCGAAGTCTAGTCGGTTAGTCGGATCGACCAACGAGTCCATTTAGTAGTCAACTGTATTGTTTGGACGAACCAAGTGAGGGATAGGCCGACTGGATGGTCAATGACAAAGTCTACTAGTCGCACCAACTTGATAATAGACATAGAAGTTGGCTAGTAGAATCGACTCAACTGTCCGACCTTGATCATTCGGATGTGGGTCAGATAGTCAGTTCGATCAGTTGGCTGATTAACGACTGTTATTATTATTATCTAATAGTAACTTATTCCCATCTATAAATATGTGGAGTTAGGGCAAACTCTATAGAGAAGAAGTAGTAGAATTGTGTAGAATAGTTGACTGTAGCAGAGTGAAACAAAAAAAGAGAAGTGAGACTTGAGAGAGTGTGCGTGTAGGCATAGTGGAGTGAAACTTGCCAGAACCCTAAATCTTGGAAAGATTTAACATGTCAGAAGCTAAACCAGTAGGGTCTGTGAAAAAGATTATGTGTGGAAGCAATAGAAAACCGAACACAGAAAATACACAAGTTTAATGGAGAGGTTGAATATACATAGTACGCGGTAGAGAGAGAGAGAGAGAGAGAGAGAGAGAGAGAACACAGAAACTCAATTCAAAATAATACTCAATTTGTACATACTTCGTGCTCAGTGAGCACCTTATATACAAGCCCTAACAATCGGGCTGACACAAGTACTGACAATACTTGACCACTCATAGATGAGCGTACTACACTAACTCCCAAAATTATTCCTTATGAGGAATATCTTCCCAATGGCCTCGCGGTTTACGCACCGATAAGGCCATGTTATGCGTACCGATTTATGCACCCAGTCTACACACTGGGTTACGCATCGTATTACGCACGAATGTTGAGCTTGTCTCTCAACACTCCCCCTCAAGCTTAACTTGAGGTTCCACCTGCTCCGCCGGATCTACGCTCCGGTTCCTTCTGGCTTCACGCCTCGCTCGCGCTCCTCGACCCGTTCGAATCCGCACGCCTTGACCCTTCCGGTCGGCTTGTATGCTTACACGACCCTTCTCAGCTTCCTTGCTGTTGCGGTGTTGGCGCCTCTTCTGCTGCCTTCTCTTCTGCTTGGCCCTTGGTTGATTCAGCGTTGTCGTGCCTTACGGCTTTGGATCGTTGCGTGAGTCGGGTGGGAACCGTTGGGGTTTTGGACTAGGAGGAAAGAAAATTCTAAGGCGATTAAGAATATGAAATATATTGTAAGAAAGAAAGATATGAAAAGCTCGTGAATCCCACGAGCATAGTGTATTAGTGAGTACTCAAATTAAGAGAGAAAAAATAGTTAGCAAACTCGTGGATCCCACGATTATATTATATTAATCAACCCTTGTAAAATAATCAACAACCTCTATACATCTTTCTCTCTTCCTTATATAGTGTTGGAAGAGTCTAAGTTTATTACATGCAAGCATCATGCTTTTCCTATTTTTAGTTTTCATGCACACTGCATGTGCATGATTAGCTTTCTATCTCATCTTTTCTTTTAACTCGAGTGTCTATGCACGAATAACTTTTTGTACCATGCATATCTAGAAATTTTACATGGGATAAAGTTTAGTATAACTTTAAAATTCATAATACGCTAGTATAATGATAAGGCTTAACATTATTAACATGGAGGTGCAAGGTTCGAATCTTGCCCTATGCATGTAATATATATAATTTTATACTTTCTTCTATTTACAAATATGTCTCTTCATCTGGTGAGAGACTCTCACCGGCCTTCTTCATCCGGCTCTTACCGGTTCTGCTTCATCCGGCTCTTGCAGGGTCTCCTTACCGGTTTCGGTCCTTATCGGTTCCTTCTTCCGGTTCTCACCGGGTACTCCATGCCCTATCCGGAGAGACCAAAAATGTAATTTTTCACGTAGTGTGCAAATTACACTACGACAACGTATCCGAATCAAACATCCGAACCGACTCGGCTTCCTCCGATCGGTTTTTGCTATTGTCCGAGTTGGCTGTCTCCAACTCGTCTTCGGTCTTCTCGCCCTTGATGGCTTCGTCTCCCCCACGCTTGGTTGGCTTCGGCTCTTTCTTTTGACTGCTCACCTTATGTCCGCTTTCGGACTCTTCCGCGGATCCGCCCTCGGCTTCTTCAGCCGATCCGAGATCGAATTCGTCATCCGACTCAGCGTCACAATCTTTTCCGCTCCTTTCCTGCTCCCTTCCGTGGTCATCACGGACATCTCTCCCCCTCAAGTTCGGCACATCGAGGTAACGCAACCCAAGTGCACCCGAGAATTGCCGCAACTAGTCCAGACCAAGGGGCTTGGTGAAGATGTCAGCGTTTTGCCGATCCATCGTAACATACTAAAGTTCGACTTCACCGGAAAGGACACGCTCACGGACGAAATGGTAGTGCACCTCAATGTGCTTAGTCCGGGCGTGGAAGACGGGGTTCTTTGCTAGCTGGATGTTGCTGAGGTTGTTGCAGTAGATTGTCGTTGGATCGGATACCTCCACCTGCAGATCCTTAAGTAGCCGCTTCAACCATATGGCTTCGCACGTCGCGATAACCACTCCTCTATACTTGGCTTCGGTGGTCGACAACGCAACTGTCGGCTGTTTCTTGCTACTCCACACTATTGCGGCACTCCCAAGAGAGAACGCGAAACCGGACGTGGATCGGCGATCGCCGGCGTTTCCAGCCCAATCAGCATCGGTGTAACTGACCAACTGCGCGGCAGTATCGGTCCGATATAGTAGCCCCCAGTCCTTAGTGCCACTGACGTACCGGAGTACGCGTTGTGCACACTGAAGGTGCTCCTCGGTCGGTTGCGCCATGAACTAACTAATCACCCCGACCGGGTAGTTGAGATTTGGTCGGGTGATGGTCAAGTATATAAGGCTCCCGACTATTTGTCGGAACCTCGTCGGGTCGCATACCTTTCCGGAATCGGGGCGAAGCTTGACAGTTCTATCCAGAGGAGTCGAGACAGACTTACAATCGGCCATCCCGAATTTGAAGAGCATACTCAGCACGTAATGTCGTTGGCTGATTAGTATGCCTTCGGGGGTGCGGATCACTTTGATCCTGAGGAAGTAATGAAGGTCCCTCAGATCCTTCATGTCGAATGATGCCGCAAGTTGGAGCTTCACGCGGTCAATCTCACCTAGGTCGGCTTTGGTGATGACCAAGTCATCAACATAAAGTAAAATGCTAACCGGCCCGAGTCGACCTTTCTGGATGAACAGTGAGGAGTCCAATTTTGACGTTGTAAAGCCCAACTATCGCAAACGTTGCGTGATCTTCGCATTCTAGGCACGCGGGGCTTGCTTTAGTTTGTAAAGGGACTTCTTCAATCGGCACACTGCCGAAGTGCTATTTCCGGAGTGAAATCCAGGGGGTTGTACCATGTACACTTGTTCCTCAAGCTCACCTTGCAGGAACACATTCTTTACATCCATTTGATGTAAGTGCCACCCCTTTGCCGCAGCTACCGCGAGCAAAACACGGATGGTCGTCATCTTCACGACCGACACAAACATCTCATCGTAGTCGATGCCATGTTTCTGCATGTAGCCTTTCACTACTAATCAGGCCTTGTATCGGTTGACTGAGCCGTCAGTGTTGTACTTGACCTTGTACACCCACCTACATATGATCGTCTTCACACCTTTCAGTGCATCAACCAGGTCCCAGGTTTCATTCTCCACTAATGCGCACATCTCATCCTCCATTGCGGCGCGCCAATTTGCGTCCTTCGCAGCTTCTGTGTAGCTCTCCGGCGCACGCACTTCCGCTACATGGGTCATGTACGCATAGTGATGCATCATGTACTCATTGTATCCGAACCACACAACAAGGTTCTTTTGACGGGTAGATCGGGGTAATTGCTCATTAGCAGATGTTGAGGCTTTCTTAGCCGATGCGGACTTCGCTCTCGAAGACCCGTCATCACTTCCCTCGGAGTCGGACTTGCGTCAATCTGACTTGTTCCTATCCGTGCTGTAATCCGACACCTTGTTCTTCCCTTTTTCCTTGCGCGTAGCCGCCTCCTCGGCTTCCTACGCTGGGAATACACGACCGAGTCTCCACTACTCGCCGGCTCTTCATCGGACTGGTCAAACCGACTTAGTTATCCATCCGGTCCGCTTAACCGAACCGAAATCGGACTCTCTTCGCGGGTCCCGATTTTAGGCTCATCCAGAGGCATGTCGGCCTCGCTGACCTCATTGTTAGAACTTGGTTTAGGGGTGAGTTCCGGAGTCGAAGGCAAGTACCAGGACGTTGACTCGTCAAACACAACGTTGCGGCCCACACCCGCTTGTTTGGTGCAAGAGTTATAACACTTATAACCCTTCTGCTTGTCCGAATAGCCGACCAAGATACACTTCTTGGCTTTTGCGTCCAACTTCCTTTGTTTCTCTTTCGGTACATGAAAATATGCAATGCTACCGAAGACTCTCAAGTGTCGTAGGTTCGGCTTCCTTCCGAAATACTGCTCATGCACCAACACTTTTTCTTTGATCCAATTCTGGATGTATAACACGGTTCGTACCGCCTCCGCCCAATAGAACTTGGGCAAGCTCTTCTCCTCCAGCATTGCCCGTGCCGCTTCTACAATTGATCGGTTCTTCCTCTCGGCCACGCCGTTTTGCTCCGGCATGTATCTACAACTGAATTCGCGCCGAATTCCCATCTAATGCAGATAGCCGTTGAATTGACCGGAAAAGTACTCTTTTCCGCCATCCGACCGCAAGCACTTGATCTTTCTTCTTGTTTCCCTTTTGACGAAACTCTTGAGGTCACGGAAACAATCGAAGACTTCACTCTTCTTCTCAATGAGGTAGATCCACGTGTGCCACGTAAAGTCGTTGATGAAGGAGACGAAATATCGACTCCCACCAAGACTAACGTTCTGTGCTGGCCCCCATACATCGGAATGTATCAAGTCGAGCTTGTTCCGACTCCGGTTACGCTCATTGGGGAAAGGAAGTCGGTGTTGCTTCCCTAGTTGGCAGGCTTCACAAATTCGTGCATTCCGACCACTAAATTTGGGCAATCCGAACACCACCTGTTTCGATTGCAAGTCTTGAAGCCGTTGATAGTTGATGTGGCCTATCCGCTTGTGCCATAAGTCGATATCCGACTTGATTTTTTGTCCTTTCGCGAACATTGCGGTGCCACCGTCACTAGAGTCGAGGATAAACATCCTCTTGTCTTTGCGCCCTGGCACAATAACTCGGCCTTCTTCCTCGATGAAGCACCCAAGATGCGTGAACTGAACCTGCATCCCCTGGTCGACGATCTGTTCGACTGACAATAGGTTCTTCGTGATTGTTGGAACGTGTAACACGTTCATGAGTTTCCCTTTTTGCCCGACATGGCTCAGGGGAACTTCACCGACATTCGCGATCGGATGGGGAGTGTCGTCTCCGGTTGCGACTACTCCCGGTTGCATCGGTTTCTCAAGGTATGAGAACCACTCCTTGTGGCACGTCATGTGGTTTGACGCGCCGGAGTCAACGTACCACACCTCGTCCGACTTCGGGGTGAGCTTCTTCATCGAGTTTGCTTTGTGTCTCGTCTCGAAGAATAACTCTTTTCCGGATCCTTCGGCGTAGTGCAATCGTTGCCGATTTCCTTTGTCGGTCTGTCCGGGACCTGATCGGGACGCGGCTCTCTCTGAATCGATGCGCTTTTTCTAACACTTGCTCTCCCTGTGGCCTTTTTTGCCACAATACCAGCATTCCGTGACAGATTTCCCTTGCCGGTTCTTGTCGCCTCGACTCCCCCTATTTCCAGAGGGTTCGGAATTGCTGTGACATCACTTCAGTGCCTCCTTCCTTGATCACGTCAGCCGCCTCCATTGCGCACCGACTCGCCTCGTCCGCCACGGCCACGGGGCCTATCTCCCTCCGTGTACAACATCTTGTTGTCGGCATGGGTGCTTGTTGACGCACCCGCGTGGTTCTCCTCTATAAGGAGCATCGACTGTAAGTCGAAAAACGATGGCGTATTCTCCCGTGTACACACAGTAGTTCGGAACGCTTCGAACTTCAACACCAGTCCCCCGAGACAAATTTGCACCATCTCGCTTTCCTTGACGTTCACATCGATAGAGGCTAAGGAGTCGCATATATCTCTTTGATCTTCGAGGTGTAATCAGCCACTGACAAGTCGCGTTGTCGTAAATTGCTCAACTCTTGTCGGAGTTGAAGCTTCCTGGCTGTGGTGCTCACGGCAAAAATCTTCTTTAGATTTCCCCAAGAATCCTTTGGCATTTTCGCATCCCGAATATAGCTCAGGAGTTGTTCACCCACACAAGATGTGAAGCAGTACAATACTCTACTCGCCGACTGTTCCCATGCCGGGAAATCTCAGTGTGTCGATTCGGGTGCTGTGTCATTTGCTCCGTCGACATAGCTCTAGTAACCGTGCCCGAGCAGCTACTGGTGCATCTTGTAGGACCAAGACGCGTACTTGTTTTTGTCGAGCTTCTTGGTAGGAAGCGAGCTCGCCATGCCTCTATCCATTTTGTTTTTCCTATTCTTCTTGGTTAGTTTTCTTTTCAAGCTATGTCGGCTGCAGAGGTTCTCAACCCTCGCACTCTGATACCATGAAAAAAATTATGTGTGGACATAGAAAATACGCAGGTTTAATGGAGAGCTTGAATATACACAATACGTAGGAGAGAGAGAGAGAGAGAGAGAGAGAGAGAGAGAGAGAGAGAGAGAGAGAGAGAACACAGAAACTCAATTCAAAATAATACTCAATTTGTACATACTTCGTGCTCAGTGAGCACCTTATATACAAGCCCTGACAATCGGGCTGACACAAGTACCGACAATACTTGACCACTCATAAATGTGCGTACTGCACTAACTCCCAAAATTATTCCTTATAAGGAATATTTTCCCAACGGCCTCGCGGTTTACGCATTGATACGGCCATGTTATGCGTACCGATTTACGCACCTAGTCTACGCACTAGGTTACGCATCGTATTACGCACGAATGTTGAGCTTGTCTCTCAATAGTCTGCATTGCCAACAAATTGCAACTTGAATGCTAGGAACTGTCCGAAAAGAGAAAAGGACAAGGGCGAGATAAACAAATGAAAGACTTACAGTGCGGAAACTAAACATAGATCACAACCGGCTCAACCGGAATGCAATAGAAAACACAGAGAATGGAATATGTAGACTAGGTGAGAGAGAGAGAGGCAAACAGATAGACAACAAAGAACTCTATTAAAAAATGGTGCTCATTCTGTACATCGAATGTGCTCAGAGAGCCCTTTTATACAAGTCCTTAAAAGGATTGACACAAGTATTGTCAGTACTTGAATGCTCATAAATGAGCCCCTACACTAACTCCCAAATATATTCCATCACGGAATATCTTTCCAACAGCCTTTCAGCTCCCACCAATCCGGTCTCACCGATTGGTTTCCATCCGATCCGGCTCTCGGCTTCTTCAGTTGATCCGGGCCTAACCAATCGGTCCAATCTGATCCGGTTCTCGGCTTCTTCAATTGATCCTGCCCAAGTTGAGCTTGCTCACTCAACACTCCCCCTCAAGCTCAACTTGAGGTTCTCCTTGAGTCAACATTCGACTCTTCCTAGCGTCTCCATGCCTTGCTCGCACTCCTTGTTCGGTTCAATTTTGCGTTCCTCAACCCCTCAAGTCCTTCGTTTTTGACCTCTCTAGTTTCGCACACCTCAACCCTTTTGGTTGGCTTGTCTGCTCATAAGGGCCTTGTCATCTCCCTCGCTGTTGCGACTTCAGTGCTCATTGACCCGATGATTCCTTTGTTTTGGTGTGGGCTTCGACTGTCCTATCGTCAACTTGGACTTTATATGATTTGGCTTGTCCAAATCGATTTGGTCAACTGGATCAATTGTCTCCGCTTTGTCTTCCTCCTTTAGGCCCTTGACCACATCCGACCATGTCTTGGTCTTGGCCTCTTTGCCCTTCTTGGCTTTACCTCCCCCTTGTTCAGTTGGCTCCAGCTCCGACTCGTCCCTTCGGCTCCCCTTGTATCTGTATTCAGCTTCCTCAGCCAACCCGAAGTCGAACTCTTCATCTGACCCGGATTTCTGGTCTCTTTCACTCCTTTCTCTATTTCTCCCTCTCAAGTTCGACACATCGAGATGTTGCGAACCAAGCGCACTCAAAAATTGCTACAACTTGTCCAAGCTAAGGGGTTTGGTGAGAATATCGGTAGTCTGCCGATCCATCGAAACATAGACCAGCTCGACTTCACCGGAAAGGCCTTGCTCATAGACAAAATGATAGTGCACCTCAATGTGCTTGGTCTGGGCGTGGAAGATGGAGTTCTTCACAACTTGGATGCAGTTGATGTTGTCGGATTAGATGCCTCCACCTGCAAATCCTTCAATAGCCTTTTGAGCCATATGGCTTCGCACATCGTGACAGTTACTCCTCGATACTCGGCCTCCGTGCTTGACAGTGCAACCGTCGACTGCTTCTTGCTACTGCAGGTGATCGTGGCGCTTCCAAGTGAAAAAGCCAAACCCGATGTAGACCTGTGATCGCCGAGATTTTTGGCCCAATCAACACCTGTGTAGCCGACCAACTGTTCGACAATATCGGTCTGATACAACAAGTGCCGCAGACATACATAAGTATTCGTTGTGCACACTGAAGATGCACCACGGTCGGATGCGCCATGAATTGACTAATCAAGCTGACCGGATAGCTAAGGTCCGACCGAGTGATGGTCAAGTATATAAGGCTTTCGACTATCTGTCAGAACCTTTTCGGGTCACATGTCGTTCCGAAGTCGGGGCAAAGATTCACATTCCTATCCAGATGATTTGAGATGGACTTGCACTCTGTCATGCCGAACCTGAGGAGCATACTCAACACATAGTGTCGCTGGCTGATAAGTATGCCTTCAGGGGTGCGGATCACTTTGATCACGAGGAAGTAATGAAGGTCCCCCAGATCCTTCACGTCGAATGATGCTGCTACTTGAGACTTGACGTGACTAATTTCTTCTTGGTCAGCACTGATGATGACAAAGTCATCAACGTAAAGTAAAATACTAATCGGCCCACTCCGACCTTGCTAGATGAAAAGTGAGGAGTCCGACTTCGACATGGAAAATGTTACTGGCTCAGGTTACATAGTGCCTAACCCTTAGTCCTTCGGGGTTCGGCTCAAGGAGATTGTGGTTCAGAGAATGGAGAGTACATCATGGCGTTATCGCGGAAATACGACGAGGATACGTGAACTTTGAGGCCGGACCCCGGGGCCTCCGACCAGAGGATAATCACATTCGTGCGTTTATATTTTTAACAATTAACAGAAAGAAGAAATTTAATAATTTTCATTAACAAAGGAAAAAGAAATTACAATATGTCCCAAGATTGGGATTTAGAAGTTTTAGATTTACTAAGATTAATAGAAAAGAAAAATTAGGGGTTTTGGTAGATATGGCTTCCGTAGGGAAAATTAGGATTAGGTTATATGAGTATTATGGCTTCCGTAGGGAAGATTAGGGTTTTTGAGTGTTATGGCTTCCGTAGGGAATTTTAGGGTTTTTGAGTGTTATGGCTTCCGTAGGGAATTTAGGAATTATGAGAGTTATGGCTTCCCTAAGATTAGGGAGCTAAGAAGGAAAAGAAAAATAATATATAAGATGGAGAGCCCGAGTGTAAAAAGAAAAATGGAATATATATAGAGTTCTCCCTTGATCATAGCCATTCCACTTTTTGTTCCATGGCCTCTACTTTTAGTTGCCTAACTTTTTCTTTTGGTTGCATCTATTTTTAGTTGCATGACTTTTTCTTTTAGTTGCATGTGACCGTCCACATGACCTTTACTTTTTGCATGCACTCTAACTTTAGTTGCTTGCGTCCACATGGCCTTTACTTTAGTTCTCTTCACTTCACTTTAGTTTGTTACATGATCCAATCTTCCGTCCGTCCGCGTCCAACCTCGTCCGGTAGCCGGTTCCATTTTGCTTGTCGACTGGTTCTGGTTTTGATTTTGCTTGCCGGCCGGTTCCAGTTTGCTTGCCAGTTCCGGTTCCGATTCCTGTTTTGCTTACCGGCCTGTTTCCGGTTTGCATACCAGCCGGTTTCCGATTTCGGTTTGCTTGCCGGTTCCGGTTCCGGTTTTGCTTACCGGCCTATTTCCGGTTTGCATACCGGCCGATTTCTAGATTTGCTTACCGGACCCGTTTTCCGAATTTGTTTACCAGACCCGTTTTCCGGATTTGCTTACCGGCCAGTTTCCAAATTTAGGGAATTTGGCCACCATCATCCATCAAGACAAAGTGGCCAAAGCGCTCTTAGCACACATATGAAAAATGAGGGAGCTCAAGGTGTTTATATAGCCAGGGCCTTAACTTTCCTATCTATGTGGGATAGTTCTAATTTCCCTATCTTCTCAAACTTTATTTTCACATAACTTGATATGTATTTCTCCATTTTGTATATAGTAAAATACGTTGTCATGAAGAAAACAGTCCCCAGGCGCAAACCGTGTATAGTGTGTGTGAACCGGCCCTTACACGTGGGCACGTCCCTTGTCGTATAGTAGATAGGTAGGCACAAAGGTTAAATCCTAGGTAGCAATATTCTATAAGGTAAATCGAGGAGTATCTCTGTCCGAAAGGACAGAGAATTAATGTGATGTAAATGGGTGAAACGGCCTCCCTCCTTGAGCTATAAAAGAGAGGGAGACGGGGGAGAGAGGGGATCGCGCGCTAGAGGGAACGAACTGCTGTCGGACTGGGACTGAGCTCCTCTTCTCTGTCATTCTCCATAGCTTTCTTTTGCGCAGGCTCTCAGGAAGCTGATTCTGCTCCGTGGACGCTCGTGTGCTTCCGGAAGAATCTCCATCTTGCTCTCCTGTGTGCGTGGGTGATCAGGCGTCGGCATCCACCTCGCCGACCTGGTCGGCTGTAACCGTTCGATTCGTCTGCATACATACAAATACATGCCTATATTTACATACACACTCTAGTGTTCTCAACTCGCGTCTCCTGTGTTGTTGTGACGCGTCCCCGTGCGCTTCTTTGTCTATACGTGAGTGAGCGTCTCTCTCTCTCTCTCTCTCTCTCTTTTCCTCACCTATTCCTCGGTCCAAGACCCCAGTGGTCCCGCCTTGTTCTCCACGCACGCGTGTAACAACGCGACATATTTGGTGAACTCGACGTGAACAGGCGGCAGAGGAGTAGAAGATGAGGGGGTCGGACCTTGCAGAAGCCATGGCTTCGGCTGTAGACCGTATAGTGAGTACGCGCGAAGGCACCGGCGCCCTTGATAGGGCTATCAAGGCGGTTGTCGGTACGATCGGCCGGTTTAGTGGGAAGGATGCCACGAGCTACTTGGCGTCCTACCGGGCTAAGATGGTAATGAGGGACATTCCGGAAGAGAGGCATCTAGCCGGATTCCCTCGAGTGGCGATGCCGGGTATCCATACGGAGGTGCTCGAGGTACGGGCCGAGAGCCAGACCTGGGAGGAGTTCGAAGGTCGGCTCCTCGAAAGATACGGGCTTGAAGATGCGCTTCGACTTTCGAAGCGGGACTTCATGGAGTGGGTGGAGACCCCCGACAAAGGAAGGAAGGCGTCAGTGCTCCTTCGGGAGTTTGAGGAATGCTTCGCGCGCCTCTGGGTGCTTGACCGGACCGTTCTGGACACAAGCCGTGTCCTGTTGTTTGTTAAGTCGGTTGACGAGCGGGATCGGAAGCAGGTAGGCCTCCTATTGGAGACTGATGACGGGTTGACGGCCGACTGGGCCGTGGTGAAAAGGGTCTGTGGCCGTTTCGACAAACGACGGGAATGGGTTGACAAAGGATCGATAGGGGCGGGCTCTGTCGCAGCAAAGAAGCTCGAGCCAACACCACCAACGCGAAGGGAAGAGACCCAAGATTGGCTCGAGACCGGGTCGGCTTCAACTGGCATGGTCAAGGGCTTGTCCGGGGGAGTAGCTCTGGAGGAGCTGATGCGGATGGTAAAGGATCTCCAGATCGCCCAGGCACGGAGGGATAGTGGCGAACAGGCCCGTGACCGACGACCTCTGGCTGAAAATAGGTGCATGTGGTGTGATGTGGTTGGGCACATCCAGAAGGACTGCGGGGACTTCGCTGAGGCGATGAGAAGCAATGTGGTGTACCTGTGGAATGGTCGGGTGCACGCCAGCGAGACCCGAAGGGCCCTGAACCTGAACGTCGGGCGAGGGGGTATGAAAAGGCTGATGGAGGAGGCGGCGGCTCGTCACGCGGAGACCGTCCACTACTCGGCGTCAGCTGGTATTCGGGTCGGAGGTGGCGAGGCCCCGAAGACGAACAAAGCCGGGTTCTGGCCGACGATGCTGGAAGGCCTCGTCGGCACACGGCTGAGGAAAGAAGAGGTGGACCGCGTGGAAAAGCGGGTTCGGGAGGTAACCGGGTGGAGTGACCCGGTGGAAGAAAAGACGGGCTTCGTCGAAGCCGCTTGTCAAAACTACGAGGCTCTGGTCGAGGACAAGCGGGTAGGAAAAACCGGAGGGGCCGGGCCCTCGCAACGATATGAAACTCGATTCGGGCAAAGACAGAATGAGGCCGGTGTAACCGGCTTCCAGGATAATCCCAAGAAGGGCGGGTACTGGCTGGGCACAGAAATCGAAAGATCCACGGACGTGCGAAAGGTCCTGGAAGAACGAATCCTCGACAGCAAGGTGGAACTGTCGTTGAGGGAAGTGCTCGGGATCGCCAAGAAGGAGTTCCACGACTCCATCGTAGACTTGGTGAAGAGGAAGAGGCTGTCGACAGAGACAGAACTGGAGAAGCCGGTGGAGGTGCGAACGACGCACATAGAGGGCATGGCGCTGGAAGACGAGTTGGCAGAGAGCCACTATTCGAGGCCGCACTGGGCCAGAGTGACCACGGAGACCCCCGTGAAGATCGGAGATGTTCATGAACTAGTGGTGGCGTTGGTGGACCACGGTTCAGAAATCAATTTGATGTCCATGGACTTCTACAAGAAGGGGAAATGGCCGATCAACACCAAGCACAGGTGGAAGATACGGGCGGCGACGCGTGCCACCGAAGAACTGCATGGAGCCTGCCCGAATGTACGAGTAAAGATCGGCGATGTCGAGATTGACCAACACTTCTTCATGCAAGAGACATCCTCACATCTGGTTATACTAGGAGAACCGTACATCACGGCAGCACGGATGGAGACCAAGGTGCTGGACAACGGCTCGGCCTATGCAAAGGTCAAGAGCCAGGATGGGCGTCACTCAGTCCAGTTCCTGACGGTGAGACCGAACCATGAGAGGAACCGCGAGACCCCCGGGGGCGAAAGCCGGGAGGATTTTTGAAGAGGGCTATCAAGGCGTGGGGCCGCGATAGTCCGGACACTCCGGGAAAACCCCAGAAGTGTATGATAGCGAAGAAGACCTGTGCTATAAGTAGGGAATTTTGGTTCTCCGACAACGGAGGGTGTACGATAGTCGACGTTGTTGGCTGGAAGAAGAGAAGGGCGGAGGAGCGACTTCGGGCATGTGGCGTCCTCGACCTCGGAGAGGAAATCAACGGAGCCGTGGAGGCGGTCTCTTTCGACGATACCTTGGGGGAGCTGCGGGAGGTAGTCGGAGGAGTCCTTAAAGAGGACCGGACGATTTCGGTATGTTCGGAAAAGATGTACGAAGTCATCGCGGAATTCAGTAGAGGGCTCGAGTTGGATCAGACGGCTCGGGTGGACACGAGGTACAAGACTGTGGACCGGAAGGTGAGGTCAGTCGTGGCTCCCTTGCCGGAGGGCAGCGAGTTGCGAATAAAGGGGGTTGCGTCGGACCCGAGTTTACGAAATCCGGCCCGCATAGGACACACGTTCACCGACATAACGTTGCGCGAGCTCAAAATCGGTGGGGGCGGCTTCCTACTGCTAGTGGAAGAGGACCGTTTTCGGGGAATGCTCGGAAGGCACGGGAAGGCTTTCGCATTCTCACCGGAAGAGATCAGGTGCGTAGACCCGACAGCCGTGGAACCGATGGTGATATTCACGGTACCGCATGTGCCGTGGAGTCTCAAACCGATTCCAATACCCAGAGCTCACATCCCGAAGCTGATGGAGCTGTTAAAGCAGAAGGTTGAGATGGGAACCCTCGAACCGTCGAGTGCCCCATACTCGAATCGGTGGTTTACCGTGCCGAAGAAGGACGACACGCTGCGCTTTATTCAAGACCTGCAGCCGGTCAACAAGGTGACCATTCGAAACGCAGGAATCAGACCGACAATAGACGAGTTCACGGAGGCCTTCGCCGGAAGGTCAATTTACTCGGTCGGTGATCTCTACTCGGGGTACGATCAGTTCCAGCTTGCCGTAGAGAGCAGAGACATCACGACAATGCGTAGTACGGATGTGTACCCTACCGCAAGGAGGGACGAACTCGGTGGCTCACATGGTGAACGCAATGAACAAAGTGTTGAGGGATTGTATCCCGGACATCACCATGCCGTTTTTGGACGACGTCCCGATCAAGGGATGCGCGGTGGAGGAAAGGGACGAGACGATTGGACCGGACGGATGCCGGAAATTTGTGACGACGCACATCGATGACTGCGAGAAGGTGCTGCAGAGGTTGGAGAGCGCGAGGCTCACCTTCTCCGGGGGAAAATCGGCCTTCGGGCAATCAGAGATCATGGTTGTCGGACACCTATGCGGGCCGTACGGCCGGAAACCGTCTCCGGCTAAGGTAGAAGCCATCTTTGCGATGAAGAACATTTGTAGCTCGGTCACGGAGGTTCGGAGGTTCTTGGGAGCGTGCGCGTTCTACCACATATGGATCCTGCATTATGCTCACGTCGCAGAGCCGTTATATGGGTTGCTGAAAAAGGGGCAAAAATTCGAGTGGAGAGACGAGCATACGGAGTCTGTCCGGAAGATGAAGGAAGCACTTGCCGCGGCTTCGGTGCTCTGAAAGGCTGTCTACGAAAAGAGCACTCCAATTTACGTAACAGTAGACACGAGTCCGACCGGGATCAGATGGGTCGTCGACCAAGAGGACGAGGATGGCATGCGTTCCCCAATCCGGTTCAGCGCGAAGGTCCTCAGCGAGCGACAACGAGGATACGCCCAGGTTAAACGCGAGCTTTGGGGTATCGTTTCGGCGGTAAAGGCCGATAAAGACTACCTGGTCGGGACAGAGGTAATTATCGAGACAGACTGCCTACCGATCCTTGGCATGGTTTCCGGATGCGTGACACCGGACCTGGCAATGCTCAGGTGGATAGCGTACATCAAGTCTCTAAATCCGGAAATATGACACATTTCCGGGAAAGACAACGCCATGGCTGACATGCTTTTAAGGGCGAGGTTCGAAAACGACGGCGGCATGGTTTCAGAGGATGAGGAAGTCGGCGTGGACTTCTTTGAGGCAGCTCACGTAACAACCGGCAGGGAATGCTCTCCAACGCTTAACGATTTCGACGAGAGCAAGTACGACGGGGAGTGGCTACAGATCGGCAGGTTCCTGAAAACAATGACACCGAACGTGGCATAGACAACAGACGAGGCCAACCGGATTCGGAAGAAAGCCTACCGATTCTTTCTCCGGGACGGATACATATGGAAGCACCCGAAGAAGAGGAACGACATCCCGCTCCGAGTGGCGGCGTACCATGATAGCCCGTGGGCTGGACACCGTGGAACGTGGGCCACGTTCGAAAAGCTAAAGGGGAAGTACTGGTGGCCGGGACTATACCGGGACGTGCATCGGTTCGTGACGACTTGCGAAAGCTGTCAGGTGCACTCCATGATCCGACATCGGGACGAGCTTCACCCGACCTACCCTCCGACCGTCCACTTCAAGTGGATGGTGGATTTGGTGACTATGCTAATGGGGCTAGGACAGATGCGGTATCTGGCATTGGCTCGGGAAGATCTAACGAACCAGGTTGAAGGCCGAGCCCTGCAGAACAAGACGACGGCAGCCGTGTGCCGGTTTTTGATTGAGGACGTAGTATGCCGATACGGGTGCGTAGGGAAGATCGTGGCTGACCATGGTGAGTTGGACGTAGAAGAGGCCGAAGAGCTGTTCGACCGGCTAGGAGTCAAACTTTCGCTCACCACAGCGTACAATCCGGAGGCGAATGGGAAGGTGGAGCGTGGACACGGGCCAATTGTCAAAGCGCTAGTACGGCAGTGTGGAGGCCGAGTCGGGGACTGGCCACGGCTGCTACCTTATGCCTTGTGGGCGGACCGAACTACGCACAGTTCGGTAACCGGGTTCATGCCGGCCGAGCTGATTTTCGGACAGAAGCCGATCATACCAACAGAGCGAACGATCTCCTCGTGGGCCACGATGTACTGGAGGGATGAGATGAGCCGGGAGGAACTGTTGGCGGCACGGATTTGACAGCTCGAGCGGAGGCCGGAGGACGTAGAGCGAGCCGCGGAGAAACTTCGAGTAGCGAGGATAAGGAACAAAGCCCGGTTCGACCGAACACATCGGTTCAGGCCAAGGAAGATCGAGGAAGGCGACTGGGTGCTAGTCTATGACAGCATCCTCGACAATCAGCACAGGGCCACGCGGAAGTTTGCGAGGAGGTGGTTCGGGCCTTACATAGTAACAGGTGCCAACGGCAATGGGACGTACCATCTCGCGGAGCTCGACAGTACGAGAATGGCGATACCAGTAGCGGGAAAGAGGATCAAAGCGTTCAAGAAACGGCACGACGGGGAGCCGGGGCTAGGGGGTATGGACAACGACGACGAGTAGCCCGAAGCGGAGGATGAACCGGTAGACGAGGAATAAAAGCAAGGATCGGTTTTCTCCCATAGGAACCTAGTTTTGGCGCATACCGGTGGATGCGCGGTTAGGTGGGGGCGGATGTCGTGAAGAAAACCGTCCCCAGGCACAAACCGTGTATAGTGTGTGTGAACCGGCCCTTACACGTGGGCACGTCCCTTGTCGTATAGTAGATAGGTAGGCACAAAGGTTAAATCCTAGGTAGCAATATTCTATAAGGTAAATCGAGGAGTATCTCTGTCCGAAAGGACAGAGAATTAATGTGATGTAAACGGGTGAAACGGCCTCCCTCCTTGAGCTATAAAAGAGAGGGAGACGGGGGAGAGAGGGGATCGCGCGCTAGAGGGAACGAAGTGCTGTCGGACTGGGACCGAGCTCTTCTTCTCTGTCGTTCTCCATAGCTTTCTTTTGCGCAGGCTCTCAGGAGGCTGATTCTGCTCTGTCGACGCCCGTGTGCTTCCGGAAGAATCTCCATCTTGCTCTCTTGTGTGCGTGGGTGATCAGGCGTCGGCATCCACCTCACTGACCTGGTCGGCTGTAACCGTTCGATTCGTCTGCATACATACAAATACATGCCTATATTTACATACACACTCTAGTGTTCTCAACTCGCATCTCCTGTGTTGTTGTGACGCGTCCCCGTGCGCTTCTTTGTCTATACGTGAGTGAGCGTCTCTCTCTCTCTCTCTCTCTCTCTCTCTCTCTCTCTCTCTCTTTTCCTCACCTATTCCTCGGTCCAAGACCCCAGTGGTCCCGCCTTGTTCTCCACGCAGGCGCGTAACAATGCAACAACGTTTTGAAGCTCTTGAGTATATCCATCTTTCTATAGTAAGCTACTAATCTAATCTATAATAATTATTTCATTATTTTTTACATAGTGTGTGAAGATTCACACGACATTCGCCCCCACCAAACCTGCACATCCACCGGTATGTGCCAATTTTGGTGAGGCCCCATTTTTGTTTACTTTAATTTTTCGTTGATGTACCCGAATCGCCATTTCCATCCGATCCACCATATTCTTCGTTTACTCTTTGCATTTCCATAACCGGTTGTCATGGCTCTCTTTGCTCCTCTTGAGCATAATACTTTATGCCTCGTGCATGTGCCACCTTCATTTCGACCATCTCCTTGGTCATCTAATTTTCTCTTATCATTCTTTCTTGTTCCATCCATGTCTTTCAAAAGCCTTATCGAAATACTATTCTTGAGTACTCTTAGCAATTCGTTCTTTAGCGGCATGCTTTCCTCTAGGTCGTTAAGTGACCACATCGCATGCTTCCCACTTTGTCCACTTTTGTGGTATACTCTTGTGTTAGAATTGACTATGACTTCTATGCTAGTATTATCCTTGTTAGATTTTGTGATCACATCTTTCGTATCCGATTGGCCCACTTGGCCCCCATCTTTACTTTTTGAGGTTTGCTTGGTCTCTTTGTCGCACACATTTGCTTTTGTCTTCATGCTTTGCTTGACCTCTTGGTCGCACACATGGACTTTCGTCATTTTGCTTTGCTTTACTTCCTTGTTGCACACATTGGCTTTAACCCTTGCTTCCTCGCCGCCATCATCCTTCTCTTGGGTCTTACATCGATTAATGCCCAAGTCTTTCAAACGAGTGTGGAGGAATTTTGTAGTTTGGCATTGCCTTTGTCGTGCTACTCTTTGCCACTTCCACCTTATGGTTGTTCGTGTTGGCGTTGATCTTTGTTTCTTTGCCGCAACCGTCCTTCGCTTGGGTCTTACATCGGTTAATGCCCAAGTCTCAAGAACTTTTGTGGGGAAAGTCTCTTCATGATCGTCTTCTACCCTCTTCGGCTTAACGTCTCCTTCTTCTTCGCATGTATTAGCCTTGGCCTTCACTTCCTCGCCGCCACCTTCCGTCTCTTGGGTCTCACGTTTGCTTTCCGACGCATCTGCCCAAGTCTCTAGAACAAATGTGGAGAAAGTCATGACACGGCCATCCGTCATTCACTGGTCCTTAGCCACCTTTGACTCGATGTTGTTTTTCATGGCTATCTCGTCAATCATTTTGGCCTCACATTTTTTTTCTCCCTTGATCATGCAAGCATTGCTCATGCTAGCACTTTCATCACTTGATGTTTCAGACACAATGCGTGTTTCGAAGCATTTGCCCTTACTTGAAGTGGCATTCGCCACCCTTGATTCATTTGTTTCATTCTTCGCCATTGTTTCTTTGCAAGACGAGAAGGCGTCTTGTTGCACATCTTCTCCCATGGTCACATCATGGTACCGAACCTGGGCCTTTGTATCAACCATAACATTTATCCGCATTTGTTGGGAGGCTTCTTCTTCTTCGCTCATCATTTGCTTCAATTTTTGCTCCTTTTGAAGCTTCTCTTCAGCCTCAACTTGCGCCTTTAAGTTCTCGAATGCCTCTTCCATCAAGACTTCTATGTCGAGTATTGTTGAACCTTCCCTCTTCGAGTTTTCTTCTTTAGGTGGTACTTTGTAGTTGCTTCTTGTCCTCCTTTCACCATTCGTCATGGATTGTGTTATTGCTGATAAGAATCTTGTCTTCCTCTTATCGTGCAGTTGACATACTCTTTCCACTTTCGTCCAATCCTCGGTGAGGCCATTTGCACCATCATCATCCTCAAGTCGGATTCCAATGGCATTCCTTTCCTTCCGATCGATTGACTTCACAAACATTAGGACTTTTTCCACCCCCACCAATCTTTGATCCCGCTCTGAGAGTTGTGCAAAGCGACACTTGAACTCAACGAAAGCATGCATGGCACTTTAGTGGGTCTTTAATGATGATACCCATTGATTGAACTCATATAGTTTGCATCTCTTCGGTTCTTTGTATCTATATGCCTCCGTAGGGTTTACTAAGATTAATAGAAAAGAAAAATTAGGGGTTTTGGTAGATATGGCTTCCGTAGGGAAAATTAGGATTAGGTTATATGAGTATTATGGCTTCCGTAGGGAAGATTAGGGTTTTTGAGTGTTATGGCTTCCGTAGGGAATTTTAGGGTTTTTGAGTGTTATGGCTTCCGTAGGGAATTTAGGAATTATGAGAGTTATGGCTTCCCTAAGATTAGGGAGCTAAGAAGGAAAAGAAAAATAATATATAAGATGGAGAGCCCGAGTGTAAAAAGAAAAATGGAATATATATAGAGTTCTCCCTTGATCACAACCATTCCACTTTTTGTTGCATGGCCTCTACTTTTAGTTGCCTAGCTTTTTCTTTTGGTTGCATCTATTTTTAGTTGCATGACTTTTTCTTTTAGTTGCATGTGACCGTCCACATGACCTTTACTTTTTGCATGCACTCCAACTTTAGTTGCTTGCGTCCACATGGCCTTTACTTTAGCTCTCTTCACTTCACTTTAGTTTGTTACATGATCCAATCTTCCGTCCATCCGCGTCCAACCTCATCCGGTAGCCGGTTCCATTTTGCTTGCCGACTGGTTCCGGTTCCGATTTTGCTTGCCGGCCGGTTCCGGTTCCGTTTTTGCTTACCGGCCTGTTTCCGGTTTGCATACCGTCTGGTTTCCGGATTTGCTTACCGGACCCGTTTTCCGAATTTGTTTACCGGACCCGTTTTCCGGATTTGCTTACCGGCCAGTTTCCGGTTTTAGGGAATTTGGCCACCGTCATCCATCAAGACAAAGTGGCCAAAGTGCTCTTAGCACAAATGAAAAATGAGGGAGCTCAAGGTGCTTATATAACCAGGGCCTTAACTTTCCTATCTATGTGGGATAGTTCTAATTTCCCTATCTTCTCAAACTTTATTTTCACATAACTTGATATGTATTTCTCCATTTTGTATATATTAAAATACGTTTTGAAGCTCTTGAGTATATCCATCTTTCTATAGTAAGCTACTAATCTAATCTATAATAATTATTTCATTATTTTTTACATAGTGTGTGAAGATTCACACGACAGCGTAAGCGTGGAGACTGTGAAGGTTGGGAAGACGGCTACAACCGATTCCTTACGCGATTCTATAGGATGCATATACTCGACACAGAAATAACTCAACACCGATATTTATGCATAGCACAAAACACAGAGAGCACATATAGTTGGGCAAAACAGAAACTATATTCCGAGCTGGATACATGAATTTCCAAGCTCCCTATTACAAGTTTTCCATGCCCTTTATATACAAGGTCATGGTCAGTTACGCTTGCCATGTGAACCATTACATGCATTCATTAGGCTTTGCCCTATTCTACGATTGCTACTATTCTTTCATAATTACGCTACAACCCCCACCCGTGTATTTCACAAGTCGTAACCGTCCTTGGGTCTTTTCTTTTCTCGGTTTTCCCACTTGGCCGTCCAAGGCGGCCAACACATGGCACACCTGTGGACAGTGCTGGCATGATCGAACCCACCTCAGCCCTTCATTCGTCATAAAAAATGTTCAGAATATTTGGCTCTGGATGGTTAGACTCGTTAGTTGCGGTGGGTTCATTGGAGACTATGTCGTCGATGCGGTGTCGAGAGGTCCAGTCGCTTCTATCGATGCAGGATCGAGGAGTTCGCTCGATTCGGTTGGCATTAAATCGGGGAGGCTGGTGGGGTCTGTTGACTCCGGTGCCGCCTCTTGTAGTTGCGCTTGCTACAATTTTTCATCCATGGAAGCGTCGGTCGGCACATGTTCTATGTGCCAGTCTTCATCTATGTCATGGACACACCAAGCGCGGACTAGGACGGAGCATAGATTATGAGGCTATGAGCGACGGATGAACTTGGAGCTAGATGTGACAAGGCTAGGAATGCTAGATGTTGTGAGCGACATGAGGGCATAAAGACAAAAATAAAGATCAAGGAGACAAAGATGGGGCGAAACAAGAATACTAGATTGATGTGTCAATGAATGGTGTTGAATCCCTTGAAAGGAACCAAGGAGGTTACAAGTATTTATATTGTGAGTCCAAGTACATGCATTAGAATATTCTAGAGAATATTCAAGAGAATATTCTAGAACCCTCTAGAACCTTCTAGTTCTAGAACTTTCTAAAAACTCCTAGAACTTGAGATAGATAATCTACAAAGATATACATAACACGACCATGTACTTGGATGTGTTGGTTACAATATAACACTTGACTATAATACAAGAGGTCAAGAGTTAAAATCTTGACATAGTTGTTGTCATGTTTGTGACATTATCCTCCTCTTTATGGCACACCTTTTCGAAATCATGGTGTAGGGGTGAACGTGATGTAGTGGGAGTGAGAAACCATGTGTTGTCCTCACTGGAAACATGAACATCAACAGATGTGAGCGACCATGTGCGGTCCTCATCGGGAACGTGAAGGGCGTGAGTGACCATGTGGTCCTCACGGGGAAGTGGAACATGAACGAGAGTGAGGGAACTGGAACACGAACAAGAGTGAGAGACCATGCGGTCCTGACCGAGAACTTGAACACGAGCAGGGGTGTGCAACCATGGGTGTCCCTCACTGGGAATCGGAACATGAGTGACCATGTGCGGTCTCACTGAGAACTAGAACACGAGCGGACATGAGCAACCATGTGTGGCCCTCACCGGGAATCAGAAAGTGTTTGACCATGTGCGGTCCTCATCGGAAACATGAACAGGCATGAGTGACCATCTGGTCCTCGTCGGGAACTGGAATACAAATACCAACGGGCATGAGTGACCATGTGTGGTCCTCACAGGGAACACAAACACCAACAGGCATGAGAGACCATGTCGGTCCTCGCCGAGAGTTGGAACACAAACACCAACGGGCGTGAGCAACCATGTGTGGTCCTATCGGAACCTGGAACATGAACAACAACAGGCATGAGCGACCATGTCAGTCCTCGCCAGGATCTGGAACACGAACAATAGCCAGAGTGAGCGACCATGTGTGATCCTCACCGGAGACTGGAACCCGAATACCAACGGGCGTGAGTGACCATGTTGGTCCTCGCCGAGAGTTGGTACACGAACACCAATGGGTGTGAGCGACCATGTGTGGTCCTCGATAGGAATTGGAACATGAACAACATCGGGCATGAGTGACCATGTCGGTACTCGCCGGGATTTGGAACACGAACAATAGCTGGAGTGAGCGACCATGTGCGATCCTCACCAGAAACTTCCACACTTCAGCCTTGAGTCGATTCCTCGTGCGAGGCATCTCAAGTTGTCGCTTCAGCCGTAACTTCCGTGATGTCGACGAGATTCATTTGTGTAGCCATTGGTGATTTCGGTGCCGTGGAGACTTCCGGGACTGTGTCTTCTGGCCGCGAAGGTCCGTCGATTGCGTGCTCTCCAAAATTGTTGTCTGGGAGTACAATGGCCGCCACCCGTTTTTCTTCCTCTACCCTCCTCTGCTCATTGTCGATCGACTGGAGTTGTAGAGAGGTGTCAGTCTGGCTATCTCCAAACTCCTCGAGTAATTGCACGATCTCCTCAGAGTGTCAGTCGGCCAGGGTTTGATAATGTTGCATAAGGTCCTCGCGAATTGTGGCAATGCTTTCTTCATTCAACTTGTAGAAGCCCTTATCGTCTTTTTGCCGATTCTCTCGATCGGCCCAATACGTATGTAGTTCTGTGGCCTCCTTTGCCCATTCGGCCCATCCTCTGTCCAGCGCCACTTGAAGTTGTTCTGTGAATCTTGCGCGCTTTGTTTCTAGGAGGATCTTTATGCGCTTGGTCTTCATTTCCGTGTGCGTCCACATTTCTTCGAGAGCCGTTTTGAGGTTCGAAATTCGGCTTGCGCTGGAGACCACGTTTTCTTCGTAGCGCGCCTTACCTCCTCGAAACTTTTTTCGTTCCTTCCTCGGTCCCGATCTACAAACTCCTTTCGAAGGCGTTGTTCTTGTTCCAGAATTGCCATGCTTCAAACCCTATCTTCCCAAAGCTCGAGGAGTTGCTGTAGGCGTAACTATTCAGATTGTTTCTTTGGGAGACGCTCCCAAATCTGTATCTGTAAACTTGGGACTTGGAATTCTACAGGCATTACGGCTTTGAGCCCAAACATGAGCCAGAATGGAGTCGACTGGATACTGGTCTTGAAACTTGTTCGATATGCTCATAAGGCGTTGTGTAGTTTCATATCCCAGTCTGTGTGGTTCTTGTTGATGATCTTTTTCAAAATGTTCTGCAAGGTCTTATTTGTTGACTCTGCGAGTCCATTCGCCTGTGGGTAGTATGATGTGCTCTTCTTGTGCACTACGGTGTAATGGTGGGTGAGCCCCTGAATCACCACGTTGAGAAAGTGGCCTCCTTGGTCACTGATTAGTTGTTGTAAAAGAATACGATTGCGGAAGCTAAGATAGAACTAGCTCGTCCATATAGCAAAAGAATATAGACACAGGTTTAATGGAAACCTTACACGGGAGAGACAGAGTTAGAGTAGAACACAGAAAATGTGTGTACTCCAAAACACTAAAAACTCTCTGTACATACAATGTGCTCTGTGAGCACTTTTATACCAGTCCTTAAAAGGACTGACAGAAGTACTGACATGTACTTCAATGCTCATACGAGCGACTGATAATGACTCCTAAAAATATGCCTACGTACTAGGCTAGATTTGTAGGTCTCTAACTGCCTACCAGTTACAATCCGATACAGCTCCTGGTTTCGGATACCATCCGGACACCAATCCGGTTCTTCATTCCGAACTCCGATCTAGCTCTGGCTTGTTCAGCTGATCCGAATCTAGTTGAGCTTGTCCGCTCAACACTCCCCCTCAAGCTCAACTTGAGGTCGGATCATAGTGTTAGTGTTTGTGGTAGCCGGTTCTCTCCTCTGGCTCCCTCCAGCGTCCTCCCGCCTGGCTCGTGCTCCTCATCCAGGCCGGTTCTGCTTCCCGCCTTGAATCAAGTGACCTTGATTCACTTCTGCTCTCAACTGAATCACTTGTCCCAGTTGGCTGTCTCCAACTCTTCTTCGATTTCCAAACCTTTCACGACACCTGCCCATGTCCATGTCTCGGTTTTTCTGCTTTGCCTCCCCCTTTTTCGGTTGGCTCCGGGTTGGGCTTTCCGTTCCGGTGGCTCCCCCTATGTCTGGTCTCGACTTTTTTGGCTGACCCGTGCACTCTGACTTCTTCAGCCGGGCCAAACTCGATTTGTGATGCTTCTCTCAGTTTTGAATTCCATGGGATTATCAATAGAAATTGACTCGGGCTCGGGTGGAGAGAAGTACGAAGATGTCGATTCATAAAAAATGACATCTCGGCTAAATCAGACCGCTTTTGAACGGGGGTTATAACACTTATAACCCTTCTGTTCATTCGAGTAGCCGCCGAGAATGCACTTTTCGTCTTTTGTGTCTAACTTCCTCCGTTTTTCCTTTGGTATATGCACATATGCATTGCTATTGGACACTTGAAGGTACCAAATTCGGTTTCCGCTCAAAGTACAGCTCGTGCGACGACACCTTTGTCCTTGAGGCAGATATTCGATTATGTATGTAGACAACCGTCCAGATTGTTTCAGCCCAATAAAATTTCGGCATATTCTTCTCCTTGAGCATTGCCCTGGCCACTTCTACCAATGTCCTGTTCCGACGCTCGGCCACGCTGTTCTGCTCCGACGTGTATCAATAGGAGAACTCCCGTCGGATTCCCTTCGTTTGCAGATAACTCGTGGACGGCCGAAAAAGTATTCTTTTCCGCCATCCGATTTTAGACACTTGATCTTTCTTTCGGTCTCGCGTTCCACAAGGGTCTTCATATCTCGGAAACACGAGAAGACTTCGCTTTTCTTCTCGATTAGATAGATCCAAGTGTGACGGATGAAATCATCGATGAAGGAGACGAAATACTGACTCTTGCCGATGCTCACATTTTGTGCCGGTCCCCACACATCTGAATGGATGAGATCAAGCCGGTTCTGGCTTTGATTCTTCGCATTGGGGAATGGAAGCCTATGCTGCTTCCCGAGCTAGCAAGTTTCACATATTTGGCCTTTCCGACCACTGAACATTGGTAGTCCGGAAACCACGTGTTTCGACTACAGCTCGTGAAGCTTCCAGAAGGTGATGTGGCCGATCCGCTTGTGCCACAGGTCGATGGCCGACTCAACTTTCTGTCCTTTTGCAAATATAACAGGGTCAACATCATTCGTTTTGAGGATAAACATCCTCCCGTCTCGGCGCCCTTGCGCGATGACTTTGCCCTCTTCTTCGATGAAGCACTTGAGGTGCATGAATCGAACCTGCATCCCTTGATCGAGAATCTATCCGACTGACACAAGATTCTTTGTGATTGTCGGGACATGCAAGACATTCATCAGCTTTCCCTTTTGCTCGACATGGCTGAGAGGGACCTCACCGATGTGCTCGATGGTATGAGGAGTGTCGTCTTCGGTTTCGACAACTCCCGGTAGCTCCAGTTTTTCTAGAAATGAAAACCATTCTTCGTGGGTCATCATATGGTTCGACGCTCTAGAATCAACATACTACACTTCCTTCGAACCGGAAGTGCTCTTCTTCATCGACTCAACCTTGTGTTTCATCACAAAGGTTGGGCTTGTTCCATTTCTAGAATCGGATTTTTCTGATTCCTCGGCGTAGTGCGAGCTTTGCTGGCTTCCCCATCTGGCCTTAGTGGATCCGAACTTGTCTAGATCGGCGCGCTTTTTCCAACACTTGCTCTCTGTGTGGCCCTTCCGGCCACAATACCAACATTCTCTTGCCGGTTTCCGGCACCGCTTTGACTCCCCTTGTTTCTAGAGGGTTCAGAATTGCTGTCGACACCATCTTTGTGCCTCTGACTCTGCTCTTGTTGGCTACTTCCACCACGTGCCGATCCTCCTCATCCGCCATGACCACGGGGCTGATCTGCCTCCGTGTACAACATCTTGTTGTCGGTGTGCGTGCTTGTTGACGCACTTGGGTGGTTCTCCTCTACTAGATGCATTGTCTATAAGTAGAAAAATGAGGCCATATTCTCCCTTGTACAGGCTGCTATCCGAAATGCTTCGAACTTTGACGCCAATCCCCCGAGACAAACCTACACAATCTCATCTTCCTCCACCTACAAATCCTTCAATAGCCTTTTGAGTCATATGGCTTCGCACATCACGACAACCGTTCCTCGATACTCGGCCTCCGTGCTCGACAGTGCAACCATCGGCTGCTTCTTGCTACTATAGACGATCAGGGTGCTTCCAAGTGAAAAAGCAAAACTTGATGTAGACTTGTGATCGCCGGCGTTTTCGGCCCAATTGGCATCCGTGTAGCCGACCAACTGTTCGATAGTACCGGTCTGATACAACAATCCCCTACCCTTAGTGCCGCAGACATACATGAGTATTTGTTGCGCACAGTGAAGGTGTACCACAGTTGGATGTCTTTGATTTGGACTGTATAGTTGGCCACGGACATGTTCTTTTGTCGGACATTGCTCAACTCTTGTCAAAGTTGTAGCTTCTGGTCCGTGATGCTTGCGGTGAAGACCTTCTTCAGGTTTTCCCAAGCTTCTTTTGGCGTCTTGGAATTCCGGATATGGCTCAACAACTGATCGCTGACACTAGACGCAAAGCAGTACACAACTCTATTTGCCTCTTTTTCCCAAGTTGGGAAGTCTCTATGTGCCGCATTAGGTGATACATCATTTGCTCCGTCGACATAACTCTAGTGTTCATGCCTGAATAGGTACTGGTGCATCTTGTACAACCAAGATGCGTTGTTGGATTTGTCGAGCTTCTCCATTGGAAGTGAGCTAGCCATTCCTCTGTCCATTCTAACCTTTGTTTACTATTCTTTACCAGGCATTTGTCTTCAGAAATTGCTCATTGGCTGCAGAGGTTCTCAACCATTGCGCTCTAATACCATGTAAAAGAATATGATTGCGGAAGCTAAGACAGAACCGGCTCGTCCGGATAGCAAAAGAATACAGACACAGGTTTAATTGAAACCTTACAAGGGAGAGACAGAGTTAGAGAAGAACATAGAAAATGTATGTATTCCAAAACACTAAAAACTCTCTGTACATACAATGTGCTTTGTGAGCATTTTTATACAAGTCCTTAAAAGGACTAATAGAAGTACTACCGAAACGAGAGTCGGTTGGTTGAAATCAACCGAAAAAACCGAAACAAGAACTGGATGGCCGAAATCAGTCAAAAAGCCGAAATGAGAGTCGACCGGCCGAAATCTATTAGAAAGATGAAACAAAAGTCGGTTGGCCGAAGTAAACCGAAAAGCCAAAACGAGAGTCGTATTTGTTGCATATATATGTGGGATAACTCATTGAGAAAAACAATGAGAGAAGCACGAAAGTGAACCCTTCTCAATTTTCTCCTTTCCACATGATTTTCACACCGTTGCCGAAAATCTTCACGTCATCCACCCCCACCAAACTGCACATCCTCTGGTACGTGCCACGAAGAGATTGTGAGATTTCGGTTACGGTGATCAATTCAATTCCTCCAAGTCCTCGTTGACCTCGCTCATGTTTGCGGGTTCCGCCCTACCATCTTTATTGTTGAGGTCATCGAGGTGAGGACCGTCATCTTGAATGTTTTTACTCTTTTCCCCGCAATGGGTATGGCCAACCTTGATCCTTCTAGCTCCGCAATGTGGTAGGTGGCATTGTGGTTGGCACTCGTCACCACATACGGTCCAAACCACCTTCTTGCGAACTTTGTTGTTGTCTTGTGTTGATTGTCAAGGTTGCTGTCGTAGACCAATACCCAATCTCCTTCTTTGATTTTCTTTGGACATAGTCGATGTGTCTTGTCGAACCGAATCTTGTTCTTCACTCGGGGTTGCCTCCATTATCTTTCGCGCATTTTCTAGATATTCAAGTCTTCTTTCGATCAGCCTTACTCGTGCTGCTAGTAATTCTACTCGGGTCATCTCGCTTTCCCATGGTATCGCTACCTAAGAGGCGATCGTCTTTTCGATGGGCATTACCGGTTTCTACCCATACACAAGCTTTGTTGGCATATACCCTGTCACAGAATTGTGCATAGTTCTATCGGCCCACAAGGCATAGGGTAATAGTTGCGGCCAGTTCCCAACTCGACCGTCGCATGCTCGTACCATGGCTTTGACTATTGGTCCATGCCCTCACTCGATCTTCCCATTTGCTTCCGGATTGTAGGCAGTTGTGAGGGAGAGCTTCATGCCTAGTCATTCGAAGAGCTCCATTGCTTCGCGTGCGTTCAACTCCACTTGGTCAGCCACTATCTTTCCTACACATCCATATTGGCAGACGATCTCTTCGAGTAGAAATTTGTAAACGGCTGACGTCATCTTATTTGCCAAGGCTCGTCCTTTTACCTGATCTGTCCCACTCCCATTGGCATCGAGACCAGATCCACCATCCATTTGAAGTGTATGGTGAGTGGGTATGTCGGTTGTAACTCATCATGGTGACGCATGTTTAAAATGAAGTACATCTTTGTACATGCTCGACCACCACTACTTCTCCTTTAGCTTTTTCAACGTCCCCCATGTTCCTCTATGACCTGCCCAAGGACTGTCGTGGAATTAAGATATTAGCATCGCTTGGTCCTCTCTCTTCACCACTACTTGACGTGGCATTCCTATCCTTCTCTTTGGGTGGCGCTAGAGGAATCCTCCCTTCAGAAAGTACTGGTAGCCTTTCTTCCAGATTCGTAGAGCCTCCTCCTTCGTCCACGAAGCATCCACCTTCACTGTTTTTAAGAATCTACCGATTAGTAAGCATTCTCCTTTGTACTCGTTCTCGTTGAAGGTGTGGAGGTTTGGCGTGTCCTTGTCTTCCACCGACAGTCAGGCTGAAGAAGTCGAGGGTGACATCTTCATCTTCTGAAACCATGTCACTTTCATTCTCGAATCTTGCTCTTGACACCATGTCAGCCATGGCGTTGTTCTTTCCTGCAATGTGGTGGATTTCTGGGTTCAAAGACTTGATGTAGGTTATCCACCTTAGCATATCCAAATCTGGTGTCGCACACCCTGAGATCATCCCGAAGATTGAGAGACAATCCGTCTCAATTATCACTTCTGACCCGATCAGGTAGTCTTTGTCTACCTTCACCGCAGACACAATACCCCAAAGTTCCCACTTGACTTGAGCATATCCTTGCTGTCATTTGTTGAGGACATTTGCTCCGAACCGGATGGCATACCATGCACGATCTTCTTCTTCTTGGTTGATGACCCAACCGATTCCGGTTGGGCTCATATCCATAGTCACATAAATCGGCTTTCCTTTAGTATAGTCGGGCTTTCTTAGCGCTGGAGCTTCAAGAAGTAGTTTCTTCAATCTTCGCATCACGTTTGGATGTGTCAAGGCCAAAGCTATGAATGAGTTTTAAAATGAAGAAGAGAATGAGAAGCGAAAGATATGAGAGAAATGAGAGAGATAAGAAGAATTTGATAATGCATTAACAACGAGAGCAATGTTTACAAGAATATGCCGAAGACTAGTGTTGAACCAGAATGGTTCATCAATAGTCAAATACATGTTTATATAGCATGGTTTGGATACATGCATGCTCACCACCTCATAGGCACGCATGATCGCCACTTGGCATTCATGCAAGCATGCCACTTGGAAATCATGTGTTAGCCTATGCAAGGTGGCAACATTTCAATAATATTATTATATGTATTTCCTATTGATATAATAGAATTTATTATTAATATATATAATATGATGTATCCTAATGGTTGGGGTTGTATCCTTTCTTTGAGGAGGTCATGGGTTCGAATCACCATAAAGCTCATTAAGCTTATTGGGTTTATATACACATGACACCATCCCCCTCCTTCGATGACGAGTTCCACGAGTCCTAATGCATGAATTCGGACTTGGCTTATCTGGATATTGGCAATGAAATTCAGCCACCAAGTCAGAGGCATTATCAAGGTTCTCAGTTGATGATCATTTGGTGTATATCCTAACCAATCCACGAGATAATAAAGCTTTTTACATATTATCTTAGAGTTCAAAATAGCTTTGACTTCAAATTCTGGGCCATCAACAAGTTGAACTGGAGGTGGGGGTAGAACAACCTGATTTGGAATGGAACTACCAATGTAAATGAGACATGAAATACCGGATGTAGATGTATCTGTGGACGTAGATCAAGGCGGAATGCAACATCATTAATCTGATTAGAGATAATAAATGGACCAAGTTGTTGATAATCCAACTTGTCACAAGGTCTAGTAGTCTTCACATTATGTCGTAGTAACCATACATGATCCCCAATTTGAAACTTCGGTTCCTTTGGTGAAGAGTCGAGACGGTGATGATATACGGCTTTTTTGTGTGTGGCTTGAGCTGTTTGCAAATGTTGAGAAAGTGCAACATGCACGTCTCGGAGTTGAGGCAGACGATCTTCAACAATAGGATTTTTCGTGATTTCTAGATGTGTCATCATTGTCCAACGAGGATGATATCCTATGTTTGCAAAAAATGGAGTATACACTGTTGAGGAATGAACTGAATTATTGTATGCAAACTCTACAAAGTGCAAAAAATTCACCCAATCATCCTGTCGGTAATTGATGAAACACTAAAGATATTGCAATCTCTAGTGTTTGATTCATCCGCTCGGTTTGACCGTCACGTTGTGGATGATAGCTTGACGAAAGTTTACAGGAGATTTTGAGCATCTCAAGCAAGTGTTTCCAGAATTTTGAGATGAATTGTGGGCCACGATCACTAATGACGTCATTTGGAAGACCATGAAGCCGAAATACTTCTTTCATAACAATGTCTACAGTTTCTTTACTGTTGATGGTTTTCGTGCATGGAAGAAAATGCGCCATCTTTGTGAATCGATCTACTATTGTGAGAATAGCATCAAAACTCTTCGAAATTGGAAGATCTATAATAAAATCCATCGAGATGAATTTCCACAGACCAGTAGGAACTGGCAATGGTTGTAATAACCCATATGGTCGATGTCGTGGAATCTTTGACCAACAACACACATCACAACTACGAACATAATCTTCAAAAAACTCTCGAAGGTGAGGCCACCAATAGTTTCGAGAAACTAGCTCCAAAGTGCCCGGCCATTGGATTGTCGTGACAATATTGCATTCCTTGAAGTCGAGACGAACCATTTGGGACATATAAAAGAGTATTGTGAAAAAGTAAACCATTATCCCATTTAAATTGTTTATAATCTTTACAAGGATTCTTGGAGCTTGAAGAAGAAGCACGATCTGAAATTATATGATTCAATATATCTTGCACAAATTCATCAGAAATGATATCTGTTCGGAATGAATAAAGAAGACTTGAATCTTCAAATGCTTGAGAGGCATCACAATGTTTGAATAATTCTTGATAAATTTGTGGTAAAAATTCGCAAATCCTAAGAAACATTGAACATCACGCACTGAACGAGGTGGTTGCCAGTTTAGAATTGTTTGAACCTTAGATGGATCCATAGATATACGTTGTTGTGAAACCACATACCCCAAAAAATCCACGTGATTTTGATCAAAGCTACATTTCTCAAGTTTGGCATAGAGCCCATATTCTCGTAAGCGTTGGAAGAGTTGGTGGACATGTATTTCATGCTCTTCTTCAGTTTTCGAGTAGATCAAGATGTCATCAAGATATACTATGGTGAATGAATCCAAAAAATCACGAAAAATATCATTCACCATGTGTGGAAAAACCGCGGCCACATTCGTGAGACCAAAAGGCATAACTGTGTACTTAAAATTGTTGAGAATCTACGCTCAGATTCGCCTTCACCGTTCGGCCACAACCGAGAAATCACGAATCAATGCAACAGAAAATAGGAAACACAGAGAAAGACACGATAACACAGGGATTAACGTGGAAAACCCTATACGGGAAAAACCACGGGAGTCCTCAAACTCCAACTATCACTATGAACAGAGATGTACAATGGTGAAGCTTCAAGGCAACAACCTTGAGCTCACTGTCTTCGCCACAGGCGGCGGTAATACACAGAGGCAACGACCTCTTCGTCTCTCTCTCTCTCTCTCGGCTGCTCTCTTCACTCTCTCTAAGGAAAAAAACAAAAAATGAGTAGCAACTTTTCAGCAGCATAAAACTGTTTGCCCTAAGTCATATTTATACACATATGACTTTCAGGCTATTTACAAATATAGCCACAAGGGCCCTTGGCAAACATATTCACAAATATGTCCCCGCATCCGGATCTCTCTCCGGGTACATACATCATCCGGCTCCGTAGCCGGGTCTTCATCATCCGGCTCCGTAGCCGGGGTCTACATCATCCGGCTCCGTAGCCGGGTACTCTTCATCCGGCTTCATGCCGGGTACTCTTCATCCTCCGGTTCCGTAACCGCAACCGGGCTTGCCGTCATTCATCTCCGGACATCCCATCCGGAGGGACCGATATCCCAACAAACTCCCCCTTCACTTCGGCATGGGATGTCTCTCCAATCCGATTCTCTTCCGGCATGCTTCCAGCTTGTCGGGTGTGAGCACTTTAGTCAGCATATCTGAGCCGTTTTCGTCCGTGTGGATCTTCGTCAGCACGAACTCCTGGTCTTCTATCCTTTCCCGGATCCAGTGATATCTTCGCTGGATGTGCTTCGTCCGGGAGTGATAGGCCGCGTTCTTCGCAAGGTGGATGGCACTCTGACTATCGCAGTAGAGTCGGTACTCCTCCTGCCGGATACCGAGCTCTCTAATGAAGTCCTTCATCCATATTATTTCCTTGCCGGCTTCAACAGCCGCCATGTACTCCGCCTCCGTGGTTGACAACGCAACCGTCTTCTGCAGCCTCGACTGCCACGAGACAGCTCCCCCTGCATACGTCATCACATACCCTGATGTGGACCGGCTGGTATCTGCATTAGCCGACATATCCGAATCAGTGAAGCCGTCGAGTTCGGGCTTACCGGAGCCGAATCGGAGGCACACGTTTGCCGTGCCCTTCAGGTATCGGAGTATCCACTTGACCGCGTTCCAGTGCTCTTTGCCGGGATTGCTCATGTACCGGCTCACCACTCCGACTGCGTATCCTATGTCCGGTCGGGTACACACCATCGCGTACATCAAGCTCCCGACGGCAGAGGCATATGGTACTTTCATCATGTCCTCCTTCTCAGCCTTTGTCTTGGGGCTTTGCTTGCTGGACAACTTGCAGTTTGCCGGGAGGGACGATCCGACCGGTCTTGCTTCCGACATGTTGAACCGTTGAAGCACCTTTGTCACGTACTTCTCCTGTGACAGCCACAACTGCTTCTTCTTCCGGTCCCGGATGATGTGCATCCCTAGTATTTGCCTCGCCGGACCCAGGTCTTTCATTGAGAAGGTTCGGTGAAGAGCCTTCTTCAGCATCCGTATCTTGACCTGGTCCCGTCCGACGATCAACATGTCGTCCACGTACAGGAGGAGTATTAGAGAGTCTCCTCCGTCGAACTTCTTCACAAACACGCAGTGGTCGGACTGCGTTTTGTGGTACCCTTCATCGGTCATGAAGGAGTCAAACTTTCGGTACCACTGCCGGGGAGCCTGCTTCAAACCATAAAGGCTCTTCTTCAACCGGCATACCAAATGCTCCTTCTCTTTCTTCTCGAATCCTTCCGGTTGCTGCATGTATATCTCTTCTTCGAGGTCACCGTGAAGGAATGCCGTCTTCACGTCCATCTGTTCTACCTCGAGGTCCATGCTTGCCGCTATGCTCAGCACCGTCCGGATGGAGGTCATCTTCACTACCGGGGCAAATATCTTGTCGAAGTCGACGCCCTTCTTCTGCTGAAACCCCTTCACCACGATCCTGGCTTTGTATCTCGGGGGGGTTTCGGCATCTCCCGGTTTCAGCTTGAACACCCACTTGTTACGGAGTGCCCGTTTTCCTTTCGGCAATTCCACAAGTTCATATGTGTGGTTCTCATGCAGGGAATCCATCTCGTCCTGCATGGCACTCAACCACCTGCGGCTCTGGGTGTCATGCTTCGCTTCTTCAAAGCTCTCCGGCTCCCCCTCGTCGGTTAGCAGCACGTGCTCTGGTTCCGGAAATCTCCGGGGGGCCCTTCTCTCTCTTAGAGGATATCTCCGTTCCGGAGCTTCGGTAACCGGTTCTTCCGATTCTTCTTCATCCGAATCCATTTCGGGATCGGGGCCGGTTCCGGTATCATTTTCATCTTCTTCGGCCGGTTCTGTTTCTTCACCGTCTTCGGCCGGATCCTCGAGTGCTAACCGGTCTCTTGCCGGTCGGGACTGCTCCTTGTAGAGTTGATCCTCACCGGTCGACTTGGAGCTCTTCATCTTCTTCTCCGACTCCCAGTCGGCGAGTGTCTTGTCCTCCATGAAGATGATATCTCGACTCCTGAATATCTTCTTGTCGACCGGGTCCCATACTCGGTAGCCGAACTCGTCGTTGCCGTAACCGAGGAATATGCATGGCCGGGTCTTTGGATCTAGCTTTCCTCTCCGGTCCTTTGCCACATGTACATACACTAGACACCCGAACACCTTCAGATGCCGGTAGGATACTTCCTTACCGGTCCACACTCTCTGCGGCGTGTCTCCGTCCAAAGGTACTGAGGGTGATCTGTTTATCACGTATGTCGCCGTCGACATTGCCTCAGCCCAAAACTCCTTGGGTAATTTCGCATGCGCCAGCATACTCCGGACCCTCTCCATTATGGTCCGGTTCATCCTCTCGGCCAGCCCGTTCAGTTCCGGCGTCTTCGGCACAGTAAACTCGAGCCGGATTCCCATCGAACGGCAATACTCCTCAAATTGCCCTCGGTATTCTCCTCCGTTATCCGCTCGTATCGCTTTCAGCTTCTTGCCGGATTCCCTTTCCACTCTCGCGTGGAGTTCTCTGAAGACGCACAACACTTGGTCCTTTGTCTTCAACGGTGCCGACCACAGCTTCCGGCTGTGGTCATCAATGAATGTCACGAAGTACTGGGCTCCGCCATGTGACTTCGTTTCTACTTGACACACATCAGTGTGCACCAACTCCAATGGTGCACTACGTCTCGTCGGTGGCCTTGAGTGGAAGGAGGCTCGGTTCTGCTTACCGGCCAGGCAATCGGTGCACTTCTCCAGATGCACATGCTTCACTGGAATGAGGTTGTCTTCTGCAAGCCTCTTCATCCCCTTCTCACTCATGTGGCACAGTCTCTTGTGCCACAGCTCACCGGCAGTGTCGGCTGCCACGTTCAACTCTTCCGGACATAACCGGGCATTCATCAGGTACAGTGTGTTGTCTTTTCGGGCCCGAGCCACTATCAGGCTCCCCTTGCTGAACTTCATTACGCCGTTCCGGATGCTACCTGTGTAGCCTTCATCGTCTAGCCTCCCGGCCGAAATCAGGTTCAATCGAACCTCCGGAACGTGTCGAACATCCTTCAGCAGCATCTTGCATCCGGTTGATGTCATCAGCCACACGTCTCCTATGCCGGCAATCCGGCATGTACCTTCATTTCCCATCCGGACAAAGCCGTGCTCACCGGCTGTGTAGGATGAGAAGTATTTCTTCTCCGGGGTCAGGTGGAACGACGCTCCGGAATCGACCACCCAGGTCATCTCTACGCCGGCAAGGTTCAGCTCCCTCTCTTCGGTAATGAGCATGATTTCTTCTTCACTTGCCGCGAGTGCCGTCGTTCCTTTCCGGTCCTGCCCTCGCCGATCCGGACCTCTCCGGTCCGTGGCTCCCCGGTATGCACCGTTTCTTTCCGGTGACTTCTTCGAATCGGTGTCGTCGGCTCCGTTGTCCTTTCGGTAATGCCGACAATTCTTCCGGAAGTGCCCCGGCTTCCCACAGTGGAAGCACGTGGGCCTTCCTCTTGACTGCGACCGGGTCCCCGACTTCTCCCGTCTTTGCGGACTCCGGTTCCATTGTCTTCCCCGTTCCGATTCGGTAAGCAGCGCCTTCGAGTCGGAGACCGGTTCTTTATCTCTCCGACGCGCTTCTTCGTTCAAAATACTTGTCTTTACCGTTTGTAGGGACAAGTTATCTTCGGCGCAGGAGGTGCTGAGAGTCACCACCAAGTTCTCCCAGCTGTCCGGCAATGTACACATCAGGATGATGGCTTGCATTGCATCCTCCAACGGGAACTTGATCGCCGCAAGCTGGTTCACGAATCCCATGAACGTGCTTACGTGTTCCACCATACTCTCGCCGTCCCGGTACTTGAGGTTCACTATCTTCCTCATCAGGGAGGTCCGGTTCAACGCATTCTTCCTCTCGTAGAGGCCCGACAGCTTCCGCCACATCTCGTATGCGTTGGTGTCGTTCGCCACATGTTGTAGAACGCTCACGTCGACGTATTGCCGAATGGTTGCAACGGCTTTCCGGTTCAGAAGCCTCCATTCCGTCTCAAGTACCCCCTTCGGTATTTCCGACCTGTCAATCGGTTCGTACAGGTCCCGAACAATCAGAAGATCCTCCATCTTGATCTTCCAGTCGGCGTAGTTCTGCGCATTCAGCACCATCATCCCCGGCTGCCCGCTGCTGCCGCCTTCCATTTTCTGCACTGCCGTCGCTCTGATACCACTTTGTTGAGAATCTACGCTCAGATTCGCCTTCACCGTTCGGCCACAACCGAGAAATCACGAATCAATGCAGCAGAAAATAGGAAACACAGAGAAAGACACGATAACACAGGGATTAACGTGGAAAACCCTATACGGGAAAAACCACGGGAGTCCTCAAACTCCAACTATCACTATGAACAGAGATGTACAATGGTGAAGCTTCAAGGCAACAACCTTGAGCTCACTGTCTTCGCCACAGGCGGCGGTAATACACAGAGGCAACGACCTCTTCGTCTCTCTCTCTCTCTCTCGGCTGCTCTCTTCACTCTCTCTAAGGAAAAAAACAAAAAATGAGTAGCAACTTTTCAGCAGCATAAAACTGTTTGCCCTAAGTCATATTTATACACATATGACTTTCAGGCTATTTACAAATATAGCCACAAGGGCCCTTGGCAAACATATTCACAAATATGTCCCCGCATCCGGATCTCTCTCCGGGTACATACATCATCCGGCTCCGTAGCTGGGTCTTCATCATCCGGCTCCGTAGCCGGGGTCTACATCATCCGGCTCCGTAGCCGGGTACTCTTCATCCGGCTTCATGCCGGGTACTCTTCATCCTCCGGTTCCGTAACCGCAACCGGGCTTGCCGTCATTCATCTCCGGACATCCCATCCGGAGGGACCGATATCCCAACAAAAATGTCCGTATCGAGTACGGAATGATGTCTTCCATTAATCTCCTGGACGTATCCGAACAAGCTTATATGCACCTCGAAGATCTAGCTTTGTGAAAACTTTAGCTCCACTAAGACGCTCTAGTAAACTCGAAATCAAGGGTAGAGCATATCTATTTCGAACTGTGATTTTGTTTAGACCTCGATAGTCCACGACCAGTCGTAGAGATCCATCTTTCTTCTTGACAAAGAAGATGGGTGCACCAGCAGGCCTTGTAGAATGTCGAATGAATCCATTTGCCAAGTGCTCGTCTATATAATCTTTAAGGGCCTTGAGTTTGGAAGATAATAGATTATATATTGGGCTCCATGGTGGCTCTTTCCCAGGTTATAGATCGATAGGACAATCATAAGGCCGATGTCTGGGAGAGAACTAGCTTTAGCTTTGTTGAAGATGTCTTCAAAATCCAAGTACTTGGTAGGGAGGGGAGTGCCTGCCCCTTGTGAGCTAGAGGATGGGTTTGCTATTACTACAAAGACAAATATTTCATTTTTTTGCCCATCTTCTCGTAATTTTTGTAGAGACATGAGTGAGATTTGGTGAGGTTTTGAATCTTGGTTGGTAGTAACAAGGCAGCTAGATTCAGGTTTCTGTTGGAAATCATTGATTGTTCGATTTCTCCAGTCAATTTCAAAATTATGAAGTTCAAACCAAGGCAAACCAAGGCAAACCAAGGATAACCGGATGCTCAAGGCTACTAATTATATTGAAGGAAATCATACAAACAAAGCTACCAAGAACTACTCGAATTGGCTCAGATTCTTCAACTATATTCCTGAATGAAATAGGGCGACCATCAATGACTACAATAGATGCAGGGCAAGGGAGGTTTTTCAATAGGATTTTCTCGGATAAAGCAAATTCTTTGTCCATAAAACAAGAGTTGGCTCCTGAATCTAAGAGAGCAAAGGTAAGAACTCGATGACACCTAGAAGTGCTAAGCTCAACTTGTGCTAAAAAAACTCTACTAACATGATTTGATAAAATGGAACCACTACTTGGGGTTGACTTTATGTATTCAGGATTGTCCAACCAAATGGCTCCGATTTTGGTTGGACTTATTCGTTTAATATTTCATTAAGTTGACTCAAAACTTCAAAACTATTGGACTGACCATGACATGTGGGACTACTAGGGCTAGACAATCTTACTGGAGAATTGGAATGAAGATTCTTGCTAATACTTACTTGATTTACTTGTCGTTTTGGCCTATGTGGGCATGTGATCGCGATCTATCCAGGACCACCGCAATACAAACATAGACGGTTTGCTCGACATCTTTGCTTCTTAGCTTCAGATAAAGGCCCTTGACGATGTGTTACATCGATCTCCATTGGACTTGGACCATCTGATGGAATCATGTGTGAAGTTTGGGTAGTGCTCGTAGATGTCGAGGCTACTACCGAAGCATATGTTTGATCCGTTCTTGGTCGTGACATTAGTTGACGCTTCGAACGTCACTCAAATAAGCGGTTGTCACATCGCACTGCACGACTTATCGCTTTTGGAAGTGATCTTGAATCTTCGTGAAAAGTTAATAGCAAATCCTTTACATCATTTTGTAGTCCATAGCGAAATTGATCCATTAAGGCTTCTTCATCCCACAGAATATCACAAGCTAGGAGGCAGAAATCTACCGCATAGGCAGAGGCAGGACGGTCCCCTTGACGTAGTCTTCAAATCTTGTTAATAGTTGTTCTAACACTATCAATGTCTCCAAAGTTTGCTTGAAATTCTCTAATAAAACCTTTGAAGACTTGGAGAAGAGGAGACTTCTTTTCTAGTAGTGGTGCAAACCACACTAATGCAATTCTTGTTAAAAGGGTCCCAACTAGTCCAACTTGAGCTGCATCAATCAGATACCTATTAGGGTACATATGAATTACTAGACGTACTTGGTTTAGAAACCCTCAAAATTGTGATAAATTACCATTGAACTTCCCAGGAAAACAAATATTTGGTTCTTTGGGAGAGGTTTGTTGCATTGAAGCTTGTTGATTAAGAGACCACAATGTTGTTTTGAGTTGCAATATACGTGTTGATAACTCATCATATTGTTGTGCCTTTTCTATGCTTACTTATTGCAAATATCCAAGAAATCGTTGATTCTCTTGTTCTAACGCCACAAACTTATTTGTGAGATGCTCTAGTTCAGAGACGACTCGAACATACTCTTGCTTGCTAATTGACTACATGGAGAGGATAATGTTTGGCAAGATTCTCAAGGACAAGGAAGGAAGGAAAAGAGAGAGAAAGAGACAGAGAGTGAAAGAGACACAAAAAGAAAGAGAGAAGGGAGGAAAATTCTGGTTCAAACTGTCAGGGGCAAAGCTAGAAATGAGTTTTAAAATGAAGAAGAGAATGAGAAACGAAAGATATGAGAGAGATAAGAATAATTTGATAATGTATTAACAACGAGAGCAATGTTTATAAGAATATGCCGAAGACTGGCGTTGAACTAGAATGGTTCATCAATAGTCAAATACATGTTTATATAGTATGGTTTGGATACATGCATGCTCGTCACCTCATAGGCACGCATGATCGCCACTTGGCATTCATGCAAGCATGCCACTTGGAAATCATGTGTTAGCCTATGCAAGGTGGCGACATTTCAATAATATTATTATATTAATTTCCTATTGATATAATAGAATTTATTATTTAATATATACAATATGATATATCCTAATGGTTGGGGTTGTATCCTTTCTTTGATGAGGTCATGGGTTCAAATCATCATAAAACTTATTCAGCTTATTGGGTTTTATATATACATGACAATATGCTCCTCTCACCATTCGAACTTCTTTCTTTTCTTTAGCAATCCATATAATGGCTCGACGACATGAGCGTAGTGCGGAATCCAGATATGATAAAAGGCACACGCTCCCAAGAATCTTCGCACCTTTGTTTGGGATATACATTCTTCTCGCATCTCTTGAATAACATTCACCTTATTAGGAGAGGGTTTCCGTCCGTATGGTTTGCAAAGATGTCCCACTACTAGGACCTCGCGTTGGGCGAATGCTGACTTTTCTCCGAAAAATGTGAGCCTAACTCCTTCTAGCCTTTGTAGCACTCTCTTGCAGTCTTCAATATGGTTTGAAACAAATCTTCGACATCCATCTTGATCTAAAGCCTCGTCCTTTTCTGATTTTGGGCACCCTTTTATAGGGATATCATCGAGGAAAGGCATCGTAATATCTGGGATGAAGTCTCTTAGTACTTTGTTCACGACATTGACCATGTGTGCTACAAAGCTGGTTGTGCCTTGAGGTAGGGTGCACACCTGTACCAATCCAATCGAAGTCCGCATTGTGTGCATAAAATAGCGCTCGGCCACAACAGAGTCTTAAACAACGAATGGAAGAAAAAAAACTAACTAACAACTAGATGACATTGGATGTTTATGTGGAAACGCTAAATGGGAAAAACCACGGGAGCCCGCGAACTCCAACTATCACTATGAGGGGAGGAATACAATGTGAGAATCAGAGGCAACGACCTCGAGCTCTATGTCTTCGCCAACCGGCGGTTACAACAAAAACTCGTTCTGTGTGTGTGTGTCTCTCTCTCTCACGCTCTATGTACAATGATGATACAACAACAACATCACTGCAAAGTGATTGCCCTAAGTCATATTTATACTTATATGAATTTGGGGCTATTTACAAATATAGCCTCGATGGGCTCACCATGAAACATATTTACACTTATGTCCTTGGATCCGGTTTGCACCGGATCCATCCGGATTCACTTGATCCGGTTTCCGGGTCTCATCCGGAGGAACCCTTCCGGATCCGGTTCCTTCATCCGGATCCTCCGGTTCTCATCCGGATCCCATACGGAGGGACCGAATTCCCAACAAACGGCCCCTTCACTCCGGCATGGGATTTCTCATTAATCTGATCCGTCTTCGGCACACGTCCAGCTTGTCGGTTGAAAGCACCTTGGTTAGCATATCCGATCCGTTCTCCTTCATGTGGATCTTCGTCAGCACAAAGTCTTGATCTTCTACCTTCCCCCGGAGCCAGTGATATCTCCTCTAGATGTGCTTGGTCTGGGAATGGTATGCCACGTTCTTTGCAAGGTGGATGGCACTTTGATTATCATAGTAGAGCTGGAATTCCTCCTGCCGGATCCCTAGCTTTCTGATTAAGTCCTTCATCCAGATTGTCTCCTTGCTGACTTCCACCACTACCATGTACTCTGCTTTCGTTGTCGACAGTGCAACGGACTTCTGCAACCTCGACTGCCATGATACAGGTCCCCCTTCATAAGTCATGACATATTCGGATGTAGACCGACTGGTATCCACATCAACCGACATATCCGAATCCATGAATCCGTCAAATTGGGGTTTTCCGGAGCCGAACCGGAGGCACATACTCGAGGTGCCTTTCAAGTACCGGAGTATCCACTTGATTGCGTTCCAGTCCTCTTTTTCGGGATTGCTCATGAAACACGTTCGCGTTCACAAGTGGAAGGATAAGGAATATTCCGTTTGATTTTGGGGTTTTCTTTGCCATTTCACAAAACACCTTGACACTGGTATCACATGTTCTCTAAAACTTGATGAAAAATTTGAAAATTTTACCATTTGGTAAAATTGAAAAATGCCAATTTTTGGTCAAATACGAAAAGTAACTTTGTGTATTTTTAAAGAAAAATGACAACTAATAAGTTTTTAGATCTCAAAGAAATCAAAAGCAGAGGATTTCAAAACAATGAACGTTTTTATTTGTTACATATAGTTGCACAACAAATACATTTGGGAGTTATTTGCATAAATATCATCTTTCTTTTCATGAGAATCACTACTATAGATAATATACAATTGTGACTCTTCCTCCTCATTTTCAAATGTACCAATCAAATCATTGTCTTCACCAAATGGTGTCTCCAAATTGTGTGGAGTAAATCTTCTTCATCTTCAATCTGAGATATCTTCTAGACTTGGTAATATCTCTTTTATTATGTATATCGTTGTTGTCCTTAAACATCCAACTTTTGTCAGTGTAAAGTCATACACAATGATATCCACCTAACCAATGTCAATGATAGATGTATTACAAAGTTTTAATGCATCATCACGTCCAAAACTTTACCAATGCAGAATTGGTACCCTAGCTCATGGCCATCTACATGTGTAGCTATTAATATCCCCACCTTGAGTTCTTGCAAGTTTCCTTGTCACCTAAGTTATGCTCGTGTTGTCATCCTTTGTTCCACATAAATGTTTCTCTGTTGTAGATGAACCAAATTATGAAGATCAACAGTAAGTGCTTGAAGGAATTATCTACAGGACGAAGGAATTCAGCGCAAATTCTTCTGCAGATACACATCGCAGTAGAATGGCGTGGCCGAGCAGAAAAATCGGATGATCGAAGAGGCGGCCAGGGCAATGCTGGAAGAGCAACATATGCCAAAATTTTATTGGGCTGAAGCTGTATGGACATCTGTTTACCTGCAGAATCGGACTTCTGCTAATGGCGGAGCATCACCACATGAATTGTACTTCACGAAGAAGCCGAACTTGGCACACTTGAGGGTTTTCGGTAGCATCGTGTATGTGCATGTGCCGAAGGAGTAACAGAGGAAGCTGGACACCAAAGCCGAGAAGTGTATCTTGAATGACTACTCAGACGAACAAAAGGGTTATAAGTGTTATAATCCCCGAACCAAACAAGCTCGCGTAAGTCGTGATGTTGTGTTCGACGAGTCCGCGTCGTGGTACTTGCCTTCGCCTCCAACCACTAACGACTCCATTCCGATCACTGACGAAGACGTCAGCGAGGCTGAAATGCCTCTGGATGAGGGAGACATCGGAGCTCTTGAAGAGAGTCCGAGCTTATTTAGGCTAAGTGGGCCGAATGAGCGACTGAGTCAGCATGACCAGTCAGACGCAGAGCCGGCGAGTAGTGGTGACTCGGTCGTGCATTCCCCGCGCAAGAAGCCGAGGAGACGGCTTACGCACGAAGAGAAGGGAAAGAAAAAGATGTCGGAGGATGGCAGTGATAAGGATGAGTTGGATCGATGTGAATCCAACTCCGAGAAGAACCAAGACGGACCTCTGGAAACAAAGTCCGTGTCGGCCAAGAAGGCCTCAAAATTGGTTAATGAGCAATTACGCTGATCTACTCGCTTGAAGAACGCCATTGTGCACTTCGGATACAACAAGTAAATGGCGCATCATTACGCGTACATAACGCGAGTGACAGAAGTGTGTGAGCCGGAGAGCTACGCAGAAGTGGCGAAGAACGCAAACTAGCGAGCCGGGATGAAAGAAGAGATGTGCACGGTTTAAGACAATGAGACTAGTCAACTGATACAAGGCCCGGTTAGTGGCAAAAGGCTACACGTAGAAGCACGATGTCAATTACGACGAGACCTTTGCGCTTGTCGTGATGATGACCATTGTCCATGTTCTGTTGGCCGTAGCAGTGGCGAAGAGCTGACACTTATGTTAGATGGATGTAAAGAATGTGTTCCTACAAGGTGATCTTGAGGAACAGGTGTACATGGTACAACCCCCCGGATTTCTATCCGACTGGAACACCTCGGCAGTTTGCCGACTGAAGACGTCCCTCTACACACTAATGCAACCTCCATGCGCATGGAACGCGAAGATCACGGATCGTCTATATCGTATGGGTTTTACGACGTCCAAATTGGACTCTTCATTGTTTGTTCGACAAGGTCAACATGAACCGGTTAGTCTTTTACTTTATGTTGATGATCTAGTCATCCCCGGTGCCGACCTAGATGAAATCAGCCGTGTAAAGTCTCAACTTGGGTCATCATTCAACATGAAAGATCTATGATACCTTCATTACTTCCTAGGGATCGAAGTGATCCGCACCCTTGAAGGCATACTCATCAGCCAACGTCACTACGTGGTGAATGTGCTCTTGACATTCGGGATGGTAGATTGTAAGTTCATCTCAACCCCTCTGGATAGAAATGCAAAGCTTCACAGAGATTTGGGAAAGGCGTGCGACCTGACATGGTTCTGACAGATCGTCGGAAGCCTAATCTATTTGACGATCACTCAACCAGATCTTAGTTACCCGGTCCGCTTGATCAGTCAATTTATGTCGCAGCCCACGTCCAAACATTTTCAATGCGCATAGAGAATATTGTGATATGTCAGTGGCACTAAGGACATGGTGTTACTATATTAGACAGGAGTAGCCGAATAGTTAGTTGGCTACACGGATGCAGATTGAGCCGGAAATGCCAGCGATCACAGATCAACCTCATGATACACATTCTCGTTGGGAAGTGCGGTGATCGTGTGGAGTAGTAAGAAGTAGTCGAGACTGGAACTGTCGAGCACGGAGGCCAAGTACTGAGTGGTGGCTATTGCTACTTGCGAAGTCATTTGGCTCAAAAGCCTACTTAAACATCTGCATGTGGACGTGTCCGCTCCGACGACGATCTACTGCGACAACCTCAGCAACATCCAACTTGCGAAAAACCATGTATTCCACGCACGGAACAAGCACATTTAGGTGCACTACCATTTCTTTTGTTAGCGTGTCCTCTCCGGACACGTTGAACTAGTATATGTTCCGACGGGTCGACAAATTGCAGATATTTTCACCAAGCCTCTTGGACTCGACAAGTTGCGGCAATTCTCAGGTGCACTTGGGTTGCGCCACCTTGACATGCTGAACTTGAGGGGGAGACAAGAACAAGAGCGTGAGTGGAGCGGAAGTGACCGTGATTTCGAGTCGGATGAAGAATTCGATTTTGGGTTGGAACCGAAGGAGAAGAAAGGGGCGGCAAACATAGGGAAGACTAGAAGACAACCGAGATCAAGAAAAGGCCAAGATCAAGAAATGGTCGGATGTGGTCAAGGGCCTGAAGACAGAAAACGAATTGGAGATAACCAATCTAGCGAAAGCGGAGACGAATCGGAAGCGACCAATTCAATCGAAACATTGGATTCGAAAATGTCAAATCAACTAAAGGCCAAGCAGAGGAAAGGGCAACGAAAGAGGCGCAACCACCGCGACAACAAGGCAGTTGAGAAAGGCCGCACAAAAGGGTCGAAGGGTGCGAAATCGAACGGGTCGAAGAGCGCGAGCAAGGCGTGAAGCCAGGAGAAACCGGAATGAAGATCCGGAAGAGCAGGTAGAACCTCAAGTTGAGCTTAAGGGGGAGTGTTGAGATACAAGCTCAACATTCGATGCGTAAACTGGTCCATAAACCAGTGCATAGGCTGGGTGCGTAAACCGGGTGGGCAACGAGAAGATGTAGTACTGCGTAAACCAAGAGGATGTTGGAAAGATATTCCGTGGAGGAATATATATTTTGGGAGTTAGTGTAGGGGCTCATTGATGAGCATTGAAGTACATGTGAGTACTTCTGTCAGTCCATATGGACTTGTATAAAAGTGCTCTCTGAGCACATCCTATGTACAGAGTCTTATTTTCTTAGAATAGAGTCGTTGTTTGCTCTCTCTCTCTCTGTCTCTCCTCCTCTTCTTCTCTTTGTGTTTTCTGTGTTTCACCGAATTGTCATATTTCCAAATTGTGTACTCTATCTTTTACGCACACGCTTCCGCACGTTTTCATTTATAGTCGGCATAGGAGACGTGTGATTGACGACATCAACTAGGTGCAAGTTGCTATTGAAAGATGTCTGATAAGGTCCGGAGGTTTGGTTGAACCTGATATCAACCGGTTGGCTAGATGATGAAAAGCTACACGGGTAGCATCCAGAATGAAGTCATGAAGTTTTGCAAAGGAAGCCTGATCGTGGTCCGAGCTCGAAAGATCAACACGTTGTACCGGATGCATGCCCAGATTTGCCAGGAAGATCTAAACGTGGCATCCGAAAAAGCCGATGAGTTGTGGCACAGGAGGTTGTGTCACATGAGCCAGAAAGGAATGCGGAAACTTGCCGAGGACAACCTCATTCCGAAGGTGAAAGACGTGCATATTGAGAAGTGCACCGATTTCTTGGCAAGCAAGTAGAACAAAACCTCTTTTTGGTCAAGACCACCAATGAGACAGAATGCACCAATGAGACAAAATCCACCGTTGGAACTTGTGCATACCGATGTATGCCAAGTGGACACGAAGTCACATGCCGGAACACAGTACTTCGTGACATTCATAAACGACCATAGCCGGAACCTGTTGGTCTCACCGCTGAAGATGAAGGACCAGGTATTATCTGTCTTCAAGGACTTCCATGCGAGAGTGGAAAGGGAAACCAGTCGAAAGCTGAAGGCGGTTTGAGCAGACAATGGAGGTGAATACCCAGGATAGTTTGAGTATTGTCGGTCGAAGGGAATCCGGATCGAATTCACCGTGCCGAAGACACCGAAGCTGAAAGGATAGACTGAAAGGATAAACCGGGCCGTAATGGAGAGAGTCTAGAGCCTGTTGGCACGTGCTAAACTATCTAAGACGTTATGGGCTGAGGTGCTGATGTCGGTGACGTATGTGATTAACAGATCAACATCAACACCCTTGGGTGGAGACACACCACAGAGAGTATGAACCGGTAAAGACGTGTCTTACTGGCATCTGAAGGTGTTCGACTATCTCACTTACCTGCATGTTGCAAAGGACATGAGAGAAAAGTTGGATCCGAAGTCCCGGCCATGCATATTCCTTGGATATGGTGATGATGGGTTCACATATCGAGTATGGGACTTGGTCGACAAGAAGGTCTTCCTGAGTATAGACATAATCTTCATGGAACACAAGACTAATGCCAACTAGGAGTCAGAGAAGAAGATAGTGGAATCCGGATCGATCGGCCGAGATTAGTCGAAAGAAACAAGGACCCATCCGGCCAGAAGTCGGACGTCAACTGAAGAACCAGCCGGAGTTGGACTAGAGTCCGAACAGACCGAAGAAGAAGAGTTGGACACTGGAATCGGACAAGACCCCGAATCAGATTCAGATGAAGAATATTCAGAGGAACCAGTGGCCGAAGACCAAGGAAGAAGATATCCTCTAAGGGAGAGAAGAGCCCCCCGGAGATTTCTGGATGTGGAGCATGTGTTGTTGACCTACGAGGGGGAGTGAGAAAGCTTCAAAAAAGCAAAGAAAGACACCCACCGCAGGATGAGATGGATTCCCTACATCAAAACTACACATATGAATTGACGGAGCTACCGAAAGGAAAAAGAGCGGTTCGGAACAAGTGGGTATACAAGCTGAAACTAGGAGACAGTGGAAATCCACCAAGGTACAAAGCCTGCATTCTAGTGAAGGGCTTCCAAGAAAAGAAAGGAGTGGACTTCGATGACGTCTTTGCCCTAGTACTCAAGATGACGTCCATCCGAACAGTATTGAGCATAGCGGCAAGCATGGACCTCGAGGTAGAACAACTAGATGCGAAGACGGGCTTCCTTCATGGAGAACTCGAAGAGGAGATCTACTTGTAGCAACCGGAAGGATTCGTCAAGAAAGGGAAGGAGCACATGCTGTGCTAGTTTAAGAAGAGCTTATACGGACTGAAGCAAGCTCCCCAACAATGGTACCGGAATTTGACTCCTTCATGACCAATCAGGGATACCACAAGACGTGAGCCGACCACTGTGTATTCGTGAAGAAATTTGACGGAGGCGACTTCTGGACACTTTTACTTTATGTGAATGACATGTTGATCGTCGGACCGGACCGAATCAAAATCGGTAATATGAAGAAGGCCTTGAACTAGACCTTCTTAATGAAAGATATGGGTCCGGCGAGACAAATATTGGGGATGCACATAGTCTAGGACTGGACGAAGAAGTTAATCTGGCTGTCACAGGTGAAGTACGTGCAAAAGGTGCTTCAACGGTTTAACATGACGAATGCGTAGCCGGTTAGGTCAACACTTTCGGCAAACAACAAGTTGTTCAGAAAGCAAAGTCTGAAGACCACGATGTAGAAGATAGAGATGATGAAGATACCATATGCCTCTAACATCAGAAGCCTGATGTATGCAATGATGTGTACCCGGTTAGATATTGGATATGCAATTGGAGTGGTCAGCTAGTTCATGAGAAATCCGAGAAGAGAACAGTAGACCGCGGTCAAATGGATACTCCGGTACTTGAAAGGCACCTTTAGTATGTGCCTCCAATTCGGCTCAGCAAAACCCCAACTTGAAAAATTCACGAATTCGGATATGTCGCCTGATGCGGATACCAAGCAGTCTACATGTGGATATGTCATGACTTATGCAGGGGGAGCCGTATCGTGGAGAACAAGGCCAATGAGCTTTGGGAGAAGATCAACACGATGTTGGAGAATAAGATCATTGTAAATCGGGTCTTAGTATTCCGGAAGATAGCGAGGCTCCGGTATCAAGACAGCGCCAACATGGCAGAGCATATGAACGCCTTTGAAGGACAAATAAACCAGACTACCTCGCACGAAGTACCGTTGCTCGATGAGGTACGAGCACTTTTATTGCTCGGATCCCTCCCGAAGAGCTGGGAGCCAATGTTGGAGCAGAGCGAAAGAACTTATATCTAGCGATAGTTAAGTTTAGTCTGCTAAACGAAGAAGCTCGCAGAAGGACCGTGAGTCCAGAACCAATCCGACAACCTTGGTTACGGAAGACGACCATAACCGGGGAAGAGGCCGAAATCAGAGTCCCCAAAACCAGGACAAATCAGGGATGAGCTTGAAGTCAAGGGGGAGGCCCACTTGCTTTTATTACGGAAAGCCGAGGCACTTCCAAAAGAATTACCGACACTTCCAGAAAGACAAAGGGGGAGCCGACATTCTGGAACTGAGGAAGATTTCGGAAAGGAGGGGAACGTCAGAAATCGTGACAAGTCAAGAACAATTGTTGCTCATCACCGAGGAAAACCAACTACATCTTGTTAGCGACGAAACGACGTGGGTCGCCGACTCCGGCGCGTCGTTCCATCTGACCCCCGACCGGAAATGCTTCTCATCTTACAAAGCCGGAGATAAAGTTCTCTCCGGATGGGAAATGAAGGTGCATGCAGAATTATCGCCATAGGAGACGTGTGGTTGACGATGTCAACCGGGTGCAAGTTGCTACTAAAAGATGTATGACATGTTTTAGAGGTTCGGTTGAACCTGATATCAGCCAATCGGCTAGATGATTAAGGCTACATGGGTAACATCCAGAACAGAATCATGAAGTTTTGCAAAGGAAGCTTGATCGCGGCCCAAACTCGGAAGATCAACGTTGTACCTTATGCATGCCCGGATATGCCGGGAAGAAGTGAACATGGTATCGACACTACCTGTGAGTTGTGGCAGAGGAGGTTGTGTCACATGAGCCAAAAAGGAATGCAAAGACTTACCGAAGATAACCTTATTCTGGAGCTGAAAGACATGCATCTTGAGAAGTGCACCGATTGCTTGGCCGGCAAGCAGAACGGAACCTCCTTCTGAACCCGATCACCGTCGAGACGAAATGCACCGCTGGAACTTGTGCATACCGATGTATGCCAAGTGGACACGAAGTCACATGCCGGATGTAGTACTTCATGACGTTCATAGACGACCATAACCTGAAGTTGTGGGTCTTACCACTAAAAATGAAGGACCAGGTATTATCCGCCTTCAAGGAATTCCACATGAGGGTGGAAAGGGAAACCAGCCGGAAGCTGAAAACAGTTCGAGCGAACAACGGAAGAGAATACCGGGGGAAGTTCGAGGAGTATTGTTGGTTGATGGGAATCCGACTCAAATTCGTTGTGCCAAAGACACTGGAGCTGAATGGACTGGCCGAAAGTATGAACCAGACTATGATGAGGATAGTTCGGAGAAATGTTGGCACTTGCTAAGTTGTCCAAGACGTTTTGGGCTAAGGTGTTGATGACGGCGACTTACTTGATAAACCGATCACTCTTAGCACCCTTGGACGGAGACACACCACAGAGCGTATGTACCGTTAAAGACATGTCTTACCGGGATCTGAAGGTGTTTAGTTGTCTCTCTTAAGTTTAAAACTTAAGTTATCCCAATGATCTTTAATATGTTCGAAAAAATTTGATTAGGTTTAAATACTTTTGATATCTTAAACAAGCTACACTCCCCGAACCCCCACCCACGCCCTCGCTTTTCTATTCCCCTAAAACTATATCACTACTTAGGTTTAGACATACAACAACCCCCGATGAAGTGGTGCACACTTTAAGCAATCTTAAAAATCCGTAGATATATTATACCCCTAGTGCTTGCCACTCATCACTTCATATCACATATATTATACCCCTAGTAGTCATATACCAACATAAATTTTTATTTTCTATTACATCATATATACTATACCTCCTAGTAGTCGTACACCCCCATAAACTTGTTTTTCTACCCTCTACTTCTCTTACTCTTTCAATCCGCCATACTAATAACTTTACCCCCTACAAAAACTAGCAACTATTACAAAACCCTAAACCCTAACCTACTAAACATACGCTCCATCCTACCCCACACTACCATATTTCCCTTCCTCATATCTTTCCCTCTTCTTCTCCCCTTCTCTCCTCTCTCTCCTCTTTTGTTCCAATACAGATACATGGCCACAAACGTCTCAATAGGAGGACCCAAAACACGATCCACTCAACGTTGACACACCACACCCATGGATCCACCCATAACCACCATCGACTTTGTGCCGGATTCTCCACCAATGACGACCGCTACCAATCGCAACTCTCAAGCCCTCGCCAACACTCAAACAACCGTTGTAAAAAGGGAAGCTCCCTCTCCCCACCCTCTTTCTTGTTTATTTATAAATAACGAAGTCACATGTCACATCCAACATCTATATGATGTGTGCCTTAACCCCAAATCCGCACCTAAAAAAATTCCCCCGCCAACTAGGACACTACAACTAGATTTGGCCCCAACTAGCCCGAGTACCACGGAAAGCCTTCCCTCCCCCTCCCCCAAAAATCTCTTTAGTTCACTCATAGAAAATTTAGAAGACCTTAAAACGGAAGGTTATAAAGAATTCATCACCAAACTCTCGCCCACAAAGAAGGTCATCTTCTTTCACAAGTTGTTTGATACCTTCAGCTCACCTCCCCTAGAATGGGGTGGTGGAGATTCCCTTTGCATGCCTACAATAACAAAACCTCTTTTTGAACACGCCCAGGCATCCTCTAGCGACCACCACACGCACACAAACCCGTGTCCACAAGACAAAGGTAAAAGGAAAATAACAAACCCAAACACACAAGAAAAGGGAAAAACTAGCATAGAAAACTCAAACCCGCCCCTCAAGGCACAAAAACTCTTTAGAAAACTTGCCTATTCCCATCCACTTTGACACCATTTGCCAAGGCTCCGTATTGGAATATAAAGAACTCTTGTCTAAACGCCATAGAGCCCAAGAAGTACTCCATAAATATGAAACCGATCTCAAGGAGAACTTCATCCCTAACTCATTGCGCATTAACCCTCCTAGGGTAACGATAAGTAACGAAAACGCACAAAATATCCTCAATAAAAAACTAAACGATCTCACTGCAGAATATAAAAAAATTTGCACCTTAGTGTTAACAGAGACCCAAAATACCCTAGCTATTATTTTTACCGAAACTATCAACAAGTTCCCCACCACGGTTGAGCAAAGACTCCAAGACATTGTATCAATGCTCTCGGATCACACCAATGGGAGGAAAAACTCCAACATTGGAAAAATGAAACTTTTGCTAAATTTTATAGCCACCTAGAACAAGCCACCTTAGAATTTAGCATACAGATTTCCTTAGAAGCTAAAACTAAAGCAGCTAATAAATTAGCCCAGGACGCCATCATCTCGAAATCCATGACAATGGACAAAGAAAAAACAATACATCCTCTAATAGATGATGGGCTAAAAAAGATCAAGAATCAAGTAGACAATTACCTTAAACCGTTCCTAGAGAAAATTAATAAGGAAAACCCCAACACACATCCAAAACACATGGCTATGCCCCCGACAAAAAACGGGGGCACAAGAACACACAAAACATCAAATCGATCCCCCACTACCCCCACCTCCTTCTTAAGGACCTAGTCCTTTATCCCAAGTTATGGACAAAGCTATGCTTATCTCGTACCACCTACACATCCCATACCCCCACGTACCCTATATTTGTCCCGATGAATGTACCTACCTCCCTACCCCCACCTATGAAACAATCAATGTCTCACCTTGAGACCATCAAGTCCACCACACGGTCCTATCCTTGACCCTTAGTCCCTCGACCCCCAGTTCCACGACCCACACCTTACCCCCGATCCCCAGTCCCACAACCCGCACCCAACACACGCACCATGGGACCAAAACTAAATCCTCTGCCAGGAAAGTACGTAGGGGTAGACTTAGAACATTACATTGGCTCCCACTTCTTCAACCGTTAAACTACCTCCACATTTTACTGGGAAGGCAAACACCCTCCCAACTCGAGAATAGGATCACTAATCACTCATTGCACAACCTTTCCTCTTTCCACCTTCCTCCACCCCAACTCAAACTTCTAAGCTTAGGTCTAGACTTTATTCCCCCACCCCAACCTATTAGAAAACAACACTTGATAGATGTCGTTGCATCCTTGGATAGAACCTACTACCTCAGATATTTCTTTAGAAACTCTACTAACATTATCTCTCCATTTAGAATACCGAACCCCAGTTGGAATCCCCCAACCGTGCCAGAAATCACACAAACCATCACATCTATCACCTCAGCCCTCCCCTCCCCACCCACCATCCAACCTCACCCTCATAGGAACTTTAGAACTGCACTACATAATCTCAAAAACAATCAAGACATAGTTATTAAACCCGCGGATAAAAATCTAGCCACGTGCATTCTCTCTAAGGAGTGGTACCTTAACGAATGCCTTAGACAGCTCAACGACAAAAACACTTACACCCCCGTCAAAGAAGTCCCCCTATCAACTCTCCACAACCCACTTGAACACCTCTGCCTAAAAGGTTCCCCCCACCTCTCCAAGGAGGAAATTAGATTCCTCCTTTAGAAACCCAAACATGGTTTCTACATCATCCCCAAAATCCACAAACCCACTGTTGTAGGACGCACTATTTGTGCCTACAACAATTATGTTTTCGAAAGAGCCTCTAAATGGCTACACCATCTACTATATCTTGTCTTATTGTCTAAAAAACAACACCTCAAAGACTCCTTAACACTTGTTAAGGACCTAGCACACCACACCTTCCCCAAAACTTGCACGTTGTTTTCTTTTGTCATAGTGTCACTATATCCTAGTATACCTACCCCGGAAGGTCTATTGGTGTTTAATAAATCTATCTCACATCATTTCCCACCACACAAAACCAAAATCATTATGAGTGTCACCGAACTTATACTTAGAAACAATTTTCTCTCCTTTAATAATGCTTTTTGGTTACAAATTAAAGGCACTGCAATGGGTAATAATTTTTCCATTGTTTACGCTTGATTGTTTCTTTCGCAGCTAGAGGACGACAACCTAGCTTTCCAAACACCGCAACTACTCTACTACAAACGCTACATTGATGACGCTATAGGAGTTTGGAAGGCTCCCCCAATATGCTTCACACCTTCTTACACCAATACGGTGTGCCTCTACAACAACACATCCGTATTGAATCAATAACCTCCCCTTAAGATATCACCATCCTGGACGTCGTCTTCTTCAAAGGTCCATACTTTAAAGAATTTGGCATCCTCGACACCGCATGCCACCAAAAACCTCTCAATACCTACATGTACCTCCCGTGGAAATCCTCGCACCCCATAGCACACAAAAAGGGCTTCATCACGGGAGACCTAGAACGGTATGCTATCCAGGAGAGCACGGAAAATGGCTACATGGAACTACGCAAAAAGTTCTACGACCGCCAAAGGGCTAGGGGCTACCCGTCGAAGTTCCTAATCAAGTGTTTTTCGACCATCCCCTACTCCATACGAAACCAACTACTCTCTAACCAACCCAACAACAAAAAATCTCCACCCATTGTTTTTAAGCTTCATTACTCCCCATGTATCAAAAAACTCCAAATCCGAGCGCTCGTGAGAAACAAACTTAAACCCCTTCTAGGACGACCATAATATAGTTCCCTTACACCCCCTCTCATGTGTTCGCTAAATGGTAAAAAACTAAGAAACCACCTAGTACACTCATTCTTTCCCCCCACCTAAAGTTTTATGTAATCTCACCCCTCTTAACCCCCACCTAAAGTCTTGTGTACACTCTTTTACCTTCCATTTGTACACACTTTTGTATGTCCCACATACAAAGGACTCTCCTCCCTCTCCCTATAAAAAGAGCAACCTAGTAGACTTAGTTTTTCATCATTTGTACATCGGGCACTAAAGAGCCTCCATCGAGGCGAAATGCATTTGCCGATCATTGCCTCATGATAGTAAAACTTTCTTTCCTTCTATGTGTTGCTCTCATGTAGTTTTTTTTCTTAAGTTCTTAAGTACTTATTTAATCAATTTTTATTAAGTACTTGTTTAATCACTTTTTTGTCAAATTTTTATTGTCTTAAGTTTTTAAATATTTATTTAATCATTTTTTATTAAGTACTTGTTTAATAATCATTTTTATTAAGTACTTGTTTAACCCCTTTTTTTAAGTACTTGTTTAACCCCTTTTTTTAAGTACTTGTTCAATCATTTTTTGGTCTAACTTTTTGTTTAAACATTTGTTTAAGTATTCTCCTCTCTTAATCATAATCATCCTCTTCTTAGCTATGACCCCTTTTCTTTAATCATAATCCCTCCCTTCTCTTTTAATCATAACCTTGCTTTAAGTGTTTGCCCAAGAGTTTTCTTATTTAAGTATTTGTTTAAACAACTCCCTTTCATTTTAGAATGTGGTTCTGTTATAATAATACTCTATATTGGTGTTTTAATAATACTCTATTGGTGTTTAATAACTTAAGTTATCCCAATGATCTTTAATATGTTCTAAAAACTTTGATTAGGTTTAAATATTTTTGATATCTTAAACAAGATACACTCCCCTAGCCCCCCCTCCCACGCCCTCGCTTTTCTATTCCCCTTAAACTATATCACTACTTAGGTTATGACACACAAATAAGATCTAAACTTGAGTCCACCTCAAACAACCCCTGATGAACTGCCACACACTTTAGGCAATCTTTAAAAACCCTGATATCAGCCAATCGCCTAGATGATGAAGGCTACATGGGTAACATTCGGAACGGAGTCATGAAGTTTTGCAAAGGAAGCCTGATCATGGCTCGAACCCGAAAGATCAACACGTTGTACTTGATGCATGCCCGGATATGCCGGGAAGAAGTGAACATGGTATCAACACTACGTGTGAGTTGTGGCAGAGGAGGTTGTGTCACATGAGCCAAAAAGGAATACAAAGACTTATCGAAGTTAATCTTATTCCGGAGCTAAAAGACGTGCATCTTGAGAAGTGCACCGTTTGCTTGGCCATGCTTCTGTAAACTCATCAATGCGCCCATGCCACCGGAATCGGCTTAGGTTCCATGACACATTTTCAATCGTGAAGATCACCATCGGCCCCACTATCTTCGGATCAATGATCCCAATCTCTTTTGATGAGAATGTGAATGCTTTGCCATGTTGCTCCAACATCTCTCAAAATCGTTCTTCTTCATTCTGTAAGAGGAACCCACCTACACCAATCCAGAGTTTGTTCCGGGTCTCATTTGTAAATTTATGTCCAATATCCATGGACTTCCGAAGTGTCGGATCACTTGAGACGTCTTTCCTCTTTTGTTCACTATTGGCAAGTAACGGTCTTGCAGGCGGTTTCACCTTCTCTTCCACGGTCTTATATTTCGTACATACCATTGCTTCTTCTTTTCGGAACGCATCCGTCCCCATGTTCACAATGATCTCGTACATCTTAACCGATTCCATTGGAACTACCCATTCTCCCTAGCTATTCTCTTCCATAAGCTCTTCGAGTCGTTGTTAGCATGCTTACATAGAACATTTCTTCGACTACTCACGTGATTTCTTCTTCTTCTTTTATTATTGATGCATGCTACAACTCATCCTGCATCTTCCAGAATTCTTTTCTCATTACTCTGGTCACGACTATGTACGTAGATGCCCCATCTGAACTAATTTGCACTTGTTTTGCTCCAAGAGTTTTCCTCTTGTTTGGGGTATCAAGGCTTCTCATACTATCACTTCCCCATTCCACAACAATCTGCTTTAAAAATCCAGTATTGTTTGGTACAAGAGCTCTCTCTTGTTCCTTTCATGATTAGATGGCATAGTCACGAATTGAACAGTTTTCCCTCCGCTTTGGCTGCAAATTCTTGCAAAATCTACTCCATTGTCGAGCACCTTTGTTTCCATCAGTGAAGCCGTAATGAAGGGTTGCCCGAGGATCACGGAATGTGAGACCTCATCATGCATGAAGAAATTTTGGTCAATCTCCACATCTCTGATCTTCACCATCACATCTAGACAAGCCGCAGATAGATCTTCCATTGCTTTTGTGATTGCCCTGATCTTCCATCCATGACTGGTGTTAATAGGCAACTTCCTCTTCTGGTAGAACTCCTTGGACATGAGATTGATCTCCAATCCATGATCAATCAATGTAATCACGGGCTCTCTAATGTTTCCAATTCGGATCGGCGTTTCCATTGTTGCTCGTGCCTAGTGTGGGTTGTGTACTAGGAGTTCGGAATCTCATCCTCCGCTTCCGTGTCATTCATTAGAATAGTATTCGCATTCACCCTTGGAGCATTTGAATCTTCCATGGCCTACCTCTTTCTTTTCACGAGATCCACAAAGAGATAGTGGAGCTCTTTCTTTGCAATTCTGAGCAATTCTCGGAGGGGAAATTCCACTCGACTATCAAGGATTCTCTCTTCAAACACCTTTAAATTCGTTTGTTGATCGATGTCTGAGGCAAGTTTGAATTCCGGAATCATTTTACCTTTTCCTTTCCCTTCGGAGTTCTTGCTCTCCAGTGTCTTCGATGGTCCGGCCGCATCATCCGTGCATTATCGCTTCTCGTCTACATACACCTCTTGTAATTGACATAAGGCATATACTCTATTTTTATCTATGGGGCACTCCCATCCCGGAGCTTCCCAGATGCCTTCCATTGTTCTCCAGATTTCATCAGAGTTGGTTTTCTCGGAGATTTCTAGCACTTCTAGCTAGAAAGATGCCTCACCTACACGTATTCCCGTGTTTGTCGCATAATTGCTTTTTTCCTCTATCTCCTCCTTTAGGACCTTCTTCATGCTGCATTTTCGAAAATTCAGCCAAAGTGGCTTCTAAGAGTCCATCAATTGGATCCAATTTCCCTCATAGTAGATGAGATCCCATCGTAGATCCTGCTTGTGTTCATTGCAATCCTTCCGATCATGTTCGGTGCTATCGCACCATATGCATTGACGGTCCATATACTTGGAATTTCAGGGATGGTCTTTTGATTTCTTCACCATGACAATTTTAAGGTTCCCCATCTCCTTTAGCAACTACGCCTCCGCGGTTACATGGATTCCCTTCTCGGTCGTAGTCTCTTCAGCCCATGGTTAGTGGTCTTCAGCTACCAACATTGGCCTCAACGTCAATTCCGTAGTTCTCTTTTCTTCATCACCGAGCCATTGCCCCCTCTTTCCCATGTATCAAGGGACGATGTCCTCCACATTTTCCCATGTACTTGTGATGCCACTCTTAGTAGTTGTATCCTCTAGAAGCACTCCAAGATCTTTCCGGTTCCAGACATCCACAACTCGTAAGAACATGATCACTTTGTTCGGTACAAGGATAGCTTGATCTCTCACGGACAACCTCCTGAATCGACTTTCGAATGTTGAAAACACATCGAGGACCTTTAGTCCCTTGTTTGGTGATTCCACCCAATCTTCGAATCCCCTCTGCATTACCTTGGAGGAGTCCTCGATAGCGAATGTAGTCTTCAACGCTTCTTCAAACGCCACCCACGTCGGATTTTATTGTCATATCCTGTGGATACTCCATTGAAGCCCATCTGTAGCCACCCAATTGAAGGAGGTCACTTGCAATCCTTCTGATATCCCGCATCGCAGCATCTCTGTCGGGTAGTCCCGTAGATAACGTGGCACGTCCTTTCCATTCAATTGCATGTTCCGTTGCAAGAGTCGCTCGAACATCACACGTTGCTCCTGCAACATCTGCTCGAACATTGTCATCATGTTGCTCACCTCTTGTTAATTCTGCGTCTCCTTGCCAAACGTCTTTCACAGTGGGTTCACCAAATGTGTTGTGCCTTTCGACGTCAGATTGTTTTGTCAGTCGGGCGGGAATCGCTGAGGTTATTGACTAGGAGGATAAGGAATTTGAGGAACATAAGAATATAAGATTCAAAGAAAGAGAAGTAGAAAACATCGTGAATTCCATGAGTGTATTATATTTGTCAGAACCAAGGATAAAAGATAGAGTGATGGAAGAAGGATAGAGAAGAATGGATGTATAAGATAGAGAAAGAAAGAGAATGGATACAAGATATGTAATGAGAGCTAAAGACTGGTGTTGATTCGAATTGATTTGAGAATACATGTATGCGCTTATTTATAGGTTCCTATAGAATAGCTTAGAGATTTCTAGAATGTTCTAGACCTAGAATGCTCTAGGACATTCTAGAACATTCTAGAATAATCTAGAGTTTTTACAATAATCAATGTAATACAAGAAGTAGCTTTTATTGTTTCATATAACAATACGCTATCTTAATTGTTGAGGTTTTCAAGTATGAATTACAAGGTTCGAGGTTCAAGTCCAGGTGACGCCATAATGGTCATGTGTTCATGACACTATCCCTCCTTCGAGAACGCCGAGTGGAAGTCGGCGTTAACATTGTTGGGCCGGGCTTGTTTGGATAGTGACGATGGAAGTCGTTGACCAGAGCTTCAACATTACAAACGTTATCGATGGGTTCCCAAGTGCGATCACTCGGAGGATAACCAAGCCAATCAACTAGATAATAAAGCTTATTGCGCACAATCTTAGAATCAAGAATAGCAGCTACCTCGTATTCGGGGCCGTCCACAAGTTGTACAGAAGGCGGTGGTGGCACGACACGATCAGGAATTAAAGAGGTGTGGCAAGGTTCCAAAAGAGAGCTATGAAAGACAGGGTGAAGCCGCATATATGCAGGAAGGTTAAGACGAAATGTTGCATCATTAATCTGCGCCGTGATGACAAAAGGACATAAGCGTTGATAGTCAAGCTTAGCACACGGTCGGGTAGTCTTGATGTGACGACGAAGCAACCATACACGGTCACCAACCTTAAACGGAGACTTAAGACGATGTCAATCGGCATTGGTCTTATGGTGTGCTTGCACTTTCTGAAGATGTGACGATAACTCGAATTGGATTTGTTGTAGTCGGTGGAGGTGATGCGCCGCACTAGGGTTTCGTGACACCTCAGGAAGATCCAGTATACACCATCGAGGGTGGTTGCCGGTGTAGGCAAAGAAAGGTGTAACTTTGGTAGAAGAGTGGACCGTGTTGTTGTATGCAAACTCAGCAAGATGTAAAATTTTACTCCAATCATCTTGTTGATAACTAATGAAACATCGAAGATATTGCTCGAGCGTTTGATTGGTGCGCTCTGTTTGTCCGTCAGTTTGTGGATGATAAGCCGAAGAGAGTTTGCAAGAGATTTTGAGGCCTGCCCATAGGTGCTTCCAAAAGTGTGAGATAAATTGAGGACCTCGATCGCTAATAATATCATTCGGGAGACCATGATGGCGAAACACTTCACGCATAATGAGATCTGCAGTTTCTTCACTATTGATGGTCTTTACACATGGTACAAAATGTGCCATCTTGGTGAACCGATCCACTACTGTTAAAATAGTATCAAAGCCTTTGGAAGGTGGCAGATCCGTAATGAAATCCATAGAAATAGACTGCCACGGCTTGTTGGGAGGGGGTAATGGTTGTAGTAAGCCATAAGGGTGATGCCGGGGTATTTTGGCGCGACAGCAGGTGTCACAAGTGCGAACATAACCTTCGACAAATTTTTGCAAGTGAGGCCACCAAAACGAACGTTTCACCAGCTCAATGGTCTTGGAAATACAAAAATGTCCAGCCATGGGGGCATCATGACAATGTTCCAACACTTGAAGTCGGGGTGATCCGTCGGGGACGTAAAGGAGATTCTTGTAGAAGAGTAAACCATCTTGCCACTTGAAGTCCTTATAATGTTGAGATGACCCTGGCAATGTGGAGCAAGATGGACGACTTGAACCACAGTGGGCTAAGACATCCTTAGCAAAATCATCCGAATGAAGTTGTTGCTGAATAGTGTCAAGAAGGGTAGAATCAAGTGGTGTGGCATAAATTGTTGTTACCTGTAGCTTTGATGGCCCGAGGAGAGTTTGCTTTTGATTGTCAAAGGCCGGATCTCCAGGTCGAAGTGCTAGATACGAACGCCGAGACAGAGCATCTGCTTTCCCTTGTTGTTTTCCGGGGCGAAAAATGATCTTGAAATCGAAACGCGTTAGAAATTGGGCCCACCGAGCTTGTCGTCTATTTAATACTCGAGCTGTTTGAAAATATGTGAGATTTTTGTGATCATTATAAATAATAATCTGATGAGGTGATCCTTCTAGAAAATGATGCCATTGCTCGAATGAGTCGACCACAGCTAGTAACTCCTTGTCATGCACCTCATAGTTTATCTCCGAAACAGTAAACTTTCTCGAGTGAAACGCGACTGGATGTATCTGCCCGTCCTCGCCTGGTTGCGATAGGATACTCCCCAATGCAATGTCTGATGCATCCGCCTCAATAGTAAATGGCTTTTCAGGATCAATATGTGCTAGGATGGGTGCTGATGTGAATGCCTCTTTTAGCTGCGTAAAAGCCTTGTCCGCTTCGATACTCCAAAAAAATGCTTGATTTTTCTTGGTGAGTTGAGTAAGGGGCAACACAATGCTTGAATAATTATGTATGAATTTGTGATAGAAGTTCACAAATCCGAGGAAACACTAGACATCCCGAACTGAGCATGGGGGTTTCCATTCCAATATTGTTTGGACTTTTGCCGGGTCCATGAAAACACCCTGGGATGAAATAGTGTATCCCAAAAATTCGACTTGTTTGCAATCAAAACTGCATTTCTCAAGTTTGGCGTAAAGACCATACTTCCTTAGGCGTTCAAGTACTTGCCGCACATGTATATCATGCTCCCCCTGTGTTTTAGAGTAAATCAATAGATCATCTAGGTAGATGATTAGAAAAATATCCAAGAAATCCCGGAAGATGTCATTTGCCATATGTTGGAATACGGCAGGTGCATTTGTGAGCCCGAAAGGCATGACTGTATACTCGAAATGACCATACCGAGTACGAAATGTTGTTTTCCACTCATCTCCTGGCCGAATTCGAACAAGATTATATTCACCCCTTAGATCAATTTTGGTAAAATGCTTTGCCCCACCAATGCGTTCTAAGAGATTGGAGATTAAAGGTAAAGCATACCTATTCCTTATGGTGACTTTATTTAAGCCTCGATAGTCCACGACCAAACGAAGGGAGCCGTCCTTTTTCTTCACAAAAAAGATAGGAGCACCAGCTGGAGACTTTGAATGTCGAATAAACCCATGTGCAAGATTTTCCTCGATGTATTCTCGAAGAACCTCAAGCTCAGTGGGTGATAAATTGTAAATCGAACCCCACGGGGGCTCTTTTCCTGGTTGGAGATCAATAGGACAGTCGTACGGCCGATGCTTTGGAAGAACACTGGCTTTGACTTTGTCGAAAACATCAACATAGTCTTGATATTTTTTGGGAATTTGGATGTCTGAATTCCCTTGAGTGACACTAGAAGGTGTCACTGATACTGCAAATAAGAAAAGGTCCTCCTTGCCTCCCACTTGGTGCAATTGTTGCAATGTGATGGCTGAAATTTGATGAGAAGGATATGGTGCATCGGTAGAACTATATACTTTGGGAGGATAATCCCGAGTTCGATCCTTGACAATGATATTTTCTGCTAAAGGGCACCTAATTTCTCGCTTCCTCCAATCGATTCTAGGGTTATGTAGCTCGAACCATGGCAAACTGAGGACAATTGGATGCTCAGGACTACGGATTATGTTAAAGGAAACTACACATCCTAAATCACCCAAGAGTATGTGTATTGGCTCAGACTCTTCAAATATCTTCCCGGAAGCTATGGGGCGTCCATCAATCACTACTACGGAAATTGGACAAGGAAGTGTATGCAAGGATATTTGGTGTTTTTGGGCAAAATCTCTATCCATGAAACAAGAATTGGCTCCAGTATCTAAGAGGGCTTGGACTTGAAGTTGACAACTGGGTGTCCTAACTTGTACTAGGGCTGAGAAGACTCTACTAACATGCTTGGAAGAAATGGAACCCACACCAGGTTGTACATATCTAGGGTTGTCCAACCAAATGGCTCCTATTTTGGCCGGACTTATTCGTTTGACTCCTCTTCTAATTGGCTTAGGACTTCAAATTTATTGGACAAGGGTGGATTAATCATAATATTAGATTCACTAACTACTTCTAAAATGTTGGACTCATTTTTATTGTCATAGTGAATTTGATTTACCTGACGTCTCGGCCTACGGGAGCAATGAATGGCTATATGTCCTGGACCTCCACGATATAAACACAGATGGTTTGCTCGACGACGTTGCTTCTCTTCGTCTGACAACGGTCCTCGTCGTTGAGTCATATCGATCTCCATGGGTGTAGGACTATCCATTGGGACTAGACTACATGTTTGCCTTGCAGTTGGAGCAGGGCTATACATTTGCCTTGGGGATGATTGCGCCGTTACTGATGCATAAGTTGGTGTGAATCTAGATCTTGTTATTTGTTGTTGTCGCTGACATCGACACTCAAAAAGGCGATTATCACACCGTATTGCTCGACTAATAGCTTCTGTAAGTGACCTTGGATCCTCGGGGAAGGTAAGAAGTAAGTCTTTGACATCACTACGAAGGCCTAAACGGAATTGCTCCATTAGGGCTTGTTCATCCCAAGGAATATCGCTTGCGATGAGACGGAAATTGGCAGCATATGTTGAAGTTGGTTGATCACCTTGACGAAGTGTACGAATCTTGTTGATAGTTGTTCTCGCCCCATCAGTATCTCCGAAACAAGCCTTAAATTCCTTGATAAATTCCTCGAAATTATTTAGTAGAGGAGAATTGGTCTCTAGCAATGGAGCAAACCACGACAACGCTATGCCAATCAATAAAGTGCCCACTAGCCCGACTCGTGATGCATCTGTTGGATAACGTGCGGGATGAATTTGAATCACCAACCGTACTTGATTCAAAAAACCTCGGAAATGCGCCCTCGACCCATCAAATTTAGCTGGGAGGCTAATTTTGGGCTCCTTGATAAGTCCCTGACCTTCAACCCTTTGTTGTTGTAACACGACGATTGTCGACTCTAACTGTTGCACTCGTCGCGTGAACTCCTCTTGTTGTTGTTGCTTCTCTATAGTAACCTTTTGTAGATCCCCAAGTAGACGTTGATTCTCTACTTCAAGAGATGCGAACTTGGATTTAAGGTTCTCCATTTCTGCAACAAGGGTGAGATATTCTTCTGAGTTAATGGCAGCCATGGTTTCAGGATGGTTACAAAGGAGGATAAGAGAGAGAGAGAGAGAGAGAGAGAGAGAGAATTCGAATCAAACTGTCAGAACCAAGGATAAAAGATAGAGTGATGGAAGAAGGATAGAGAAGAATGGATGTATAAGATAGAGAAAGAAAGAGAATGGATACAAGATATGTAATGAGAGCTAAAGACTGGTGTTGATTCGAATTGATTTGAGAATACATGTATGCGCTTATTTATAGGTTCCTATAGAATAGCTTAGAGATTTCTAGAATGTTCTAGAATGTTCTAGACCTAGAATGCTCTAGGACATTCTAGAACATTCTAGAATAATCTAGAGTTTTTACAATAATCAATGTAATACAAGAAGTAGCTTTTATTGTTTCATATAACAAATACGCTATCTTAATGGTTGAGGTTTTCAAGTATGAATTACAAGGTTCGAGGTTCAAGTCCGGGTGACGCCATAATGGTCATGTGTTCATGACAATATTAGATTATATAGTAGATTGGAATAGATTAGAAAAGATAGATGTTGTCCATAGGCCAGAAATATAAATACATTATGTAAACTCGCCAGTAGGTAGAATAGTAGGTGAGGAAATAGGTAGAACTAGAAATAGTCGAGTTTTTAGCCCTCACAATCAGCCGATGGCTCGGCTCTATCTGAAGAGGAAAACTATATAACCTGAGATATGCATACCTCAAAAGGGGGAGGATATGGATTATTTAGTAAGATTACTATCGTAGCACTGAGCCCTGCACAACCTGTTTCCGGCCGAGCGTCGTGTACTGTAATCCCTGTGAGCTTTTCATTTAATATAAATCTCACTCTTACTGTTCCTTCATCTGTGTATTCTCCTCGATACTTGCAACCGAGCTACGTCTATGCCTAACGGGTTGTAGCCCGTGTACGCTCCTCGTTCTCATATCGTCTTCTCAGCGTAGAAGAGGCTTCCATGTAACACGATCCCTTGATACCGATAGCATGTAAGCTCATCGAAGGTGTTTCCCCAAAAACGGTTAACACAATTTGGCACGCCCGGTTACAGTTGTAAGGTCACATCGAACTACATAGGAGGCAAACCCCAGCCGCCATGTGGTCTTGGCCACCTGTCGGACGCACTGAGCCAGTTGAAGTAACTTCCGACTCGGTAGTCACTAAAAAAATTTCCAGGAACTATTGGAGGCTCATTGGTTGCAATCATTGCCACTCGATACCCAGTCGCGAGTTGATTCCGCACCGACCTCCCCGCCAAACCCTCCAGAGGTCACCCAACCTGACCCTAACCCTTTTCTGACTTTACCTGAAGACCCGGATCTCGATACCGTGCCTTACCCTTACCCACGATATACAGACAGCCCCGACGAGGAATCACACACCCGTGCTGTTAAGAGTCTATTACTAATCAATAGACCAAATCAAGTAAAAAGGAAGAAAATAGATTGGATAGAAGAACCCGTTCCACCCGACCACCCCCGAGCTATGATCTAGACATAGCCAACCTACCACTGACGTCCCATACCGCCGGATATTAGGATGACTAATACCTTGGAAGAGATAAACACGATCGTCGAGACGAAAGCCTAGCCCGCACCACCGGTGTCTACGACAGCAGCCTTCCGACGTGATTTCCTATGAGGGTAGCTAAGCCTCATATTTATACCCTTTTCCTAGGCCCCTTGAATAGATGTGCCTTTCTAAAAGGCTCTCTATTCATTGGTTGTCTAAATCATGATAGTGCATGCACATATCATTCATTCTATCCAATCATTAGTCCCCTTTTTAATAATAGTGAACATACCCTTCACTAATGTAAATATTAGTGACCTACCCTCACCAACGTTATGTGTACATAACATACTCCCCTACTTCAAAAGATTGCACTCTTGCAATATAAAGTGAGGAAATTGTGCCTTAAGCGAATGCTCGCGTTCCCATGTGGCATCATCAATAGGTTTATCCATCCATTTGATCTTGAATAGCCGAATCTCTTTAGAACGTAAACGTTTAGTACAAGAATCAAGAATTCGTTCAAGAACATGAGGTTTGTAAGAAAAATCCTCTAATGTTACAAGATCTTGGATTGTGATGGTGTTATCACCAGAGCCTAAAAATGGTTTTAGACGACTGACGTGAAAAACAGGATGAATACCAACGTTACGAGGTAAGGCAAGGTGATAAGCAGATGACCCAACTCGCTTAAGGATTTCAAATGGGCCACAATATCGTGGGGCTAACTTAGCGCACTTGCCCGTAGATAATGACGTAGAATCAGTCGGGACACGCAAAAAAACTTTTTGACCAATAGTAAATGCACGAGGACGTCTATCCTGATCAACATAAAATCGAGCACGATCTTGAGCTGTCTTGACATTTTCTTTGGCAATATGCAACATTTGGTTCATGTCTTGCAAAAAATTGCGTGTACTGTCTAATGTATCACGATGAATCGTGACATCAACTGGGGCACGTGGTTGAAAACCATACATCAACATAAAAGGACTATATCCAGTGGATGTATGTTTAGAGCTATTATAGGCAAATTCTAAGATAGGAAGGTATTGCTCCCACTTAGAAGGGGTTTTTGCTACATAAGCTCGAAGCATGTCCTCAATAATTTGATTAACTCGTTCAGTTTGTCCATCAGACTGAGGATGATCTGCGGAACTCATGCTCAACGTAGTTTCTAGTTTCTTAAAGACCTGAGTCCAAAAGTCACTAGTAAACTTGGAATCTCGATCACTAACAATATCCATCGGTAATCCATAAAAACGAAATAACTCATCAACAAATTGATAAGCCAACTGTTGAGCGGTTACCGTGGTTTTTGTAGGAATAAATCTAGCTAATTTTGTTAGCCTGTCAACGACAACCCATATGGCATCATGACCCCTCTGTGTACGAGGTAAACTAACAATAAAATCCATCGAGATACTTTCCCATTTATTGTTGGGAATATCTAAGGGATGTAAAAGACCAGCAGCTTTAAGTCGTTCCGACTTATTAATCTGACATTGTAAGCATTGAGTTACGTATTTATGCACGTCAGAGCGCATCTTAGGCCAGAAAAAAGTACACGAGATGAGAACGAGTGTGCGTTGTATTCCAGGATGACCAGCAGATGGTACATCATGACATTCATGAAAAATTTTCTGTTTAACATTTGGTAAATCTGGAACACAGACCTTTCCACTACGGTAGAGCAAACCGTTTGTAATGTGAAAGGTCGCCTTCGAGGGTAGGGTGCTAGTATCGGCATCTAAACCAGATTCGGCTTTCGTCCAGTATTTTGAGAAATAACTGTCATCAAGGTATTTCCCTCGAAGGTGATCTAAAAGATCAGATTTTATTTCCGTGAAGCTAAGCATGTTAACTTCTTTAATGCGACTAAGAGCATCAGCAACGGTGTTCATAGAACCCTTGCGATATCGTATGGAAAAATCAAAATCTTGCATAAGGTCAGCCCAACGGCCTTTACGACCAACAAGATCGGGCTGGTCACAAAAATACTTTAATGATTGATGGTCTGTTGTAACCACAAATTTATTTCCATAGAGATAGTGCCTCCATGTTTTAAGTGCGTGTATCACCGCAAACAACTCTTTCTCTTGAACCGAATACCGAGATTGAGCAGCATCAAGCTTCTTACTTTCAAAAGCGATAGGGTGACCACCTTGATAAAGAACGGCACCAATAGCATAATCACTAGCATCGGTTTCAATTGAGAAAGGCTTAGAAGGGTCTGGTAATAGAAGAGTGGGAGCCTGACACACATGCTCCTTGAGTGTCTCAAATGATTTGTCAAGTTGTTCATTCCATGAAATTGGTTTGACAGACTTACGTGGATGACCTTTTAAAAGGTCAGTTAATGGCGTAGTCAATTTGGAATAGTTACGAATTGATTTTCGTAAAAATCCAACAAACCCTAAGAATGATCTAAGTTCACGAATATTACGAGGAATGGGCCAAAGTTTAACCTTTTCAATACGAGAAGGTTCAATTTCAACGCCATTTTCTGTAATTAAATGACCTAGGTACACAATAGATTTTTGGAAGAAGTCACATTTTGAATGTTTTGCATAGAAAGAGTTGTCACGCAACTTTCGCAAAACAAATCGAACATGTTGAACATGATCTTGCAAGGTACGACTATATATCAAAATATCATCCAAGAAGACGACAACAAAATCACCGAGTTGATCTCGGAAAACATCATTCATCGCTTGTTGGAATGTGGCTGGAGCATTAGTCAACCCAAACGGCATGACTAAAAACTCATAATGGCCATAGCGCGTACGAAAAGCGGTTTTAGGAATATCATCCTCGGCGATGCGAATCTGATGATAACCAGTTCGTAAGTCCATTTTCGTAAAATATCGAGCCCCGTGCAAACGATCAATCAAATCATCGGCACGAGGTAATGGATATGCATTCTTAATTGTCATTTTATTCAAACGGCGATAATTGATACACATTCGCCACGAACCTTCCTTCTTCTTGACTAATAGAACTGGCGCACCCCAAGGTGATTTACTATACCTAATGTGGCCCATACTCAAGTATTCCTTAAGTTGTTTAGCGATCTCATCCTCTTCTAATCGACTAAGTCGGTAAGGTGGAATGCTCACAGGAGCAGCCCCAGGGATGAGTTCAATTTGATGGTCCACATTACGTTTAGGTGGTAAAGTAAGCGGTAATTCAGTAGGAAACACATCTTGAAAATCCTCTAAAATAGAGTCGAGTAATCGTTGCTCAAAATGTGGTAATTGTGTGGCGTCAATATTAAAATAATAAAATTGAACCGCAGGATCAATTACACACGAATAAATTAATGAACTAGAATACTCACTTAAAGATTTAGAAGACACAAGTGAATGAGAAGGAAGTTTGGAACATTGAAAAATGTTTACAATTATTAAGTTCAAATGTGATTGAGTGATTAACCCAATCAATGGACAAAGAAGGGTTTTTATTAAAAAACCAAGGATATCCTAAAATGACATCTGCGGATTGTAATTTCATAACATGAAAGTCAAGCTTCTCCAAATAAGTATCTATTTGAATTGGCAGTTGACAAACAATGCCAGTGATGTATTGAACGTTTCCATTTGCCATGTGAACTTGATAGATATGATCACTTGCGTTTATGTGGAGCTCCATTTGCTGCACAAAGTGATCATTAAGAAAATTGTGAGAACTACCGGAATCAAACAAGAAATGTGCTTGTGTTCCATTGATATATCCGACTGCTCGGAGTAAATCATTAGGTCCAAGTAAATGTGAAGGAAAAGTGCATTCACATAAACTTAAGTGATTGGTATGAACTTCAACAATATCAAAAGACTCACCTGTGTTACTCGTAGATTTGTCTTGAGGAGGGGTGTTCATTGACTTCCTCTCAAGACGACGACAGGTATCCTTTGTGTGGCCCCGCTTCTTGCAATATGCACAGAAGAGGTTCGGTTTCTTTGAGTCGCGGTCAAGAGTGTCACTGGATTGCTTACGTTTCCCAATGAACTTGACATTCGGAGTTTTGGCGAACTCAGGTTTATTGTGGTCTTTCTTGGAAGTCCTATGGTATCGCAGCACAATGTTGACGGCTTCCTCGAAAGTTGTGGGGTCCTTGTCATGGACAATCCAATGATAATCCCCATTGGGAATACCATTCAATAAACAAGCGACAAACCATTTCTCACCCGTAAGTCCCGATTTTTGGATCTGGGTCCGAGCGTGATGCACATAATCCTCGAGAGAGGTAAATGGCTTACTAGACAATGTGAGCAAGTGTTGCGCTTGTTCGGTTTGAGAAGGTGGCTGCAAGAATTGTTTCTTAAAAACATCAACGAAACCTTCCCAAGTTGTGGGTAAGTTTTTTGCGGTCCTTAGGCCACGCCACCAAGCAGCAGCTCGGCCACCTAATTCACGACCGACATAACCAATTTTTACTGCATCGGGCTTGGGATGAAGCTCAAAGTGAGACTCCCAACGACCAAGCCAAGTGCTAATAGCCTCCTCGGTTCTTTCTTTCTTATCTCCCTTGAAAGGCGTGACTACGAAGGAAGGTTCACCTTCTTTCTTGGACTCAATAGTTAATTCTTGGAATTTCTTTTCCAATGCCATATTGGCCTGTCTCATTTCGGCCAATTGATTCAAGGTAGTAGTGAGCAATTGCTCAATATTGATCTCAACTTGTGTGCGAGATGCGGATTGGGGTTGAGAGGTCTCATTTGGAGAGATCGTTCCAACTGCGTTCAAAACTTGTTCCATGATGCACGCTGTGGGTATGCAATAAAATAAGGAGGTTCAGAAAATACACAAGCAAAATGAATGCTTGAAATTTTGATTGAAAGAACTTTATCCAAGAAAGTATCTCATGTCTTTACCCCTCTAGACATATGAGATGTGATTCGAGATCCGATAACTATGGTAACACTATGGTGTTTTAAAAACCATGGGGGAAAACATAGCTAAGATGTATTTCTCGGATCTCTATCTTGAGTAATCATGGCGGCTCCCCGAGGCTCAACCATGGTTCTTACATCAATGAAATTTCCTAGATAGCCTTATATTAATGCCAACCCATCATGTATTATATGGTCGAGAAAGTGTATTACGTGAAAAAACAAGTGCACTCACAAGTAATATTCTAGTCTTGCGAGCAATAAGCAAACGTGATGATAAAATGATAAAATAAGGCACTACTCATAAGAGTTAAGTAGTGTCGAAAACAAGGGTAAAAAAAAAAAAGAACCCATGTGTTACCTACGAAAAAAACAATGTCACAAATAAATGGGAAGTGCAAGGTATGCACATATACATCCCAATATGATTGTTATAACTTGCACAATTGTGACATAAGCCACAAATTGATACAAGTGATGACGGTGTTGTGCGCAAAGATGTAATACTCAAATCCATGAGTAAAACATCAATAAGGGAACTCATATGGTTTTACTCGTTTTCTAAGGCTTGATGATAAGAGTTAAACCTAGATGACCCGTTGAAAAAAAATCGTTCAACAAGCCACTCCATACGAAAAAAATAGTCTACACGTAAAGGTTACATTAAAAATAAACGATGTAAATACTTTATACATGAAAAGGAAGTGGAAAAAGGATAGTTAATTGTGGGCGGGTAAATAATAATTACTAGAAAATCATATAAGTGAAACAATACTTATGAAATTAAAATTTAATTAGAATAATCAACAATTAGGTGTATGGAATCAAACATGCCCTAAGATACGAAACCCTAGGGTAGTTGACATGCACCTCCTCAAGACCACCACATATCCCTAGAATCGGCCAAGTAATGGCTAATTAAAGAGGAAAGTGGCATATGTAAGCTACATATACCTTGTCAAGGCCACAACATCCCATAGAATCGGCCAATTGATGGCTTAATAGAGAGTAGAGTGGCATAGGTAGGCAACATACACCTCGTCAAGGCCACATCATCCCTTAGAATCGGCCAAGTGATGGCTCAATAGAGGGGAAGAGTGGTATACTCAACATCATATGCAAAACGGCCATGAGATAAGCGTGTGCGATTAGAGCAAACACGCTCGACCCAATGCACAAGAATAATTATTATCGTAAGAGTTCAAGAGAGGAGAGAGTGGGATATATATCGCAATATGCAAAAGGCCATGAGTTGAGCGTGTGCGATTAGTGCAAACACGCTCGGCCCGATGCATAATAATAAGTAAAATTGTAGCGTAGTAGGAGGTAGAAAGAAAGAGAATAAAACGTAATACCAATTTGATTCGACCATAAAGAACGCATAATAGAAAAAGAGAAGAGATCAAAAAAGAAGAATACCGGGTTTAGAGTGTTGTTTTGATCCTGAGAAGAGCATGACGAGCCTTGTTAGATCCCCCTCGCTCACACGCAAAAAACATCAAAACAACAAAAAAATTGTTAGTAAAAGCTCTGATACCACTGTTAAGATTCTATTACTAATCAATAGACCAAATCAAGTAAAAAGGAAGAAAATAGATTGGATAGAAGAACTCGTTCCACCCGACCACCCCCGAGCTATGATCTAGACATAGCCAACCTACCACCGACGTCCCATACCGCCGGATATTAGGATGACTAATACCTTGGAAGAGATAAACACGATCGTCGAGACGAAAGCCTAGCCCGCACCACCGGTGTCTACGACAGCAGCCTTCCGACGTGATTTCCTATGAGGGTAGCTAAGCCTCATATTTATACCCTTTTCCTAGGCCCCTTGAATAGATGTGCCTTTCTAAAAGGCTCTCTATTCATTGGTTGTCTAAATCATGATAGTGCATGCACATATCATTCATTCTATCCAATCATTAGTCCCCTTTTTAATAATAGTGAACATACCCTTCACTAATGTAAATATTAGTGACCTACCCTCACCAACGTTATGTGTACATAACACGTGCTTTCGTGTCCACATGGCAGGCCAACCACTCGACGCAGCGATTATCGGCTGCCGAAATCGACTCCTCCAAAATCGCTGAATTTGCTCTATCCTCAATGGACCAGTTGCTCGATGGTATTCCCGCTTCGACGTGGGGGAGGTCACAACGTTCCAGGACGTCGAAACAAAGTTTCTAGAATTATTTCACCGCGAAGTTCCGAAGTGCGAACTGCTCCGGCAGTTCTTTTCCATGAGCCAAGAACTTCACGAGACGGTCGCCTAGTTCACGATCCGGTTTCAGGATCTCTACCGACAACTGGCCGATGATGTCTTCGCTCATCACATTCCGAATACCTTCATTTCCAGCCTACGGGAGCCTCTACAGACAACTCTCGCATTCACCAATTTCTCGAACCAGACAATCGAGCAAGTCATTGCACACATCCTTGCCATCGATCGACATAGCATACCACGACTTTCTCCATGGGCTCTTTGCAAAGCACTCTTCCTCAGGAGGACAACCAGTTCCGAAAAGCCCTCCAATGCATAGCCTATTCGGGCTTAGGCCATCTGGTTCTCGAGTGCCCTCACTGGCCACATTGTCCAATCTGTCAGTCCCGATCCCACACGGTCATGTTACCCGGCCGGCAAAGGAGCGAAGACCAGAATGTGAAAGGGATGGTTATTCGGAATACATTTTAATTAAGTAAAGTAGATTATAATTATGTAGTGAACGAACGGACCGGAATCGGTATGGCGATCCGGATCCAGACCGGTTCCGAACAGGTGCCAGTTGGCACCGTTTTTGTAAGCCGCACCGGTGACCTATATAAAGGCCCGGTTACAATGTATAACTTTAACGGAGAATTAATATAAGCTTCTTGTTATATCTTCACGTATTGATTACCGTTCTGTATTAATTGTTATATCTTACGCGTGTATTAAGTGAATGCCTTATTGCTAAGTAGCCAATTAAGTCGGATTAATCGTTGTGTCTTGAGTTATCTTGCCGTAACACCCCTTTGGTGAAGTGTCTTCCGGAGACACCTTGTGTTAGGCCATTGTCCGGCCCTAAGGATTAACACAGTTTTTGGCGACCACGATTCCTGCACAATCGCAGCGAACAGCGGCAGGAATGGATGACTCGACCAACGAACGACCCGGTTACAGAGCGAGCAAGGAGACTTGTTGAACGACTGAGGAAGCGAGAGGCTTTCCAGCAAGCGGCAGAAGAAATCAGAGTGGATCGCTCATTTTCAAAAGTGATCTGAAGAGTGACCAAGGAATCACTTCGGCTACCACAAAACGCCTACCCAGACGAAGGAAGCAACCTAAGCAGCCTTCGGGAAGCGGAGTCCCTGCTCCAGGCATTGGCAACGGGGGAAGGCGAATCCGAAGCATTTTCGGCATTTGAATTGGGTTCGGACGGGGAATACAACATGCAGACGAACTACCGCAGCAGTAACGACACCCCTGGCGGACCAGAGGACGAGGAGTCAGATACCTTGTTGACACCGGAACGAGAATTGACAGGGCTGGAAACTCTGATACCGGAAGTTGACCATACTCCGGAACCGGAAGTCGAGGACGAGAGACCTCTGACACCGGAAGTCTAGGAGGAGAAGCCTCCGACACCAAAGAAGGAGCAGGAAAGACCTCTGACGGCGACAGAAGACCGGGAGAAACCTCTGACACCAAAAGAGGAGGAACGACCACCGACACCACCAGCCCGTGTACTGACACCAAACGACGATATGCCGTTCCAATATCCTTGATACCGGGATGATCCGGACGCGAAAGCCCACGTCCATGCGTTTCAGCAGACTTGCGAGGCGAACCATGTGTCTCAACGCTTAAATGCAACCGAAGAGGAACGCTCAAAAAGGGTAGAGTTCGGCATGACCTTTGAGGGACCGGCCGCCATATGGCACTGAACACAAGATCCCAGCACCATCCCCACGTTTGAAACATTAAAGACAAAAAATTTGCATTTCTTTCACAAGGAAATGGACCAACGGGAAATGGTAGGCTTATTTTACAGCATCCGGCAGGAACCAACGGAGAACATTCAACAGTTTGTCATCCGGTTCCAATGGATCCACAGTCAGCTCAGCCGGACACCACCGGAGGAAGAAACAAAGGCCATATTCTTAGCAGCCCTCCGGGAACCCTTACGTACAGTGTGCACCGTTATTGATTTCCACACCAGCAACATAGATCAAGTGATCGACGGAGTTCGGGAAATGGAAACCTCAAGCTCATGGCTAACCATGGGCGCCCTTCAGCGAGCACTACCAACGGAAGAGGACCTCCGTTTCCGGCAAGCAATTCAGTGTACGACATGCCTGAATGCCAAACATTCGGCGCTGGAATGCACCATGCGTTCCCAATGTTTGCTCTGCCACTCCAGAAGTCACACAATGGAAAGGCGTGAGTATAACTTGTTAAATCGGCAAGCACCACTGGTCCAACAAATTGAACCACAGAGTGTTGGCCGATCAGAAGAGCAAGGACAAGTGGGAAGGCGGAATCGGATCGGATAATAGGAAGTAAATAATAGTAGAATTATTATTCGGAGGGACGGATCCGGTACAGTTGTACCGATCCGGATCCGGACCGATTCGGATGTCGGTTGCCTAAGCGCACCGATTGTAACCTTGCCGGATGCCTATAAAAGCATCCGATGATTTGTAAAGGGGACGGAAAGTAATACAATAGTAATTATTGCGTGTTTATCTGTATCTCGTATTGTTTACCGTCTGTGCTTAATTGTAATCATCTTACGCGTGTAACCTAGCATCCAATCCTTACCACCCCTTTGGAGAAGTGTTGGATAGACATCTGTGTTGAGGCTAGTCCGGCCAGACAGACAACACTATTTTGGCGACCACGATTCCTGCAAAGTGCAGAGGACAACCGGGGGATGGATGTCTAGACCAAACGACGACCACATCACCGAACGAGGGAGACGATACACCGAACGCGAGCAACGACGGGAAGCCCTGCAGCAAGCCGTCGACGAGATCCAGCGGGATCGGTCATTCTCCAAAACTCTTCGGAGAGTCGCAGAAGAAGCACTGCAGTTCCGGGTTCTGCAAATCCCCGACGAAGGCAGTAGCATAACAAGCCTGCAAGAGGCGGAAACGATACTGCAGACGCTCGCCGCGGGCGACGGGGACTCGGAAGCATTCGCAACACTTGAGGCGGAGTCGGAAAGCGACGGAAGCGTTGCGTCCCGGTATAAAAGCAGCCACGACACACCAAACGACCGGGAGGACGAGGGGTCGGAAGACTCCGTAACACCAGCGCCAGAGGAAGAAATAACCCTGGAATTCGGTGACCCGCAATCGCCGAGGAAGGCTGACCGGATACCGACAACAACCGCGAAGGAACCGAAGGAGCGGATACCGACAACACCCGCGGAGGAACCAAAGGACCGGACACCGGCAACACCCGCAGAGGAACCAAAGGTTCTCACACCAACGCCAATAGCGGACAGAGAGCGGAGGAAACAGGAGAGTCAGTTGGACGACAGGATGCCGTACCCATACCCAAAGTACCGGGATGAGGCCGACGCGGAGGCACACGTGTACGCATTCCTCCAAACATGGGAAGCCAACCATGTCTCCCAAAGACTGACGGAGCCCGAAGCCGAACGATCCAAAGTCGCCGAATTCGGCATAACCTTAGAAGGACCGGCGGCCCAATGGCACGCAAAGCACTTACCGGGCAACTTTGCCACATTCGATGCCTTGAAGGCCAGATTCCTCAGGTTTTTTCACAGACAATTTGAGCAAAGGGAATTGGTCGGGCAGTTCTACACCACCCGGCAGGAAGAGAACGAGACTGTGCCACAATTCATCATTCGGTTCCAGACCCTGCACAGCCAACTGACAAGAGCACCACCCAAAGACGAAGCCAAAGCAATCTTTCTGGCCGCACTGAAAGAGCCACTTCGAACAATGTGCGGAGTCCTTGATTTCCAAACCAGCACAATGGACCAAGTTATTGATCGGGTTTTAGAAATGGACAAGACTAGCCCCTTCTTGTCGATGGGGATGTTACACCGGGCACTCCCAAAGGAGGAAGACCTGAGGTTCCGACAGGCCTTACAATGTACAACATGCCTAAATTCGGGGCACTCAACAGTAGACTGCACCCTGCGGACACAATGTGTGATCTGCAACTCTCGAGCCCATACAACGGACCGATGCGAATATAACCTGTTAAATCGGCAGGCAGCACCGGTTCGACACATAGAACCGCGCAATCAGAACCCGGACGAGGATCGATTCCGGAGAGACGACCGCTACCAACGCGAACGCGGTAACAGATACGCTGATAGAAGACGCGACAACTATGACCGAGAGGAGAGACGCAGAGATAGCTACCCCCGGGACCGGTACGACCGAGACGAATCCCCAGAATATGAACGACGCAGAGAAGAGAGGCGACAAGGGAACCGAAATTTCCGACGGAATCAGAAGCGTGGATTTTTCCGAAGAGAGGAACGTCGGGAGGCAGCAAGGAATGACAACCTGGTATCGTTACCGGATAACCGAAAAACCGAAGACGACCGCCGGAGCATACCCACCCTCCAAACCGGGGACAAAGGAGAAACGAGCAACAGTCACAAGGTGTACTGTTATTACTGCCATAAGGAAGGCCACTATAGTAACCAATGCCCAAGCAAAAGCTATGACAAGCAGCCGGAAGTCAACATGGTTACAGCCGAAATAACAGAAGTACAGCAGGTCACAACCCGGTCAAAGGGAAAGACCGCCGAGTGGGAAGCCCAGGAGACAATCAGAAAACAAGCGACACAATGGATCAAGGAGGCCAATGAATAGAATGCGGCAGAAGTAAGAGACCAAAATATGCCAAAAGACAAAGAAATCATACAGCCAGGAGAAAACCCGACGTGGCAAGCGCTACAGAACTGTCAAATCGTGCTGCCGTTAGCACGACTACTACAGTTAGTGCCACGATTTACGGCAGACCTACAGGCATCCGTCAGCAAACCGAAGCCGACACCAGCACCGGCATTCTTCTCCAACCCGGAGGAAGGACCAGCGGTGGTCGATACAAGGAGCCTGGCGATCACGGCAATCGTGAAAGGAAAGGAAATTGCTGGAACAATTATTGACGGAGGCTCCAGGGTAAATGTAATCAGCCAACAGACATGCAACGACCTGGGCATCCGGGAATGGGAACCATGCCCCTTCTGGTTACACATGGCGGATACTAGCTCAGTCCGACCGACCGGGCTTATCCGGGATTTGGAAGTAACGATCGGAGGCCACGTATTCCGGATATCGGCCGTGGTGCTGCAGCTGAATGTACAAGGCGCGTACCCCCTACTGCTAGGACGACCATGGCTGCGAACGGCGCATATCAAGCAGAACTGGCAAAAGAACATGATCACATTCCGGCGAGGGAAAACAAAGGTACGAGTAACGATGCAACCACGGGTGAGCAGACCGATGCCGGAGAAGAAGAAGAGCTGAGACCGGAAGACACCAGAGCACAGGAAGGAGGCATATCGAGTCGACCAGTCGAGACCGGAGAAAGTGACACCGGTAACAGAACAGAGCCAGGAACGGAGGGAGAACAGGAAGAACCCGGACGAAGCGGTGAGGAAGCACCGGCACCACAGAATCAAGCAGAGCCGGAGCAGCAAATTTTTACGGAACAGCCCACCCAACCGGAGGTCGGAGACCAGGCAGGCAAGGAACAGGAACAGGAGGAAGGAGCACCACTTGACACCATCGAGCAGAGTGTGCTCGATATTTTGGAGGAAGACTGAGGCCGGGAGTGGATTCGAAGTGCAAGGCACTTTCCCACGGGCGTGCCATGTGTTGGCCGATCAGAAGAGCAAGGACAAGTGGGAAGGCGGAATCGGATCAGATAATAGGAAGTAAATAATAGTAGAATTATTATTCGGAGGGACGGATCCGGTACAGTTGTACCGATTCGGATGTCGATTGCCTAAGCGCACCGATTGTAACCTTGCCGGATGCCTATAAAAGGATCCGATGATTTGTAAAGGGGACAGAAAGTAATACAATAGTAATTATTGCGTGTTTATCTGTATCTCGTATTGTTTACCGTCTGTGCTTAATTGTAATCATCTTACGCGTGTAACCTAGCATCCAATCCTTACCACCCCTTTGGAGAAGTGTCGGATAGACACCTGTGTTGAGGCTAGTCCGGCCAGACAGACAACACAGAGCAACCAGGAGGAAGAAGAAGAACGTTGGCGGTGAGAGGAGCGCTACCGACCGGCACAAGATGTCTAGTACAGCGATCGAAGAGACGCTTATGACCGGTATGACAGACGGGATAGATATCGGGACTATAATGGACGGTACGAGATATACAACCGGGATCACTCCCCTGGTTACAACCACCGAAGGGACGACTATGGCAAGTATGACGACCAACACCGTCAATGTTATTGCAACAAAAGGAATTTCAGTAAGAAACGTCATTTCAACAAAAAGGGGGGACATCCACGAGAACCGAAAAAGGGCGCTCTGAGTAGCCAACCAGACCAAATCCAAGCACTTACCCCCGGTCCTCCACCAACCACACACGTCGAATCCAGCAACGCACGGAAGTCGTACTGCTATTATTTCCGGCAAGAAGGCCACTATAGTAATCAATGTCCGGCAAAGAGCTACGACAAGCGACCAACGGTGAACATGGTAGATGCGGAAGTCGCGGACATACAACAAGTCACTACAAGATCAAAAGGCAAAGCCACGGAGTGGGAAACTCAAGAAGCCATCCAGAAGCAGGCAACCGAATGGGTGAAGAAGGCAAATGAGCGGAATGCGGCAGAGCTCGAACAACAAAAAGAGAATGCCGGAGAGCTCACCAGCCTAGGGCAGCCCGAAAACCCAACCTGGTAGGCATTACAAGAATGCCAAATAACGCTGCCACTAGGCCGGCTATTGCAATTGGTACCACGCTTCACAGAAGGACTGAAGACCGGAAGGACGGTAGTTGACACATCACCGGCTCCAGCATTCTTTTCAAATCCGGAGGAAGGACCGACAGTGGTGGACACAAGCAATCCAGCAATCACAGCCATCGTGAAGGGAAAGGAGCTACCGTGCACGATTATCGATGGAGGATCTGGCTTGAATGTGATCAGCCTCTGAACGTGTAACACGCTAGGAATCCAAGACTGGGAACCATGCCCATTTTGGCTTCGGATGGCGGACACTAGCTCAGTACGGCCGGCCGGATTAATACGCGATCTAGAAGTGACCATCGGGGGTCACACATTTCGCATTTCCGTAGTGTTCTCTAGCTACAAGCTCAGGGAGCGTACCCACTACTTTTGGGACGCCCTTGGTTAAAAACAGCACACATAAAGCAAAACTAGAGGAAGAATATAATTACGTTCCGACGTGGAAAAGCGAAAGTACGAGTACTGACTCAACCACGATCCGGTACTGGAAAGGAATCAATGCCGCTATATGCGGAATGTGTCAACATATTGGAAGGATTGGCGGACGAAGAGGTCGATCAATACTTACAGGAAAATCCGAAGATCGTACCTTTGTTCAAGATTGATGTAGCTGAAGCAGTGTCACCATACATACTGCAACCGGACGAGATCGACGAGAAACCGGATAAAGAAGCAATCCAGGAATTATGGCAAGCACAGGAGGCACTGGAGAAAGAAATGGCAATATCACAGCGCATGAAAGCATCCCAACTAGTAGAGGCACCAGAGAGGACACAAGACCGGTGCACATCGCCAAGGAAATGACTTCGAAGAACAAAATGGCAATGATCACACTCCTAAAAGAATTTCGCGATGTGTTCGCCTGGTCCTACGAGGACATGTCAGGACTCGATCCTCAGTTATATCAACACCAGATACATCTGAGTAAAGACGCCAAACCGGTAGCGCAACGGCGTTACCGGATGAACCCGAATTACGCAGCAAAATTCAAAGAAGAAATCGACAAGTTGCTAAGAGCAAGCTTCATCCGACCGGTAAAGAAAGCCACATGGCTCAACCCGATAGTCGTAGTACACAAAAAGAACGGTAAGATCAGAGTGTGTGTCAACTATCGGAAATTGAATGCGGCTACGATAACGGACGCCTTCCCACTTCCATTCACAGATGGAGTCCTGGATGTGGTCGCCGGTCATAAGGTGTAATCAGATCCGGATGCACCCCGCCGACCAGGAGAAAACCGCTTTTGTCACCGAATGGGGAGTCTTTGTTGCCATAGTGATGATGTAAATTTCAGCGGATCATCATGGAAATTTCCGGGGATTTCATTCCGGCATTCATGCAGGTGTTCTTGGATGACTTTGCTATTTATAGCCAGGAAGGGGATCACCTTCAGCACCTCCAACTATGCCTAGAAAAATGTAGGGTTTACCGACTAAGCTTGAACCCGGCAAAATGCGTGTTCGGAGTAACCAGCAGAGCGTTACTAGGCCATATAGTAAGCAAGGACGATATCGCAATGGATCCGGACAAAGTAAAAGCAATCTTGAAGGCATCGGCACCAGCCACGACAAAGGCACTAATTCGGTTCTTAGGACAAATTCGGCGGCATAGCCGAATGCTCCAATATCTGGCAGACCTGGCTACACCACTGCATGCCGCGGTTCATCAAACACCATTCTGATGGATGGACACAGAAGACCAGGCTTACCGAGCACTAAAAGTGCTGTTGTCACAAGCGTCGGTGGTGCAACCTCCGGATTGGTCCAAAGAGTTCCATGGTTCATTGATGCGTCTGAAATTGCAATCAGGAGCGCACTAATGCAACTTGCAGAACCAAAATGGTACCGGCCAATCTATTATGCCAGCCGAAAGCTGTCCCAAGCGGAACGTAATTATTCCACGACGGAAAGGGAGGCTTTGGGTATGATCTACAGTGTCACCAAGTTTAGACACTATCTGTTGGGAAGGAAATTTTCCTTTCACGTAGATCATTCGGCGCTCCTCTATTTGGTGTCCAAAGCATCACTCATCGGTAAGCTGACCCGGTGGACGTTACTACTGCAAGAATTCGAGTTCGAGATATTCCACCGACCCGGCATACAACATGCGGTAGCGGACTATTTAAGCCGGTTGGATTCCAGTGAAACCGGTGACGGAGTCCCAGACGACTTTCCGGATGCAGAGCTGTTTAGAGTCACAGCAGAAACGGCAACGGATAGTTCAGTCGCAGAGGAAGACAAGTGGCTCGCCAACATGCACCAATTTTTGAGCACCGGTTTACCTCCGAAGGAGATGAACAGAGACAAAAGGGTTTGCTTAGCGGTTCAAAGCCGGCACTTCTGTCTATTGCAGGACACACTGTACCGCAAAGGCGCAGATGGCATATGGCGGCGTGTAGTGCGCAGCGACGAAAAGGAAATAATATTGCGCGAGGCACACTGCGGCGTGGCTGGAGGACATTATGCCGGAGACGCGACGGCAAGGAAAATATGGCAGAGTGGACTATGGTGGCCAACAACATTGAAAGATGCAATCCGGTACGCTAAAGAATGCGACCTATGTCAACGAATGGGCCAACCAACCGAACAAGCCAGAATGCCTCACCAGCACGTGCTACCATTAGAACCATTTCAGAAATGGGGGCTAGATTTTGTTGGTCCGTTCAAACCAACGACAATGAGAACTGGCAACCGGTACGTGATCGTCGCTACGGATTACTGCACGAAATGGGTGGAAGCAAAAGCACTGCGCGACAACACCACGGCATCCACGGCAAAAATTTTAATGGGTTCCGACTCTAACCATACAATGGACCCATTCCAAGAAATCCATTTTAACAAGTAAAGGACGACACAGAACCAGACACCGGTAAGTCGGAAGAGATGGCAACACGTTCACTAATCAGCAAGCGGGAAGCCGGTAAGAGGGAGCACGAGCCGGCAAACGACAACAACGACGCAACGGCAAGCCGTCCAACGTGACCGGATAGGGGTCCAGTAGGACCGGATGCGAATTAACAAAACCATCTTTATCTTGTTTTATTATAATAATAATAAAATAAATAAAATATAAATAAAAAAACGAAATGAAATGAAATCAAATCAAAGTAAATCATGCAAGGGCGAGGGGTGAACGGACACATGCAAAAACAAGGAGTCAACAGGCACTTTGAAAAGGTACGTAGTGGGCTATTAATAGGGTATTAAACCACCGCCACATGGCACGACATTCTATTTTAGTACACGACGTGCACACGCGCCGGTAAGAAAAAAAACAAGCGCCAACATGCAACAAGAAGACCCCCGCCACATAGAAACCCTCACATTTCGCGAACAGAGGAGCACAAACACAGACAGGTGATTGAAGATCAACAGACGCGAGCCCACGCACACAGAGACTCCTCACACAAAACCCTCACTAGCGCTCACCAACCTCGACGAAGCCATGGACTGCCAAGCACTCTCTGAAGCAGCTAAGGCAACACGGCTTAGAGGGTTTCCTCACCATCATGGAGGCGCTACTGCACCAGGAGGCAGAGAAGATCGTCAAAGAAATCGACATGGAGCTGATTACTAAGGAGGCCATCCATGCGTTGATTGGCCTTCCGGAAGGGGGAATCTTCAATATCATCAACCCTACCCCAGAACAGCTCCAAAAATATTTTGCGGTTTCTTCTTTCTTGTATTCATAACTTTTTTCTATTGCTTTTTCGGCGAAAAGGCAAGCAAGTTTTACTTGACTTCACTGAAAATCCTAGAAGTGCTTATAATGCACAACATCCTTAGCTTAGTCGGATAGAGCAACAACCTTCTAAGTTGAAGGTCACAGGTTCAAGTCCTGTAGGATGCGGAAAGTGCACATTAGATTATATACCTACAGAATGCTTTGCCTACACGACACAGGGCGGCGAAGATCCACTCTTTCGAGAGATTGCTCGTGTGCTCCATGAATTTGGACATGTGTACCCTCGACCCCCTTGCATGCCCCAGAACCGGGCCGGCTTAATCATAGCCACATATGCAGGCCTGAAGGTGGACTGGGCGGTACTGATTGCGGATGGCCTCTGTGCGGCCATCGACTCTGTTAGAGGAAAGGAGGGTCGGAAGATATGGACGGCGGTGGCACAATGGCTCACCCTATTGGTGCCACCTATCGAGCCCGTCAAGATCACGAAGCGGGGAAGAATAACAGAAGGCAACCCGAAAACGGCAACTAAAGGGAAGGCGACCAACATGGACCAGGCGGCAAAGGAGCGCGCCAATAGGAAAGGGCAGGCGGAAACGTAGGAGGAGCCACTGGTATGGCCAATCAAGATCAGGCTTAACCGACCGATTCAACAAGCACCGAACCCCTTGGCAGCGAAAATCAACATCGGGACTCAGGAGGAGGAACCGTTAGAGCACCTCCGAACAGGTTGGGGAGCGTTTGGACCCAAAGAATGATGGACCGTTTGTACCCCGCCCTGAGCAGCCTGCACCAAGGATGGAACCGGTCATAGAGCTCCCTGCACAACAACCTCTACCGGCGGGTCAGGATACGGCAAGACCCGAAATGCAAGCGTCGGAAGTACAGTTGCCAATCCCACCGGCAGGCCAAGAGCATTCAGAAGCGGAGCGGCCAACGGAATCGCAACCGGAACGGCAGAGTGGTCACCAACAAGAGCCAGAGTTGCAGCTCGACGCAACTGGACAAAACCGACCACTGGCCAGCGACACCAACAGCCAACCCTCCGGGCAGATGCAACAACAGGGCACCAACAGCCAATGGCTCCGGTGGATTAGAGAACAGATTGCCGGAGTGGTACACTACATCGAGGCGGAATAGAAAGCGCAAATGGACCGGTTGCTCATCACAACCGGAGAACTAGAGACGTCCTAGTCAAGGATCCGGAGCCTAGAACAAGACTTGGACCTTGCCACAGAAGAATTGGCCAAAATGGCCTTAACCGGACCATAGCTCCAAGCACCGGTGACCCCGGTCGATCTACATAATAAAGAAGCACTAGCACCTGTACATAGCAATAAGATCTCGGAGACGGAAACAGTCCCGGAGATAGTGGCGGCGCAAGCAAAAGAGATTGTTGAATGAAGAGATGAACTGGCCGCACAGGAAGCATTACGCACCCGAGAGCGGGACTTGAAGAAAACCGGCAGAGGGATGGCAACGACTGCTACATGCTAACGAAGGAGGACTTCACCACCGTGAGAGATGAGTTAACCGAAGATTTTGTAACTCTCGCAGAGGAGCAGTCAGCAGTGGTCCGGCAACTTGTAGCACAGCTCGATGATGATCGACTGGATGCTCAAATCCAGTTTGAGAGCTATGAGCGGACAAGACTATGGAGAGAAGAAGCAAAGCAGGCGGCGACCGTCAACCTCAGCGATAAGGAGCCATCACCGGAGCAAGGACCGGATGGAGACAAGGCCGGGGTGAGTCAACCGGAGTCAAATCCGGTGGAGCAACTAACGGAGGAATCACCGCCACAACCGTCGGTACCAGGATCCCAACAGACGCCCTCTCAGGAGCAACAGTCGGAGGAGCCGCAGCCACAACAACAACAACAACAACAGAGACCCGAACAACCATTGGATACCTTGGAGCAGAGTATTCTGGATATCTTAGACGAAGGCTAAGGGCCGAATAGTGGGATTCGATGTACAAGGTATTGTCCCACGGGCGTGCCATGTGTTACCCGGCTGGCAAAGGAGCGGAGACCAGAATGTGAAAGGGATGGTTATTCGGAATACATTTTAATTAAGTAAAGTAGATTATAATTATGTAGTGAACGAACAGACCGGAATCGGTATGCCGATCCGGATCCGGACCAGTTTCGAACAGGTGCCAGTTGGCACCGTTTTTGTAAGCCGCACCGATGACCTATATAAAGGCCTGGTTACAATGTATAACTTTAACGGAGAATTAATATAAGCTTCTTGTTTTATCTTCAAGTATTGATTACCGTTCTGTATTAATTGTTATATCTTACACGTGTATTAAGTGAATGCCTTATTGCTAAGTAGCCAATTAAGTCGGATTAATCGTTGTGTCTTGAGTTATCTCGCCGTAACACCCCTTTGGTGAAGTGTCTTCCGGAGACACCCTGTGTTAGGCCATTGTTTGGCCCTAATGATTAACATGTCGAACAATGCGAATACAACATGCTCAACTGCACAACGACGGCTCCGGTTCACCAGATCGAGCCTCGAAATACTTACTCATGGCAGGACGAACGTCAGTCATACCGACATCGGGAGAACGAGCGACCACGATCCCTAGATCGTTAGCACCGCGACGACGACCGCTACCGCCATGACAACCGCAAGAGATCGGACGACCATCATGACCAAGACCGCGATGACCAATATAGAGCAAACGATGAGTATGACCGGGATGACCGACACGATCAGCGGTATTCAAGAAACGGTAGAAGAAACTCTTACAGAGGTTCGCGGAACAATCGATGGCAAAACGACAATCATCGTCGGGACCCCCCTCCAAATGTCCCACACAACGTACCACAGGCCACAGGCCAACATGCCTACACAAGCGGTCGGGAACCACTCACAACCTTTCCCACACACTGAGCACGGTGAAACCAGCAACTCAGCATCCGTTACCTGCTTTAAGTGTAACCAACCTGGCCACTACGCTATCCAATGCCCAACCACGGACCGCGGCAAGGCCCCGGCCGTGAATACTATTATGGCCGACGTTCAACACGTCACTACACATAGCAAGACCCAAGCCAGCCAATGGCAAGAACAAGATGACGTCTGACAAGCAGCCAAGGAATGGATTGAGACCGTCAATAAAAGCAACGTGGAACGGATGCACACAGAGATGTAGGACGTGACCATCGGCGCACCACCACTTGCAGGACCATCCACCGGGTAGAAGATGACCATCTGTGGGAAGCCCTTACCAGTTCTAGGATCTGGCTGCCATTGCATAAGCTTTTACCGCTCATGTCGCGCTTTCGGGATACCTTGGCTACGCTCACGACTAACGACAAATCGGTCGCACCCCTTGTTAACCTGACAGAGCCAGAGATGGGCCCACCCATCATGGATTCCCAAAATCCAGCCGTGAAAATCATGATAAAAGGATGCGACCTTCATGGATGCATAATCGACGGTGGCTCCGACATGAATTTCATTAGCGAGGCCACATGTCACACACTCGGCCTGAACCAATGGGAACCTTGCCCCTTTTGGCTTCGGATGGCCGATACGCGGCTACATGTTCACTATCTCGGCAGTCGTGTTACGCCTCGAAGCTCCGGGTGCTTACCCAATGCTGCTTGGCCGACCCTGGCTACACACAACAAATATTGAACAACATTTGGCAGTGGAATATGATCTCTTTCCGTCGGGGGAAGACCAAGGTACGGGTAATAACAGAAGAACGCCTAACCACGCCCCACAACACCACACCCTTATACGCGGAAGGGGTACACATGCTCGACGGCTTAGCCAGCGAGGAGGTGGATGACTTCCTGGAAGATCATCCCACTATCATACCCCTCTTCGAAATAAACGCCATCTTGGGTTTCGACACACAACCAGACGAGGATGTCACGGCAGATTCACTTCCCCAGGACGAGGCCGATTCCACAACTATCGCAGAATTACTACAAGCTCAGGACGTGTTTGAACGAGAACTCGCCATCTCCTAGCGAGTCAAAGCATCAACACTCGAGTCACTGAACCTCGACTCCGACGAGAACTACGAATGGTTAGCCTTGATACACCTGCTCACGGAGTATCAAGATGTATTCGCATGGTCTTACACTGATATGAAGGGATTGGATCCCCAATTTTACCAACACCAAGTACATCTCTTGCCGGACACTCGGCCGATCCAACAACGACGGTACCGTATAAACCCCAACTACGCGGCTAAGGTCAAAGAGGAAATCGACAAACTCCTTCGAGTAGGCTTTATACGCCCAGTAAAAAGAGCCACATGGTTAAGCCCAATCGTCGTCGTCCCCAAAAAAAATGGGAAAATCCGTGTTTGCGTTGATTACTGCAAACTCAATGCCGCGACAGTCACGGATGGGTTTCCTCTTCCGTTCACGGATAGTGTCCTCGACACTGTGGCTGGTCATGAATGCTACAGTTTCCTGGATGGGTTCAGTGGCTATAATCAAATCAGAATGCACCCGGACGATCATGAGAAAACGGCGCTTGTCACAGAATGGGGTGTCTTCATGGCCGAGGTAATGATGTTCGGATTAAAAACGGCACCAGCCACATTCCAACTCGGCACACTTGCCGGAGACATCGTCAAAAGCTGGGTAAATGGATTCCGACTTCGACCTTACCACGAGAATACCCCAGATAATCCCTTCGCCGAGTCCCACGGTACGGACCAGTGCACAGACGACGTCACAAAGGAGGCCACGTGTCCCCATCGGTAAATTAATGACCTACCCACCAAATGTATATGGTAGGAATGGTTTTTAGCAATTAAATTAGCCTTACCTAAAACTACCTAACTAATCACCCCAGATCACGACATTTTCTGAGGCGCACCAACTAGTCACCTTCACTTTAAAATAGAATATTTAAGGAGCATGGACATCAGACATAGCACTCCTGGGATGCATGGCCATAATACCTTATTCTGGTAGCCACAACCAAGAATCTAAAGGATCTTCTCCCTGCACAAAACCCTAGGCAGTCACATAAAAGAAACTACCCCACACACACAACACACTCACTCACACAGCAACGTTCTTGCCTTCACCGCCTTCAAGCTCCCAAGCTCTCTCTTGTTCTAATCACTCCTGCAAACAAGCCTCCTCTCGCCCGCATCTCCTCACTTCCCCTCACGCCCTCTATCAGCAAACCTTCGAGTCCATGATGCCTCTCACAGCATCGCACGAAACCCGTTCTTGGCTCCAGCAACGAGGATTGGGTAGGTACTTACGGGTCATCAACGTCCCAACGCACCTGGACGCCCCAGCAATAGCACGCAGAATACACCCTGACACCGTAACCAACAACATGATTTGCGCTACTCTGGACCTTGTGCAAGGCGGGGACCACTTGACCCTCAAGGAATATTTTGGGATGTATTCGATGTCGGGAAAAGTTTACCGCATGTACGAAGGGCCAAACAAGGCTTTTGGGGAGATCGCCCGGATTTTGATGGAATATGCATTTGTGCATACAAATCCTATGAGTATGCCATAGAATAAAGTTGCCATCATCATCAGAGTGTACGAAGGCGACAAAATCGATTGGGGAATCATCACCGGCGAAGGAGTCCATGCGGCGCTCGAATCTTTTCAAACCATTAAGCGATTGTTGCTTGTGATTAATCATTTCCTCAAAGTCCTCTACCCACCTCCTTCAGTTTCCCCTCGTCGCATCCTGACCTCCCCACCACCACCACGGAAACAACGGGAGAAGATTTTGGCGTTAACCCAGGAAGAATGGGAAGACCCCTCACCTTCTCCACCTCCCTCGGCCGTTCGGAACCCTACTTCCGCCTCGGCACCACCCCCACCAAAAACACAGAAGCAACAGGCGTTAACAGTGACCTGTGTCGAATGGGACAAACTCGAGGAGCCCATCACTGAGGATGTCACCATACGACAGAAGCCACCAAGGACATCGATGCCCTCTCCACAACCGAGCCCACGCTACACAAACCAGCAGCCCTCGGGCATACGGCAACAAAAGGGGAAACAAGCCGAGGAGCCCAACACCACCGGCCCCGGACTCACAACATCAGTCGTGAAAGAGACGCTACATCAATCGAGAATCAACCACAGAAACTGAGGACACACAGCATCAAAAATCAAAAGAGACCAGCACGACCTCCACGGCCATGGTACCAATGGAGTCATGGCTCCAAGTCGGTAGGATCGAGCATGGACAAACCATGCAGATATCAAAGGAGGAAGTCCTCGGTTACAAAGATCTTCCCGTGGAGGCATACAAGTTCAGTGCACTACTTCAGTTGGGCACAACATATGAGTGAGTTAATGGATTTCCTCACACGCGCCCAAGTAGCTGTCGTTGCTGGTATGGCCGATGTCATGATATGGCAAGACTCGAACCCATGCTTATGCTACATGGGTCGAGCTCTTGACCATTAGACCATACATTGTAATACACAGAATATTATTTTCATTTATGTTTTATTATAGAAAATTGATGTATATTCTAGATTTCTCTAGAACATTCTAGAAACTTCAGGAGTATTGCTTAGAACACTATAAAAGGAGGCACAAGGAATTATTTCAAACCAAATCGGTTCAACGCTAGTCTTAAGCCTCCTAGCTGCTACTGTACATTCTCTTCACATAATATATATCTTTTCTTATCATCACTCTCACTCTCTCTCGATCTCTCTCTCCCTCCCTCCTCTCACTCACTCTTTCCTTCTCTCGAGAGTTCTTCACCTCTCTTAGTACTAATACTTCTTTTAGTACTAATTCCTTCTCTATCTTAGTATTGTTCCTAACAATTTGAACTGATTTTGTTGGTCGATCTTCCTTCTGTATCTTCCTTTCCTCCTCTTCCTTTTATCTTCTTATTAATCCTTTTATCCTCCCTAGTAAAATGGAAACTGTTAGCGCTCAGGAATACCAATCTGTTTTCTCAGAGCACCAGTCCTTAAAAGAGAAATTTGTAGCACTAGAACAAGAAAATCATCATTTGTTGGGGGATCTTCAACAAATAGTGCTGGAAAAACAACAACAACATGGGGAGCTGACGTTACGTGCACAACAACTCGAAGCGACTATCATATCATTACAACAACAAGGATCAAGCACTCAAGGGATTCACAAAGAACCCAAGATTGGTCTTCCTGCAAAATTTGATGGGACCCAATCACAGTTTAGAGGGTTTTTGAATCAGGTACGTTTAGTGATACAAATGCATCCTTCTCGATATCCCACCAATGCATCACGAGTGGGACTAGTAGGCACTCTCCTTAGTGGTTCAGCGTTAGCATGGTTTGATCCATTGTTGGAAAAGGAATCTCCATTACTAAATAGTTTTGAAGAATTTATAACTGAGTTTAAGGCCTGTTTTGGAGATACTGACAGCATAAGGACTGCAATCAACAAAATACGGTGATTACTCCAAGGTGATCATCCAGCCTCCGCATACGCAGATTTCCGCCTACTCGTTGCCGATATCCCTTGGGATGATCACGCATTGATGGAGCAATTCCATTATGGCTTACGCAACGATGTCAAGGATTTACTCTTGACCTTCCCCGAAGAGCCAAAGTCATTAACAGAAGCAATTAGTCGCGCGGTGAGATGCGACAACTACCTCTTCGAACGACGTTCGAAACGACAATTCCAGATTCCAACGGCAAGATCAAAGCCTACATATGCCTCAGTGGTAGCGAAACCTTTTCCAAGGAAGTCATATAATGCGCCTCCAGTAAGTACTCCAACTCCGATGGAAATTGACCCCACACGTCATCGTGGACCGCAATCGGAAGAAGAAAAGCAACGACGTCGAGCAAACCGACTATGTCTTTATTGCGGTGGACCAGGGCATATCGCGGTAAACTGTCCCCATAGGCCAAGAAGGCAGGTAAACCAAATAGTTGCTAGTGTTGATTGTACTAAACCCAAGTCTATTTCAGTAGGGATATCTGATAGTCCTAATAGTACTAATAGCCCAAATCTAGGGAACAAATTTGATGTCCTTAGTCAATTAGAAAAAGAGTTAAACGACTAAGTCCAACCAAAATAGGAGTCGTTTGGTTGGAGAGCCCTAGATCTGTGCAACCCATTAGTGGTTCCATTCCCTCTAAGCAAGTTAGCAATATGTTTGTAGCCCAAGTAACAGTTAGTACTAAAAGTACTCCTCCAGTACATGTCTTAGCACTTCTAGATTCCGGAGCTAATTCTTGCTTCATGGATAGGAAATTTGCCCAAGCTCATCAGATATCTCTTAGAAAAATCCCGTGTCCTGCCATTGTAGTAGTCATCGATGGTCGTCCCATTGCCTCAGGAAATATCATAGAAGAGTCAGAGCCCATTAATATTGTCCTAGATAATCTAGCATGTGTCGTATCATTTAATATAATTAGCATCCCAGAACACCCCATTGTCTTAGGATTACCATGGTTTGAATTACATAACCCAGACATACATTGGCGGACAAGAGAAATCCGGCATCGAAAAGCCCGAGGGTCTACTCATGAGATTGCAACGATTTCACTACATCAGTTGCGTGAGGGAGGACGCAAGGAAGAAATGTTCCTCTTCGCAATATCAGTAAAACCCTCCAGCACCACTAAAGAGGAATCCACCGTTCAACTTCCAGAGAAGTATCATCATTATGCCGATGTGTTTGATAAAGTACAAGCCAATACGCTTCCTCACCATCGACCATATGATTGCCCCATCGATTTACAACCGGGTAAAGAGCCACCATGGGGACCGATCTACAATTTGTCACCAACCGAACTGGAAGTCCTTCGAGCCTATATAGAGGAGAATTTGGAGAATGGTTTCATACGACATTCGAAATCTCCAGCCAGCGCACCCATTTTCTTCATCAAGAAAAAGGATGGATCACTTCGTCTCATTGTAGATTACCGTGGCTTGAATAAGGTTACAATCCGAAATAGTTATGCACTCCCCCTTATCTCAAGTCTTTTAGAACGGATCAATGGTGCCAGGTTCTTCACGAAGATCGACTTATGGGGAGCCTATAACCTTGTACGGATCCGACCAAGAGATGAATGGAAGACCGCGTTCCGCACTAGATATGGGCAGTTCGAGTATACGGTCATGCCGTTCGGCCTCATTAATGCGCCAACAGTCTTCCAGCACATGGCAAATGATATTTTCCGAGATCTCTTGGATGTGTGTCTAATCATCTATTTGGATGATCTACTGGTTTACTCAAAGACCCAAAAAGAGCATGATTCTCATGTATTGTTAGTACTAAAACGACTTCGAGAACATGGTCTTTATGCAAAGCTGGAAAAATGTAGTTTCGGGTGCAACCAGGTGGAATTTCTCGGCTATGTCATTTCCTCAGAAGGCATCTCCATGGACCCAGCTAAGGTCAAAATGCTGGTAGAATGGCAGACTCCGCTCTGCGTGGGATGTGCAATGCTTTCTAGGCTTCGCCAATTTTTACCGGAAGTTTATAATGGATTACTCAAAGCTCGTTTTGCCTCTTACACAACTTACTAGGAAGGGACAATCATTCGTTTGGTCTGAAGAAGCGGACATGGCTTTTGAGAATCTTAAACAGGCATTTACATCGGCTCCGATTCTAGCTCACGTTGATCCAAATATACCATTCATCATTGAAACGGACACATCGGAATTTGCATTGGGGAGCATTCTATCACAACGAGGTAATGATGAAAAGCTACATCCTGTGGCTTTTCACTCACGCAAGTTTGACGCTGCCGAAATCAACTATGAAATTCATGATAAAGAGCTATTGGCTATAGTGGACTCTTTTATGCAATGGAGGCATTTTCTAGAGGGATCTTCTGATCAAGTCACTGTATTAAGTGACCACAAAAACCTCGCCTATTTTCAAGACGTTGGTGCGTTAAATCGACGTCAAGCTCGGTGGGCCCATTTTCTCACGCGTTTCGACTTCAAGATTACATATCGACCTAGGAAGCATCAAGGGAAAGCAGATGCATTATCACGGCGTTCGTACCTAGCACCGCGTCCCGGCGAGCCAGCTTTCGATAACCAAAAGCAACTAATCTTGGAACCGGCACGACTGCAAGCAACTCAGGTCGTTGGCATGCCCTTGGATTCCTACGTTATCAATATCATACGTGCGGACCTAAAGACAGATGCTTTCGCCCAAACTATACTAGCACAAATTGATCCCTCTCGAGCGTCGTGTTCACAATCGCAACCACCAGGTACAGATTATCGGCAATTCAAATACCATGATGGATTACTCTTCTTTAAAGAACTTTTGTATGTTCCTAATGGTTCTTGCCGCCTTCGAGTAGTACAAAACTGTCATGACACATATACAACTAGGCATTTTAGTAGTCCTAAAACATTAGATTTAGTACAACGATCATTTTGTTGGCCCCGTATGCGACAATTTGTCGAAGATTTTGTTCGGACTTGTGATACATGCTGTAGAGCGAAAATGCCAAGGCATCATCCATATGGTTTATTAGAACCATTACCAATTCCAAGCAACCCGTGGCAATCCATTGTTCTAGACTTCATCACAAATCTTCCAGTTTCTAAGGGGTTCAATGCGATTCTAATAGTGGTAGATCGATATACGAAGATGGCTCATTTCTTGCCATGTACTAAGGAAATCTCCAGTGAAGACACCACTGAAATTGTCATGCGTGAAGTATGTCAGCATCCTGGACTTCCCGATAGTATCATCAGCGACTGTGGACCCCAATTCGTGTCAAAAGTCTAGAAGCACCTTTTTAAAATGCTCAAGGTCACTTGTAACCTCTTCTTCGGCTACCACCCACAAACCAACGGCCAAGCCGAACGAACAAATCAAACGCTAGAGCAATATCTGCGGTGCTTTCTCAGCTATCATCAGGATGACTGGGCAGATATTCTCCACTTTTCCGAATTTGCTTATAATTACTCTATCCACGCATTGACTAAAGTTACGCCATTTTATGCTTATATGGCATGTCACCCCCGGTGGTGTGTACTTGAAACCCTAGAGGTGTCCACAAATCCTTGCGCGGAGGATCGTTTGGAGCGATTACGCAAGATACAAGCGGATTTATCTACTCATCTCCAACAAGCTCAACAAACACACAAGGTTTATGCAGATCTTCATCGACTCCCATCCAGTTTTAACATTGGAGATCGGGTATGGCTACTACGACGACACATCAAGACTACTCGCCCATGCGAGAAGTTGGATTATCGGCGATTAGGTCCTTTCCGTATTATAGGAAAGATTAATGATGTCACTTTTCATCTCAATCTACCTCCACAACTTCGGATACATCCGGTGTTTCATAGTTCTCTCCTCGAACCCTATCAAGAGAGCACCATCCCAGGACGTATTACATAGTCTCCACCCCCGATCGAGCTTGAAGATGGACCTGAGTATGAGGTTGCCGCCATCCTTGATTCCAAGATTGTTCGCAACAAGCTCTACTATCTAGTCAATTGGCTAGGATATAGTCCCAGCGAGCGTACTTGGGAACCGATAGAGAATGTCACCAATGCTCGTGCTCTTCTTGAAGACTTCCATCATCAATATCCAAACAAACCAGGTCCTCATACCAAAATGACTCGTTACACTCGTCGTTTTAAAGGGGGGATATTGTCATGATATGGCAAGACTTGAACCTGTGACCTTATGCTACATGGGTTGAGCTCTTGACCATTAGACCATACATTGTAATACACAAAATATTATTTTCATTTATGTTTTATTATAGAAAATTGATGTATATTCTAGATTTCTCTAGAACATTCTAGAAACTTCAGGAGTATTCCTTAGAACACTATAAAAGGAGGCACAAGGCATTATTTCAAACCAAATCGGTTCAACGCCAGTCTTAAGCCTCCTAGTTACTATTGTACATTCTCTTCACATAATATATATCTTTTCTTATCATCACCCTCTCTCTCTCGCGCTCTCTCTCTCTCCCTCCCTCTCACTCACTCTTTCCTTCTCTCGAGAGTTCTTCACCTCTCTTAATACTAATACTTCTTTTAGTACTAATTCCTTCTCTATCTTAGTACTGTTCCTAACAGTTTGAACTGATTTTGTTGGTCGATCTTCCTTCTGTATCTTCCTTTCCTCCTCTTCCTTTTATCTTCTCTCGAGCTTTACAAAAGATAGGGAGGAAAAAGCAAGCACAGAATGCTTCCCTCCTCATGGAGTTACAAAATCTGAACACGGCCTTAGTCGAGGCATATCGCAATTTGCACCACACAACTCGGGCAGCCAAGGACATGGCCCGACGTGTCAAAACGACACAGCAGCAAGCCAAACGGGCCACCGAGCTATGGCAAGCTATCGAGCAGAAACTGGCGTCATTAGAACAGCAACATCAAGAACATCCGCTCTTAAGCCTCACTACCCCGAGTAACGATGTCCCACTAGCCCCTCTTCCGAACCCGAGCCTGAGTATTACTGTTACCGAAGCACACAACGACTACACAGCTCACCCCAGGGTAGCCACGGTTGATGCAAGCACAAGGACGGATTTGGTACAGATAAGCGAGCCATCGTCACGAGTAGAGAGAAGCCCGCAACCCCAAACCAACCACGCTTCCACGCAAATGTCACCACCACCTGTCTTCATGGAAAGATCTACACAGACGGACAGGGAACCCACTCCCCGGAACCAGCAAGCTGCAACCCAGACCGGACCTCCCCTCCGTGACTACCAAAAGGAGCTTAAGGCCCAGATCGCTCTGGCCGAGTTAGCAGAACAAAACCACAACCACATGATTGGCCAACTACGGGAACAAGCCGCGGGCCATGAACCTGACCTCAAGCGACTACTTGCTGAAAGCTCGGCCGCACTCAAAGAACAAGAAAGAGAGGTGATGACCCTTCAGGTCTCTATCACCGAGGCCAAAGAACGATTCCTCAAAGAAGTAGAGCGGAATAGCCAACGGGAACGCGAGCTATTCGTAGACAACCAAGAATTATGCCGTCAACAAAGGGCATTACTAGAATTGGCAAACGAGCACGTGCAAAAGTGAGGGATATTTGAAGAGCAAAGGTTGAAAATTTCCGATGCGTATCACCAATTGCAAACCGAGCACATCGCTGCTGGAGAACGACATCGGGACACTTGTAGACAAGACAGGGACGAAACTGTAGCTCAGCTCACCAAACATTACCAGCAGACAATCGCGCTCATAACCGAAAAAGCAAAAGATAACCAAGCTACCTTAGCGCTCCTCGTCCACAAAAGCCAAGAAGACGCCAAGGCCGCAAGGGAGGAAGTGGAAGTTCACCGAGCTAGCATCGGCATGGACAATACTAAAATAAAGATCCTGATCAACAAGTATCGCTAGCAATTCACCAAGAAGATCGAGGAAACACTCGACCGTGTCTGGCAGGAATGGTCGGCCCAAGCCGCTGAACTACACATACTATGTGCGGACGCCGAGAACCGAAGGAGGGCCAAGGGTTTTACAAGATGGATGACACCAGCATCCAGACCCTCCGTGAAGACTTGACTGAGGAATATCATACCTTACCAGCATCCCACACCGCGGCCAACGAGCAACTTCTCGAGGAATTCAACGACGATCTAATGGTGTTCCATTTAGAACCCGAAGCTTATGAAGAGGAACGCCTAGCTACCAGGACTAACAGAGCTGCCACGACCGACGAGCAAGAACCCGAGCCCACCCCCACGGAAGCCAAACAGGAGGAACTTGCTCCTACAGATCCCCACATCCCAACTGAGCCACAAACTACAACCACGACCCTGCCTGAATCGGAACCAACAAAGGGCGGCACACGCGACGACACAGCCACCCCCGACTCGGCAGCAAAACCTCCATCACCAACCCCACCTTCCGAGCAGCCAGACCGACCCCACACCCCTGAGGATATCCTCAGCATATTAGAAGAGGATTAAGACAAACCCATAAGCCCATATATAAACGGGCAAATTTTGTAAAGAATTTTTGGTTTTTTGCAAAATTCGTGGTTATCTCTCCACTTTGTGAATCGTGGGTCTGACGGACAAAGTCCTGTCCCACAGGCATGCCAAGTGTTGTCCATAGGCCAGAAATATAAATACATTATGTAAACTCGCCGGTAGGTAGAATAGTAGGTGAGGAAATAGGTAGAACTAGAAATAGTCGAGTTTTTAGCCCTCACAATCAGCCGATGGCTCGGCTCTGTCTAAAGAGGAAAACTATATAACCCGAGATATGCATACCTCAAAAGGGGGAGGATATAGATTATTTAGTAAGATTACTATCATGCACTAAGCTCTGCACAACCTGTTTCCGGCCGAGCGCCGTGTATTGTAATCGTTGTGAGCTTTTCATTTAATATAGATCTTGCTCTTACTGTTCCTTCATCTGTGTATTCTCCCCAGTACTCGCAACCGAGCTACGTCTATGCCTAACGGGTTGTAGCCCGTGTATGCTCCTCGTTCTCATATCGTCTTCTCAGCGTAGAAGAGGCTTCCACGTAACACGATCCCTTGATACCGATAGCCTGTGAGCTCATCGAAGGTGTTTCCCCAAAAACTGTTAACAATAGATCGAGAAATCGTGAATCACACGAGTATAGTAAATTAGATCAATATTTAGAAATCCTATTAAAACCCAAGAATCAACCCCAAAATACATCTTTCTCTTCTCCTCATATAGTGATGGAAGAGGCTAAATATAGCTTACCACATGTGAAGCATCATGCTTTTTCTAAAGTGTTCATGCACGCTAGATGTGCATGAATCGCCTTTTCTATCATGCTTTTTTTTCTAATTAGAGTGTTCCTGCATGATAGATGTGCATGAGTAGCTTTTGCTATAAAAAGTTTTCTTTAACTAAAGTTTTATGCACGTGACACGTACATAAGTAGTTTTTTCTAAAATTTATACTTCAGTATAATCTTTTCTAAATATTAAATCCATAATTATATATCTCTGATGAGTTGGTACAATGGCAAGGTTTAGGTTTTTTTACATGGAGGTACAAGGTTTGAATCCTCCCTTGTGTTGTGCATGTAACGTATATTTTAATAATTTCTTCTATTTCTTTATTTTTATTTAATCAAGTACTCCGTACATATTTCACATAATGTACGAAGTACACTATGACACTGGTAGCAACAGCAGCACAGAACCTAAGTAGGAAAGGATCAGGGCAACAATATCACTTTCACAAAAGATGGCTTCAACATCTGGCACAGGAGTGGAAATCCGGAAGTTCGACGGAAAAACTTTTGCCCTATGGAAGGAGATGATGCAGGACATGTTGATCATCCGACACCGTGAGGAATGTTACCGACAGCCACGTGTAACGGTGTCACGAACTCGGCCATGTATCATAGCATTCGATTGTGCCACCTGATTTTCCCCAAAAATCGGTTGAGGGCTTTTGTTGTGGTCGGAGCCAAGGTGTTCAAGAAGGCCAGAACTTTGTCGAGGTCCATAGAGATTAGGGATCGGCAACGGTTCGATTTAGGCTTAGCCGGTTTGGCTTGGATCAGGCCAAACCGGCTAAGCCTAAACCGTTTACAGGATCTCAAACTTGAGCCGAACCGAGCCGAGCCAGTTCACAAACCGGTTTAGGCTGAACCGGTTTGGTAAACGGCTTGTAAACCGGTTTGGTAAACGGCTTGTAAACCGGTTTCCAAACCGGCTTGGAAACCGGTTTAGAAACCTCCCTCCCTCTCTCTCTCTCTCTCCCTACCTCCCTCTCTCTCTCAGATGATCCACTATATACTATATACTATATACTATACATTGTACAAGCTCTCCCTCCCACTCTCTCTCACGTTTGTGGTCTCGACTCTCTCTCTCTCTCTCTCTCTCTCCCCTCTATGTAGTCTCTCTCTCTCTCTCTCTCTCTCTCTCTCTCTCTCTCCTTATGTTGTCTCCCTCCCTCCCTCTCTCTCTCCTCGTCTCTGTAGTCTCTCTCTCTCCTTATATGTTGTCTCCCTCCCTCTCTCTCTCTCTCCACGTCTGTGTAGTTCTCCCTCCCTCTCTCTCTCCCATCGTCTGTTTAGTCTCCCTCACTCTCTCACTCACTCTCTCTCTCTCTCTTTTTCCCCTTGTCTGTTGTCTCTCTCCCCCTCTCTCTAAAGTTTATAAACGGCTTAAACGGTTTAGCCGGCTTGAGCCGGTTTGGCGAGGCTCAAGCCAAGCCAAGCCGAGCTCAAACCGTTAAGGCAAGTTCAAGCCTAAACCGAGCTGAGCCGAGCCGCCAAGCTGTTTTCAAGCCGGCTAAGCCAAACGGTTTAGGCTTGAGCCGAGCCGTTGTCGATCCCTAATAGAGATCCCTTCGTGGTGCCACTAGAGACGTAAAATGCACATTTTCTAGGGTTTAAACTGAGCAGAGCTTTCTAGCAACGATTGAGGCAGAGGCGTAACTAGTCGAGATTCTCTATTTCTCGTCCATAGATGGCAAAATTGTCGAGAATGACTTGCATGAAGCCCACGATGTAGTCGTCGAAAATACGTTGGAAAGTAGTCGACGTCATCTTTAGTCTGAACATCATTACGACTACAACAAAAACACCCCATTCTGTTACAAATGATGTCTTCTCTTGATCGTCGGGGTTCATGTGGATCTGATTGTAGCAACTAAATCCATCCAAAAAGCTATAACGCTCATGTCCTACCACAGCGTCAAGCACACCATCTATGAAGGGAAGAGGGAATGTGTCAGTGATGGTCGCGGCGTTCAGTTTTCGGTAGTCGACGCAAACTTTGATTTGTCCGTTTCTCTTCAAGACGACCACGATAGGGCTTAACCATGTTGCCCTTTCTCTTCAAGAATGAATCCCACACTCAGGAGTTTGTCGATTTCCTCCTTTACTTTCGCCACATAACTAGGATTCATTCGGTAGCGACGTTGGTGTATAGGTTGTGCATCCTATTGTAGATGGATCTGGTGTTGATAGTATTGCGGGTCTAACCCCTTCATGTCCCTGTACGACCATGTGAAAACATCCTGATATTCTATGAGCAACCCGACCAAAGCCAAGCGTTCATCCGGAGTCAGTTCTTTTGCTATTTTCAATGTTCGTGGATCCATGGTGGTGCCGAGATTAATCTCGTCCAGTGTTGATGCCTTCACATGTTCAGAGATGGCAAGCTCACATTCGAGCACTTCGCGTGCATATCATAATTCTTCGACCGACTTCGGATCAAGTTCTCGATCGATATCTTTGTCTTCTTTGGCCGGCTCGGACACATAAGGACCGACGGCTGTTACCATGTCGATATCGAATAGCGGAACAATTGTTGGGTGGTCCTCCAAGAAGTGGTCAACTTACTCATTGACGAGTCCATCAAGCATGTGAACGACCTCCGCGTATAACGGAGTGGTGTTTTGTGAGGTATGAATGTGCTCCTCCATGATGACGGAGACCTTGGTTTTTTCCCCGCTGAAACGAAATCATACACTGCCAATGTTCCTTAATGTTGGTCATGCGTAACCACGAACGACCGAGCAACATCGGGTAAGTGTCAAGGGCGTCGAGGTGTAACACCACCACTGAAATCGTGAAGGTATGGCCTCCCAAAATAAAGTCGAGGTATCAAATTAAACCCATTGGCGGGATCAATCATGTATCCACCATACGGAGCCAAAATGGGCATGGCTCCCAGTCGGTGAGGCCAAGATCACGACACGTGGCTTCATTAATGAGTGGCTTCGTTAATGACATTGACCCCCGATCCCCCATCTATAATCCAGCCGTGAATGGTTCTCCCTTGGATAATGATCTTGACAGTGGGGTTCTGGGAGTCCATTAGCGGTGGACCGTCCCTCGGCTCGGCAAGGTGCATGGGCATAGTTTTCTGTGCTTTGCCGGTAGTTAAGGATGCCATTGTCTCCCTGAACCATGGAAGAAGATGTAGGAGCTTATTTAAGGGCATGGATATCTACCAGCTAGTGTATGCATACGGTTGACATTTGCATTATTAGGTTTCTCGATCCATTCCTTTGTGGCCTGACAAACATCATCTTGGATTTCCCATTGCGCGTGTTGGGCCTTGCTTCGTGTCGTGACCTACTGGACTTCGGCCGTAATGATATTGATTGTAGGTTCTTTGTCACGATCATTTTGCCGGACACTATGTGGTGTAGTGCCCTGGTTGATTACAATTAAAGCACGTCACCGGCGTCGAGTTGCTCGATTCCCCTTGCTCGAATTGAGATGGTTAATACGGTCGGGAATTTTCCTCTCTGGCCGGCGAGGCATATTGTTGCGTTCGGTGGGGTTCTTCTCGAGGCTCGGTGTGGGGAGGTGGTCATCGATGATCTGGACACGGGGGTTGCCGTCGTTTGTTATCTGGATTTCGTCCATTATTGCCCTATTGCCGAGGACCTCGATTATTATGGGGAGGCCGTCGATCGTGCCATTGATACCTCGATTCATGATAGTCATCCTGATCATAGTCATATCGTTAGTAGTCATCGGTTGGGTTATAGTAGTCCTCTCTATATCGGTATCGGTCGTCCTCAAGTCGAGGCCTATTGTTCGGCCGGTAACGCTCTTCCTCGCGAAACCAATTATCCCAGCGAAAGTGATCTTCCTCAGGCTGGTAACATTCCTCACGGCAATTTCGGTCCTCGTACTATGGCCGCTCGGCATCCCGATTCCGGGGTGGTGGACGATCATCCTGCCGAGGATGATCATTCTGGGGCTCAATTTGGCGTATGAGAGCAGTAGCGGTGCAGTTAAGCATATTGTATTCACACTGCTCTACCGTATGCACCCCGGAATGGCAGATCGGGCAGTGTGAACGAAGAGGGCAATCCACGGTCGAGTGGCTAGAATTGGAGCATGTCGTACATTGGAGAGCCTGCTAGAATTGGGTTTCTTCGTGGGTCGGCAAGGCGTTCTGGAGTGACCCCATCGAAGAAGAGGTATTATGCTAAGTTCAGTCGACAACAAGGATGTGGGCGACCACCTGCTCAATTGTCTGTTGTGAGAAGTTGGTTAAGGTTAGAGTCGTGCGCAGAGGCTCTCGTAGTCCTACTAGGAAGGTGTCTTTGAGATGGTTTGTGGACACATCTTGAGAGAGCTCTTGATATAGATCTTGGAAGCGGATTGTGAACTCTGAAACCGTCTCATGTGGTTCTTGTGAAATAGCGTAGAACTGGCGGAACAGTTCCCTCTTAGGTATCTCGCGATGAAAAAGTTCGAGGAATCGCGTGCAAACGTCCTAAAACATCGCAAATTCCCCAGGATCGTGGCAGGAATACCACTGTGCAGCGGGTTCGTCGAGGGACAGTATGAACTCCACGATTTTTGATGCGTCAGCCTCCGCAACAGTGAGATGCTACATTGAATGGTTGGCTTGCCAAGTCGACATAAAAGAGTGGATGTGTGATTCAGCATCGGGACCATCCGTATAACGTGGATACGAGTACGGCATAGTGTCGAAGTCTGGGTGTTCAAGTAACCGAAAGAGTTGGTTGAAGCCCAAATTGGCCAAAGAGGAGAAATGATTGCCAAAGGTCGAAGTCGCGGAACGGCAAGGCAAATGCCTACTGCACACATTGCAAAAAACTTGGCCATTGGCCATAGTGTTGCTGACTACTGGTCGAACAACAAAAAGAAGGAGATTGGACGATCATTCAAGCAAAATCTAGGACAGTCCAACTTGAACCACTCTCAAATCGAAAACTCAATCAATGTTGCCAAATCCCGGTCAAGGGAAATTCTCTCCTTGGAAAATTCGTCGACCAGCTAAGTCCTCTACACTACACAAGAAGCGTGAACGTGGATGTTGGATTCTGGCGCCACATTTCATGTGACCCCCAACATTGAATGGTTTTCGAATTATTCAGTCAGAGCCGATGGCACTGTCCGACTCGGCAATGGGTAGGAATGCAAAATCCCTGGAATTGGCAAAGTTCCAATTCGATTGCCAAATGGCAATATGATCATCATGCACCATGTCCGACATGTACCCGAGCTTAAGAGGAATCTGGTCTCCGTCAGCATGCTAGCCAAAGCCGGGTACATGATGACACTTAGTGAGTCGTCATGGTTGATCACGAAGGGCAATCTTCGAATCAGTCATGGCAGCAAGTACAATAACTTGTACCCACTAAATGTGTTCAGTCCAGTTGACATAGTGAACGTAGCTTAATGGTCTTATTCGAATCTATGGCATGGTCGGCTTGGCCATATGTCACAAGCCAGAGTAGATCGGGTGACGGCGATCAGCTACATCCCGAAGCTTCAATTGAAAATAGACTTCTATGAGCATTGTTGCTATGGGAAACAAACTCAAAGTCCTCATTCACTCCACTACGAGACTGTACGACAACCCCTAGAGCTCGTACACATCGACATTTGCAGGCCGATGCCTGAAAATTTCTAGGAGGTTCCTGGAACTCCATCACATGCGTCGATGATTGTACAAGGAAAGTTTGAGCTTACTCGATTAGGTCAAAATACAAAGCGTTGGAGGTTTTCACTCAGTAGCTAGCTGAAGTGGAGAACATATCCGGACACCTAGTGAAGACACTTTGGTTCAACAATGGAGGTGAATACACCTCTAGGGCCTTCATGCAGTACTTGTCTAACAAAGGGATCTGGAACCAAAGGACCGTTCCATACACTCCCATGCACAATGGCATGGTGGAATGGATCAATTGGACAATCCAAGAGAGAGTGACAACAATGCTCCAGCATTCTATACTCAAGCTGGAATTCTGGACCGAAGCATTGTAGACAGCAGTATACTTGATAAATTTGTCGCCGTCGAAAGCAATCCGGCTCGAAGTGCCTTAGGCACTATGGTCTGGCAAGAAGCTGACCTACGATAGGCCCCGTATATTCAGATGTGAAGCCTACTGATTCATCCCCCGAGATAGAAGAACCAAGCTAGCGCCCTATTCAACAAAGTGTATATTTCTCGGTTATGGAACCTATGGGGAACTTGGATATCTACAATAGGACCATGAGGGAAACTGATCCGGAGTAGTGACATAGTCTTCAACAAAGAATTAATTCTCTCTAGCCGATCCCAGTCGAAAATCAGCAAAAGAGTAACATTCGATCTTTTCAGGAAGTAATTGGAAGAAGACGAGCCGATTACTCAATCTGAATCAAAAAATCAACAAAATGTCAAAGCCAAATCAACCAGCAACACTCTTGTCAAATCCGAATTGACAAAAGGTCTAACAACCAACCCCGAATTGGCTAAAAGACCGACCAAAGCCCAACTGGCTAAAGTGACCACCGGCTTATCTGAACTGGCCAAGGCACTCACAAACTGGTCAACACCCGAGGGAGAGGTGTATTTGAAAATGATGCAAGAGAACTGCCATAACGGATCACCCCAACAAAATCCTTACAACGATGGTTCCACAAATGTCGATCAAACACCAGAACTGATTGAAGAATCCGAATCAACAAAATCGGCACCAAGGAGATCCGGACAAGTCTGAAGGCCAACAGAGTTCTATCAATAGGGCCTAGACTACATCAATTACACGGGCGCAGGCGAACCAAGCTATAGTTGCGTCGAATGCCGAAACATGGCGCCAAGCCATGAGATCCGAAATGGACTCGATAAAAGAGAATCAGACATGGGAGTTGGTTGAATTACCAACCGGAAGGAAGTTGCTCCCCTATGGGTCTTCAGATACAAATATGTATTCAATTCAGAGAAGCCCAAATATAAAGCTCAGCTCGTCACCAAGGGATTCAAACAAGAACCAGGGTCCACTATGATGATATCTTCTCGTCGGTAGTCAAGATGACCACCCTTCAGCTCCTACTCAGAATCGCAACGAAAGAAGACCTAGAGCTTGAGCACCTGGACGTAAAGACGACATTCCTACATGGAGACTTGGAAGAAGACATCTATATGTCTTAACTGGTAGGCTTCATGGCGACGAGGGAGGAAGGTCACCTCGTTTGTCGACTGAAGAAAAGCCTTTATGGCTTAAAACAAGCGTCAAGGATGTGGTACAAGAAGTTTGACTTCTACATCAGGCAACTTGGTTACACTTGGTTCGACTCTGACCTATGTATGTACATTCGGCAACTAGCCGACAAGTCCTGGATCTACCTGATCCTATATGTCGACGACATGCTCATCGCCGGCAACGATCGAGCTGAAATTGGAAAGCTAAAGCGGAGCCTTCACAACAAATTTGCGATGAAGGAACTCGGAAAAGCCCGACACATATTGGGCATGTGGATAGAGCGAAATCGGACAGCAAAGATCCTCCAGCTCTCCTAGCCCGACTACATCTGAAAGGTGCTGAGGCACTCCAATATGGAGAACGTGAAGCCAGCAACAATACTACTTCCAATGTTGGTCTGGCTATCAAATAGAGACTCTCCATCCACAGAAGCGGAGAGAAATCTCATGAGCAGAATACCCTACGCATCAATCGTAGGAAGTCTCATGTATGCAATGATGGCGACATTGGTAATCCGGACAATCGGAAGTCGACATCAGGATATGTCTTCACCTATTCTGGTGGTGCCATATCATGGAGGTCAAAGTTACAAGATTGCACGGCACTCTCAACAACAGAGTTCGAGTATATAGTTGCATCAGAAGCAGCCAAGGAAGCCAAGGCTACACCGACTATCGGTTGACTTTTCTGCTAAAGGCCGAATCAACCATCTAGCACCAACCCTCTATTGTGACTCATAGAGCGCAATACACCTCATTCGGAATGCGGTATACCATGGTAAGACGAAGCATATTGAGGTGAGATATCATCATATTCGAGAGCTCATCACTAACAAGAAGCTCAAAGTTTGGAATGTGGATATATATGGGAAGAGGTGAGAACAAAGGATGAGTGTGAAGCATTGTGAAGCATAGTGAAGCTTGGTGAAGCTTGGTGAAGCTTGGTGAAGCTTGGTGCTCAACTCATCTACTTCCAATCTCCTTTCCATCTCCGCTACTCAACACGAGATCTGCACGGCTACTACTTCGACTTGTAGACGTTCTTATTTGGGTTTTCTTCTCTCTTCTTTTCTCTTATATGCTTGAGAGATAATCTTATCCCTTTGGATTATTGTACCATCATTGTCGGTAGTACTATGCTACATATCTCTACTTATTTCTAGTATATCTAGAAGTAGAATTTGTACTTGTGTTGTATCTCTTTGGTGATAGTGGATTGGTTTTGGACTTTTGTCCCGTGGTTGTTTCCCTCATTGAGGATTTTTCCACGTTAAATCTTGTGTAATCTTTGTTGTGTCATTGTGTGTGTTTCTTGTGTTTCTTTTTCATTATAATCGAGCATAAAACGTGACGCGTGTTACACTCTTACGTGTCTATACATCATCAAGTGGTATCAGAGCAGAGGTTGTGTTTTTTTTGCTCAATTATAAATGGAGGCAAACACATCAACAATGGTTGTTTTAAATGGCACGAACTATCAAAAATGGAAAGGAAAAATGAAAGATTTGCTTTTCGTTAAAAATATGCATTTACCTATATTCGCAAAGATTAAACCCGAAAAGAAAAATGATGAGGAATGGGATTTTGAAAATGAACAAGTATGTGGTTTCATTCGTCAATGGGTAGGAGATAATGTCTTGAATCATGTTGTGAATGAAACAAATGCAAAGACTTTGTGGAATAAATTAGAAACCTTATATGCTTCTAGAACCGGTAACAATAAGTTGTTTTTACTCAAACAAACAATGCATTTGACTTATAAAGAAAATAAGTCGGTTTTAGATCATTTAAATGAATTTCAAGGATGTTTTGATCAATTGTCTAGCATGGGTATAAATTTTGAAGAAGAAGTTTGTTATTCGCTTAGCCGGACAAGGCCTAACACAAGGTGTCACGGAGACACTTCACCAAAGGGTGATTACGGCATAGGATTAAGATTCAACGATTACACCGACTTACGTAGGTTACGCGATTAGAATGCTTTGGTTAATTACACGCGTAAGATATAACAGTAATTACAGAACGGAAATCAAGACAGAAGTATAAACATCATCAGCTCTATTAATTATCCGCTGCGATTACAATGGGGTCCGGGCCTTTAAATAGGTTTCCGGCCCGTAGTACAAAACGGTGCCTCTCGCACCTATTCGGGATCCGTCCGGATCTGGAACGGCATACCATTTCCAGTCCGTCCGTCCACACTATGCTTATTACAACCATACTAATTAATTCCTTCACTCCGTATTTTGGACTCCTTGCCGGCCGGTAACAAAGTTCTTTCTTTATGGTTGCTAAATACTCTTCCCGAGTCATGGGAAACATTTAGGGTTACTCTAGCTAGTGCGGCTCCTAAGGGAGGTATGACAATGGAACTTGTGAAGAGTGGAATTCTAAATGAAGAAATGCGGCGAAGGACGCAAGGAGCAACATCAAACATGGAAGCCTTCATTGCTGAAAATAGAGGAAGAAGCCAAAAGAGGAGTGATGACCGAAACAACAAAGGTAGAAGTAGAAGTAAGTCAAAGTCTAAATATAAAGATTTAGTTTGTCATTTTTGTGGTAAGACAGGTCACATAAAGAAATATCGTTTCAAATGGAAGAAGGAAAATAAAGTGTCGAACTACATGAAAGATAAGAAAAATGTGAATGACAATATCGATTCTATTAATGTTGCTTCCTCTAATGATTTACTTGTTGTATGTACAAGTTACAATGAAGTTAACATAAGTAGCCATGAAACCACTTGGGTTCTTGATACTGGTGCCTCCCACCATGTTACGTCTAGAAGTGATTTTTTCTCATCTTACACTCCAGGTGACTATGGTGTTGTGAAGATGGGGAATGATGGATTTGCAAAGGTAGTCGGCACAGGAACAATTTGCTTGCAAACCAACATGGGATTCAAGTTGATTCTACATCAAGTACGACACGTGCCCAATATTAGATTGGATCTAATCTCCACAGGTACATTAGACGACGAGGGCTATAACCATGCGTCTCAAAATGGTAAGTGGAAAATCTGTAAGGGTTCTTTGATTGTTGCGAAAGCAAATAAATGTTGTCACAATGGTTTATATCTTTTGCAAGCTTCTGTCTCTACTAACTTTGTCAATGCAATTGAAAATCAAGATGTTTCAAAATTGTGGCATAAGAGATTGTCCCATATTAGTGAAAAGGGACTTGACTTTCTAGCAAAAAAGAACGTCCTACCAGGTTTAAAAGATGTGAAGTTAGATACATGTGATCATTGTTTGGTAGGGAAGGCTAAGAGGTTTTCCTTTAAGCATTCTTCTCTTCGACAAAAAGGTATACTCGAGCTAGTGCATTCTGATGTGTGTGGACCCTTGAAGGTAAGGTCAATGGGTGGAGCACTTTATTTTGTTACTTTCATTGATGATCATTCTAGGAAGCTTTGGGTTCGAATGTTGAAATCAAAAGATCAAGTTTTTGATGTTTTTAAAGAGTTTCACGTTTCTGTTGAGAGAGAGACAGGGAAGAAACTAAAATGTATTCGCAGCAATAATGGTGGCGAATATTGTGGATCTTTTGATGCGTATTGTCGAGAGCAAGGTATCAAACATCAAAGAACCCCTCCTAAGACTCCCCAATTAAATGGTTTGGCCGAAAGCATGAATAGAACCCTAGTTGAAAGAGTTAGGTGCTTACTCTCAAATGCAAGGTTACCTAAATCATTTTGGGGTGAGGCTTTGAATACTGTTGCACATATCATTAATCTATCTCCTACTACCACATTGCAAGGTGATGTACCAAATAGAGTGTGGTATGGTAAAGATGTCTCTTATGATTACTTATGTGTGTTTGGGTGTAAGTGTTTTGTACATATACCCAAGGATGAAAGATCGAAGTTAGATGCTAAATCTAAACAATGCATTTTTATTGGATATGGTCAAGATGATTTTGGTTATAGGTGTTATGATCCTGTGGGAAAGAAGCTTATTAGGAGTCGTGATGTAGTGTTCATCGAAGACCAAACCATTGAGGCCATTGACAAGGCGGAAAGGTCAAGTACCTCTTCAGATGGTGACCTAGTAGATATTGATCCAATTCCTATGATGGATGATGATACACAAGAGAGTGCCTCACAACAAGAGGAGAAACATGAGGATGTTGGTGAGCCGTTGATTGTAGATGATGCTAGTAATGATGTTGTTTTGCCAAAGATAGGTCTTGACGGGGGGAGCAACTTCCATTACAAGAGGTGGCAAATCAACCTTTAAGGAGATCTACAAGAGAACAACGATCATCCACGAGGTATCCTAGTTATGAATATGTTCTACTCACTAATGAAGGTGAACCGGAATGTGTTCATGATGTGCAAACTCTTAAAGACAAAGATAGTTGGGTAGAGGCCATGCATGAAGAAATTAATTCTTTGAAAAAGAACAACACATTTGAGCTAGTTGAACTTCCTAAGGGTAGGAGAGCTTTGAAAAATAAATGGGTGTTTAAGTTAAAAAGGGGTGATGATAACTTTATAAAATATAAAGCTCGTTTGGTGGTAAAAGGATATGGTCAAAAGAAAGGAATTGATTTTGACGAAATTTTCTCACCAGTTGTGAAATTAAGCTCAATACGAGTTGTGTTAGGTTTGGTAGCTAGTTTAAACCTTGAACTTGAACAACTAGATGTGAAAACTACTTTTTTACATGGTGACCTAGACGAGGAAATATACATGGAACAACCGGAGGGTTTTAAAGAGAAAGGGAAAGCACATTTGGTATGTAGGTTGAAAAAGAGTCTCTATGGCCTAAAACAAGCACTGCGCCAATGGTATAAAAAGTTTGATTCTTTTATGGTGAATCAAGGTTATAAAAGAACTAATGCAGACCATTGTGTGTATGTTAGACAATTTGAGGATGGTAATTTTATTATACTTCTTTTGTATGTTGATGATATCCTAATTGTTGGGCAAGACCTAAATATGATTAATAGGTTAAAAGTGGAGTTATCTAAAACTTTTGACATGAAAGATTTAGGGCCTTCTAAGCACATTTTAGGTATGCAAATAACTCATGATAGAGAATCAAAGAAATTGTGGTTTTCACAAGGAACATACATAGAAAGAATCCTCGAAAGGTTCAACATGCAACATTCGAAACCAGTAAGTACTCCTCTTGCCACTCACTTTAAATTGAGTAGGAAATGTTGTCCAATTACCGAGGAGGAAAGAGATGAGATGTCATCAATTCCCTATGCCTCGGCGGTTGGATCTTTAATGTATGCTATGGTTAGCACACGACCAGATATTGCACATGCAGTTGGTACAGTGAGTAGGTATCTCTCTAACCTTGGTAAATCTCATTGGAATGCTATAAAATGGATTTTACAGTATTTGAGAGGTACATCTAAGTTGTGCATTTGTTTTGGATGTTCTAAACCAATTCTTGAAGGCTTTACAGATGCAGACATGGCTGGAGATCTTGATGGTAGGAAATCTACATCCGGTTTCTTATTTACTTTTGCAGGGGGAGCTATATCATGGCAATCCAAATTGCAAAAGTGTGTTGCCTTGTCCACTACGGAAGCGGAATTACATTGCAGCAACTGTGCAAAGAAATGCTTTGGATGAAAAGGTTTCTTTTAGAATTGGGTTTGAGCCAATTAACTTATGTGGTTTTTTGTGACAGTCAAAGTGCAATGGACCTAAGCAAGAACTCAATGTATCACTCACGGACAAAACACATCGATGTAAGGTGTCATTGGTTACGATTGGCGATCGAGGAGCAAATGTTGCAACTAGATAAAGTTCATACTGATGACAACGTTGCTGACATGCTAACAAAGGTGGTTCCAAGGGAGAAGCTTGAGCTATGTGCCAAGCTTGCTGGAATGGAGATAAATTGATACACAAGCAATTCTCTCCTTGTGTGACCGAAGGGGGAGATTGTTAATGTATCCGGTCACTATTTTGTCTTTTCTTTTTTAATAATATTTATTATTATTATTAGATAGTAATATAAAACAAAACGAAAGTTTTGTTTCTTTAGTAATTATTACCCTTACTTTATTTCTTTAACAGGGTAAATGTAAGTTACGTTTTTTAGTGAGTAAAGAAAGAAAAGAAAAATAATAATAATAATAATAAAGAGGAAAACAAAACAAAACGACCATTTTTGTTTTGAGAGAGACAAAGAGAAGAGATGGTGGAAAGGAGATATATATATATGGGAAGAGGTGAGAACAAAGAATGAGTGTGAAGCATTGTGAAGCATAGTGAAGCATAGTGAAGCATAGTGAAGCTTGGTGCTCAACTCATCTACTTCCAATCTCCTTTCCATCTCCGCTACTCAACACGAGATCTGCACGGCTACTACTTCGACTTGTGGACGTTCTTATTTGGGTTTTCTTCTCTCTTCTTTTCTCTTATATGCTTGAGAGATAATCTTATCCCTTTGGATTATTGTACCATCTTTGTCGGTAGTACTATGCTACATATCTCTACTTATTTCTAGTATATCTAGAAGTAGAATTTGTACTTGTGTTGTATCTCTTTGGTGATAGTGGATTGGTTTTGGACTTTTGTCTCGTGGTTGTTTCCCTCATTGAGGGTTTTTCCACGTTAAATCTTGTGTAATCTTTGTTGTGTCATTGTGTGTGTTTCTTGTGTTTCTTTTTCATTATAATCGAGCATAAAACATGACGCGTGTTACACTCTTACGTGTTTATACCTCATCACCTATGTCATCAAAAAATTATCTAAACGAGCATTAAAAGTGACTCCAAGATATACATATGATTCAACTACCTTTTCTATTAGAGAGTGTTAGGTTACATTTAGTCCTAACTCAAGAAGAGGTGTGGAAAATAAGGACTTTAGTTTTCCCTAGATTCGAGTTGTGTGCAAAAGTCATCCAAGGCATTAAGTCGTCTTTGTAGGTCATGTTAGACTCAAAGAGTAAAACTATATTGTCTTCATAAAGCAATATATCTCCTTTATGAGAAAATTAGTAATCTCATCAATGTAGATTCCAAAAATGATGGTGATATTGGGCAACCTTGTTTTATACCAATTGTGCTAGTGAAACAATTGGATAAGTTGTCCAGACATCATATGAGCCTAGAAACTTGTTCATGTCATCTAGATTTTTCAAGCTTTTAATTCTATCTATTGAGATATCAAGCTCAACTTAGTCTAGTCATTTAGTTAACCATGTAACTTAGTAATTACCTAGATAGAATCTAGTTAGTGTGTTGACCTTAAAGCCTTAAATAGGATTTTGTACTTGAGTGGGATACATTCTAGATCCTCCACTCACAAGTTCATTTAATATAGGACTTACACATTTTTACCTATATTCTCCTCACACATGTGCACCCTTGCACATGAGATGTATATATACCTAATTGAGGATATCATTGTATTTTGATGCTTATTTAATATAGAGGAAAGGTCTTTAGCGGCACTCTTGTTAATCATCCCCCATTTGTCTTATTGTTCATAAGTGTAACTTCCTCTCTCTCTTCCTCTCACTCACATACACACACATATCACATAATATTCTGATGTTTAACTACTCACATAATTAGTCTCCAATTAACCCTAGTTAATTACCTAATTATTAACATGGTATCAGAGTGTGTGGTTTAGTACATCCACTAAGCCCACCCGACTCTGTGATTGTGTGTTCGAGACGCCGAGGACAAATCCGGTTATCCTGTACGTGACCAAAGGAAGAAAAGCCAGGAAGGAAGACACTACATCAACATGAACACACAAATGGGTAGCTTGCTCCCTAGTGAAAAGCTAGACTGGAGCAATTATTCATCTTGGGAGTACAAGATGAAGCAATACCTAGTCGGCCAAGGGTATTGGAGCTACATCACCAGTGCACTCGAAAACAAACCCAACATCACAAACGCCAACTACCCAACGTGGGAGCAAGGAGCGAGTCGGGTAATGTATTGTGTGGCAACATGTGTCCACGACCAAATGCTTAGCCACATTCGAGACGCCGAGATGCCAAGACGCCTAAAGAAGCGTGGGCGAACTTAAAGAAAATTTTCACCGCCAGGCCGCAAGCTTCAACTCCGGCAAGAGTTGAACAATATACAACAAAAAAATATGCTTGTGTCAAACTACACCGCCAAGATCAAGAGCATTTGTGACTCTCTTGGCTCCATCCACATAAACGTCGATGAAGACGAGATGGTTCAAGTATGCTTGGGCAGCCTCGCACATTGGTTCGACCCGATAAGGACGACTACCTTAGCGAGAGAAAACCCTTCGTCGTTCTTCGACCTCCAATCAATGTTATTGGTCGAAGAGAGCCACGTCTAAATCCAGACCAAGACATCAGAAGGACAAATGTTCTTCTTGAATTCAGATGGTGGCCGAGGACGAGGTCGAGGCAGTAGAAGAGGTTGATTCGACCCATCTCACGAAGGGAACTCAAACCTTCGACAACAAGACGGAGCCATCAAGGAACCTTCGGAAAAAGGGGGAGCTTCCATGCCGAACAAGGTTGGCAAACAAGGCCCGCTACTTGCAACTATTGTGGCAAAATCGGCCACCACGAACAGGAGTGTCAGAAGAAGAGAAGTGAATCGGCTTCGACAAGCCGACAACTCACAAATTACGCCTTTGGCTCCGAATACGATGACTATGGTGGGCTATTTGTAATGAGGCATAGAGTGAACTCTATGTCGGCCTCCGACTCCACAAGCACCTCCAACTCGGAAGACGTATGGTCCGTCGACTCCGGAGCCTCACATCATATGATGTCACACCAAGAGTGGTTTCGTGACTTAAGAATGTCAGATTGACCCGGCTTCATGGAGACGAGAGACGACACCACACATCCCATTCGGCACATAGGCAACGTTCCATTCTGCAATGACATCCAAAACAATTGCATCAAGAATTTGGTCTCATTTGGCCAAATCGTGGGGCAAGGCATGTAAGTTAGTTTCAACAATGACGGATGATGCTTCATACAAAAAGATGGCCAACTCATAGCCAAGGGACGGAGAGACGGTCGAATGTTCATTCTCGATTCGAACGAGGGGAAATCGGCCATGTATGCCAAACATCTCATCACCAAGACGAACATCGAGTTGTGGCACAAGAGAATCGGCCACATCAACCTCCAATGGCTCTGAGCTATGCAATCAAAGGGAGTCATAATCGGACTTCCGGCATTTGAGTCGATACTAGTCGACCGAGTGTGAGAAGCATGCCAACTCGGCAAACAACATCGACTCCCATTCCCGAACGAGAGCTACGTGAGCAAAGGCCTCCTCGACGTCATACATTCAGATGTATGGGGACCGGCTCAAACGCCGACAATTGGCGGATGCCGATACTATGTCACCTTCATCTATGACTACTCCCGCTACACGTGGATATTCCCGATGAAGAAGAAGAGCGAAGTGCTCTCCTACTTTCAAAAGCTCAAGAGCCAAGTCGAAAAAGAAACCGGTCGGCACATTCGATGCCTACGATCGAACGGAGGCGAGTACTTCTTCGACGAATTCATCTCCTATCACCAAGGTGAAGGCATTCAAAGAGGATTCTCATGCTGACACACACCCCAACAAAATGGAGTAGCCGAAAGGAAGAATCGGCACATACTCGAGGTAGCACGTGTAATGATGCATGAGAAGCACATGCCGAACTTTAATTGGGCCAAAGCTGCATCCACACCCGTCTATCTCATGAACCGGTGCACCACTAATGGAGTACATTAGCTAACTCCATATGAGCTCCTTGTCGGAAGGAAGTCTATCATGTCGCACCTCAAAGTGTTCAGAAGCATTGCGAATGTACGAATCCCGAACAAACAACGACAGCAGCCCGACACAAAGTCGGAGAAATGTATCCTCGTATGATACTCGTCCTAGAAAAAGGCATACAAGTTCTTTAACCCCTCGACCCGAGTGGTTCAGGTGAGTTCAGACGCAGTCTTCGATGAATCGGCATCTTCGTATAAGCCTGATTCGGCTCCACCCGACCCAATCGAGGAAGAGTTGAACGTCAACTCGGATGACGATATTCGGCCAAGTCCTCTACCAAAGGACAGTCCAAGCTCTACCGAGTTGAGTGGACCACCCGAGCCTTCAAGCCTTCCAAGCGCATCTCAACCATGGACCGGATCGGACAAAGGCAAAGGTAAGATGCCCGAATACGAAGTCGACCACCCCAACGACAACGATTCGGATGTATCGGCTCCCTCATTAGATAGTGAGTTTGGTGTACCCATTATGTGGACACCCGGAGTACGAAAGGTGATCACATCGGCAGGTGAAAAACTTTGACGCTCATCTAGAGAAAAAAACCATATCACTCAGTTCAGCTACAATGAGTATATGGCCCATCATTATGCCTCCGCGATGAAGGTATATGGCCAAACAAGAGCCCGAGAGCTCTACAGAAGTGGCTCGTGATCCACGATGGGTGGAAGCAAATGGCCTTCGCCCATTTCACACTACAAGGCTTCGTCACAGGCTTGAGGGGGAGGAACCGAAACGAAAAGCTAACGCCGAAAGCTGAACAAAAGCCGACATCGAAAGCCACACAACACCGAAAACAAAACCGGATGTCAGACGCCTCACACTTGAGCTTGAGGGGGCGTGTTGAGATATCAAGCTCAACTTCGTTAAGCCATTTAGTTAACCACGTAACTTAGTAGTTACCAAGATAGAATCTAGTTAGTGAGTTGATCTTAAATCCTTAAATAGGATTTTGTATTTGAGTAGGATACATTCTAGATCCTCCACTCACATGTTCATTTAATATAGGACTTACACATTAATCCCTATATTCTCCTCACACATGGTCACCCTTGCACATGAGATGTATATATACCACATTGAGGATATCGTTGTATTTTCATGTTTATTTAATATAGAGTAAAGGTCTTTAGCTACACTCTTGTTAATCATCCCCCATTTGTCTTATTGTCATAAGTGTAACTTCCTCTCACTCACATTGTTATGGGCATGACCATATAATATCCCATGGTGAGAATTTACCGTAATATTCTATACATGTGGATAAGTATGAGGGTTAAACGAGAGTAGAAAGAAAGGGAGGATTACTTTTAATCCTCGGGATTGAGACAACCCATTAGGCCAAGTGTGAACTTGCCTGGGGGTTTTGGGTCTCTCTATAAATATGAGGCCTAACTACCCTCATTTCATCATCTCTTGACTACGTCGAGACTCCGTTCTTGTGGTGGGTCAACTCTTGTAGCGAGTGTGCCAACACCAGGTATGACTTGACGCCACAGCAGTGGTATGGGACGCCGATCGAAGCTTGATTCTGTCTTGATCCCTTTGCTCGGGGGTTGGTCGGGTGGATCGGCACCCTTCTTTCTCTATCTCCTTTCTTATTTCATATATCTTTTATCCTTATCATATGCTTACGTTAGAACATCTCTCTAACAGTTGGTATCATAACTATTGTTTCTAATGTTTCTTTTGTTGGTTTTTGTCTTCTTAATGGATGGTGATCAATCGACGTGCGGTCGACCTTGATCCAGATAGCGATCAACAAACGAACTTCGGTAACTCTTTCTTTCTTTTTTTCTATTCTTTCTTCTCTCAATCTAATCATGTATAGTCAATATATTTTTTCTTTATTGATTCAATAATGTTGTAGTGGTAATTAATTGGTTGTATAAAACGTTTACGTATGTGTATGAGGTCAATACCTCATTTGACATATATTTGATATGTGATTCATGTCGTATGCATACGAGGTTAATACCTCAATTGCGTATTACGTTCACATACATATGTTACGTATGTTTATGAGGTCAATACTTTGATTTCTAAGTAAATGATGTGTTTAGTGCCGTATGCATAAGAGGTCCATACCTCAATTGCATATTACGATTAACCCTTATTTTTGGAGGTTTCGTGTGCGTAGAGGCTATATGCCTCGATTACGTGTCTCGATTTCATCATATGTTGGCTATTTAATGTTACGATTTTTTTTAATATATGCATATGTGGTCACGTGTATACATATTTGATCGTATATATGTGATAAATATACATGTGTATGTTAGTTATAACGTGATTTCTATATCGAATGTTGTCCTTTTCGGGGAAAGGATCTTGGTAGCCGTCCTCACATTTTTGTGAGAATGGCGTAGTCACCACCCTTTTTTCGACAATTTGTTTGTTGACATCCCCGTTGGTCACTTCGATTTCGTTACGTAACGAAATGTTTAGAGCCACAATGATGTTGGGAATGTAGGGCTTGATCCACTTCATCTAAGGTCGCTCCTATGACACACATATCCAACATCCCTCCCTCATTACATGGATACGATGCCACCATGAGATCATTCTTACGAAAGGCATTCGTAATGACGTAACTATGTGATGGGCCGCGTGGGCCTACTACGAAAAGAGGGCTCATTTGGCTTGACCATTAGGTTGCACTTTGGCGTATGCCATCGCAATTATGAGACTTGAGGTTAGGTAACGTACCAACATAGTTTGTGGTGAATGAGAGGGAAATAAGGACTCTTGACATATATGTTTCTTTTAAAAAAACATATATGGTCAAATGCCTATTTGGTTATCTCTTATATGCACAAAATGTTAAACATTCAACACGAGCAACCTATTTGGTTAGCTCAAGTGTTTAATGCATTTGTTCTCAAGGTCTCGAGTTCAAATATGACTAAGACCATACAACATTGTTGATAAATATGACTATAATGCATGTTTGGACTTTAGGTCTACGTGGGCACAGAAACATAGTTTATTGTTAACATTTTTTTCGTGTATAAACTATTCATGACGTGAACATACACGGTTGAGCCTTGGGGAGCCGCCATGAAAAAATTGATATAGATATCAAGGAAAGACATTCATTTGTCACCCCCATGGTTTTTAAAACACCTTTGTGTTACCATAGTAACCTAATCTTGAACTTCATCTCATACGTCTAGAGGGGTATTGGCGTGAGATCATGATATCGATTAATGTTGGCCCATGATATGTTTACATCACAACATGATGTTATGACTATTTGTCTAACCTTATCCTATTTCTTTGCCAGAAATAATCATTCAATGGCTCAGAATAACGACTCGATGCCATCCGCTCAAGCGGAAGGAACTCAAAGAAATCCTCCTGGACCAATGTCCATTGAGTTGTATTTTTTACAAATACAACATTTCCTTAGTTCAATCGCACATCAGATGTTCGAACTTCGGCAATCTCAAAGTGCTCTCGAGGCACGTGTCATTAGTTTACAACGTGAGACTAATAGACTCGATGAGCATCAAGGTGAACCATCATTTGTCGTAAAGCCATTTATGGGAGAAAAAAAGGAAAGAACCGAAGAAGCTATGGCTGGGCCGATGGGAGTCTCATTTTGAGCTCTATCCCACGCCAGATAGTATGAAGATTTCATATGTCGGCCGAGAACTAGGCGGTAAGGCTGTGGCCTAGTGGCGTGGGCTCCGAACTTTGGGGAAATTGCTCGATACCTAGACAGATGTTGTCACAGTTTTCAAGGGCCAATATCTGCAACCCCCAGGGCCTTCACTCTCAAAACTTGTATGATAGCATGTGAGTTCATCAAAAGGGGTTTTAATTAATCAGTGAGATACAGAATATATATAAATAAAGATATTAATAAAGGTTTGAAAATATATTTACATTAGGGTATTATCAATTATGCTGGAATTTTTTTTTACATAAGCCCATTAAATATTAGATATTTCAATAAGATAGTAAAGAATATATTATGCAAACAATACTCAAATTTGAAGTAGCATACATACATACATACATACATACATACATATGCATGCATCCATATATACCTGCATTCAAATATTACAATTTACATCCATGAATATGTATATACATACATTACACCAATTTATACATGCATGCTAACTAAACATAAATATATATACAAGATTTTCTAATGGAAAATCTTGGAAAAAAATAGAAATTCATTACAAAAATAGAGATTATTTGTAAAAATATACAATTTATTCAACGACTCGATAATTTTAATAGTAAAATAGAGCCTTTGCAGTACAGTTCGATACAATGTATCGAGTTCATGTTGAAAACTCAATTTTTTACATCAACTCGATACATTGTATCGAGTTCGTGTTCAAAAGCTTAGTTCTCAACATGAACTCGATGCAATGTATTGAGTTCATGTTGAAAATAAAGTTTTCAACATAAACTCGATACATTGTATTGAGTTCATGTTTAAAGTTTTTTTTTTCCTATTTATTTTGGTTTTTTTGAAATTTGTTTTTGAGCTTGAAGTGATGAAAAAACTAGAGTTTTCATCACAATTCGATACAATGTATCGAATTCATGTTTAAAGTTTTTTTTTCCAAAAAGTTTAAATTTTTTTACTTTAAACATGAAGTCAATACATTGTATCGAATTATGATGAAAACTCTGGTTTTTTCATCAACTCAAGCTCAAACAAAAATTTATTTATTTTTTAAATCAAGAAAAAAGAAACTTTGAACATGAATTCGATACATTGTATCAAATTGTGATGAAAAGTCTGTGTTTTACATCAATTTGATACAATGTATCGAGATCATGTTTAAAAAAGTTCTTTTTTTTCAAATGAAAGAGTTTTTTTAAACATGAACTCAAATTGTATTAAAACCTATGTGTTTATAAGAGAAAAAGAAGCATATCGATAATGCAAAGAAGTATGTTGCACAACAAGATACCTTATGGTGAACATGTTCTTCATTGATCAACAAAAAACCATTAATAATTGTGTTAATGGTAATTGAACCTTGCAAATGTCATTTACATGGTATGGTCTATAAAATATTCTTGTGGTTCTCAATCACCACTTCAAGTAGTTAATGTTGATCTTCATAGGTTGGTCCATCCACAACAGAGAAACATCTATGTAGAACCAAGGGTGACAACACAATCATAACTTAGGTGACAAGGAAACTTGCAAGAACTCAAGGTGGGGACATTAATAGTTACACATGTAGATTACCATGACCTAGGGCACCCATTCTTGATTGGTAAAGTTTTGGACATGGAGATGCATTAAACCTTGGTAATAAATATATCATTGACATTAGTGAAGTGAATATAATTGTGTATGACTTTACATTGACAAAAGTTGGACGTTTACGGAAGAGAACGATAGACATAATAAAAGAGATATTACCAAGTCTAGAAGATGTCTCAAATTGAAGGCGAACAAGATTTCGTGCACACAATTTGGAGACACCATTTGGTGAAGACAATGATTTGATTAGTACATTTGAAAATGAGGAGAAAGAGTCACAATTGTATATTAGCTATAAAGTGATTGTCATAAAGGGAGTGATCATAGTGATACAAATAACTCCTCCATATATTTTTTGTGCAATGATATATAATAAATTTAGACAACATTTTATCGAATGATATAAAAAAGTTGATTGTTTTGAAATCTTTTGCTTCTAAATTAATTAAGATCTAAAAACTTATTAGTTGTCATTTTTCCTTAAAAATACACAAAGTTATTTTTCGTATTTGACCAAATTTTGGCTTTTTTCAAATTTACCAAATGGTGAAATTTTCAACTTTTTGAGAACATGTGATACTAGTATCAAGGGGTTTTATGAAATGGCAAAAAAACCCCCAAAATCAAACGAAATATTCCTTATCCTTCCACTTGTGAGCGCAAATGTGTTACATATGCCCAGATGTACATGCCAATTGTGTGGAACCCACTTATCAGAGATGTGGATGGGTTGATGATAGGACAAAAAGCAGGCTTCAAATGGGCCAACTTAATCAATGCCCAATGGAATGCGTTAGTTAGTGGACTGGAAGAGATTTTTATCTAATGACGTGGGGCACTCAAAATGCTAGAATATGGAGAATAAACAGGGGTAAAAGCATGCTCAAGAGAATTACATATGCCATTGCACGCAACAAGCAAACCTTGGAAGATGAAGATATAATTACCTCCAAAATTGAATGGATAGGACTTGTAGATGCTAGAAATTATCTAATTGGAACTAAGGGAATGAAAGCAGAATCTACTTAGGCATGCTACTACAAAATAGAGCATGGAATGGCAATATATGAGCAACCAGCCTATCAATTTGAAAGGTTGATTAGGTTGATGGCAAAAAATGGAAAGGATATGATGGTTGACCCCAAGTCGAGTGAGATCACATCAATGACAATGTGTTGGCCAATAGAAGGGCATTTAGATAAGCTACCTTGGGACCCAACGATGTATTTCTAGAGAACTCAAAGATGAATCGAGGGTGGCAAGTTGGTTCAATTTTTCAGGTACAACACAAAAATCGGGAGGCAAATTATTCTAGAACAAGAACACAAAAATATTGCAACACATAAATATTGGATACAAGAGGGCATTAGTGAAAGGAGATTAGATAAATTATGGAAAATGATGTGGCATGACAGTGGTGACCGCAAGATAATGATGTGCTTATGGCTTATTGCACATAGAACCTTGCTAGTAGGGACAGGGGAGGGGGTAAAGGCCCCAATGTAGACCCTAGATGTAGTGTGTGTGGACAGTTAGAAAGCATTTCCCATTGTCTATGGGAATGTCGTGAGGCATCGGCTATATGGGAAGGGCATTATGATTGCTATGCCATGCCTCTAGCTCATTTACCCTCAAATGGGGACATGCTTGTTGGAACTATCTTGATGATGATGTGGAGAAATTTGATAGCACATGCAAAGTAATGTACAGAGGGGAGAATGGAACGATTCGATTGATCATTGATAACATGACACCTACAGTTAGTGCACAAAAGCAGAAAATTGGAGATCTATGGATGTTGCTTGCACCCATTATCATATGGTGCATATGGACGACAAGATGTACCGGGGTATTTTCAACTAAGAAATGGCCTCCATCTAAATCTATTAAGCTAACATGGCACACATTACATTGAGAGCACAATATGAGTGAATCGATGGAACATATGATGCTTCAAAACTAATGAGGCTGAATTTCAGAAAATATTGGTGTACTACACCAATGGCTACATAAACTGGAATGGATATACGATAGCAGTACGTAGTACCCAAATGGTTGGTCCCCCCTCCCATTAGATGAAGAGGGGGCATGAATGACATGAGATACATAGAGAACAAAAATGTGGACTATTGAATGTAGGTGATGTGTAAGATAAATAAGTGATGTCCCCCATATGGAAGTAGGCAAGGACTACCCAATAAAGGGACTAAAGTTGTGTACAAAATGACATTTTAACTAATGGAGTATATTCTTTTTTGGAAAAAAGAAGAAGAAAGAAGTGTGTAGCTTAGTAATTTATATATACCTTGTATGATATTATCTTAATAATAGTAGTTAATTAAAATCTAATTAACCATATTAATGACTATAGATTAGAGAGATGAAGAGACTTTGCTCTAAAGAGACGATGTTTCAAAAATATGATTTTGTGAAAAGGAATGATTAATAGGGAGCAAGTAGAGAGACACTTTTATAGATTTTCTAAGAGCTCATTAATCCTCTCAATTTAAAGTATATCTAACTTTTATGTTTGGATTAGCTATCTCCACTTTTATATTTTAGCTATTTATCTTGCTTTTTTCTTAAAATTAGGAATTGAGTTTTAGCTCACAGTATATGGCGTAAATCTTAATTATTTGAATTTTGTTAATGGTTGTTTGTTTTTCAATAAATAAATAAAGAATACATAAAAGTTTACCAAAACTAGATTGAATTGAAAATATTGTTAATAGATTGACTCAATCTTCAATTTTAGCCTCAGCCTTATTATTACAATTTATATGCTCAAGTTTAGGATGAAAATAAAACATTAACCATTAAGCTTATCATTGTCTTGTGGCTAAATAATGGTTTCCTTTGTTAGATATATAGGTTATGATGCCAAATTAATCATTGAAAAGAAATGTTGCTTTATGGATTAAATTAAAGATTGCAAACAATATTAATATTTTATGCATTTCGTGGTAATGAAAAATATCTTCATCACACACAAACTAATACCTCAATATATGCCTTTTTTCTTCAAATTTTCAATCCTTGAGAACTTGGTAGTGACAAATGCATAAACGAAAATTTATCAAGACTCTCAAATGGCTCATTAGCTTTTGCTTTTTTTGAATACTAGGTTCTTGACATGTAGAATTGGAACATATTAGAGACTAATTCATATACATTTGATCCATAATGAGCTATTTTTTATAATGATTCTAATGCTTGCTCCTAACTTTCGTATTTTTACTTCTTGATAATTACAACCAATGACCTATTGCTATTTATAAACATAGATTGACATATTCGCATTCATGGGGAAGGCCCCACAAATGCATACAAATACGCATACGAATGCTTCTAAAAGTATTCGTTTTTTGTTTTTTTTTCACTAAATCCTCGCCTCCCCCTCCATCTTGCATTACTCCTACATCCTTGGCTCCCCTATATCTTGTTCTCAATCTAAAGATTAGGGTTTTGATTGAAAACGCTAAATTCAATCGAAACCTTAATTTCGACCATATTTTCTCTTCTCAGCCCGCATCATCGCTTGCTTTTGCATCCTCTACAATGGGTGTAGTGATATTCTCAGCTTGTAAACTTAGGGTTTATTTCAGCAAAACTAATTAAATAATTGTTAGTGAATTAATCCCTCTTAATTTGTCGAGGATACTTCACGGAATTGCATAGATTGATAAGGGATACCATTCTAATAGTGAATTAATTAATTATAAGTGAGCATAATGAGTTAATTAATTATTTTAAATAATTCATTTTTATATAATATTGTAAAAACTAATGGTTTTATAATATTCTTGGGACCATTTCATATTTGCGAATATTGCGAATACCACGAATATCACGTATGTGTCAATCTAAGTTTATAAATATAGTGTTCCAACTTCCGATGTTGTGAGTGTTTTATTCCTTGAACTCATAAGACGAGCATTTTGGTGAGGGATAGTCTCGATATACTATTAACAATTTGTGTACTTTTTTTTCCAAAAAAGAGATACTTTCCCATTAGTTAGGAGAGATTTTTATAGAAAGACTATACAAGAAAACGGGGAATCACCCCCCCCCCCCCCCCCCCCCCTCAAGTTCAAGAATATGAGCTTGCGTACATATCCTCTCTTACTTTCTACTTAATGTAAGTAGGTATCTAGAGCTATAAACTAGTGGCAATCATCACTGATCAACGCGAGCCCGATCCTCTGCAACGGAGGGGGGGTGGGAATACAGTTGACAAAACAATTTTATGCATCATATTTTAGCTTCATAAATACTCACTTTAGTAAATGGATTTTATTTTTTTATAACTCACACCAAGCTTGTGGATCCTATTCACTATTACGTCGTAAACTAACTCAAAATAATATTTGTGTAGTCAACATTATGACTTCTAATTATTGTACATTCAAGAATTCTTTAATAGTGCAACACGATTTTTCTAAATCCAAGGAAACACAATTTTCAAATGACAAATAACTTGTTGAACTTGAAGTCACAATGAAGGTTTTATTGGTCTAATGTTTGAAAATCACATGAGATTATGCATGACCTTCAGGTTGTTCAAAGATGAACGAGAACATTTTCTCAATGCATTAATGTGTATGCTTAAGATATTGCAAGGTAAAGCTGGAACACAATATACTTAACATTGAAGCTTTCTTGTATTGCTCACAATTCGCGTAAGAAGGTATACAAAGAGCACATAAAGTCTATCATGTATGGTCTTATAGTATGAAAATAACTTGGGTTATAAGATTAATAATCTCCTCTCCCATATGTTTTTATTGATAGATTAATATGTATATTTATTTGACTAGAAATTTGCAAGGTTCAAATGTGTAAGGTAAAGAATTGACGGAAGATACATAATATAATGTGGCATCCAAACTTTCTCATATTCTTGTTGTTTGTTTTGAAAGGTATATGAGGGAACATGAAGTTGTGTAGTGCACAGTCTCATGGTATGAAAATAACTTAGTTTATAAGATTGACGATTTCCTCTATCACACATTTTTTTATTGGTTTTGCAAATAAACTAAGAGACAAATATGGCATAGATAAGCAGATGAAAAAGTAATGTTTCTTTATAGGTGACATAAAAATAGGCTAGTGGGACACATTTCCATGGGAAAATATCAAGATTGATTGGAACAAAGTCAAATAGAGGAGAAACAAGTAAACAAACTTTGCCGAGTTCATTTTCAGTGGCCAAATGTATGTATGTATATACATATATAAAATATGTTTGTCAAACTAGAAGGCTTTTACGATATAGACTATAGAGCATGAAGTAGAAACATTATTCTCTTTCAAGTGACTTGGCCATTTTGGTCTCTTACAAGTGTCCATGTAATATATGCCTTCTATGTGGAGCATACATCACTTTTGTTTATTCACGGTTAAAATAGATTGAGAGGAGAGAAAATATAAGAAGAAGATAAAGAATCATTAATAGTGACATGACAATATGCCACTTTCCAACTAATGTTTGTGAAATGTTTTATGTTCAAGGTAAGCCACTTCCCACTTAGAAAACGTGCAAAAATGGCAATTCTTTCATTGATGGACTGTAAATCCAAGCTAAGTTTGACAAACATATCAAGAAGCATGAAAAAATATGGCCTTTTGTGGTCTAGTTGTTAAGAAATTTAGCATTTTAAGCTTGAGAATAAATACTTGGAGTAGTTGGCTCAAGTCCATGGGGGATAGGTGAACGAACAATGCTCTTTGTTCCTTAAGTGTTTATTGACATGTTGTTTATTGAGTGGCTATATGTGAACGAATGGTGATTTCTCTCCTTCATAGGTATCTATTTTTTGCTTTTTGATGAGTTATTAATGTTTGCTTGAGTTATGTTGTGTTCTTAAGCTATGGATAGAAATAACGAGTTCGGGAATAAATACTATTGGGATTTCGATAATGTTTATGTATATTATTGAAGTTGTAGAAAAGGGCTAGACATTGAGCCTATTAAAGCTTGAAATGTGGTAGCCTTCCAAATGTCTCTACAATATTTGCATGTGCAACGGCAAGAAGAGGAAACTAGAACTGTGGAGCCTGACGCAAGTGATTGTGACAAATACGCCACAATCTCTAGCATACATGTAGATCCCATATGTCACCAAATGCTATGCACATCCGAATGTTTTCGAATCCATCTGAACACTATGGATGCAAACATACCTATTCTTGCAATGCAACGTTCTGCACGACCAACAAGATTTATCGGTTGTGATACGAAGCATTGTCTAAGTAAAGGTTTTTATACGAGGGATGAAGGTAGGGTGTTGAGGGAATGGTAGGAAACCGAAAGGGTGGGTGGGTGTGGTGCGATCAATCGATCAATCCATCTATCGATGAGGACCATGAATGATGACATATTATTACACAACACATACATACATATGACAAAACACATACATATAGTCAGCCTAATAATGTATGTACATACATATACATACATAATATAACACACAGAACTTACATAAAAGGTTAATTGATGGATGTAGAGAGAGAGAGAGAGAGAGAGAGAGAGAGAGAGAGAGAGAGAGAGAGTGTACTTCAAACTCACCAAACCTCCTCTTCCTTCCTTCAGTTTGAAAATTGAGCCCCCTTCTTCTTCTTCTTCTTCTTCTTCTTCTTCTGCCTTCCCTCTTGCAATTGCAAGTTGCAGTTGCTAGGATTCTCCGCAGACTTACTTACTTACTTACTTACTTTGCCTCTCTATGTATGGTTTTAAAACTATGTCTGCAGCACAGCAGTAGTATGCATGTTAAGGCTCACATTTACATACATATATATATATATATATATATATATACTTTATTCCATTTTCAGGAATTAGGTAGTGAAGAAGAAGAAGAAGAAGAAGAAGAAGAAGAAGAAGAATCAGTGGAATCCATATGGGTTCCTGTTACAGCAGGACTCACTCTGAGAGTGGGAGGAGGGAGAGCCAAGAGAAGCGGTTGAAGGAGCATGATGGGGGAGATTTGAGGAAAGAAGAATGCGAGGGTGATTTGAAGGCAAAGGTTGCCACTCCTCCCAATCTAAGAGTCGGAGAAGGGGTGCTTCCTCCTCAGGCATTCTCTTCTTCTTCTTCTTCTTCTGCTTCAGTAGCACAGGTGCCGCCATCGTGGTGGTGGTGGTCGTCATCGTCTTCACGGGCGGCCAGAAACAGGACAAGCTCTCCTTTCATTCCTTCGCCCTTCAGGATATCTTCACCCTTCCGCCCTCCCTCCCCGGCCAACAATGTGAGTAATGCAAACACAACACCACCTCACGGCTTCTTCTTCAAGCGGCCTTTCCCGCCCCCTTCCCCTGCAAAACACATACAGGCCGCCCTTCGCCGGAGACATGGGCGTGTCATCGCCAAACCCAATGCCAATGACGGAGGAGGCATGCCCACCACCACCACCACCACTGTTGCTTCTTCTTCGTCTTGGGAGGCAGCCGCAACACCAGAGGAGGGGCAGCCGTATACCGAGATGGACTTGAACAAGACATTTGGCTATGGCAAGAACTTTATTGTCAAATATGAGGTTGGAGAGGAAATTGGTCGTGGGCATTTTGGGCATACTTGCCATGGCAAAGTCAGGAAAGGAGACCTCAAGGATCAACCGGTGGCTGTTAAAGTCATTTCGAAAGCAAAGGTTGGTCTCAATTCGATACACTTATGAAGGTGTGGACATGTTTAGAAGATGTATGCATACATTTTGTTTTTCTTTCTATCTGCTTGTGATGGTGAAGTGAAATATTATACAATAATGTGGTTTCTGGGCTTCAAACCTGTACCATTCTAGATGACAACAACCATAGCGATTGAGGATGTGAAAAGAGAAGTGAAGATCCTGAGGGCTCTCACTGGACATCAAAATCTCGTGAAGTTCTATGATGCTTGTGAGGATGACGCCAATGTGTATATAGTTATGGAGTAAGTTTGCCGACTACTCAAAAACTCCTTATTTTTTATTTCTAAATAGATTTACTCTCTGTTTTGTGAGATTTGTTTCTCCTCCTACTGCTTGGGACCTCATGGTTTCATGCTCTGTTTCACTCCCAATTGGGATTGGATGCTGTGCTGTGTTTGTGCTTATCATTCTCATCTTGGCAGATTGTGTGAAGGAGGTGAACTTCTCGATCACATTCTTTCGAGGTAAATTTAACTTCTCCAACAGGAATCTAATGTCTAGGAATATAAGACTGTGGTTTGAAGCCGTTTTAAGATGTTCATCCAACAGAGGTGGGAGGTATGCTGAAGATGATGCTAAAGTTGTAGTGGCCCAGATCTTGAATATTGTTGCATTTTGTCACCTCCAAGGAGTTGTACATCGAGATCTTAAACCAGAGGTGCGCTATATAGAATACTGCATGGAGCATTCTTCAATTTTTCTTTGTCCAATCAGTACACTTCCTTTATCCAAAGGATTTGTTACACATCGTGGGAATCATTGGTTTCAAATATAAAGAGAATCTCTTTAATGCCGACATAAAGTTCGGATCCATAATCTTCGTTGCCTCTTCTGTTTTTACATGTATGGATGTGTTTGAAAGATCTAATTGATAATCTGTCTGGTTGTTTCTTGCAGAATTTCTTGTTCACAACTAAGGATGAGGCTTCTCCATTGAAGGCTATTGATTTTGGACTCTCAGATTATGCCAGGCCAGGTGATACTTTGACTTCTGGTCTCTATTACTCAAATTTATGGGGTTTACATGACTCAAGTAGAATTTGTTACTGACAGACGAGCGTCTAAATGACATTGTTGGAAGTGCGTACTATGTGGCGCCAGAGGTTCTTCATAGGTCTTACAGCATTGAAGCTGACGTGTGGAGCATTGGTGTCATCACTTACATTCTGCTCTGTGGCAGCCGGCCGTTTTGGGCACGCACAGAATCAGGTATCTTCAGGTCTGTGCTAAAAACCGAACCGAGCTTTGATGAAACCCCATGGCCTATCATATCACCAGAGGCAAAGGATTTTGTGAAGCGTCTCCTTACGAAGGATCGGCATAAGAGAATGACAGCTGCTCAGGCATTGAGTAAGTTATACTTTACATCAAACAATATATTGATATTACTTTGCTGCTCCTTATCTAATGCATTCTTTTTATTAATTGCAGCTCACCCCTGGTTACGTGGGCATCAAAAGATTCCCCTTGATATATTGATCTTTAGGTTAATCAAAACGTATCTCAGATCTTCAATTGTAAGAAGAGCTGCTTTGAAGGTGAGTTATGTTCTAATTTCACTGCCTCGAAAAAAGAAAAACATATCTTGAATGGATGTCTGCTATGCTTCTTTGCACTGCAAATTGTATGATTGCGAAATGCTAATGCTCAAAAGATTGTAGTTTCGTTATATAAGCTGTCAACATGCATAGCAACAGTAGCATAATGATGCTTGTTAGGTATGATTGCTAAATGCTAATGCTCAAAACGTTGTAGCTCCATTTACAAGTTGTCAAAATGGATAATAACAGTACACGAGTATGATTGTTAAGTAATTTAAATATGTGCTATCTCATAACAATTTCATGTTATGGGAACCCCCTACTAGTTCTTACAAGGTCTCTTATACTGAGAATCATCATCAAAGGTTCAAAACGAACTTGGCGAGATTGTTGATCATTCCAGACTGTTTCAAAATTTTATCTGAGGAAGTGCCACTCAATAATCTCTGCCTAAACGTCTCATTTACAGACCAGGCCCATAACAGTCTGTAAAAGACCTCGTTGCAATTTTATAAAACTTGCAACCAAACCAAGCCTTGGTTGTGATATTGATAAGGACAATTATCTGGTTGTTAAAAATATATTCTGATCAAATGAAATAACTGTAACGAGGTCTACTCTCTAAGGTTGCACATATCAATGATGTAGGGGTCTCTATATAATGTTTAATTGTGAGCACCACATGCTTGTGAACCTCAGATCACCAGAGTCCTTCTGGACAGCTAAAATTTGATCTGTGCATGAGGAAAATATTTGCTATCTTTTACAAGCACATCCAGTCATGCCTCACTCTCAAGTGTTGACATGCATATCCTTGATGAACAAACAAGAGGGTTACTAAGAACAAGTATTTGATGCTAAAATTTGAAGCTTGAATAACATTTTGAATGGTGCATTAAACAAGCAATGAGCAACATCCATCCTTGACAGGCATTCTCGAAGACTTTATCTGAGGACGATCTATTCTATTTGCGAGCCCAATTTGTTCTGCTTGAGCCCAGCAAGAATGGGCGGATAACGTTGGAGAGCTTAAAAGCGGTGTGTCCACTGCATGGCCATTATTTTTTCAATGAAAATTAGATGAAAAATATAGATGTTTTCTGGGGCCTGTTCTTTGCAAGAATGTATTATTTTGAATTGTTAGCAAGATGTTCGATTATCTTACAAAGATAATATCTTTTGAACAGGCCATGACAAAAAATGCATCAGAAGCAATGAAGGATTCTCGAATATTGGATATGATATCTTCAGTATGTTAAAAAAAGCTCTTTTGGAAGTCTGCTTGGCATTTCTAACAATGTAATTGTTGATGGGTTGACGATGCTTAGAGGTTTATCCTCATCAGATTGATGCAGCTCAATTCAAGAAGATGGATTTTCAAGAGTTCTGTGCAGCAGCTATTAGCGCATCGCAATACGAAGGACTAGAGAGATGGGAGTATCAAACACATACTGCATATGAAATTTTTGAAAGGGAAGGAAACCGAGTTGTGATGATCGAAGATCTAGCCAAGGTAAGGGTGCAAAAATTGCCAAATTGTTTTGTATTGTGGTCAAGAACAAACTGATATGAAAATTGAAATGGTAAACAAGGTGATCAATTATAATAATCACCAAAACCAATCTTAAGCTGTGCTTGAATTCTCTATACTAATCTAGTGTCAACCGTCCTCATAAACCCTTCTTTGCAAAATCCAGGAGTTAGGTGTCCCACCTACAGTTCCAGCTCATGTTGCTTTGCGAGACTGGGTTCGACATGGAGATGGAAAACTCAGTTTTTTCGGGTTCACCAATCTATTAAGAGGGATGCCACCACGGAAGTAATGTTCAATAATAAAAATTGAAATGGTCCGTCAATGGTATGGAACCACGAAGGCATTTCATCCATCCTCGACAATTCTAGCCAAATACGCAGAAGGATTGTTGAAAGCATTTCTTGATGCTTGCCAGATTTTTATCTCAAAACCTATAGAACAGGTCAATGTATCTTCATACAGATCCCATATTCTGTGCTTTTTCTTCTGCACGATTTCTTTAACCCGTATACCAGACAAAGGTATTGTATTGCAAGAAATATTGCTCAAGCCCATCGGCCATCATTACCACTGTTATTACTTCTTTTATGTATCCCTTTGCTTCCTTCAAATTTGGGAAGCATTTGTAGTCATTCTTACAGCAATATCTTTTTCTTATAATTCCATGCACGTTAACTTCTCTTCAAGACCTAATAGAATTACGAAAAGATGGTTCGAGGTTTTCTCAAATGTTCATACTCCATTTTTTGTGTATTCAACATTAGAGTTTTGGATGAATGCTGGATTAGTTTTTCAGTTATGCATTGTTATATGGTTGGCATCGCATACAGTGGAGTTACTTTGATTTTGAGATGAATGACACAATTCATTATTTAACTTTCACTAATCCAACTCTTCTTAATAAAAGCAAACCGATAAACTTGACTGTAATTTTAGCTTATATTTCTCCTCTATTTGCTGAGAAGGGGATATTTCTTGTTGGAAGTATGTTTTTTTGTAGTTGATCCATAGGAGTCATGAAGAATTATTGAAGGACAACACAAGGAAGTAAAAGGACATTTCTCATTTGTGGCAATCTTGCGACTGTAGAACAATTATACATCATAGATGAAAGATTGATGATAAAAAAATGTTCTAACCTCCCAAGTACCAGAGGATAATAAGGTTGTATTGTAAAGTTTCATTTGCGTGAATTCTATTTGTGAGGTTATATACTGTTGGAAGGTTGCACCTTTTGCTAATGCATTGTACATGTACAGATGTAAATAATGGTATTTTTGTTGTAGTTGGTCTCCAAGTAGGTCAATCCCAAGCTTGGGACATTATCCATAGTTTTGTCATTTGTCTCCTTGTTCCATTGTCACCCTTTGTTTTCTCCCTCTGGCCCCAACTTGTTGGGTTGTGCTTGTATCCTCCAATGGACTAATGCAACCAAAGTGATACCGAGGGATGGGATGTGAAACTAATGTTATTTAATACCATTGTAACCCATGTCTTGGTTTATGGAATAGAAGCGTGAGGTGGAACTATCCATCTCAATGCATGGAATGAGATTGAGAAGATTCAAAAAGTCTTTTGACAGTTACAATTGGGAGTTAAATCCCCTGCCTCTTACTAGGTTATGTTGTTGGAAACAAGTGTTCGACCTTTAAAAATATATTGGCAATAAAAAGAGTATGCAAATAAATTATAAAAGCGAAATTAGAGATTACCACATCTTGCTTGGATTGTTCAATGTAAGCTACAAAATAATCACAAGGGCAAAAATGATTTTATATAGTTGGATACGTGATATGGTACAACCTATCATGTGGGACAATCTCCAAAGGTTAGTAACATCAGATTCAACAATTGGTACGCAATCACATTTGGTCTAGTAAGGAAAATCATGTAGCTCGGCCAAGGTGGCATGGCATGTTCTCACATCACCCAAGTTGAGAGTAGGGATGGGTCTGATTGATGCTCTCTCATAATCCAAAGCATTACTCACCAAATTTGTGGTGCGAAGACTCCAACTAGGGGATGACTGCTGGAAAATGCTATTGAGACTACGCTTCGCTTACTTTAAGCCACGAAGAGGTGCTAATTGGGTCACTTAGACGAGATGGATTCTAAACATGGATCTCAAACCAAGTTTCTCACGCCAATTGGAGGATAAATTCAATGCATCCATGTGGAAGGCGTGGTGTGACATAAGATGAGGGCTCAAGTGCGATCAACCTAACTTTGAACCTTTCTGGCTCAATCAACAAATCTTGTGGAACCCATGTATCCGAGATGAATAGAAAGTTAGATTTGGTTCTATGCCATAAAGTATATAGTATGATTAGAATTGGAAAGACTTATATAAACAACTTAAAGTATCCTTTACCTCAATACATGCTCTCAAAGAAATGCAAAATGTGACATGTCGTAAGAGATGTGTGTGGGAGGTATCTCAATATTGGGACCTCTACCATATGTTTATGAGTAGTGATTATGCCATTGCTTGGAGGAGATTACGGGAACCAAGATCACTCTACTCTTTAATCATGCCCTCATAGAGGGTTTTCCACCACAATAGATCATGAACACAATACCCCCTTATACATTGGAGGGGTCCCCATGGACCTCAATGCATATAGGACTATTATGATTGCCCATATTGTTGCTAATTATATGGGGTAGTGATGGAACAAAGCTCAACAATTATATGGAGACATTAAGTCTTTGAGCGCTTGAATGTGGTAGCTTTAGATGAGCCTTTTCTATTGCTAATCATATATTCACACTTAAATGCTTAATTAACTAGACCAAGGCTCACAAACAAAAATTATATTGTTGTTTTTGTGGACTTTAGCAAAGCCTTTGAAATAGCCCTAAAGAGTGGTTATTTGATAGTGTTAATAATTAGGTAATTCACTAGGGTTAATTAGAGACTAATTATTGGAGTAGTTAAGCGACGGAAGATTATGTGATATGTGTGTGTATGTGTGTTAGAGCGATGTTCTAACGTAAGCATATGATAAGGATAAAAGATATATGAAATAAGAAAGGAGAGAGAGAATGAAGGGTGCCGATCCACCCGACCATAGCCCACCACAAGATCAGAGTCTCGACGTAGTCAAGAGATGATGAAATGAGGGTAGCTAGGCCTCATATTTATAGCGAGACCTAAGGCCCCTAGGCAAGTTCACAGTTGGCCTAATGGGTTGTCTCAATCTCGAGGATTTAAAGTAATCCGCCCCTTCTTTACACTCTCGTTTAACCCTCACACTTATCCACGTGTATAGAATACTATGGTAAATTCTCACCACGGTATATAATATGGTCATGCCTGTAACATACTCCCCCTCTTTAAAACATTGCACTCTTGCAATGGAAAGTTAGGGAAGTTAGTTCTAAGAGTATTTTCGCATTCCCATGTGGCATCTTTGATAGATTTATCCATCCATTTAATTTTAAATTCTTGGATTATTTTTGTACACAATTTTTTTGTTTTAACATCAAGAATTCTTTCTGGTACATGTGGTTTAGAAGATAATTCTTCAGAAGTAACCAAAGTTTCAGTTGTAACTGTATTGTCGCCAGAACTTAGAAGTTCTTTTAGACAACTTACATGAAAAACTGGATGAATTTCAACGCCATCGGGAAGAGCGAGATGATAGGCTGATGAACCAATGCGTTTGAGGACTTGAAAAGGTCCACAAAACCGTGGGGCTAACTTAATGCACTTACCCGTAGACAATGTCTTAGAATTGTGAGGTACACGTAAAAATACCTTCTGTCCAAGGTTGAATACACGAGGTTGCCTATTATGATCGGCGTAAAAACACGCTCTACCTTGAGCCGTTTTTATATTATCTCATGCAATATGCAACATATCTTGCATATCCCGAAGAAAGTTTTGCGTACTTCGCAACTAACTCATCATGATGTATATTAACATCAATCGGGGCTCGTGGCTGAAAACCATGCATCAACTTAAAAGGATTATATCCCGTCGACGTATGCTTGGAGCTGTTATAAGCAAACTCCAAAATTGGAAGATAACGTTCCCATTTTGTTGGTTTTGCACCAACATATGCTCGAAGCATGTCCTCAATAATTTGATTTACTTGTTCTATCTGTCCATCAGATTGAGGATGATTTGTGGAGCTCATGCTCAACATAGTTTCTAACTTCTTAAAGACTTGCATCCAGAAGTCACAAGTAAACTTTGGATCTCGATCACTCACGATATCCATCGGTAACCCATAAAAATGAAATAACTCGTCAACGAATTGGTAAGCCAATTCAGGAGTTGTTATCGTGGTTTTAGTAGCAATAAATTTGGCCATTTTAGTTAGTCTATCAACGGTCCACAAACTAGATGGCATCATAGCCTTTTTGGGCGTGAGGAAGGCTAACAATAAAATCTGTGGATATACTTTCCCACTTATTATTGGGAATGTCCAAGGAAAAAGTCCTGCAGCTTTAAGTTGTTCGGCTTTGTTAACCTGACATTGGTGACCTTTAGTCACATAACTATGTGTGTCAGGACACATCTTAGGCCAATAGAATTGAGTGGAGATGAAAACGAGGGTACGATGTATTCCAGGGTGCCTTGCTGAGGGTGCATCATGGCATTAAAAAAGAATTCTCTTTTTGACCTCAGGCAAATGTCGAACACAGACCTTCCCATTACAATAGAGTAGACTGTTAGCAACGTGGAAGGATTCCTTCGAGGATGTGGTGGTGTCTATTCCAGACTCAACTCTTGCCCAATATTTCGCAAAATAACTATCATCAGGATACTTTCCTCAAAGGTGATCATAAAAATCTGATGTTATTTCAGTGAAGCTAAGCATGTTAACTTCACGGATGCGACTTAGTGCATCCACGACAGTGTTCATGGAACCTTTACGATATCGTATAGAAAAATTAAAGTCCTGGATGAGATCAGCCCATCGTGCCTTACAACCTTTCAAGTCTTGTTGGTCACAGAAATATTTCAAGGACTCGTCGTCCGTAGTTACCACAAAATGATTTCCATAAAGATAATGGCGCCATGTTTTGAGCGCATGTATAACTGCAAATAATTCATTTTCTTGAGTAACTACGGTATACAGAAATTGAGTAGAATCAAGTTTCTTACTCTCGAATGCTATTGGTTTACCATCTTGATATAAGACAACACCTATAGCATAATCATTTGCATCGCTTTCAACCTCAAAAAATTTTGAAGGACCAGGTACAAGAAGCGAAGGAGTCTTGCACACCAGGTCCTTGAGTTCCTTAAAGGCGAGGTCTAGTGTAACATTCCACACAATAGGTTTTGTAGACTTACGCGTTTGACCTTTTAGAAGATTAGTAAACGACGTCGTCAATTGGGAGTAATTACGAAGGGAATTTTCGCAAAAACCCGACAAAACCAATGAATGATCGAACTTCTCGAATATTCCGAAGAGTGGGCCAAAGTTTGATTTTATTCCGAAGAGTGGGCCAAATTTCAACTCCTCGTTCAGTTATGAGATGTTCAAGATAAGTAATTGATTTCTTGAAAAACTCGCATTTTGAGATCTTCACGTAGAATTGCTTGTCGTGTAATGTTTGTAAAACAAAGCAAACATGTTTAGCATGTTCTCCTCATGTATGACTATAAACTAGAATATCATCCAAGAAAATAACGACAAATTTTCCAAGTTGTTCTCGGAAAATGTCATTCATTTCTTGTTGAAATGTGGCTGGAGCATTGGTCAAACCAAAAGGCATAACCAAAAACTCATAATGGCCATAACGCGTATGGAATGTCGTTTTAGGAACATCGTCCTCACTAATACGAATTTGATGGTAGCCCGTACGGAGATCAAGTTTCGTAAAATACTGAGCTCCCTGGAGACGGACAATTAGATCGTCAGCCTGGGGCAATAGATATTAATTCTTGATCGTAGCGTTATTCAGGCGTTGGTAATTAATACACATACGCCATGTGCCTTCTTTCTTTTTTACCAAGAGAACAGGTGCAACCCATGGAGATTTACTATAACATATATAACCCATTCATAAATAGTCCTTGACGTGCTTAGATACCTCCTCCTCTTTGGATCGACTTAAGCGATAAGGACGTATACTTATTGGTGCAATGCCAGGTACAATATCTATATGATGGATTATATTACATTTAGGAGGTAACCCATGTGGTAGTTCACTCGGAAAAACATCACAAAAATCAATTAAGGTTTCATCGAGTTGTTGTTGTTCAAAATATGATAATTGAACTGAGACATTATCAATATTGTAAACGTGAATGTCCGGATCAAGTACACAATAAAATAAAGTAGAACAAGACAACTCGGATATTGATGGAGAGGAAACAATCGAAAGAGATTGTTTTTTAACACATTGAATAAAATGAGTACAATCGTTTAGTACAAAAGTAATAGAATGATGAACCCAATCAATAGATAAAGAAGAGTTTTTATTATAAAACCAGGGATAACCTAGTATTACATAAGTCTACTTCCTTTATATAATTATGAATAGAAATTCCTAATGAATGTATCGCCTCGTTGATGTATTGTACTCTTCCATTAGCTGTCATGATATGGCAAGACTTGAAACCATGGCCTTATGTTACATGGGTCGAACTCTTGACCATTACATTATCTATTGTAATACGTAGGATATTATTTTTATTTAAGTTTTAATATAGAAAATTAATGTATATTCCAGATTTCTTTGGAACATTCTAGAAGCTTCAGGACTACTCCTGAGAACACTATAAAAGGAGGAACAAGGCATTATTTCGAACCAAATCGGTTCAACGTCAGTCTTAAGCCTCCTAGCCTTCCTTGTATATTCGTCTCACATAATATATCGGTGTCATCATCATTTTCTCTCCCTCGATCTCTCACTCACTCACTCACTCACTCACTCACTCACTCACTCACTCTCTCCTTCTCTCGAGTGTTCTACACCCTCTATTCCTCTTCGTACTAATATTCCTCTCTTAGCACTAATTTCTTCTCTATCTCAGTACTATTCATGATAGTTTGAACCGATTTCTCCTCCTTCCGTCTCCTCCTTTCCTCCTCTTCCTTTTATCTTCTTACATATCCCCTTTTTTCCGGTTTCCCTCATCTTCTTACCCCTTTTTTCCCTTCATACTAATCCTCTTATCCTCCCTAATAAAATGGAAACTGTTAGCGCTCAGGAATACCAATATGTTTTCTCGGAGTTCCAGTGCTTAAAAGAGAAATTTGTAGCACTAGAACAAGAAAATCACCGTTTGTTGGGGGATCTTCAACAAATAGTGCTGGAAAAACAACAACAACACGGGGAGCTGACGTTACGTGTACAACAACTTGAAGCGACTATTGTATCACTACAACAACAAGGATCAAGCAATCAAGGGATTCACAAAGAACCCAAGATCGGTCTTCCTGCAAAATTTGATGGGACCCGATCATAGTTTAGAGGTTTTCTGAATTAGGTACATTTAGTGATTCAAATGCATTCTTCTCGATATCCCACCGATGCATCACGAGTGGGACTAGTAGGCACTCTACCTAGTGGCTCAGCATTGGCATGGTTTACTCCATTGTTAGAAAAGGAATCTTCATTAATAAAAAATTGTGAAGAATTTATAAGTGAGTTTAAAGCATGTTTTGGAGATACTGACAACATAAGGACAACAATCAACAAAATCCGATGATTACGCCAAGGTGATCGTCCAGCCTCCGCATACGCTGCAGATTCGGCCTACGCGCCGCCGATATCCCTTGGGATGATCAAGAATTGATGGAGCAATTTCGTTATGGTTTACGCAACGATGTCAAGGATTTACTCTTGACCTTCCCCGAAGAACCAAAGTCATTAATAGAAGCAATCAGTCGCGTGGTGAGATGCGACAACCGCCTTTTTGAACGACGTTCGAAACGGCAATTCCAGATGCCGAGGGCAAGATCAGAGCCCACCTACGCCTCAGTGGTAGCGAAACTTTTTCCGAAGGAGTCATATAATGTGTCTCCAGTGAATATTCCGACTCCGATGGAGATTGACACTACATATCATCGTGGACCATTATCGGAAGAAGAAAAGCAACGACGTAGAGCAAATCGACTATGTCTTTATTGCGATGGACCAGGGCATATTGCAGTAAATTGTCCTCATAGGCCAAGAAGACAGGTAAACCAAATAGCTGCTAGTTCTAATTGTACTAAACCCAAGTCTATTTCAGTAGGGATATCTGATAGTCCTAATAGTACTAATAGCCCAAATCTAGCGAACAAATTTGATGTCCTTAGTAAGTTAGAAGAAGAGTTAAACGACTAAGTCCATCCAAAATAGGAGCCGTTTGGTTGGACAACCCTAGATCTGTGCAACCCATTGGCGGTTCCATTCCCTCTAAGCAAGTTAGCAATGTGTTGGTAGCCCAAGTAATAGTTAGTACTAAAAGTTCCCCTCCAATACATGTCTTAGCACTTCTAGATTCCGGAGCTAATTCTTGCTTCATGGATAGAAATTTTGCCCAAGCTCATCAGATATCTCTCAGAAAACTCCCGTGTCCAGCCTTTGTAGTAGTCATTGATGGTCGTCCCATTGCTTCCGGAAATATTATAGAAGAGTTAGAGCCTGTTAATATTGTCCTAGATAATCTAGCGTATGTAGTATCATTTAATATAATTAGTATCCCAGAACATCCCATTGTTTTAGGATTACCATGGTTCGAATTACATAACCCAGACATAGATTGGAGAACAAGAGAAATCCGATATCGACAAGCCCGAGGATCTACTCATAAGATTGCAACCATTTCGCTACATCAGTTCTGGGAAGAAGGACACCAGGAAGAAATGTTTCTCTTCGCAATATTAGTAAAACCCTCCAACACCACTAAAGAGGAGTCCACTGTTCAACTTCCAAAGAAGTATTATCATTATGCCGATGTGTTTGATAAAGTACAAGCCAATACGCTTCCTCACCATGGACTGTGTGATTGCCCAATCGATTTACAACTGGGAAAAGAGCCACCATGGGGACCGATCTACAATTTGTCACCAATCGAGTAGAATTCCTTCGAGCCAATACAGAGGAGAATTTGGAGAATGGTTTCATTCGGCATTCGAAATCTCCAACCGGCGCACCCATTTTCTTCGTCAAGAAAAAGGATGGATCACTTCATCTTGTTGTAGATTACCGTGGCTTGAATAAGGTCACCATCAGAAATAGGTATGCACTTCCCCTTATCTCAAGTCTTTTAGAAGGGATCAATGGTGCAAGGTTCTTTACGAAGATCGACTTACGGGGGAGCATATAACCTTGTACGGATCCGACCGGGAGATGAATGGAAGACCGCGATTCGCACTAGATATGGGCACTTCGAGTATACGGTCATGCCGTTTGGCCCCACTAATGCGCCAACAGTTTTCCAGCACATGGCAAATGATATATTCCAAGATCTCTGGGATGTTTGTTTGATCATCTATTTGGATGATCTACTGGTTTATTCAAAGACCCAAGAAGAGCATGATTCTCATGTACTGTTAGTACTAAAACGACTTCAAGAACATGGTCTTTATGCAAAGCTGGAAAAATGTAGTTTCGGGTGCAACCAGGTGGAATTTCTGGGCTATGTCATCTCCTCAGAAGGAATCTCCACGGATCCAACTAAGGTCAAAATGGTGGTAGAGTGGCAAACTCTGCGTTTGTTGTGAGATGTGCAATGCTTTTTAGGCATTGCCAATTTCTACCGCAAGTTTATACAAGATTACTCAAAGCTTGTTCTGCCTCTCACACAACTTACTAAGAAGGGACAATTGTTCGTTTGGTCTGAAGAAGCGGACATGGATTTTGAGAATCTTAAGAAGGCATTTACATCAGCTCCTATTCTAGCGCATGTTGATCCGGAAAAACCATTCATCATGGAAGCGGACGTGTCGGATTTCGCATTGGGTAGCATTCTGTCACAACAAGGTAATGATGAAAAGCTACATCTTGTGGCTTTCCACTCACGCAAGTTTGACGCCACCGAAATCAACTATGAAATTCATGATAAGGAGCTATTAGCAATAATGGACTGTTTTATGCAATGGAGGCATTTTCTAGAGGGATCCTCTCATCAAGTTACCGTATTCAGTGATCACAAAAACCTTGCCTACTTTCAGAGTGCTCGTGTGTTAAATCGACGTCAAGCTCGGTGGGCCCAATTCCTTACGCGTTTCGACTTCAAAATTACATATTGTTCGGGGAAGCACCAAGGGAAGGCAGATGCATTATCATGGCGTTCGTATCTAGCACCACGTCCCGGCAAGCCAACTTTTGATAACCAAAAGCAAGTAATTTTGGGACCGACACGACTACAAGCAACATAGGTCTTCAACATGCCCTTGGATTCCCACGTTATCGATGCCATTCTAGCACAAATTGATCCCTTTCGAGCATCTTGTTCACAGTCACAACAATCAGGTACGGACAATCGACAATTTGAATGTCATGATGGATTAGTATTCTTTAAGAAACTCTTGTATGTTCCTAATGGTTCTTGCCGCCTTCGAGTAGTCCAAAACTGTCATGAAACATATATAGCTAGGCATTTTGGTAGTACCAAGACATTAGATTTAGTACAACGATCATTCTAGTGGCCTTGTATGCGACAATTTGTCGAAGATTTTGTTTGGACTTGTGATACATGTTGTAGAGCAAAAATGCCAAGGTAGCATCCATATGGTTTATTAGAACCATTACTAATTCCAAGCAAGCTGTGGCAATCCATCGCTCTAGTTTTCATCACAGATCTTCTAGTCTCTAAGGGATTCAATGCGATTTTAATAGTAGTAGATTGATATATGAAGATGACTCATTTCCTACCATGTACCAAGGAAATCTCTAGTGAAGAAACCGCTGAAATTGTCATGCGTGAAGTTTGTCGGCATCATGGCCTTCCTGATAATATCATCAGTGACCATGGACCCCAGTTCCTCTCGAAATTTTGGAAGCACCTTTTTAAAATGCTCAAGGTCACTTGTAACCTCTCCTCCGCCTACCACCCGCAAACCGACGGCCAAGTAGAACGAACAAATCAAACGCTGGAACAGTATCTTCGGTGCTTTCTAAGCTATCATCAGGATGACTGGGTGGATATTCTCCACTTTGCCGAATTTGCCTATAATAACTCTGTCCACTCATCAACTAAAGTTACGCCATTTTATGCTTATACGGCTTGTCACCCCCGGTGGTGTGTATTTGAAACCTCAGAGTTACCCACAAATCCTTGCGTAGAGGATCGTTTGGAGTGGTTATGCAAGATACCTTCATATTTATCTACTCATCTACAACAAGCTCAACAAACCAACAAGGTTTACGCAGTCGTAGTGTAATTCACACACTACGTGGAAATTGCATTTTGTCCATCCGGATAGAGAATAAAATGCCCGGCGAGAACCAGACGAAGAGGAACCGGTAAGGGGGAATCGGCAAACTGGCAAGGAGGAATCGGCAAGGAAGAGCCGGATGAAGAAGGCCGGTGAGAGTCTCTTACGGGATGAAGAGACACAATTGTAAATAAAAGAAACATTAAAATTTCTGTTACGTGCATAGGGCAAGATTCGAACCCTGCACCTCTAAAGCCTTTATTTTCGCCTACCTTTATTAAAAGGTAAGTCATGCATTTTTAGAATGCGTGAAAACTTTATTTATATGTACACTAATAAAATTAAGCATGCACATTTAGAGGGCAGGAACACTTTAGAAAAGCAAGAAGCTATGCTTAGCCTCTTCCATCCTTATATAAGGAGGAGAGAAAGATGTATAAGGTTGTTGGTTATTTTGGATTAAGTATTGATCAATATAAAAATTATTCGTGGGATTCACGATTTATGCATCTACTTCTCTCTTAACAACCTAAGTACCAATTAATATAGTATACTCGTGTGATTCACGAGTTTCTTATCTTTCTCTTTGCTATCTACTCATAATTAATCTCTATCTCACGATCTCCTTTCTCCTAGTCCAAAACCCCAGTGGTTCCCACCCGACTCACGTAACGATCCGGTGCCGAGAGGCACGACACAAGTGGTGAACCCGACGTGAAGACGGGTGGCAAGGAGATGGAGAATCAACAAGCTAACAATATGATGGCGATGTTCGAGCGGATGCTACAAGAACAACGCGTGATGTCGGAGATTTCGGCAGCAGTAGAGCGACTCGTGCAACGCAACAAGCAATTCAAAGGTAAGGATGTGTCGCGATATTTGCAGGACTACAAGGCAGAGATGCTCCGGTGCCGGATTTCGGAAGGACTGCAAGTGACATCCTTCAACCGGGTGGCAACCGACGAGCTTCAAGGGAGTATCCACGGGTTACAACAGCAAAATCCGACGTGGGAAGCATTTGAAGAAGCGTTAAAGACCACGTTCGCCATCGAGGACTCCTCCAAGGCAATGCGGAGGGGATTCGAAGATTGGGTGGAAACGCCAGGTAAGGGGCTGAAGGTCCTCGAAGTGTTTTTGTCATTCGAAAGTCGGTTCGGGGGGTTGTCCGCGAGAGATCAAACTATTCTTGCACCGGACAAAGTCATCATGTTTTTGCGAGCTGTGGACGTTCGGTACCGGAAAGATCTCGGAGTGCTTTTGGAGGACACAACCACCGAGATCCGGATTGGAGGACCATCAACTGCGGGCTCGAGAAACTACGGCCGAGAAGGGGATTGACGCAACCACAGTGGAGCAATTGTTGAAAGATATGGAGAATCTGAAAATCGCGATGGTGAAGAAGTCGGGAGACCGTCCCACAAACTCCAAGTATATGGACCGTCGATATATATGGTGTGATAGCACTGAACACGATCGGAGGGATTGCGACGAGCACAAGGAGGCGTTACGACGGGATCTTATCTACTACGAGGGAAATTGGATTCATTCGATGGACTCTCGGAAGCCACTACGACCGAACTTCCAGAAAGGCGGCATGAAGAAGGTTCTAGAGGAGGAAATTGCGGCAAAAGGTAATTATGCGACAACCGCGGGAATAAGTGTGGGTGAGTTGTCGGGAGCAAAGACGTCTTTTTGGACAGATATGCTAGGAAACCCCGAGAAAACCGACTCCAATGAGATCCGAAGCACCGTGGAAGGCATCCGTGAAGCTACAGGATGGGAGTGCCCCGTGGATAAGAATAGCGTGTTTGCTTTATGCCAATTGCATGAAGTGTATGTAGATGAGAAGCGACGACGCACGGATGAGGCGGCCGGTCCATCGAAGACACCAAAAAGCTGGAACTTCGGAAGTAAGGGAAAAGAAAAGATGATTCCGGCATTCAAGCTCGCCTCGGACATCGAACAACAAATGGACTTGAAAAAGGTGTTCGAGGAGAGAATCCTCGATAGCCGTGTAGATTTTTCGCTTTGAGAATTACTCGGAATAGCGAAGGAGTTCCACGATCTTCTTGTGGATCTCGTGAAGAGAAAAAGGCAAAGTACGGAGGAGAACGCTCCAAGGGTGAATGCAAATACCGTTCTAATGAATGACACTGAATTGGAGGACGAAATACCGAATTCTCACTACACAAAGTCACACTGGGCACGCGCAACTACGGAGACTCCGGTCCGAATCGGTAACATCAAAGAGCCCGTGCTAGCATTGATTGATCACGGATCGGAGATCAACTTGATGTCCAAGGAGTTCTACTGGAAGGGTAAGTGGCCCATTAACACGAATCATGGGTGGAAGATCCGGGCAGCCACTAAAGCAACAAAAGAACTATTTGCGGCTTGTCCGGATGTTATGGTGAAGATCGGGGATGTGGAGATAGACCAAAATTTCTTCGTGCAAGATGAGGTCTCACACTCCATGATCCTCAGGCAACCCTTCATCACGGCTTCACGGATGGAGACAAAGGTACTCGATAGCGGTGCGGCTTTTGCATGAATTCGGAGCCAAAACGGAGGGAAATCCGTCCACTTCCTAACTGTGCCGGCAAATCATGAAAGGAACAAGAGGGAGCTCTTGTCCCAAACAAAGATGGATTTTTAGATCGGACTGTTGCGGAGTGGGGAAGTGATAGTCCGAGAAGCCCTGATACCCCACACAGGAAGAAGACTCTCAGAGCAAAACAAGTACGAATCGGTCTGGATGGGGCATCAAAGTACGCAGCCGTAGCTGGAGGAATGAAGAAAGAATACCGAAAGGTAGAGAGTAAGTTACGGTCGGCATCAATAATAAAAGAAGATGAAGAAATCGTGGGGGTAGTCGAAGAAGTGTTCTATGGGAGCACGCTACAACGGCTTGAAGAGCTTGTGGAGGGTAAAGACCGAGAAGACCAGGTAGTCCCAGTGGAATCGGTCGAGATGTACGAGATCATTGCGAAAATGGGGCCGGATGCATTCCGCAAAGAAGAAGTAATGGTAAGTACGAAATACAAGACCGTGGAGAAGAAAGTGAAACCGGCCACAGGACCGCTACCTGCCGATAACGAACAAAAGAGGAAAGAAGTCTCGGGAGATCCAACACTTCGAAAGTCTGTGGATATCAGACATGCCTTCTCGGATGAGACCCGGAAGAAACTTCGGATCGGTGGAGGTGGTTTCCTCTCACAAAAAGAAGAAGAATGGTTTCGTGAGATGGTGGAACAACATGGAAAAGCATTTGCATTCACATCGAAGGAGATAGGGTGCGTTGATCCGAAGATAGTGGAGCCGATGGTGATCTTCACGATTGACCATGTGCCGTGGAGCCTGAAGCCGATTCCGGTGCCGTGGGCGCATATTCCGAAAGTCATCGACTTGCTCAAGGAGAAGGTGGCAATGGGGATTCTTGAGCCATCAAACGCTCCGTACTCAAATCGATGGTTTACGGTTCCGAAGAAGAATGGGACACTCCGATTTATCCAAGACTTGCAACCGGTGAACAAGGTCACGATCCGGAATTCCAGAGTCGCTCCGATAGTGGACGAATTTGCGGAAGCATTTGCCGGTCGCGCGATATACTCCATCGGAGACCTATACTCCAGATATGACCAATTCCAACTAGCCGTGGAGAGCCGAGACATCACTATCGTGCGAACACCGATAGGATTAGTCCGGATGTGTACGCTACCACAAGGCGCGACAAACTCAGTCGCACATATGATGAATGCGATGAACAAGGTGCTCCGGGATTGCATACCGGAGATAACGATGCCGTTCCTAGATGACATTTCGATGAAAGGGTGTGCGGTGGAAGAAAAAGATGAAGCTATGGATGAACGGGGATGCCGAAGGTTCGTAGTCAAACAAGGTGCTCCGGGATTGCATACCGGAGATAACGATGCCGTTCCTAGATGACATTCCGATGAAAGGGTGTGTGGTGGAAGAAAAAGATGAAGATATGGATGAACGGGGATGCCGAAGGTTCGTAGTCAACCATATCCGTGATTGTGAGAAAGTGTTACGGAAGTTAGAAGATGTGCATCTGACACTTTCCGTAGAGAAATCGGCATTCGGACAAGAAGAAATATTGGTAGTCGGACATCTATGTGGGCCCTACGGTCGAAGACCGTCACCAACCAAGATCGATGCGATTCAAGCTATGAAAGAAGTATGCGAGTCACAATCCGAAGTCCGAAGGTTTCTTGGAGCATGTGCATTCTATCACATATGGATTCCGCCCTACGCACATATTGCGGACCTGCTCTACCACTTGTTGCGGAAGGGGAAGAATTTCGAATGGAAACCGGAACACACCGAAGCCATGAGGAAGCTCAAGAAAACACTGCGGAGGGCTGAAGCTCTAAAGAAGCCGAACTATGACCGACCGGTTATAGTAACGGTTGATACAAGTCCAACCGGAATCAGATGGGTCGACTCGGATGGTTCGCGATATCCAATCCGATTCGGAGCAAAGGTTCTCAATGAAAGGAAACGCGGGTATGCGCAAGTCAAAAGAGAATTATGGGGAGTCGTGTCGGCAATCAAATCGGATCGAGATTATTTGATCGGAGCCGAAGTAGTGATCGAAACAGATTGTCTTCTGATACTCGGGATGATGCGGTGTTGTACTATACCGGATGTGGCTATGCTAAGGTGGATTTCATATGTTAAGTCACTTAATCCGGAGAATTATGGGGAGTCGTGTCAGCAATCAAATCGGATCGAGATTATTTGATCGGAGCCAAAGTAGTGATCGAAACAGATGGTCTTCTGATACTCGGGATGATGCGGTGTTGTACTATACCGGATGTGGCTATGCTAAGGTGGATTGCATATGTTAAGTCACTTAATCCGGAGGTAAGACACATCTTTGGAAAAGACAACGCTGTAGTGGATATGCTATCAAGGGTGCAGTTCGGAGATGACATAACCGAATCCGATAATGAAGAAGTTTCCAAAGACTACTTTGCTTCGGAGCACATATGCCGGGTGGACGTAATCCAAGAATTCCGGGAAGAAGAATATGAGGGAGAAAGCTTGTTGATCGGGAAAATGCTAGGAGAAATCGAGGAATCATCGGACAATAAAGAGAAGAGAGCCGAGATCCGAAGTAAGAAACGGCAAGTCCGAAAGTTCTTGAAAAATGGATTTTTATGGAGGGAGCTGAAAAGACCGGGTGGCGTACCACTTCGAATAGTCGGGACAAAAGAGCAACGAAACCAGGTAATGTCCGAATTTCACGAATCTGATTGGGCTGGACATAAGGGAACATGGGCAACATTTGGGAAGATCAAGCAAAGATATTGGTGGAAGAATATGTACAAAGATGTCGCGGAGTTCACGGAAAGCTGCGAGAAGTGTCAAATCTACTCCGGAGTTCGACATCGAGATGAGTTACATCCGACATTCTCACCGACAATCAACTTCAAATGGATGGTCGACATTGTAGCCATGCCAACCGGGATCGGACAAAAGAAGTACTTGGTGTTAGCTCGGGAAGATCTCACAAATCAAGTAGAAGGTCGGGCGCTACGAAGAAATTCGTGTTCTGCGGTATGTCAATTTCTTTTGGAAGAAGTGTTTTGCAAGTACGGGTGCGTAGGACAAGTGATTGCGGATCGGGGAGAACTTGACTCTGATAAAGCTAGGGGATTCTTTGCCAAACATGGAGTTCGGTTAACACTAACAACGGCATACAATCCGGAAGCCAACGGGAAGGTCGAGCGAGGACATAGTCCGATCGTCAAAGCACCTGCCAAAGCATGCGACGGAAGGGTGATGGATTGGCCGTTGATGCTCCCGTATGCACTATGGGCGGATTGGACGACGCATAGTTCCGTAATCGGTTATATGCCGGCAGAACTTATGATCAGACAGGCACCGGTAATGCCGACAGAAACCGCAATCGCGACATGGACAATGCTACCGTGGAAGGAAGAGATGAGCCGGGAAGAACTACTAGTGGTCTGGATACGACAACTGGAGGGAAGATTGGAAGATGTAGCGGAAGCGTCACGCCGATAACAAGAAGCGCGACTCCGGAACAAAAGCCGGTTCGACACCAAGCACTGACTACGACCATGGAAGATTGAAGAAGGAGATTGGGTGATTGTCTATGATAGTAGTTTGGATCATCAACATACAATGGTACGGAAGTTCGCAAAAAGGTGGTTCGGAAAGTTTTCTACAACGGAACTTACTGACTAAGTGAGTTGGATGGAACGATACTACGAGTGCATATAGTAGGGAAACGGGTGAAGATCTTCAAGAAGCAGACTAACAACGAATCTTATGTAACCATAGACGAGACCGACAATGAGGAGCAACCGGACAAAGATCGCGGTGATACAGATAGCGAAGAAAGTGGACTTCAACTCGTAGTCGACATAAGGGAAGATTCAGAGAGCGATACGGATGGAGGCGAATATGGAACATCGGGAACTTCGGCACATACCGGAGGATGTGCGGGTTTAGAGGGGGTGAGTGTCGTAGTGTAATTCACACACTACGTGGAAATTGCATTTTGTCCATCTGGATAGAGAATGAAATACCCGGTGAGAACCAGACGAAGAGGAACCGGTCAGGAGGAATCGGCAAACCGGCAAGGAGGAATCGGCAAGGAAGAGCCGGATGAAGAAGGCCGGTGAGAGTCTCTTACGGGATGAAGAGACACAATTGTAAATAAAAGAAACATTAAAATTTCTGTTACGTGCATAGGGCAAGATTCAAACCCTGCACTTCCACACAGACAAACTCCAACCTTAACATTATACTAACTTATTCTAAGTGTTTCAAATATAGATTTAATACATATAAAGCCTTTATTTCGCCTACCTTTATTAAAAGGTAAGTCATGCATTTTTAGAATGCATGAAAACTTTATTTATATGTACACTAATAAAATTAAGCATGCACATTTAGAGGGCAGGAACACTTTAGAAAAGCAAGAAGCTATGCTTAGCCTCTTCCATCCTTATATAAGGAGGAGAGAAAGATGTATAAGGTAGTTGGTTATTTTGGATTAAGTATTGATCAATATAAAAATGATTCGTGGGATTCACGATTTATGCATCTACTTCTCTCTTAACAACCTAAGTACCAATTAATATAGTATACTCGTGTGATTCACGAGTTTCTTATCTTTCTCTTTGCTATCTACTCATAATTAATCTCTATCTCACGATCTCCTTTCTCCTAGTCCAAAACCCCAGTGGTTCCCACCCGACTCACGTAACGATCCGGCGCTGAGAGGCACGACAACATGGATCGTCATCGGCTTCCATCCAGTTTTAACATTGGAGATCGGGTATGGCTACTATGACGACACATCAAGACTACTCGCCCATGCGAGAAGTTGGATTATTGGCGACTAGGTGCTTTCCGTATTATTGGAAAGATTAACGATGTCGCTTTTCGTCTTGATCTACCCCCGCAACTTCGCATACATCCGGTGTTTCATAGTTCTCTCCTCAAACCCTATCAGGACAACACCATCCTAGGACGTATTCCAGAACCTCCACCCCCGATCGAACTTGAAGATGGACCTTAATATGAGGTTGCCGCCATCCTCGATTCCAAGATTGTTCGCAACAAGCTCTACTATTTAGTCGATTGGCTAGGATATAGTCCCAACGAGCGTAGTTGGAAACCAATAGAGAATGTGACTAATGCTCGTGCTCTTCTTGAAGACTTTTATCGTGAATATCCAGATAAACCAGGTCCTCAATCCAAAACGACTCGTGACACTCGTCATTTTAAAGGAGGGATAGTGTCATGATATGGCAAGACTCGAACCCATGACCTTATGTTACATGGGTCGAGCTCTTGACCATTACACTATCTATTGTAATACATAGGATATTATTTTTATTTAAGTTTTACTGTAGAAAATTAATGTATATTCCAGATTTCTCTGGAACATTCTAGAAGCTTCATGACTACTCCTGATGTTGAGAATCAAGCTCAACTTGGTCTAGTGTGTGAACTCACCTTGAGAGTGAATAGACACTCCAACGGTCAAGAGTCACCATTATGTTACCACTTTGTATTCTAGCATTTATTATGAGTCATAAGATCATATTTTATGACACATAACTTATGAGCTTTCACATTCCCCATGCTCCATGAGTCTTGTAGTTAATCAAGAGAGAGGGTAACTATATAAAACACCCTCCTCTCACCTTGTATAATGTTGAGTCTTTCTCCTTTGTTAATATACTTTACCTTGCGTATTCTCTATGTCTTACTCCTTGTCTCTCACTCTCACTCTTTGTCTCTCACACACACATAGTTCATATCTATTCCACTGCACAGAATCCATCTCTTGATTCTTTACATGGTATCACAACGGCTTGGTAGCTCGATCTAGCCCATTTGCGTGCGTTGTGTCCTACGCCGACGACCAAGAACCGGCTCATCGCTATCGTAGCTTCGCTACATAACTCGCATTTGAAGAGAGAAGAAGAGTTGACATAATGAATACTCAAATGGGGAGTGCTCTCCCTACCGAGAAGTTGAATCGAAACAACTTCACATCTTGGGAGTACAAGATGCACCAATACCTTGTCGGACAAGGCTATTGGAGCTACATCAAAGGAGTGCACGAAGACCGACCTGTCGAAACAGCTCCCGGATACATGACATGGGAGCAAGCCGCAAGCCGTGTGATATATTGCTTGGCGACATGTGTTCACGATCACATGCTTGGCTACATTCGTGAAGCCAAGACGTTGTAGGAGGCATGGGAAAATCTACGAAAGATTTTCGCGGCTAACACAACCGCGAGAAGGCTTCAACTCCGCCAAGAGTTGAACAACATTCAACAAAGGGACATGTCCATCACGACATACACCTTGAAGCTCAAGGAGCTTTGCGACTCGCTCGGCTCGATAAGCGTAAATATCGATGATGATGAGATGGTGCAAATATGCCTCGGCGGCCTCGCACCATAGTTCGGCACGATGCGAACCACCGTTCTAGCATGGGAGAAATCTCCCTCCTTCTTCGAGCTCTAATCAATGCTATTGGTCGAAGAAAACCACGTGCATACAAGGAGCAATGAGTCGGAAGGCCACATGCTCTACACGCACTCGAACGGAGGAAGAGGACGCGGACGAGCGAGAGGCCGATTCGGCCAAGGACAAGGCGGACGAGGTCCGACCTACGACAACTACTCCCAATTTTGGCCGCAAAACGGAAGCCAACGAGGAACTTTCGCAAGAAGGGGGAGCTTCCACTCTGGCCCGAGCCGTCAAAACACAACTGAATGCGGATATTGTGGAAAGCTTGGCCACCACGAAGAAGAGTGTCGAAAGAAGATGCGCGAATCGGCTTCCACAAGCTGACAACTCACGAATTACGCACACAATTCCGACTAC